>NC_140440.1:15651197-16851197 GCF_963576455.1 Neolamprologus multifasciatus | reverse complement strand
TGAGCAGGTGTGAACACACACATGAGGGAGAGTATGCATGAGCAAACACTCACACCATCATACATGTAAATGCACACACACAAAGCTCATCTGAACACCTGCTCATTCAGTGGCACATACACCCTTTTTCTATGGCAAATGATGGAAAGTGTTTGTTGCATGGCCTCATTCTCTTAAAAGGAGCTGGGTCTCTGTTTGTCTCTCATCTCTCATCACTTGCTTCTAAAGTGATCTTTTTAAAAATCATTTTGAAAAACATTAAGAGCTCTATCGTTCATGGCACGCTGGCAACCACCAGAGATATAAACGTGGTCAGTTAGTCACTTTTTTCCCTGTTGCTATAGACACAGCATGCAGTATTCAAAAATGTTGAGGAGAGTTGAATGAAAGGGTGTGTTGATGAATCATTATCCTCTTAGTCATAATGTTCACTGTTTACTGTGAAAATTACAGACGCAAGGGACTGAAAGGTCAAGTAGAGGGATTATTGTCATTTAACGTGATAGCAACCATGTAGGGTCAGTATTGTTTGTCAGCATGGTGTCCTATCATGCAGTTACTCATCCGTCCATGCTCTTCAGCTTATCCTTATCGGGATCGTCGGAGGGGTGCTGGAGCCTATCATAGCTACCACAGGACGACAGACAGGGTACACCTTGGACAGAGCCCCAGTTTGACTCTGCTTTTTAGTTGGTTTGGTTTGAGTATAGTGGAACCCCACCCACTAAAGACAAGAAAAAGATCCCCTTTTCCCTCAAACTTGGATTGTTCGAGCACAAGGAAGTTTGTAGGATAGTGGGTTACAATTTATGGGGTTACTTTCTAAGTGGGCTGAACATTAGGACATGTTCAAGCGTTCAGTATGAGAATTTCAGGGAGTGGTCTCATAATAACAAGAGTGCTGGAAGGCCTTAGTGCTTCACAAGAAACATGAATGGGACAGCGGCTCTTTGGAGTTCTGGAACTTTCTCATCGTTAACTTTGAATACTGTTCCCACTGTTTGCTGTAATCTACGAGGTCTACACAGTTTGACTTGAGAGACTCGTGTGTATTATGTCTTGCTGCTGTGAAGACATCTAGAACATATCAGAGACTGGCAGCTGCTTTTTTTCTCTCCAGAAAAGATGTTTTCCTCCTATTGAAACACACCACGCTACATTATCATAAAATTTTATTTTGACTGCATTCAGACATTCTTAGACTTCAACTTCTTTAGTTTTATCCCTCTGTGCTGAGGAGAAAATAAATAAATAGATGTCCTGGGTGCATCTGGACATTCTTATTGATCTTCTTGAAGGAAACACATAGAATTGTGTGACTGCACATTGTTATCTAAACCTCATCCCTGCAGCCTTATTGTTACCAGTACTAGCGTTCTTCCATTCGTCCTTCAAGGCTCTCAGCAGTAATCAGAGGTCACGGCTGGTTCTGCAGTATAAGGCCTTGACATCATTTAGCAAAATCAGTGTCCAGTTCCACTGTGACATAATTACTTCACCTGCTCCCACGAGCTTCCTGTCTAGCTATGCTTGTTACGCTGGGGAAATAGAGTTATCTTTCCTAAAAGAAAATAGTGTTTTTTCTCTGTGGCTGGTTTCTGCTGAATAAATATGATCAATGTCTGCCAGCAAGTTATTTTGCTGAAAACGATATACAGCAGGTGGCCAAATGCAGCATAAATAACAGTCAACTAAGATTCTGATTAAATTAGGATGTGATGGTGAGCAAATCCTGCCTTGAATTAGTATCAAAAACATGTTTCATTTTTGATTTAGCAAAATGATACCGTTAGCAAACCGCAGATGACTGTTATTTACACACAGAGAGCTTGAAATATGAGAGTTGAAGATTTCAGCCATTTAGCTTTCACTCTTAGTGGAAACAACAGTGGAGAACGGCCAGTGGCAGTACAAACAAGGGTCATAGCCACTGTTCTTGGATAAGAATGACCATATGACCTTGGACTGAATTTACATATGTGATGAGGAATTGACCAATCAGTTTTTAAGATCAAAAGAAATAAGAACAGGTACCACAGAGGATCTACTGTTATGTTGGCAGTCATGCAGTATTTGTACTACAGTATTTGTACTACAGTCTACAAACAAGGTTTCCAAATCAAAGTAAAAAACATATATATTTAAATAGTTCTACACAAAATGCATTTGAAAAAAGTGTGATTAGCATGTAGTAGTCACTGATTCCATCATCTCCCAGGAGGTGCATGCCTACTTACCAGTCCGATCTCACTCTAATTTTGGCTTTTATGTTCTAGTGTGGCCATGACAACCATTCTCTGTGTCATGTTGTAGGTTGCCCATGTGAACAGTGCTGCTAATTACCATGAACTTGTCTCTGGTCATGACAGAAACAGGCATGTACACCTGGCCATCTCCAGTAGTCTCTAACTCTTGGCAGTTAGAGAAGCACCACATAAACAAGGCCCACATATGCAATGTGACAAGTTCCAGCTCTTCCCAAACAACATTCCTCCCCTCAGCGAGCCCCTCTTTCTGCATTCATATAGGGGTAGTGACAGATCACCTTGACAGCTCTGCCATAGAGAAATTCTGAAAAATTGTGTGAAAGAATATGTTACCGTGGCTTAAAACTATATTCCAAGGACTTTTTGGAATAAAAATATGGAAGTTGCTGCACAGTGTTGGTCAGCGACCGTCCGGAGCCTGGGTTGGGTCCTTGTAGCCCTAGTTCTGGTAGCCAAAACCAGCTGTAGTCAACAGTTACATGCATACTTTTTTTTGCTGTTCTTATTGAACAGTCCCATTATGAATTATTGACCTTTTATTTATTTTTTTAAAAGAAAAGGTTTATGGGATATTTAAAAAAGAAAAGATATTTTGAGTGGTGGTTCAAAAAACAAAGAAAAAACACTAGATTAATTGGTGGAGTAACTGATGGACAAACGTAAACTTGGCATTTAAAATGTCAGTCTATGCGTGGAGGTGGGGCTAACCATCAGCAACCACAGCCATTTGTTCCAGAAGAATGAATAGTATATAATTTCCACTTTATGTGAACTTTATAAAGCTTTTGAACTTTTATAAGTTAATAAACATTATGGAACAATATCTGTTTTTAGCTGAAGGAGGTAGTCGACCTCTTCGAGATTTCATGCAAGAAGACATGATTTCAAAAAAAGTGACTGTTAGGATGCCTGGGTCGTTGACCCAGGGGTTTTGAGTTTATTATATTATTTATAATTTCTAGTCTTTGGGTTTTCGTTAGAGTCATGTCTTATGGTTTGTCTCTGTGTAATCCTTAGTTGCTGTCTCCCCTGTCTGCTATATCCCCGTGTCCAGTCAGTGTCTGTGTCTGCCCTGGTCCCACATCTCTGTTCCCTCTGTTGTAGTGCCTGCATGTGAGTCTGTGTCTTTTGTTCAGTCTGTGTTATGTGTTTCCTGTTTTACTTTGAAGGTCTCTGTCTTATCTCAGTGTGTTCAGTTTACGCTTCCTTGTCTCGTCAGTTCTGATTTGCCCCAGCTGTGTTTCCCTCCTGTTGTCCATTCCCTGATTGCTCCCTCTATGTATTTAAGCCCTGTGTTTCAGTTTGTCATTGTTGCGATCTACCGTTTACCTAGCTGTGTGTTCTGTCAGTCTGTTCGTGTAAGTTATTTTTGGATACTCAGTTTTGTTGTTTTTTTTGAGTTTAACATTAAAGCTGTATTTAAGTTCACCTTTGATTTCCTGAGTCTGCATTTTGGGTCCTTCATGTCACCACCCCTGCGTGCACACAGCCTTCACATAACAGTGACAGAGACTACATTTTTTTTTAACACCAGTCAACGACCCTATTTCAGAAAAAAAAAATGGGACACTGCGTAAAGTGTCAGTAAAAACAAAATGCGATGATTTGCAAATCTTATAAACCTGTATTATTCATAACTGACAACAGAAAACACATTAAACATCTAAACTGAGACATTTTTGTATTTCATGAAAAAAATATCTCATTTTGAATTTAAGGCCAGACTTGAAATACATCATCATCTACAGTACACAGTGTCATTAAACTTCTGAGAATCTGATGGCATCTCTGTGTGAAAAGGAGAAGGTCGGCACTCCATTGTGCTCAATTGAATCAATTTGTTTTGGAATATATGAACAGTGCCTCATGCACTGGAGAGTGGAGGGCTTGCACACATTTCTCGGTTCAGAGCAATATATGCTCCCAGCCAGATGACATCTTTTTCAGCTAAGACCTTGCATATTTCAGAAAGACAATGCTGAGCTGTACGCTGCATTTATTACAGCAGCACGGATTTGTAATAGAATAGAAATGCGAGTGCTGAACTGGCCTGCTGGGATACTACACAGCAGTAATCATGGCCCTGTTGCTGCCGTCCAATTCAAAATGAATGACTATCTGATTTATTGTTTATGTTCTACTGTGAATGTGAGGCTATGAGATTTGCAAATTATTGAATTATCCTTTTATATAAACTTTACCCAGTAATTTTTTTAGGAATTGGGGTTGTTCATGAACAACACCGAAAAATGTGTAAAAGTGCCTCCAGACAAAAAAAAAAAAATCTTTAAAAGAAAAATTAAATGTTATCCATCTGAAAATATTCAATATTATCTCATCTTTCCTCGGCTGAGGAATGGCCTTGAATGCGGGTTACTGCAGCAAAACTACAACGAAATCATAAGTCTTGCACCTACATTATTTATGATGGTGAATAGATTGTGTTATTAGAGAGATGCCACAAGCTGAGAAATAGGCTGCCTTCCAAAAACTCTGCCTGGTTGTTGTATGCTGAGTGGTTTGTTAGGGATTCATAGGAGAAGGGACCAAGGCTGAAAGCCACTGTTTGCTGTTCGATTTGACCTTCAGATTTGCCAAACCCTATTTGTTATGGGGCTGGACACTGATAGAGATGTATTCCAACCAAGTACCACCTCCACATGCATACAGTGCACACACACACACATGCACACAAATTCAATCCACTTAGAGACTAAGGCTCTTATGTAAAATTCTTAAATTATTCATAAACATGGATTCATTCTGGCTTGTACCTTTTGGAATTAAACTAAATGGATGGTTGTGTTTTGTGTGTGTAGGCACTGTGCGGATTTGGTTGCAGGAAAATCCTCCTAATTTGCCACACTTGAAGCATGAAATCATTCAAGTATCAAATGTGTAACTTGAGCGTTCACACTATTTATAGAGGCACTGGAAAATGTCTTAAGTGTACTTTTAATGGGTATTATTACATTCTGACATGAGCCATTAGTTTTCCTCTGACAGAGGGGAGAATCAGCTTAAAATCTTGGGGATGTGTAAGTGTTTGTGTAACCTGTGGCTTTGCAAAACGCGGATGCTATTGTATGTTTAAGTATACACAGGAGTATTAACCATGATAAATTAGCCAGACACATATCTGTACACAACCACAGTGGATTTAAATCAGACAGTTAAGGTGTGATTCAAGTGCAGACTTTCAACTTTTACTCGAGGGATTTAAAATTGTTAGCATTAACAAGTTAGCAGGTTAGCATTTTCACATTGAAAATTGGGGGACTGTGTATGAAAATCAAAGGCTCAAAAGTAATCAGACAAACTAACATCATTATAAATATAAGAAAGATTTGTAACACTTGGCTGAGTCAATAATTTCCTAAGTCGAATGCCAAAACCTAAAAACCATGAACATAATCAAATGATGCATTGCCTCCCCCGAGATGCTCTGCCAGGCGGTCACTGCAGACTCTCTCTGACTTATTCTATAACTGAAAAGCATCAAGTCATTGAAATAGCCACTAACGATATCCCATTTCCTTACATTGAGAAACTCTTAGGTTGCTTCTACAGGGTGCTTCTGGCTCTGAAACAAGGTTTTGATGATTTTTTCCCCCCATTCGTCCCACTCACGAGTCAGATCATCAAACAAATTTTAATATTACACAAAGATAACGAGCCACTCCTGGGAACGTTCATGACTGTTTCATTTTTTTCTGTTTGTGAATCTGTCACAAAGAGTGAAAGGACTCAAGCGCAGGACTCTGTGAGCTTGGAATTAGAAGGCAAAGGTTTCTTACAACAACCACTAAGTGTACAGTGTGAGGGGAAAAGGAGCTCCAGGAGTCCACGTGGAAGGAAAAAGCGCACCACACTCCGCTACTGTCACACACGCCATTCTCCTCTTCTGGGCACCCCACACTGTCAGAAACACACACAATCTCCAAACTCACACTCAGGTAGGGATGGGTATTGATAAGATTTTCACGATTCCGATTCCATTTTCGATTCTGTTTAACGATTCGATTCTTTATCGATTCTCTTATCGATTCTTTTTAAAAAAGGAGAACACTAAGGTCTAATAGCTTAGAACTTTGTTTTATATCTTCTCTTTGAACAAGATAGAAATTTAGGAGTAACATGGCCTTACAAACCCAACAGTGAGATCTTAAGAGATCCACAGCCTACGGCTCTTCAATGGGGTGTCACAGGGTCCCCAGGAAAGAAAAATTGTAAATGTAAAATAATAAAATAAATATTCTTCTGTACCAATAACAACGTATAACATCAATTATTCTGTAGCAATTACACAAGAATATCCAGTAATGTCCCTGCCTACAATTAAACACATTCACTTACCGAAAATCATCTGCTGTGGCAAATGGGTGCAAACCTTTGACCACAAACTTAGTCACTGCTCGGTGACATTTGTCTATCCTAGCCTGAAAGGAGACGCTAACGGTAGACTGCAGTGAGAACTGCCAGCATCTGAGCCAGACTCTGTCTGTCTCTCTCATCATGGTCATCTAAATGCACAGTAATGGCAGGTTTTGTAATAAGGCAGATCGCGCTAACATAATATGCACTGTTAGTTGATTATTTACCTGCCGCATTAACGGGAGAGGACATGCAAACGTTACTGCTGCTTGACATTCATTCAACATGACATTCATTTAAGGTCATCGTGTGTTTTGTGAGCAAATGCTTTTGCATATTCGTAGTGTTTCCTCCCTTAAATGAAATATCTACTTTGCAAGTATTGCAAGTTGCCCTGTTGTCATCCATTCTCGTAAAGCAAAACCAAACTTTTGAGCGTTTGAGCCGCTTAGGCGGCGTGTTTCCTGCCAGGTAAATGACGCTCCGCAACGTGGTGACGTCATTCGGGGCGACTGGAATCGATAAGGGAATTGTTTGCAAAAATGGCAAACAATTCCAAGGAATTGAAACACTGGGAACCGGTTCTCAACAAGAACCGGTTTTCGATACCCATCCCTACACTCAGGTATCCAGGGAGGAAACAGGGACAGGTCCAGGGAAATTTGGACAGGCAATTAGAATCCAGTAACGATGAAGGAAAAGAGATCACACGAGTTGGAGAGAGCCGGGGCTTCTTCTTCTTCTTGTAAGTATTATTGGCGGTTGGCAAACAACTGCATGGTGCATTACCGCCACCACTGGTATGGAGTGTGGACAGGGATCACGCTAAACTCCCCCCCAAAAAAACTTCATATCCTTCCAAACAATCTTCCTTCTCTCAAAAGCTGAAACAAAGCCTGATAATATTTATTCCCCGACTCCTTCTGTAACAACCCAACAAGATCCAATTTCATATTAATGTTACTGCAATTTTGGACCAATCGTCTCCTCTCTACCTTACACTTCCGACACTGCAAAATAACATTATCCAAGGTTTCCTCCTCTCCACAATAATCACATTTCCCTGAATTATGTTTCCCTATCAAGAATAGTGTAGAATTCAATATGTCCAAATCTCAGTCTTGACACCACCACCTCCTCTCGCCTACTCCTTCTTGTGGCTCTCCTTACTCCCACCCCCCTTTGAATTTTATATAACCACCTTCCCCTCTTTCTTCTTCTCACTAATTCTGCCATCTACCCCTCATTTCTAAGGGCCAGATCAACTATCCTATGATTAGTGGCTTCCTTTGCTAACCTATCCGCTGCTTCATTCCCCCTTACCCCATAGTGAGCCGGGACCCATACAAACACTACTGACAGACCCATCATATGTATCCTGTAAAGAGTTTGCTGAACCTCTATTAAAATATCTGATCTACCTTGCGAATGACCGTTCTGTAGACTGACCAAGGTTGCACTTGAATCTGAACAAATAATTGCTTCCAATGGCCTTCCACCCACTGTACCGCTAATAGAATTCCTATCATTTCTCCTGTAAACACAGACACTCCATCATTAATCCTCTTTCAGTCCGGAATTACTACTGCTACCCCCACTTGACTAGCTGGATTCTTTGAAGCATCCGTAAATACTTGCACATACCCACAATACTGTTCAATGTAACCCTGAACTGAATTTGAGTCTAGACCGCCTGCCCTGTCCTTACTCTTCTGGCGCAATAAAGCAAAATGGTTATTGAAATCTTATAGCTTACTTCAGTTCAGTGAAGTAAAGTCCACGTGTATTAAAGGACCTTTTAGTTGGTTATTTATACATTTTCACTTCAGTGAAGTAAGCTATAAGTAAGCTTCAGCAACACTGTACATTTCCACACAGCATAATAATTGGATAAATGAAGTGCAACAGTACAAAAGTAGATTAAAGGTTCTTGCAGTTCTGACCAACCGCAGCCTTCCAAATGCATGCTGTGTGTAGAGCAGGTTTAAGTTACACTCGTTGGCATTTGTACTAACATTCAAAAGAGTATATAATATAATGTGTTGTTCCATTGTAAAATAACTGAATCTAGTCATAAAATTAAATACTTTTTTTTTAAATGAAAAAAAAAAGCGGTGAAGTTCTAGTTCTCTCGCCTCTGTCAGTGCGCCCCAGGGTGGCTGTGGCTACAATGTAGCTGCCATCACCAGTGTGTGAATGTGTGTGTGAATGGGTGGACGACTGGATGTGTAAAGCGCTTTGGGGTCCTTAGGGACTAGAAAAGCGCTATACAAATACAGGCCATTTACCATTTACCATTCTAGAAGTTCTAGAAGTTCACTGTAGACTTTGGATCCAGCTGGGAACGCTGGGTTCTTGGACCATTAGGAACTGGTGGAAAAGAGCTGAGATGAAATGTTGATCATCAACTAAAGTGGATTGTACAAACTAGATGTGTAAAAGAGGCAAAAGTACATATAGCAGCATATTGTTGAAATCTCCCAATTCTTTGAATCTTTGGGCTGAAGGAAGGACAATACTCGGTGTATAAATGCTCAATCAATAGTCCTTTATTTCCATACAATTTTCACACAATGAGCATAAACAACCATCCGGATGGGGAGAGATGCATGAGAGGGTCACAGCAAGTCTCAAAATGGTGATGTGTTACACAGCTTTTTATACTTTCTACTAGCCCCCACCTGGTTGTAAACCTAAACATTCACAGTCTCTCTTATCTGTCATGGCGCCTAAGTTATGACCTCGGGCTCCCTGTCTTTCTACCTCCTACAAGGGTGGGGGCACAGAATGTGGTCTGTTTCTTCTTATTATCGGCACAAGGTCTTTTGCACACAACATTCTCAGAAAATGATTTAAGCAGTCTGACATGACAAGAAAACAGTGTAAAACATTCACAGCCGATAAATGGTGGCACCCACCTGTCTAACAGAACCCAAAGATGGTCACATTCTTTTAATCCCCAAAGATATACTTGAACATTTGTCTAACCTACTACCAAAATATACTGGAACATTTGTCTATCATACTACGAAAATATACTACGAAGATGGTCATGTTCTTTAACCTAATCTCACAATTCCCCCTTTGATCTCTCTTTAGAGAGATCACTTACAACATACATTCTAGGGTTGACATGAATTAAATGTAGATGAAAGGCTCGTCTGTTTACATCTCTCCCTCACAGAAGGCTTCTCTGCAGAGCATCAAATCTGCATGGCAAAGTGACACACTTTAGGTGATCTTCATCCTTGGGAAAAGTGGTGTCAACTATTTCCCAGTCTCCTAGTATTTGTGCTTCACACAGAAACACAATTCCATCACTGGATTTCCTCTGCGCTGTCACTTTTAGAGCTTGGCACGCTCTCTCCATCCCTCGAGTTGTCACACGTCCAACGCTGCTGAAGATTTAAGGCAGAGCACGTCGTACACCTTAGTTGTCTTCCTCAATGTCAACGATGAATCTCTCATTTTATTTAAAATCCTGCTGTGGGAAGTCTCCTCTCAATCTCCTGGAAGCTCAGTAGCACAGCTCTCTGTGTGATGTCTGCTGTGCTGAAGATGATCTCTGATCCTCCTGCCTCTCTCCTGGCCTCAGCTCCCATCTTGTGGACGATCCTCTCAGCCACTCCTTCTCGTCATGGCACCTCACGACATCTACAGATTAAAAAAAATAACACTCCTCTCCCCACATGGCTTCCACCATGTGTCAACTCCCCAATGGGACATGTACAAGAATGTTGCACATTCTCTTTAAAACAATCTCCAGGGTTTCCCACTTGGAGCAGCCATACTCCAACCTGTAACCCTGTGTAAAAACATTAATCAGCAGTTACATGTTCAGCCTATTTAATTCCCAGCTCCACCTGGAGCCTGTATCCTGGAAGACAAATCTGTTAAATCAAACTTCACATTTGCAACCAACTGTAGATCATAAGAGTGATAAAGTATTCAGCATAAAAGACAAGTATCATGTGCAGGTTTTCTCCAATCATTAAATCACTATTATTACCATAATTTGTCCCAAATCATGAATCATCCCAATTTATTCCACAATTTAATCTGTGACTTCCCTTAAACTCCACCCATTTTATCCCTATGAGCTCAGTAGTGGCTAGCTAATGAGTTCATATTCAACTATTCCATAAACACTGCATCTCTTATTTGTTTCCTCATGCCACTTGTCTGTTTTCTGCTGAATCCTCTACATCCACACTTAGAAAACACAAACATTAGGAGCACACATAGTCAATCCTGGTGGTCAGGCGCAGGTGGATAGGTTCCAGAGGTGGCGTAAAAGGCCATAAACTTAAGCCTGCTGTAAAAGGAATGACACTGGTTTCAACACAGGAAATTTCTCACGTTATTCACATCGTCAAAGTAACCTTCAACATTTTCCCAACAACACAGTGTAACAGCATCATCAATCCTGTAGTAGAGAAACAAACATCAACCAATTGTTCTGTTATAAATCACATCATCAAATCACATGAAGAACTGTAATGCTGTAGAGAAGAAAATGCAAATGTTAGCGCTTCGCAGATGTATACACACTTTCTCACAGTAATCTCTGTGAGCAACACAAGCCCATGAATAACACACCCCTGGTAGATTCACAAACACAGAAAGTGGCATTTACAAGTTAAATCATCACGCAACCTCGAATGTTGCTGTCATCTTTCTGCTCCTGTAAAAAGAAACATAAATTCATCCACCCTTTTGTCCTGTCTAGGTGGAGGTAAACTTTGAGTCGTGGTCAAGTCTTGTCAGCTTCCACCAGTCAGTCAGTTTGTTTTTATTTCCATTCATTCCTTCATTCATCCATTCTCTCTTTCTTTGCTGATAGTGGAAACCATCGCCGCATTTGATTTCCACCCTCAGCAAAATGACGTCATTTCAAAAAGAAAAAGAAGAACTTTAGGTCGGATTACCTCGCTGAATCCTTTTTAGGCAGGGACTCTCATTTTCTAATTGTCCCAAATAAGTGGCTTTCTCCAGAGCCCATTTTAATGTGGAGAAACTCACTTGCAACAATTTTCTCGATGACGTGTAGCGCTTTTAATTCCCGACGTGCAGATCTGCTTAAAGAAAAGAAATTTACAAACAAAAATCAGTGCACTGTTCAAAAAATAAAAATTAAATGAAAAATAACAGACAAAACTGAAAAACAAAAGTAAATAAAAAATACAGAAGCCCGGTCTTAGGACTTGTCACAGAATATTCTTTTTCTTATAGGTGAGAAAACACCAAATCAAAAACTTGGTTCCCCATACTTCAGAAACAAAAACAAAACAAAACAAAAACAAAAAATCTGCTAGTTTCACTCTTTTAAACTCTGGCAGCAGGATTCTGTTCACCCCTGCTGTCATGTTCCCCAAAATAATACTAATTAAGTCGTCTATGTATCATTTCTCAACCCACTCAATAAACCAGACAGGATGATAGTAACAGTATTACCTACTTAAAATTGTTTTTGATCCTAATGAGCTTCATTACATGTGTGTGTGTGTGTGTTAGTCGGGTTAATACATTTTCTATTTCTATGTATCCTTTTATGTACCTTCCCCCTTTTTTCTGAAACAAAACCCTGTTCACTCCAAATTTTGTTTCAGAAACATCTAAATGAAAAACTCTGACATAGTCAGGCACAGCTAAACCCCAAATGCTTGCAGGTTACCATCAGCAACCACACTGTGTGTTGTTAACCCCTTCTACAAATACCCTCTTTGGATGTGTGCGACTTTGTGTATGATTTTGTGTTATCTCTAGTGCATATCATGTGCATGTGTGGTGTCACTTTTCCATTTTTCTAACAGTACATTTGCATACCTCAGTGCTTGTCTTCCTCCCCCTTTTGTGGTGGTCTGGACACTGTGTCAATCCTCCACTTCCAGGCAGTCGTTTGTCTCCCTGGATTCCTTAACCCAATTTGATTCCCCAAACTAAAACAGCAGCCTCAGTTCTCTTCTGCTCCTTTCTCTCCGTTCTTCTCTCCCACTTTTCTGTCCAATGGCAGTCAGTTCTTTTCAGCTTTGTCCCATGTATCTCTTTGTCCCACTGTCTCTTTCATTGCCATCTCGCTCCAAACATGGCAAATGTCAAACTCAGACAGTCTTCTCAAAAGTCCTTCACACACAGTGAGGTTGCAGCTTGCTGGAAACACATCTCCATCCATCCAATCTAGATGGTGGATCTTCTCTTTCTGATGTCGTTTGCCCACAGTGCTGCTGGACCTCTCTGCTCAGAACTCTGGTATTGTCTCTTTGGACTGCTGTCCACTGTTGATGTTCATGCTCGTGCTTTCTGGAACTGCACTCGGTGTCTTCAGGGAGAGATTAGCTTCCTTGGAGCTTGCTTGTTCAGGATGAGGACGGGAAGCTGCAAAACAATTCAGCCAAAAATTCTGGCTGGGTGTTTCTATTTTATTTTTCTAATGATTTTAACCTATAATTTTCTTCCGACTGCTGCCCGTGGAGAATTGATCCAGGTCCTTCCCCACCTGTAAACGACAGACTGAGAGACTTTCATTATTCACTGTGACTGCAGATGTTTTCATCACTCCTAAAGCAACACATCTCTACTTATTTTGTTTGAACTCTACTGACTTCAAACCCCCAAAAATGAAATTTTTATTTGATCTTAACCGCAAACACAAAAAATCTTCTTGATGTTGTTATTAATTCTTTTCATCCAAAACACTCCAAATTATTTTTTGTTTTGTGTCCAGTAGGGGAAGAAGGTGACCTGTAGTGTCACTGCTTCCCCCAGTTGGAGACAATTTCCCACTCACACTTCCACACTTTTTATTTTCTTTGTTTTCATCATTTTCTTTTTTACCTCATTGTTTTACACCCACACATTAACCTGTTAACTCATTCCTCCAACCTCATTTTCCTTTCACCCCAACAGCTCTCATACAGTCAGTAATCAAATTCTCCATTCATCCTTGAATACTTGGTCACCTTTAAATGTCACTATTAGTTTGATCAATTTATTTATCATTACTTTGACGCTAATCCACTTTTAATTCTCTTTATTTACTTTAGTTCATTTTCTCCTATTTGATCACTATGATTTCTTGACTATTATTATTTCACAGAAAATCAACTAATCTACTTTGTCTCCCTATTTGTTATCAAGGAATGCACACACTCTCGCGGGCTGGTCACTCGCCCCCACCTTTTCTTTCTCTCTCACACACACGCACATTTTACTCTTCGTTCGTTCCGCCTGTGAACCCGGCCCTCGAGGCTCGCTCACACACACTTCATACTTCTCGCAGTCCCATACAAACTTTCTGCGAGGCACTTCTGCTGATTCAGGACAACGCCCTAATCAGAACAAAGAGCGGGTGCCGTCCGCTCTTATACACCTCAACCTAACTAGGACAATTAGGCTCACGATCTTCAGATCGCGCCACATTTGCCTCACGATTTATTCAAACTGCGCCACGGACTGGATACCGCAGTTTCTCTTCCCCATAAAAATAAAACCAAATTAACCCCCCAATTGACTTCACAGTTTGCAACAATTCGCGACACGGCCTCCTGCCGCAATTTCTGCACACCACAAACACACACTTTTAGACACAAATTCTTTTTGTTACTTTAATTGACTCCCGTACTTCAGACGAGACGCCGACTCTAACGGCGCTTTCACACACACTACACACCTCCAACTCTCTTTCTCTCTCTCCTTTTTTTTTTTTTTTTTTTTTACACCACAGAGTAATACACCCAATTCAGCCCGTCTATCTCTATGTGGCTCCAAATGCCCTCTTTATTTAATTTAACACTCGTCAGGGGACAGGCAAACAACAATTTCAACCACTGAAATGAGGAATACAACCTTTTTCAACCTTTTTAACCTTATTTAACCTTTTTCTCTTACTACTCTTAGAACTCAACCTTTGTTCGCAAAATGTGTCTTGTTCTATGTTCTATTCCAGAATAAATGTAAACCCGTGATTACACAAACGTTTTCAGTATTATTCTGTAGCTATGCAGGAGTCCTCAGTTCCCAAGTCACCACCTCAGCTAACCAGACGCCGCTGGACCTGACTGCGTGTCCACAGGCAGGGGGGTTGCCACACCATGAACAAAACCAATTTCCACAGGTCCACTAGGCATCAACCTTTGATCCTAAAATGTGTCTTTGCTCTAATGTCCTCCCATTCACACATCAACCGTCACTGTCACCATGTTCATATTTCACACACAGAAACACAGCAAGCGCGTCTCATCAGCAGTAATACACAGAAACACCACAAGCGCGTCTCACCAGCAGAAACACACACGGAAACCTCTGAGCTCACCTTTGAAAATGCAAGCGCACCATAAGCCAGATTCTATTTCACCTCTATTTCATATTCTACACTTTGGCCGCATTTTGGAAGTTTTTCCACATTTCTTGCACAGAAGCCAGTCATAGACAAAATTAATTATGTAGGGTAAAAGTGGGCTGCACCCTAGTCTCAACGTAGAATGTGATTAGTATCTTGCTAGAGCCAGTTCCTATAACACACTTGATTTCTAGTCTCAACGTAGAATATTTTTAGTATCTTGCTAGAAAATTCCTATAACACACTTGAATTCAGCCTCAACTTATGTTGTTAGTATCTTGCGCCGAAAACCAGACACCAACAATTTAATTTGAAAATACGTGTAACTCAGCGAACAGATTAATTTGGAAAGCCCAATATGCACATTTGGTATTCATAATACAACAGGCTGTGCTTACCTTTTTATGTTTGGACCGTCCTCTGTTCGCCTCACCCCACGATCTCACCACAGGCCAAATCTGCCCCTCCTCAGCACACCAAAGATCCGGGTCACCGGCACCAAGTTGTTGAAATCTCCCAATTCTTTGAATCTTTGGGCTGAAGGAAGGACAATACTCGGTGTATAAATACTCAATCAATAGTCCTTTATTTCCATACAATTTTCACACAATGAGCATAAACAACCATCCGGATGGGGAGAGATGCATGAGAGGGTCACAGCAAGTCTCAAAATGGTGATGTGTTACACAGCTTTTTATACTTTCTACTAGCCCCCACCTGGTTGTAAGCCTAAACATTCACAGTCTCTCTTATCTGTCATGGCGCCTAAGTTATGACCTCGGGCTCCCTGTCTTTCTACCTCCTACAAGGGTGGGGGCACAGAATGTGGTCTGTTTCTTCTTATTATCGGCACAAGGTCTTTTGCACACAACATTCTCAGAAAATGATTTAAGCAGTCTGACATGACAAGAAAACAGTGTAAAACATTCACAGCCGATAAATGGTGGCGCCCACCTGTCTAACAGAACCCAAAGATGGTCACATTCTTTTAATCCCCAAAGATATACTTGAACATTTGTCTAACCTACAACCAAAATATACTGGAACATTTGTCTATCATACTACGAAAATATACTGCGAAGATGGTCATGTTCTTTAACCTAATCTCACAATATGGAGGGTTCACACACAGGTGTATTAATGGACCTTTTAGGTGGTTATTTATACATTTTCAGATCTGGTGGCTCCATCGTGTAGGGACATCTACATTAAGAAACGAACCATCCCTGGTACAGTCCTAGGACACTCGTAGAGGGTTGTGTCAGGAAGGCAATCAGATGTAGAAATCTTCTAAAACATGTGAGCTGCTCTTGTAAATAAAGCAGAGGTCAAAAGTAGTTGTCAGTGAGTGACTGATTTAAGCTTGGCTCTTAATTTGAAAGTTCAGTTACTGCTAGTGTGCCACCTCTCTAAGGCAATAGAAATATAACTCAGCTGCTTAACCAAAAAGGACTCATCCCACACTCAAAGTTACTCCAGGCCCCCTGTCTTGCATCTGGAAGTCACTGGAGACCTATGAAGTGGAGCACCACTTTAACCAGAACATGCAGCAGCTGGTTCATTTATGTGCTTGTAGGCTGAGTTCATAGAGGCTGCAGAACAGAACCAGCACTACTGTCAGAGGCTGCAACTGAACACAGTGATGTTGGACTTCATGTACAGCAGGGGTCGGCAACCCTAGGCACGCGTGCCACAGCTGGCATGCAAAGGGTTAACGAATGGCACGACCATAGCTGGACTGGCCATCGGGCATACCGGTCATTTGCTCGGTGGGCCGATTATTTTGGGGTTTTTTTTGTAACAGTATAAACAGTGAAAGGTGGTGGATTGGCCAGATGCTGGCCGGTGTGTAAAAGTAACTCAGTTGTTTGGCTATGGCGGAGCTTCCACAGATTCAGTAACATTAACAAGTGGTGGAGGCCAGCAGGTGGATGAGGGAGAGGGGAGGCAGAAGGAGCAGAAACCCGAGGCGGCCACCGGTCCGAGTGTCAGGTGAACTGAACTTCAGGTAAGAAGTTTTGACTTGCAGTCTATCTGTGTCAGATATAAACCAAGTTTAGGTGGAGTTTATTTTCATTGAGCTGACTTTTTACAGTCAGTTACAATAACTCGTACTGCGTACTAGCTAGCATGACAGAGTTTCTATACAGCTGGGTGGGTGCTATGATGTTACTGATAGTGAACTTTATTTCATTCATAAGGTTAGTTAGTAGAGTTGCCAACCATCCCGTAAAAAGACGGAATCCTCCCGCATTCAGAGAAAATATTACACATTTCGTGTTGAGCTGAGAAGGGACGCAGTTTGTCCCGTACTTCAGCTAGAATGGAAAAAGACACAAAGCTGGAGTTATTCTGTCTTTGCTGCACAGCTGCCTCTTCTCTCATTCTCTACCCTCTCTCTCCTGTTGCTACTTCAATCATGAAACTGATCAATGATCAGCTGATCGCTTGATGTTGTTGTTAGAATGTATTTAATATTAATTTCTAGTATCAGCTGATGTTTGCTGGAGCCACAGCTGTAAAAGCTGCTGGTCATGATATCAGTTTGGATATCTGGTGAGAGGGAAACATGAAGATGAAACCAGGAGATGCCCTTACTGAATCATCAGAGCTGAACAGGTGATGGAGAAACAGGTTTACCTTTTAGGTGACATGAATGAGTTGAAGGGAAGTTATGAACTGTTTCTGAGAGACAAATAACACCAGGATCCTTTTCTAAGTAGCTGACAGCTGGTAACTGTGCAGGGGCAGGTCTAGCAAAGTTTTGCCAGGGGAGCCAGGTAGGGCATCAACAGGGAAAGGGGAGCACAAAGAAATACTTTCTTATTCTCATTTCAAACGTCTAGTTTTTAATAAATAATTATCTGAATCTTACAACCAACGTTTTTATCTGATGTAAAATGTATAGAAATCATACATATACCAACAAGACAGTGTACATTACTGTCACAACAGTATTTGTTTTCATTCAAAGGCTTTATGGCTTTAATACCTGGTGGGCCGGTCTTTGGTCAAAATGCCCGGGCCGATGTTTTGTCCCAGTCCAGCCCTGGGCACGACACGCAGTGAATTAATCTGAAAAGTTGCATCAAAAAATAAATGGCCGCGCCAGCGGTGCACATCGCAAATCAGCTCGCATAGACACATTAGTTGCGCCGCTTCTTAATGACGGTATCTTAGCTAACAACCCCAACTACCAGATTCAGCTTGTAATTAGCTAAAAATAACTTAGCCTACTGGTGAGAGGGACGTTGCTAGCTTTCCACATTCCGACACTTCCGCTCAGCATCAGCACCACGGAAATAAACGGATACATCCGTAGACTCGAGACTGCGTTTTTGGGACTTTCAGGCGTATGGACCAATGTTTTATTTTCTGATAAAACCAGAAAGCTTTAATGAGCAGCTTGATTTGTCTCGCATTAACTGGCTGAGTTAATACCAGTTAATGCAACATCGAAGCAGCTGGACTCCACAGCTGTGCATGTTCATGGAGCTGCATTTTCACCTGCTGGACATCACTACCTGACAGGTTTAACTGTCTTCAGAACATTGCAGAGGCCTTATTGACAGTATTTGGCTCTACATATCTGTGTGAGCAGATTTTCTCTCACATGAGTGTCCTCAGGTAGCCGTCTGAATGCTGGACACACGGAGACCTGTGTCTCTGAGTGGGAGACCAGAGATCATATTAACATGTGTGTCTCTGTATTAACAGACATGCCATATTGGCCCAGTTTATTTTTCATACCATACCATACCACCATAAATAGCATTTGTATTTTCTGTTGTACAGTTCATTTGCTGTTATGGATAAAAAGTCTTTTTTTGTTTCAAAATAGCTGATAACTATTCGTTGATAGCTGCCAACATCTGCGAACAAATATAATTCTGTAAAGTGGTTCTATATAGTGTGTAACTGTTAATATAGAGTGTTTTTAAATTTATTGATAATGCAATCATATGGCACACTGAGGAAATTTTAAATGGCACTCGCCATCAGAAAGGTTGCTGACCCCTGATGTACAGGATGGAAGACTTACTGAAGAGGCAGCTGAAGTATATTCTCAGTCACAAAGTATCCTCCAATCTAATCTGTCCATTTTCTACCACTTACCTGAGCCAGGATCACAGAAGCAGCAGTCTAAGCAGAAACAGCCTTTTCCACACCGAGGCAGCCCAGAGATATTGTCCACCAGTCCCACCTTCCAGTTTAACAGTCCCATTTCATTTCCACCATGACTTACCAAAAGAATTTTGCTTCAAGGAGAAAATTCTTTCATTGTTCAAGTACAAGATGTTTTCAGGCATGTGTTTTTCTTCCTCCCTGCCTCTTTCTTTCCCCCATTTGTTTGGCTGATTAGAAGAGTATTGCTCCAACAGGAATACTTACTTTTGTTTACAAATTACAGTCAGGTATTGCTGGCATATCAACACGTTTCATCCGAACAGGGAGCAAAGCAGTACGACGGATTTGAAGAGAGGAGGTAGAATAAGATAGAGTGAGAGAAGAGTGCACAGTAAATCAGATCTGCTCTCTTTCTAAGCATCCTCTCTAAACATGGCTCCACTGGGAACATGTTTTTAAGAGTCTGGGAAGCTTGCAATGTTGATTTCTGCCAACTTGTAGGATTCTACTGTTTCCTCTCAGTCTCTTATTTTTTGTGTTTTTCAACTTCAGCTCGTATTTGTTATCCAGGCTCTCATGCATAAAACATGGCAGTTTGAAGTATCTCGAGCTGTGTACATCACTAGCAGCATCCAAAATTCTCATCCTTACCTTGTTTATTGTCTTTTGAGAGTTTCTTCAACTTGTGTGAAATATTCTTAACTGTTAGAGTTTTAAAACAAATCTAATATACTATCAGTTTGTAGATATAGATGGTGAAATTTGAACTTTTGTCCTGTCTCATGGTCAGGGTTTGCTTTGAAGTGAGAGTAATTTACAGGCGAGTCTGGTGCTTTAATGGCTCACCATTAGTTTGAAGGAATGGTTTCATAAATCTGGCTAAAGCTTGACTATAACCAAAGCCAAAAATGTTTATAAGCAATGACTCACCAGTCTAGTCTTCAACTATGTACTTTAGCATGCATCGGTGACTACTCTTTATCCCTTAACATCCACCAGGTCATTAGTGACCTATCTGCTTTTTAAAGCACTGCATGTTTGCAATGTCCAAATGGAAAAGATCCTAACAGAAAAAATGCAAGAGTGAGTGAAGGCATTCAAAAAGTGAAGGACACTGCACGGTCAAATGGTAGTGACGTCTCAATCACAGGAAAGGCTAAATTCTATTCTGTTTGACTCTAATGGGGACCATAAATTACCAGATTAGGTTCATTTTGTATTCAGTATGACTTTTCTCTAGAGACTGACCAAATCTCATCAGAAATGTGTTTTTATATATCCGGACTTCTTTTTGCAGTTGAGGAGGTCTGCCCCGGACATCATTTGCATAAAGTCTATGAGGAAGTCACGTCTCTGTTAATTCCTAAATATTAATTAAGACTAAATATTTACCAGATTCAAATGTAATGATATGCAGTGTTGGGGAGTAACGGAATACATGTACCGCCGTTACGTATTTAAAATACAAAATATGAGTAACTGTATTCCGTTACAGTTACCGTTTAAAAATGTGGTATTTAGAATACAGTTACTTTGTTGAAATAAATGGATTACACTGCGGTACTTCCCTGTTTCATATTGTGGCGGGTCAGGCCTGTTTGGGTTTTGTTTGACAGCTACGTTCTGTAGTTCCAGGCGGCAGTGTTACGGTTGCCATGGTTACAGGGTGCCGCTCTCTCTCTTTGTGTGTTTCCTGGGTGAGAGAGCGGCTTTTTGTTGTTGTGCTAAGCTAATAGGCAGAATGCTACAGGCATAGCTCTAAAGAATGTAGCATCATAGGCAGTGTAGTCTGTGCTGCAGGGAGAATTGACTGCCATACCCATTATGTGTCTGTGAGCGAGGGACGGAGAAAAAGGAAAAGTACGAGTTGTCATCAAGCAAAAACGGGAGCTGGAAGCATGTAAATATAATAATAACCACTGCAGCCAAGAAGAGTGCCTGACGAGCCCTACGGTTCGGAGCCGCGGACCTTCAGTAACAGTAATAAATCACAGCAATAGTACATTCACGTAGTTGTAAACAGCATGATAATATATTAAGTAATCCAAAGTATTCAGAATACGTTACTAATACGTTACAGAATACATTTTGGGGCATGTATTCTGTATTCTGTAATGGAATACATTTTAAAAGTAACCTTCCCAACACTGATGATATGTTCTATAACTAAATCCTTTTCTTCTGAACCCATGGTCTCTATAACCAGGGACTGCAGACACAATCATTTGAGTTGTTTAAAAAAAGGCACAAAAAAAGAAAAAAAATAAAACACAGCAAAAACACGTCGAAGGATATTCCAACATATTAACCATTGCACTCCAAGTTTTCTGACTCTAGTTACTCTTTGATCATCCGAGCCAGTCGTTGGTCCATATAGCTCATATTTAGATATCCGACGCAGTTTGAATTCACCAGGAATAATGTACAACATAGTGTTATAGCATATAGTTAGGGCTGGACCAGGTGACCCTGAATCCTCCCTTAGTTATGCTGCAATAGATGTAGGCTGCCGGGGGATTCCCATGATGCATGGAGTTTTTCCTTTCCAGTCACATTTCTCGCTCACTATGTATTAACAGACCTCTCTGTATTGAATCATATCTGTTATTAACCTCTGTCTCTCTTCCACAGCATGTCTTTTATCCTGTCTTCCTTCTCTCACCCCAACCGGTCGCAGCAGATGGCCGCCCCTCCCTGAGCCTGGTTCTGCCGGAGGTTTCTTCCTGTTAAAAGGGAGTTTTTCCTTCCCACTGTCGCCAAAGTGCTTGCTCATAGGGGGTCATATGATTGTTGGGTTTTTCTCTGTATCTATGAAGCGCCTTGAGGCGACTTTTGTTGTGATTTGGCGCTATATAAATAAAATTGAATTGAATTGAATTGAATAGATGTGTATCCATTAGTTTTTATTAACAAATCAAATCAGTTTTAATTTTCTGAGCTTATATTCTATCTATCTATCTATCTATCTAATGTAGCGAGCCACTCATCATTTCCATTGCTGCTGTTTTATAATAAAACCCTTCAGGTTCTCTTGTTGACCTCTGTTGCACGTTACACACTCTCTGTACTCTGTTCCTGCATCGCAGTTTGTTTTTCACTGCTTGCAAACTCTCAGTACTTATCTATACAGCATTGCTATTTTTTTTAATATCAATGCATTTCTTGTGAAAGTGAAGTAGACCATTAGAAAGCAGCAACTGAAAACTACTCGGTCATAGGGCGTCCTGTACAGACATACAGTAGGGGGCTGAAAACCCAGCCCTGTGGGTTTTCAGTAGTGGTTGGTCAGACTAGTTGAGGTTGTCCTTGATGTTACATATACGGAGATATGGGGGGATAATCAGTCCTCTGTCTGAGTGAAATTGTTTGACTATCAGAATTAACCTCATAATAACTGAAGTGGGTTAGTACACCTCTTAGAACCCCCGCCACTCCTTTCTGTTCTTATCAACAAAACCATTGTCCATACTGGTTTCTTTTGGGCCCTGAAACAGACTGGCATAACAGAAGTTTAATCACAATAAACCTAATGCCTACCATACACTACAAGACTTTGAAAAGACCCCTTTAGATGTGAGAGGCTTCCAGACATTCCAAAGACTTTCTAAAGCTGATTTTTTTTTTTTAAATTGGGTATCTTACAAATATATTTTTATTTTTAGTTGTGGTCCTGGTAGAAATGCACAAGAAGTAATCCTGTTAAACAATGGAGAAGCAACAGCATTATTAGAAGAAGAGTGAGAAAAATACTGACTTTTACGACCCCGTCTAAGAAGATGGCGGGAGCGTTCCACGTGTTAACTGTTCTGACTTTATTGCAGCATTGGACACCGATCAATTTCGAAGGAGGGACACAACCCAAACTGGCAACGCCTCATTTCAGTATGACGATTTTATCCAGGTCACCATGAGCATTTGAAGAGGACAGCACGAAACAGAGGGACACCCACCACCTTTTAAAATCTTATATTAATGGCATTTAATTCTAAAAGTAGAATGGGAGGGAGAGCCTTCAGTTTTCAGGCCCCTCTTCTGTGGAACCAGCTTCCAGTTTGGATTCGGGAGACAGACACTATCTCTACTTTTAAGATTAGGCTTAAAACTTTCCTTTTTGCTAAAGCATATAGTTAGGGCTGGACCAGGTGACCCTGAATCCTCCCTTAGTTATGCTGCAATAGATGTAGGCTGCCGGGGGATTCCCATGATGCATTGAGTTTTTCCTTTCCAGTCACCTTTCTCGCTCACTATGTATTAACAGACCTCTCTGTATTGAATCATATCTGTTATTAACCTCTGTCTCTCTTCCACAGCATGTCTTTTATCCTGTCTTCCTTCTCTCACCCCAACCGGTCGCAGCAGATGGCCGCCCCTCCCTGAGCCTGGTTCTGCCGGAGGTTTCTTCCTGTTAAAAGGGAGTTTTTCCTTCCCACTGTCGCCAAAGTGCTTGCTCATAGGGGGTCATATGATTGTTGGGTTTTTCTCTGTATCTATGAAGCGCCTTGAGGTGACTTTTGTTGTGATTTGGCGCTATATAAATAAAATTGAATTGAATTGAATTGACATTTTTGTAACACTGAAACAACTTGAAAAGTGTAATTTTAAGCGGCGGGGGGGGGGGGGGGGGGGGGGGGGGGGGGGGGTTAAAGTAAATTTTAATAAGTTAAAAAGTTAATTTAAATTGTCACTTGTTATAGCATCCATGATAAAGTGTAAGAAATAACACTTGGCAACCTCTTGGTCAGATTTCCTTTCATTTACCTAAAATGATTGTAGAAGAACATATATATACCCTGCATGAATACAGGATTCTGTAAATACACTTAGCTTAATTTAAGGTATATGACAAATCCACAAACAGCAGCTCTGTAACTGAGGTTTAGCCAGTATAACTGCGTGCAGGTTTGTGATAGAGTTGTATGAAGCTGATGAAGCTATATACACGTGTGAATGCATATGTGATTTGTGAAAGTGTGTGTGTGAGTGTTGAGTGCCTCAATTAGCTGAGGTAATGGTCTGAATAATGATGTTGCTTTTTCTGCCATCTGGCCCTATGGATGCTCACTCTGCTCTGTTGTTTCTAAAATACACAAGAGAACACTGAGCCTATCTTTGAATATGCATTTCTTCATCTTTGCTGAACTTGTGCATTGCTTTTCTTTGAATATTCTGATTTAGAGATATGTTGCGTGCTATATGAAACAGTTTTCTCTAGTTTGCCTTTCCTACTCCCAGTCTACTTCATAATTCTCATTCCATCTGTCAAATTTTTGTACATCTGTGCTAACCTTGATCGAATGATCTCGACCGCAAAGCGTAAGTGAATTTAAATTCCCGTGCTATGCAAAAACTATTCAGTGCAAATACAATTTACAGTCTCAGTTGACTATGCTGTGCTTTTTGTGTGCGCTGCAGCAACACGGTGATTACTTTTTCTGTGAGGGGCAAATTTCAACATCATTTATAGCACACAGCATGGTGGGTATTTAATATGAATCTAATTAGAGGCAAAGACTTGAGACACTGCAGTACAGCTGGTAGATACAAAACGAATAGATTTTCATCAAAATTACATAAAATCTTTTAAGACTGATGTATGAAAGTAAAGCCTACTTTCAGTTCTGTTCTTCAGATAATAAAATGGTGTGTTTGTAACATGTGTTGAAATGTGCCGTCTTTCAGTCCAGCTTTGTCCAGTCACTGGTAGGATTTCTGGATATCAGCCACCTCCTCTATCTGCCAGTGGTACATACCGTGCAGGGGCCGGTCCTTCCATGATGGTGCCTCCTCTTTCTCCTCATTCTTGGGTTTCTGCTGCCTGAGGTATTCACTGAGCATGCAGTTGGCCATCTTCCTGATGCATTCATGGATGTTCGTTGCCTCATCCTGGACTGTGGAGCTGAGACCATTAAGGGGCTCCGAGGAAAGCTCCAACCACTAAGTACCTGCAGAGGGTCAGGCATGTCCTGAGGAGTCAGCAAGAACAAGATCTGGGCTATTAACACTTACAACCTGTAATCAGGTACACTGCTGGGATAATAAGCTGGCCAAATGAGGAGATAGAAACCACTGAAATCGAGATAAGGAAGCCCCTAACCATGCATGGAGGGTTTCACCCCAAGACCAGCACCCTGATGCTGTACGCTAAGTAGAACGAAGGAGGCCGGGGACTGGTGAGTGTCAGCACCATGGTCCAGGATGAGACAACAAACATCCACAAACACATTAGGAAGATGGCCCCAACTAACCGTGTGCTCAGCATGTCCCGAGGTCAACATCTAGAACATTAAACAAGTGCTGGAAATTGTACTATTTTTTTTTTTTTTGGATGAATAAGAAATTCAGTATATTTTCCCTGTGAAACAGCTCACATACACTTTTTACCAACATGAAAATTGTTGCAAATAACACAAATACAAAAACTTGTGTGTATTTATTTTATGTTTGTTGCTGCAATGCTACAAAATGTTGTATTTTTCTGTGTTGCACAGCAGCACTACACAGTCATGTCATAGCAAAAATGTTTTTGGTTAAATCTTCTGGTTGGTTTGAGCCTTTCTTCATAGAACTTGCCAGCATGGCAACATTTTTTGTTGCATTAGGACTTGTATAACTTATTTCTCCTATTAAATTGCAATACTTTGCACTAATTTCTTCCCTAAGTTTCCCACCATTTTTTGCCTTCAGTCTGAAATCTTGAACTTTGGTTTAATACTTACAATTTAATACTCATAGACACATGTACACCTTGCTAGCGCCAGGTTAGACCCCCTTATGTCTTCCAAACAGCCTTAATTCTTCATGGCATGCATTCAAAAAGGAGCTGCAAACATTCCTTTGAGAATTTGGTAAATTTTGGTAAAGTTGCTGCAGATTGGTTGGCTGTACATCGATTCATTCTTACCAGCACATTGCAAATGTGTTATATTGGATTGCAAACTGGTAGCTGCAGAGGCTGTTTGAGTAAAATGAACTCATTATCATGTTTAAGAAACAAGTTGGTGATGATCTGAGCTTTGTACCAATCTTCTTATGGCTGTTTCCAGCAGGATAACATGCCAACTCACACTGTGGTCAGAAAGGGATATGGTCAGCAACAACAGGTGGGCTGTGGTGTTTTATACTAATATTGACATATTAGCAACAATAGCAGAAAATAGTGTAGACAAACTGCACCAATAACCAGGTATGTTTTCTTTTCCATTTGTATACTCAGTTTGACTTTCAGCAGGTCATGTCTTTATGCCTAAATACAGTAAATTGCTGTCATTCAGCTCGTTGATTAGATATTTGTGTTAATGAACACCTGAAGAGGCATACCTAACAAAGTAGCGGGTAAGTGTACATGTACGTTGTGTACCTTGTGTACAGCTGGTAGGGCTCTTTAGAAGCACTGCATTGCACAGTAATACTGAGTCACACAGAGTAGAGGCAGTCCTACTTTTACCTTGTGTATTACCAGCTGTCCCTCAAGGCAAGAGACAATTACATCATATGCTAATCTTCATGTTTTACCCTTCATAATGACTCCAGGTTTAGTCGGTAAAAACTCAAAGCATGCTTTTGCATATTTCAAATTAATCAGAGCGTGCTCCAAGTTTGCACTCGAGAATATCTAAAGTAGCTTATTTGAGGGTCAGAATTAGTCAGCAGCTTCATTATAGCTTTTACCTATAATCCTACTGGATCCATTAAATCAGCCTTTGTTCACTGAACAAGAAGCCTTAACTGCAAAACTGAAAAGTTTGGGCCTTATTGTAGAATATATTTCTTGTGACTGCGACAACTGAAACAATTTTCTTGAAAAAAACCAAAATACTTTCTTTCTTTAGATGTTTTTCAAGAGTCTCCAGTCGACATGCCAAAAAGCATTCAAATGTGTACCTGGAGGGTGAGTCAATAAGGCCATTAGTGACACTTGTCTTCCATTGTATTATCCACTTTCACTCACTCACTGATCCCTTTGAATTTTCTGCATGAAGCTCTCACAAATGGTAGTTTTACAGAAGTGCCACTTTGTCATTTTTATTTTTCTAACCATTTTACTGTAAGTTAAACATATATAAATACCTACATACACAATGGTTCTTTGCAGTGGAGGCTGGTGGGCCTGGGCAGACTTTTGGTAACTTAGGTGGAAATTCTCGTAGAAATTTGCATCTTTATGAGTCAACCTTGACTAAAATCTCACAAAATCAGATTAATTCACATACTGAGAACATAGCCTTTATGAAACTCCCATTTGTACATCTGGTCATATACCTAGGATGAGAACCTGCTACTTTTTTCTCTGTAACACAACTCACATCTTCTCACCTATTTAAAAAATAAATGACCGTTTTATCTTCCCAGGGCCACTCCACTGAATCCAACTAAATGTCTATGCAATCACATATCCCATCAACTTTGAGAAATATATTTTCTTTTCTCTCCAGTGTTGTGTGCTGCACTTTTGGCCCCTTGATGTCAGTTGTTATGAAGCTAACTCTCAATCTATTTATGTATATGCTGAACACACAGGGTCTATTGCTCAATAAATCGGTCTTGATATAAACGCCATTACCCTCTGGTCACTTGACTAAAGCTGTATGATTGGCAAAGAGGAAGTGCTTTTGACCCTTTTCCTGTTAAAAAAGTCGAGAGAGACACAAACAGCCAAAAATGTAGATGTGTGTACACACAGTACTACATCAGAATAAGGTGAAGATGATAAAATGTCAGTAACACCTTGTTTTATATGGAAATGATAAGAGGACCAGGCAGCTGGAAACAAAGTAGGATGTGTATTGATGTATCAACCTTTGAGGTTGTGGGCCTCAAACATTTTCCTGTATCACTTTCTTCAGTGTGAAATTTAAAAAAGACAATTTGTACAATGAGTGCTTATTTGAAAATGTGCTTTTGAATCTAAAAATCTCAAAAGTTGATATGACAACATTTTGAATCAGCAGAAAATGACTTAGCTCAAAGGATCTCTGATTTATGAACCCAGTTTATTCCAGTTTAGAGTCTCATGTGGTGTCGCACAGAGAGGACAATGATTTCACATTTCAATGTGGAGGATAGGAGTGTTAGGGCCACATTAAGAAAAACAATATTACTAATTGTAGCTGAGATATAATGTACTGAGTGAGTCACAGTGAACATTCTCAAAACTGCATTGTATATAGTTTATTTTTTTTTATTGTGTAAATTTTTGTAATACTGAGGTTCCACATGTCACTGTTGTAGTGGGGCATTAATCACTGTGACACCACTTGTAAACATGCTGCATGTGTGGGGGTTCCCAGCCAGAGCTGCATGGACTCCACACTGGGATGAGCAGAGGCCTGCTGTTGCTGTGTGACACTGACTTTGCTGCTGCACTTTGTCTTTTAGAAAATTCCAATCAGTCTGTGTCTGTCGTCACAACGCAGTCTTCCATTCGAAATCTGCTACGATTGAAGTCAAAATACAGTTTTGAAGAAATAGTCAAAATGTGGAGATTACAGCCACAGCAGCTATACCCTTTATAGATGAGGTAATGAAGTCGTACTTCAGAATCATTGTTAGTAACAAAGAAATCAATTCTCTTTTGGCACATAAACACAGCGTGATGATAAGTATAATAGAATAATGTAAGGTTGATGCAGAAAGCTGCATCTGGTCAGAAGTAAGAAAACACAAACTTGGATGGACAGATTTATGCAAAATGAAATGGCGGGCAGTGGGCAGATCCAAGGATACAGATGGTTACACTCTTGCGAAAATAAATAGGATGTAAACTGTATCACAAGACTTGGTAAGACGGCTGATCAAGTTTCAACAAACATGCAGGGCACTTCATAGAGGGTGTAGCAGCCGTGGCAGTTGTTTTACTTGAAACTGTAATCTCCATATTTGAACTTGTTTGGAATCGAATAATATTGGTGGGTGAAGTCTGGGTTAAATACTGCTGGAGATGAGAATCAGGTGTGCCTGTGGAGACTGGTGCAACAACCATGTGTATTACTGGGAGGGGAAGCAGAGTTAGTGCTCACCCTGACACACACACAACAGAGAGAGGAAAAACAGAGCAGGCAGAAGAGAACAGAACGAGGGTGAGGCTGGATCACTGTGACACCATGGCTGATGTGGCAAATGTTTATTTTGAACTAAAACATGCATTAGTCTGGAAGTTTGTCTATTTACAGCTTCACTTTTGTAATTCTGTTCTTTTACTTTTTAGCTACTCAGTAAAAGAAAAACAACAACAAAGAGAAGAAATCATCATTAAAAAAGGAAACATGTTTCTGTGACCCTGTGACTGCTAGGACAGGCTCCAGAAAGTCTGGCACGAAAATGCAAAGCCCATTTATAATCAATTTTTCAGCGATTCTCTTTTTGTGGAAACAGTTTTTGGATTTGGCAGAGTAAGGGGAATGAAACTAATTTTACTCATAAACACAAGCACTCTTAGTAAGAGAGTCAAATAAAAAAATTATTGTTACTTCCATTATTACCTAGAATGACTCTACATGCAGGAACATTGGCTCCAACAGGGAAATCTCAATTTCATTCTCTCAAAGAAAATCTAATAAAGTCAAATTATGCTGCATTTAAAAAAGGCACAGTGAGCCAATTAATTTCCTCCTCTGCTTCAATCTTTTTGTCTTGCTTGGTTTATGAATATGCATGTCATTCCAGCACCGGTACGTCCTGTTGTTGTTTTGAGTCGTGTGTTTTAAATCCCACAGAGTATAACATGACTTTGTTACGAATGTTTTGACATGAGTGTTTCTCAAAACCCAGTCAAGTTAGTAATTTAATCATTGGGCCAAAAAACCCAAACATTTGAATAAATGGAAGGAAACCGCTGCTGCGGCACATGTAGGCATACTTTTCCAAGTCGCAGATAGTCATTCCACTTAACTAAACAACTCCTCGACTTTTCACTTTAAATCATTTTGGTTATGATTTAAAGTGAAAAAACAAGAGAATCAAAAGTCGTGTTTCATGGCAGATTCTAGGTTTGAACAAGATCGTGATTTTTACAGCAGATTTTGTGTCTCAGTTGGTGCCACCAAATCCTCATCAGCTATGTCTCAGAGCGAGCAGAGTGAAAAGAGTTAATGTGGTGAAGTGGTAATATTTCTAACTGTTAATGTTTTTCTTGCTTTAACTAAAAGGCAACATTTGCTTTAACAGCTGTGTTAGTAACACATGGATAAATAGATTATAGTTATTATGTTTATGAAGACTTTCTTAACTCTCTAAGGTCTGCGAAGAACATGGATACATAAAGGAATAAAACTGTCAAAGATTTTACAAAATTCTGTGACCTTATGCTTAATTAAAATCATCAATGTGAGTGTTCAATGGTTGCTTTTCTCTCTCAGTCCACATATGTGTTTGTCTTTGTGTTGGATAACAGTTATGGTTTTTGATGATTAGACAGCTGACAGTTATGGCTGCCTTATTGGTGTGTCAGTCATAATTTCTCATGACAGCAGCGACTGACGTTACCGTTTAACTCAATGGACGGCTCACGAGCCCTAAGCGCATTACTAAATTAGGATGAAGAGGTTTTAATAAGGTTGTCACTAAGCCATTATACTCAGTTTTAAAATCACTTATTGGGCTTACCAGGATACCATAAAGCCAGAAACTGGGAATCACTGGGAACTACATTTGTATTTTATATCAAAGGATAAAAATATTCTTACAATCAATTATTTTCAATCAATTTAATTCTTTTTTGTTAACATCTTGTCCTTTTCTGCTCTATCATGTGCTCTATTGAGACCGTAGTAAAAATTATTAATTGGACACCTGCAAAACACACATTGGAACATGGACTGGCTTCTCAAGAACCCAGACCCAGACGGCTGATGGGACAAAATGGTAAATGGACTAGTCTACAGCACTATTGGACTTACAGGGTGAATGAGGCTTGTCATAAAAGAATAGTAATACATATATTAACACTTTTATTACAACCATGTGCACAATCACACACGCCCACTGTCTTATAGAATTTACAAGAAAGTTTGCCTAAGTTAGTTTAGGCTGCACTGAAGAATAAAGGTGACCGTATCAAATACTGACTTTCAATCTAATTCGAGTTTCAATAACAAAAACAGAAAACAAACAAACAAAAACGAAAAAAATAAAATCATATTCTTTCTTCGCACACCAACCAATCTCTCATTACCCCTCTGCCCCTCAAGTTACTGAAAGCCAGCAGGTGAAGGGGGACCAAATACAATTATATTGATACAATTTATCTAACAGACACTCTAATAGACACTAAGTCACTTTTTCATAAGATGCCAACTTCGTCATTAGGGAGGGGGTTTTCTTTTTCCGCCAATGTCTTAACAAGACTCGTTTTGCTGTGGTAAGAGCCAGGGTAATCGATTTCTTTGTATAGCAGGAAAAGTTCCATAGTCTCTGTATTTATACCAAGTATGGACAATTTTGGTGAGATACCAAGTCTTCTTTTCCAAACACTGAAAATGACCTCCATTATGTTTTCCCACCAATCCCGAAGTTCCGAACAGCTCCATAAGATATGTAAAATCGAAGCATTTTGACCATCACATCTCCAGTAATCGTCTGTGGGGCCCAAATTCCATTTATACAGTTGTGGGGGTGTTCGATGCCACCTATGGATTATCTTAATTTGGATAAATCTACTACCTATTTCTTTATACATAGTATTAACATGGAGACATGAGTCCCATTCAACTAAAGATATGTCTAATGCTAGGTCCTGGGGCCAATAGCCCTTAACTTTAAGGAGAGGGTCAGCTAACCGATCTTGCAATAAATGATAAATCTTAGAAGTGATACCTTTACCCAGCAGAGCAGGACTTCCACAAGGCTGGCCACGGGACAACTCAAGGTTCCCTGCCACTTCAATAATGAGCTGTGTATTTTAACATATTTCCAAAATTGATTACGCTTCAACTTATATAACTCCACAACTTGATCAAAGCTTAAAAAACTTTTGGTCCCACAGTCAAATAAATCTGATACACTGAGGATGCCTACGTTACGCCACTGTAACCAGTCAACCGGTGTCCCTCCAACTAAAATTCCTTTATTCCCCCATAAACTTGCTGAAAGAGATTTAACAAAATCCCAATGACCCGCCCTTTGTAATTTACACCACAATATCTTCGCATTTGCAATTATAGGATGGGTAAGTTTGTGACTAGTATCAAACAGCTCCCTCCAAGGAGAAATACCGCCATTAACTTCCATCTCTATTTGGGACCAAATGAGTTTGACTGGTGCAGTAGATAACCAAGCTCTAAGCTGTTTCACATTCATCACCCAATAATACCATTTAAAGTTAGGCAATGGAAATCCTCCTCACTTTGCACATGCTTGAAGTTTCTTACTACTCAAACGATGTGGTGAGTTACCCCAAAGAAACTGCTGGATCAAAGAAACTAGATCTTTGAAATACTTATTGTGAATGTGTGATGGGATATTAGATAAAATACAATAGATCATGGGTGCAATCATCATTTTAATACAGCTAATTTTACCCCATATTGGAAGGCGCACTCTGGACCATCTAAAAATTCTAATTTATTCTTTCAAGAATTGGCCCCATATTTGCTCGAACCATCTTAGTGTAATCCGAGGTAATTTGTATCCCCACATACCTCAGACCATTCAAGGACCACCGAAATTCCCATTGTTTAAATAAAGTATGAGGACAGTGTCCTGACACAGGCATTGCCTCCATTTTGTCCCAATCAACAAGATATATTTTATTTTCATTTAAAAAAGAGGGATACATCAAGACAAGTTTTTTTCCCCCAAAACTAGTTTTGTTTTGCTTAAAAATATAGAACTATGATTAGAGTAGGGTAGTAAGGGTACTTAGACCAATTGTCACGGCTATGCTGGCAGACGGTGGCATTGTGGGGAAAGAGGACCCAAATGCTGGACTCTTGGATGCAGACAGTGGCTTTATTTACAGTGTAGTAAATAATTACACAACAATGAATCCCAGTGCGCCCCGATTCCCGTTCCGTGTCTTCCTCCCAGTGCTCGTGCTCACTGCCCTGTCGTCATTAGTGAAAATTAGCCATTAGCACACACCTAAATAGTGACAGACTAACACTCACTGACGGGTAGTCACACAACAATCCAGCGTCGAGGAGCGCTCAGCCACACTACTATGTAGCTCCCTGACGATCCTGATCAGCTGCAGGTGTGTGTGATCATCCTCCTCAGGTGTGGCCAGCTTCCCAACGGGACAGACCCACCAGGGCCTGATGGTGCCTGTAAACCGGACCTCCGGAACATGCACACACAAACACCTATACACACAAACATATACAGAATTCCACAGAATTCCACATACAGTAACATGCAAACAAGTCCAAAAGTGCTCATGGACCCTGGGTCATTAGACCCAGGGTCTCCCCTCACGCTCTGTGATTTGTTTATTGGCAAACACAGCCATCCAAAGCACTGAACCTCTGTATGCATAACAAGTTCTCTGTGTTCAGGCTAAATGTTTATAACAAGTATGTTCAAATATCTATATAGCTTCCTTAGATTATATAAAGGTCTTACACTTGATGTTTTGTTTGACGTCACATTCAGACTTGAATTTAAATTGTGACTTGAAGATTAAATTAGGCCAAAAATATTCCTGGCTATATGAGGTTTTAATCTGACAGCAGTGAGCTTGTCTCAGGGTTGCAGCGTGTTCCTTTAAATAGCGATTAAAGCAAGAAGGGTTAGATTAATGTCATCTTTCTGGGTATCTTGTCAGCACTGTTACAAAGTTTGAGATGGTCTTTAATCATACAGAAAGAAGCAGCAGGCCACAGTTCAGCTTCAGATACAGCACAATCTAACGCATATTCATGTATTCTCATAGTCACGCATTTATCAAATTCATATCCTTTTTGTGGATCCTTCCTCAGTATTGCTCATCACGGCTCGGGCACAAAGAACACAGCAAAGTTTGCTTAAACACGCACTGAGCTGACGGCGTGTGGATTGTATCCGTTTCTCCACTGTGCTGTGTGGTTGTGTGAGAAGCGACAGAGGCTTGACAAGCTTATCCCCACTACTTGGCTGATTCAGTTACAGGAACTCGTTACAACAATGGGATGGCTGTCACCCGAAATGCGAAAATCTGTTAGAGGAAGGCACTGTACCAGAATATCAGAACACGATTACCACAGCAAGAGAAATGAAAGCGCAGCTTAACATATTAAAGCCAAATCTATCATGTGAACATAATCATATTAGTAATGAAGCGCTGATCGTGCTTATTATTAACATTATATAATATCCCACAATAGTATACACTCAAGCTATGATGCAACTATCATGCATTCACAAACTATTATATATACATATATACATATATTTGTCCTACGTAGTAGAATATTTTTACACTGATTATTGATATTTTAAATGTAATAATGTGCCAAGTATCATAACTGCCAAGTATAAACCAAGACATTGAGCGTCTTTTATAAACAGACACTCAACCACCTTCATAGTTCTTCAAGTACACCTAGCATCCTTTTCCTTATTTGTGAAAAAGTCACAAAAGTCAAATTTCTTTTTCATGTTCATGGACACAAATTGTTATGTGTGTCAGTGAACATACATGTGTAAGTAATGCATTTAAGTAGGAGATGCCAGGTTTAGCCCATTTCCTGCATCTGGTATTAGATACTAATGTGAAGTCTTAGTCAAATAGTGGTTCTTCATATAAAAATAGAAATATTTAACCACCTTTAGCAATACTGATTGCATAACTGGAATATTTCTTTTACCCTATCAAATATGCTAATATCAAAATACTGCTTGGACACTAGCCAAACCGCCAGACTCATTCATCTCACAGCTCAACCAGATTTATTAATGGTCTGCAGAGCAAATGGGGGGTTAAAGATCAAAGTGGGATCTGGCAGGTAGTGGAACTCTAAGATCAGGTGTATTGGTGCAGTTGTGTTGTGAGTTTGTATGTTTGTTAGGCTGAGGGGAGCTGTGCTGCTGAGGCTTTACTGGTCTTTGTGGATTTCCATAACTGCATTCTCCAGTACATAAGCAGAAGTACGAGCAGGTGGCCATGGCTTTTTAACATCCAGACTGTGTAACTAGTGTAAAGGTGGCAAGTTATACTAAAAGCCATCATCAGCCTAAATTCAAATTGACCTTGACCAAACCTGAGAGAGACCATCTACACCACAGTGTGCCTGACAGCAATTCTAGCATAGCCCATTACAGCTACCCAGTTTAGCCTGCACCAGACTGTCCAACAGACTGTTCTCCCACACTGGAAAAAGACAAAATTATTATTTCTTTTTTACCCATTTTATAATCTAGTAACCAGACATCATGTAAGTCTTCAATGTACACTTTATGAAATGTTACCTTACCTACCTCTCATCTTTATCGCGTGTCCTCTCTTTCTTCTTTTATTACGCATTCAAGCTTTTATTCCCGGGTAACAGCAACTGTAACTCTAGTATCTGTAGTGTGCAGGCAGACTGTGTGGGAAACTGCATAGAAACAGATTGTGTGCTTAGTAGCATTTCTCGAGCTGTTTGAAATGTTGCTTTTAAAATTAACTGCCACTTCAAAAAGAAAAAAAGGGAGTGCTTGACAGTGATGAGAAGGAAGAAAAGATGTGTTGAGTGTGTAGGCAGGACCCTGGAATGACATTACTCTCTGATTTCTTGCATTAATATCTCCATGGCATCAACTGGAAGCAAAGCAGCAGACAGAAAATGAACTATTGTGATATTATTATGTATCAATCCAGCAGTCACATACAATTTCTCATTAAAATGCTTTTACAAATTGTTGTGGCCACTTTAACCCTTCACTTGTTGTAAAACCCAACACGTGTCAGGCCTGCTTTCAAATAGAATAGAATAGAATACCCCTTTATTGTCATTGCACATGTACAATGACATTATAGGTGCTCAACGTCAGCTGTTCAGGAATAAAATATAAATATTAAGACAGTAATAAATAACACACATGAGAAATACATACAAACTAGACGACTATATACGAAACAATGTTTATAGTGTTTGTTAACAGTCTGAATGGCTCAGAGGAAGAAGCTGTTAATGAGTCTGGTTGTGTGGGACCAGATTGACCTGAGGCGCTGACCAGAGGGCAGCAGGTCAAACAGGTGGTGGGCGGGTGCACGGGGTCACGTGTGATGGTTTTCCTGAGACAGGAGGACCTGATGATGTCCTCCGGGGGTGGCAGAGGACATCCAATGATTTTTTGGTTGGTGTTAATTAGCCTTCCTGCTCTCAGTTGTGGCCCCTGCTTACCAAACACTCCACTGAGGCTACGTCCACACTAGCCCGGATAAATTTGAAAACGCCTGAAAACGCTCCACGTCCACACTATCGTTTTCATTCGTTTTCACAGAGTTCTTCATCCACATTGAAATGGCCAAAAACGCTTACGTTCCAGTCCTGCGCATGCGTGAAACGCAAGACCGTTTGACCTGCCTCATTTCTGTCTGCTGTTTATTTACTTTACGAAGTAAAGTAACTTTTACTTTACTTTGCGAACAAAAATGTCGAGGAAAAGCACCGAGTTTTTTCAATGGACTAACAATGAGGTAGAGTTGTTGCTGCGAGTAACACAAAAGTTGCATAAACGAATGAGAATTAAATAATTTAAAGAAAAGCTATCTGGAGCACGTACAGATTGATATTAATCTGTCAAAATTGAGAGCAAACAAAACAAAAACGTATTAGTGTGGACATGGCCTGAGTAGAAGGCCAAGAGCAGCTTCTGGCCCAAGTTATTCTTCCTCAGGACACGGAGGAAGTGCAGCCACTGTTGGGACTTCTTTATCACAGTGGTGGTGTTGTGGGTCCAGGTGAGATCAGCAGAGATGTGGGTGCTGACTGACTGAGGCCAGTTTGTGAGGAAAACTTTGATCCAGGAGCAGGTGGCAGGGCGGATGTGATGGTGGTCCAGTCTGGTGGTGAGGATGTCTGAGATTATGAAGAGTCCAAGAAGAGCATCCTGAAGAGCTCTTCCTGTTCTCCAGATGGCTTCACTTCCACTTCACTAACCAAAATTTACATCAGTTGATACACAATTCATTTTCAAGTCAAGTGAAGTAAAAAGGTCAGAGGGTGCTGACCCATTTACTGACTTAAAAACTTAAAATCAATTCTAAAATGTACTGGAAGCCAGTAACCAGTATCCTCTTTAACTGAAGCATACAACAGATACTCATGTCATACATGTTATTTGCCCTTTTCTTATTTTATAGAAACGAGAGCTGCAGCCTTGATGTAATGAGTAGGCTGAAAAGTTTCTCCTGCGTGACAACAGAGAAGATAAAAAGGAGAAAATGGAGGTGGGATAAGGGAGTGTTCACATTAGGTTTGATGGGATGCTCTGTAATGCATGCATGAATGGATGTTATCAAGAGAGGAGGAAACTACACAACAAACAGTCAAGGACGAGATTCAAAGTAATGTCACTGGATATTAGATTACATTGGATAAATACACTGTGGTGAGATTGGATTTCTGCAGCAGCAAATAATGCAGTTGTATAGTAGATACACTGGTGAATAGGACAGAAATGAAATCAAAGAAGATGCTCCAGAGGTACCGACAACTGATATTTCAGAAAGTTTGCTTTTTTTGGTTTTCACAGTAAACACAGCCAAGCAAACCTTCTCATGACTGTAACATCATATTGAGTTTAGTCTCTGAAAGTAACAGAAGTTTTTTTTTTATTGTGGATAAAGAAAAAAAGAATATCAAGATTTAAATTTGGCAAGATACAATCACAGAGGCATCGCACCCCATGGCAGCTGTGATGTGCTCCAGCCCACATGAGTGGAAACGAATGGATGAATGAACAATCCAGCCTGCAATAGAAGCGCTGATCCACCATGTCCATTTCATGCTTTGCCTTTCCAAAATGTGAAATGGATACAGATGCAGAAGTTGCATTACTGCATGCAGGGCATGTTAACATATTTAAAGCCATAAAGTCAATAGTGAGCAAAAAACGTAATAAGGACATTCCAGGGTCCTAAGACTGATTTCTTCCATTTGTGCAACATCTCTAAAGTTAGAAATATCCTGTCTCAGAGTGACGCTTAAAATCTAGTTCATGCATTTATTACTTCCAGGCTGGACGAGTGTAATTCATTATTATCAGGATGTCCTAAAAACTCCCTGAAAAGCCTTCAGTTAATCCAAAATGCTGCAGCAAGAGTCCTGACAGGGACTAGAAAGAGAGAGCAGATTTCTCCTGTATTAGCTTCCCTTCACTGGTACTCTGTTAAAGGCAGAATGGAATTTAAAAATCCTGCTCCTCACATGAAAGATCTTGAATAATCAAGCTCCATCTTATTTAAAGACCTAATTGTACCATATCACCCTAATAGAGCACTTTGCTCTCAGACAGCACATTGCTTCAGAACCACTCGTGGTTCGTAGGATATTTAAAAGTAGAATGGGAGGGAGAGCCTTCAGCTTTCAGGCCCCTCTTCTGTGGAACCAGCTTCTAGTTTCGATTTGGAAGACAGAAACCCTCTGTACTTTTAAGATTAGGCCTAAAACTTTCCTTTTTGCCAACACATATAGTTAGGGCTGGACCAGGTGACCCTGTATCCTCCCTTACTTATGCTGTAGGTCTAAGCAGCTGGGGGATTCCCATGATGCACTGCGTTTCTTCTTCACTCACCTTTCTCACTCTTTATGTGTTTACACACCTTTCTGCATTTAGTTTTTATTAACCTCTGGCTCTTTACCATAGCCTGTCGATTGTCCTGTTTTCCTCCTCTCACTGAGTTTTTTCTTCTCACCGTTTTCAAGTGCTTGCTAGCAGAGCGCAGTCTCATGAGGTTTTCTCATTATTATCGTAGGGTCTTTATCTAACAATTTAAAGCACATTGAGGCAACTGTTGTTGTGATTTGGTGCCTTATAAATAAAACTCAAATCCATCCAACCCGCTTCTCCTTTTCAGGGTCGCAGGGGGCGCTGGAGCCTATCCCAGCTGTCTTAGGGCGAGAGGCGGGGTACACCCTGGACAGTCTAACACATAGACATAGACAACCATTCGCACTCACATTCACTCCTGCATTCACACCTATGGGCAGTTTATTTCATCCAGTTAACCTAACCCATTGACTGTAGAAAACATGGATGACGCGACCCCGCCTCCTACCATTGTGCAAAAATGAAGCCAAAATATCCCACTTGTGGAGGCAGCCATCTTGCAAATTTGGAGCCAGAGTCTGCGCAGTAGTGACTTGAGGTGGAGCGACTGTGTAACGCTCCCGCCCACACACCCGCTGGACGTGACTGCAAACACGCCCCCCTACACTTTTTACGTAGCCCGGCTGCTCGAGTTTTTTTGCTGGTTTACCGCGACTGATGACTCGTTTAATTAAGGTAAATACAACCATGTCACTGTTATAAAAAAGACACACAGCTTATCATCTTATAGTTCTAAAATCACTCTGTTGTTAATTCGTTAGTTAGATTAGCCGCTAGCATACGCACTGTGTTGGAGGCTTGTTGCTAGCTAGTTAGTGATGCTACACACCTGCTACTCTTAATAGTCTTCAACACTTATGTTTTTTTTTTATCCATTTTTAGACAGCGATGAGATCAGCTGCACACTCTACAGAGGCCCAGAGTTACTGTTAATATCAAAAATATAATGCTTTATGCATCCTTTGAGATTTTAACATAAGACTGTGAGTGTAATGGATCTAAAACTGTTTAAATCTTCAGAGCCCTCTACAGCCTGGTAACATGGAGACTTTAAAAACAGCAGCAGAACGTTTCAGTAGTGTAGTCTAATTTGTTCTTTTCATTTAATAATAAAATAAAAATAATAAAATAGAGTCCATATTATATCAACAGCAACCTTCACCCTGGAGAGAAACTAGTGAGGGAGACCATCAGGACCAAGCTGGGTTTCCTGGGTCCAGAGGTTTGGAGAAACGTCTTCCCTTTCTTTCATCACAGCTGTCCTGTGCCATAAATTCTGTTGACCCGCTGTAAGAGGCATCATTTAAGAAACACCAGGAAGACTGAAGCTCATGGCATTGATCAAGCAGGACTCATGATCTTCACCAGCAGCTCCCTCACAGGGAAATCTTCAGCACTCCTCCGTAGGCCTGCCCCAGGAGATGGATAAACCCAGCATTTCATCAACACTGTGATGAGACCTTTGGTTTGTGTAATGTTAGAAATACTCAGGTACTCCCAGAGGCTCCGGACTTTTACATAAAGATATTATATTTAGTCCTGTAGAAAGTTATATATTTAAAAATATGTGATCCTCTCCGGTTACTCTGGTATGAATAACTCTGAATCACTTTATGGTAAATAACACACTATGTGTAAAAAAACTGTGAAAAAATTCCAGATGACAAGTTTGTAGTTCAACATACAAGTGACGACCTTTGACCTTCATCAGGTTTTATTTAATTGTGTTAGAGAAAATCTCACATACTCTTCATGCAGCTGAGTACATCAAGTGTTTAAAACGGAATGTGTGCAGGTCTGAGATCAGCAGCTTTGTGAAACACCAAACTGAGGTCCTGTTAATGCTGATATATAGTGACACAGTTACATGAGTGATTAATCCTTTTGTTTTTTGTCTTTAACTTTATCAATAAAACAGCTGCAGCTTTCACTAAAGCACGTGTGGTACTTTAACCTTTGTACTGTTTTCATCAGTTCATTTTGCAATTAACATGTGAACATGTTGGATCATCTGTCTGCTGTCACTCGATGGGGTTGAGGTCTGAATATGAGGGCAGCTCCTGTAATCACAAAGACAACAGAACCATCAAACTCAGATATAAATTTTATCCCTCAATATTGAAATAAAGCTGATTCTTCTGTCCTCATACACTCAGGATTTGAAGTTCTTCTCTTACATTTTTTTTTCAGTATTACAGTACACTACAGTACTTTAATCCATAGTTCCTGACTAATGAGGAGTTACTGAAGTACAAGCTTTTAAAAAAATGTTAGCTGTCGCGTCGTCCATGTTTTCTACAGTCAATGACCTAACCACATAAAGACATAACAACACAAGAGATATGTGGAGTGGAATGAAGAAGAAACCAGTGGGCAGCCTGGAAACATAAAATGAGGAAAACATGTTCCTGTTTATTGTGACTGTGACTCAAGAGGTAGAACAGGTCCTGTCCTAATCACAACGTTGGTACTTGATCCTCAGTTTGCATCTGTATCTTGGACAAGATGCTGAACGCGGAGTTGCTCCTTATGTGTTCACTGGAGTGTGAATGAAAGCAGGCAGAAAAAAGTGCTTGGGTGAATCTTCTACTCTCATGTAGAAAGGCACTATGGATGAAATCGTCCTCTGCTGCCGTCTCCATATACCAAAGCTTCTACATATTGAATAGCTTTGCCTTCATTCCTTCTTTCCTCCAAAGGAGAACCTTGTGAACCGCCTCATATCTGAGACAAACAGCTATGACTTTTGTCCAAGTTCAGTGAAAGTTCGAGAAACCGCAAGGCTGCTGGTCCTCATGGTTTCAGCTCCAAGGTTGTGAGGATCCGTGCTAGCTCTTTGTGATCCTGAGTCTGAAACAGGAGTCTATCTCTGTCTCTCTTTAGCAGTCAGAGATTCTGCTCAGACCGTCCCGTAAAGATAAATGCTTTACAAACCTTAACATTATGGCTAACAGGTGAATTTTCCTGTTTGAGTGCAGCTAGCCAAACAACTTTTAACCACTTCCTGCTAAAGACATAGAGTGAAAGTAGTGAAAGACTGTATCCTTGCTTTCTTAACATAAAACTCACAGCCAGGGGCAGTGCAAAAGTGATCCGCTTAAACTAATTTATAGTTTTAGCATCGTTATTTTCCTCTGAGTTGTTGGTTCTGTTCCTATTAGCTAACATAAACTAATGTCAGTCTTTCGATTGCTACCAACCTACTAACCCTGTGATGTCATGTTCTGTACTGACACAAGATGGCGCTAAAAATGTTTTAAAACCTTTAAGCATTTATTTCTTAAATCCAGCTTCACACACTGTGTTGAATCTATGCCAGGTATTGAGAGCAGGAGTCTATGGTGTAACGTTTAGACCTCTGATATATCAACCCAAAACACACAGTTTATGGCTTCTGTCATCTGCCTTGTAGACACTGAAGAGCAGAAATACATCAACAGTAGATAACTAGCGTTGTATAAGTGCAGCCAGTTTCTCCATAAGTCCATATAAATTCTTCTTTGCATCTTAAAATCAGGTTTTCTGAAACTGCAGTCAGGGTTTTTTAACCCACCATTATTTCTGTTACCAATGCATTTCGCTATATTTAGTCCTCGCCCAAGTTTTCCATCCACATATTTCTGAGGGTGCCAGTCAGTTTACTCTAAAACTACCGATAGCACTGCATCTTCAACAGGCATATTGAAATGGCTCGTTAAGATACATTGGGGATCAGTATTGCCTCTAAATAGTAGTTTTAAGGTCGGATTTGTGTACTGCCCAGTGTAATCGTATCTAATCTTGTCAGTGTCTTGTAGCAGAGGCATTGTTGCCTCCATTATGCTCACACCTCTGGGCTGACAGTTCCTCCTTGGCGATCTCTCCACCTGATTTGTCTCCGTCTTCATTCTCCAAACCCATTTAGACCATTTTTGTGTACTTACATGTTAGGCTCTCACACCCTGGCATTCATCCAGGAGTAAACCACCCGACCAACACACATACGCTAACAGAGGTAGCCAAACTGCAGGCAGCTGGGCTAATAAGCTTAGTGGCTCCAGCTTGTACTTTGAACCATGTAATCAGAAAATTGATTATGTCTACTAAGTGTGGGATTGCAGGAGGCAATTCTTTTTCAATCACTTAGTTATAAACCTAGTGAAGGAAACTGGGGATTTGGATCGTATTCTATTATTCCCATTTTTAATAGAGGACATTGAGGATGTTCTACTAAAGTTATTAGTGTAAGAGGTGTTATTTAAAGGAAGAATACGTGAGAAAGGAAATGACTCTCTTATTTAATACATTCAGACAGACAAAGGAAGATGAACGGATCAGTCCTGCACTCCAGGACTTGGGAATATTCTTTTTGGCATTGTCACTTTTGATGGATTGGCAGCAAAAGAGGTAAACAGGTAAGAGAAAAGGAGAGTGAGAAAGCTCACGCAGGCTTTTAAAATACTTAAAAAAAACTGTGTGAGAAAACAGTGTGACCTACTCTGAGGATATCCTCCAGTCCATCCATCTGCGTTCATTACCTCGTTGTGTTTTTGGTAGTGTGCGTGTCATTCTGTCTGTAAACACAACAGCTTGAAAAGTTTTGCATCGTTAACATGATGCATTAAAATTGCCTTGCATTGCATCTAACTTTCTTACAAATAAAGTATCTATTGTCATGTATGAGATTTGACCTCTGGCCTGTCCGAGGTCAGTAGGCTGATCTGAATGTCAAAGTAATAATATTGTGACATAGAACTATTTAAAATTGTGTTTCTAATTTATGTTGTTTGTACTGACAACACACAGGCATACAGGGAATGATATACGGGCAGTTACATAGCTCTTGTTATGTACATTGCAATACCAAGTAACTCTTTAAATAGAGAACAGTTTGAATACATGAACAGTGCTCCTGAATATTTCTATTTGTTTTTGGAATACAGAGGCTGGGTACACCCTGGACAGGTCTGTCGCAGGGCTAACACAGACACAGGCAACCATTCACACTCATATTGACACCTATGGGCAAGAGTTACCAATTAACTTAACCCCACCAACTACATGTGTTTGGACTGTGGGAGGAAGCTGGAGTACCCAGAGAGAACCCACGCAAACATGGGGAGAACCTGCAAACTCCACACAGAAAGACCCTGATGCACCTCACAGGACCTTCTTGCTGTGAGGCAGCAGTGCTAACCACAGTGACACTGTGCTGCTTCTTGTTCTAAATACTCCTCAATGCTATAATCCTTGACTGAAATAAGTGTTTTAGAACTTCACATAATGCTCTCTGTACATCTGTGGGTACTTGAAAGCTGCTTTCAGCTTCTCCCTCATTGATAAAGCGTTACCACAGGAGGCAGCTTTTTTGTTTGACAGATTTTTTGCACCAAATATGCCCCCCAACAAAACCCCAGATGGATTTATTCCTCCTCCTGGGATCTTTGGCTTGTTAGGCAAATATATAAACCCAACTAGCAATTTGATCTTGTAAAATCCTGCTATAAACTGTTCATTCAATATAATTTCAGTGAAACAATTTGTAGGGGAAGTTATCCTTTCATCTTAGGGTTTGCTTCCATCTTAAAAAAATATTTGAACATAAATCTACAATCTTTTATTTAAGGGTAAACAGAGGGTGGTGGCATCACTTCTCTCTCTGACAGTCGGAATATTCTGAATTCCTTGCAGTGTTGAACATGTGAGAGTGTGGTTGTGTGTCTGTTTGTGTTAGCCTTCTGATAGACTGGTCAAACAACACAAAGACAAACTCAGACCTTTGAGACAAACATTTAATCTATTTTGAGTTTGCCATATAGACCCAAAGGTATTGTAGTGTGAAAAATAAATAAATACAACATTGTGCATAACAGAGCCAATGGCTGCATGCTGTTTATCACAAATTAGTCTTCTCAAAAGCAAACATGACAACACTGCTTCTCATCTAGTCTGTGCTAAAAAACACTGTTAGGCTAGTTAATATGGGTGTGAGTGCATGTTCAACCTCTGTGAATAAAACACACACGCACACGCACACACACACACACTGACACAATTTCTGTACCTTTTACTTCTAATAGAAGTAGAATAAGTGTCACACTGTGGTTAAATGAGCTGTGCTTCATCATTAAACTGATAATAGACGATTTGGGCTGATTTGTGTCTGATTCAGTAAAATGACTAATGATTAAATGAACGAGTGGCTTGATCCAATTTCACAATAACTTCACTGTATTTCATTTTGATTGTTAATTAGCCATTTGAAAAAGGAGCAACCAGCGCAGAAAGAAAATATTGATACAAGGGCAGCCATTAGTTTTATTTTTCAAGTGGTACTTAGAGGAAATTGGAGACTAAGATGAATGAAGCACGGAACGACAGACAGCGCGAAGGAAGACAATACGAACAGGATGAAAGTGTGGAAACGAAAGGGGCTTGAGGAGAAGAGAGAGAGGGGATTCAGATGGAGAGAGTTACTGGGCTGAAGAAGATAAAGGATGAAGGAAACAAGAGAGAGATTGGAGGAAAGAGGAAGTAAGGGACTAAAGGAAACGTTGGGAGGAGAGAAAAACTGAGAGAGATGAGTTGCAAATGAACGGGAACAATTAAGCTTTGCTCCCTGCTGGCTACAATGCTGCAATTAACTCAGGAAACAATCACACACAAACACACACAAACACACACGCACTTGCATTGTCTTCCCTGATGTCTGACTTGAGCAACCTGCTGTGACCAAACTGCTATTAAACGGTGGAGCTGTCTCCTCTGTGTCGTTCTCTTTGGCTCTCCCTTTATCTCCGACCCCCCATCCATCTCTCAGCGCTTCAGTCAGCCTGAGTCTTTTATTGTTCCTTCCCCGCTGACAATCTCTTCATACTCTTGTTACTTTCCCCATGCCCTCGACCGATCCCTCACTGCTGCTGCGTCTTCTGTCACATTTATTTTCTATTTCTTCCTTGTGGTCTCTTCTGTGTGTCCACAGTTACTTCATGTTTCTTCTTTAATCATTTAAAACATTTTCCTAGAAAAAAAGATAAGCATCTGCTTTATCACGTAGTAACCTCAAACCATAGACAATATAGATGATTATGAGCTTTGAGCAAATATTAATATTATGATGTTTAACTCATGGGAACGTTGCTTAAACACTTTGTTTCAATGCAGATATGTCCATGAGGTCAAAACAAGTCCATTGTTGGGAACATCTTCCCATTTCATCCCAGCCACAGATCGATTCCTTCATTTCTACATGTCGATCATCTCAGGTGACCGGACCCTGTTTGGCTTTGAAGAACTGAGCAGTTTCACCAGGATCAGAATGAAAGAATGGATACCAGGCTAACTCGTATCACTTTAGGTGGAGGAAAACAATGACACAGTGATAGAGATCACGTAACAACACCACTGACTTACAAGTTTTCTGGTTTGTATGACATATCACAGGTAATTAGTTTTGAATAAAAGGATATTATCTAATTTCTGCTGACTCTCTGAAATAAACAAATTTAAGCTCTTGTCACTCCCAGCTTATCACATCCAGATGTTTGCATATTCATGGAATTAGGTAGAGGAGGTGCAAACCACAATCTTGTCCTAAACCCAACCAATATATCCCCAAATGTAACCTTTAAAGGAGGGATGAAGAAAAAAACAAACTCAGATAAATCACAACCTTTTCAAATGAGACTGTGAGCTTCCAGTGTTGGTGCAGCCACTGCAAGGCACCAGCACCAGCCCTGTTATGCAAGCAGCTGCTGGCAAAAACAACAGTATGTGACACCCCAGGATAAGAACATGATGTAACTGGACAACAAACAGCACGGACAAACTAGGCAGAGAGAAAAAAAACAAACCGCACTGTCATTATTTTATCCATGTTAAGAGGATTGGAGTAAATCCATCCTGTAAACGAGCAGCTATCACCACTGAGAACTAGACGGAAATGTTAATGACATAAACAAAACAATACATATTTGTGTCAAAGTGGGTCACTGCTGTCACTGATCTCGCTAATTTAAATCAGAAGCTAGGAGGCTTATGCTAGAGAGCATTTGAACTATACCTTGAGGTTGTGTCCAGCTCTGCTGTGCTCTGTGGACCTTCTGCCCTGATGCTAAGTGGGACTGTGTTTGTGTAGGCGGTTATGCTGCTGTCCTGCCATTGATATAGCAGTGCAAATAGGAGCAAAATTACATCTCCTGTCGCAGCATGGAGCTTGCCTTGCTCCACAGAGCGCCTCTCGCTTTTCTCTCATTGTCTTCCTGACACCTTCTAAAGCAAACAGGAGTCTGTAACGTCTGTTTTTCCCCTCGTTTCTCCATTCAATAATGAGTTTGCAACTCGGCTCTAAAAGACCTTCTTTGTTGTCTCTTTGAGTCTGCTGCAGGAAGGCCTTACAGTTTTGACTTTGCATGCTACACACCCTTGAATTTGCTGTGGAAGACTTCAGGGCTGTCATATCTGGTATAAAAAAAAACAAACAAAAAAAGAGTCATTGTCCACGCACTTTGGCAGAATAGTTGAACATGTGTTTCTCTGAAGTAAATTCAGTACCAAAACATACTGGAACTGCAAGTGCTGCGATGATGTAGAAACATTTCAAATTCCTCTACACACTGTCATCTCACTTTACATATTTTCATAAGCAAGAGTGAGCTGGGACATCTTTATGCTCTTTATTTCAGGCTGGTACACAAGAGCATGTGCTCGCATTCAACCAAAGTCTGATGCAACAACACTCACCTCCATTTTTCCCTTTCCACTACAATTAATCTGCTGCTACACGTTATCATCACAGGAAGTAATGCTAACTGTTTCTCTAAAGTGTCATTACTACTGTCAGTGTCTTGTTCAGGAAACATTTTCAGTCTTAAATGAAAGATTTTCCATTTGGTGACCCAAAGATAATATTCACCCAATTCTGCACGTCAGGCCTGAAGGAGCCATTCAGCCTCCTCGAGTCTGTTTGCTGTTGTTGCTGTTTGCAGGTTTTAAAAGCAAGGTACACAGTTCAGTGCACATGGATAGATTTATATGTGAAAATAATTGTCAGTTAGTTTTTTTTTTATTGTTGTTTTTATTTTATTTTTTGTCAGTCCACTGATTTATAATAGGAAATATTGTAAAAATATTACATGGTGATTTGAAGGTAGAACCGGACAGGAAAAAGGTAGAAATTTGTTTTAATCTTAATTATTTATATGTATTGATATAAACTGTAAGTGACAATAATTAATTTCAGTGTGTTTTATGGTGCAATTTCATGTAGGATTTATCATTTTGTTTTGGATTTCTGGGGAAATTTCGTGTTTATTGTCTTCATCAATATAAGCACGTATTTTACTCCAGTACCAACAAGTGACATTAACTTAATATGTTTCAGTTTTGAGAATTTATGACAACTTAACAAACTACAGTTTTGGCAGGGATAGCTAAGTAGGTAGAGTGGTGGCCCCATGATCGGAAGGTCGGGGGTTCGACTCCACCGAACGGCTACCCTGAGGTACCCCTGAGCAAGGTACCGTCCCTACACACTGCTCCCCGGGCGCTGCATTGGTGGCTGCCCACTGCTTCACTGGGTGAATGGGTTAAATGCAGTGGAGCAATTTCCCTATGGGGACTAACACATACACATTATACATTATTATTATACATTAGTTATCAGCTCATAAAGATCTTCTTCCAAGACCAGAACATTTGCATGAAATATGTAAATAAAGTAATAAAAAAGATGACTTTCAGTTACAATATCACATCTTGTTCTCATGGCACAGTGAATTAAAAACATTTTTTTTTAAAACAGAGAACTTAATAATAATAATAATCACCCAGCTAAGCCCGAGAAGATGAATCAATCAAAAATAAATTATTCCAGACCCAAAAGAAAACCTCTTAAAATGCAAATATGCAAATAAAAGCACAGATTAATGCGGCCCCATCTGTGTGTGTTTCTCAAAGATCAATGGTACAATAAACAGCACTTTATGGCCCTTCATGTTACACCAAGGTTCTTAACTGGCAATCAAGAGCAGCTTAGTGAGAAAACAGAAATCTTTCCATTGGTGTGTTTTTGTTCATCTGAAACACTTTCCACAGTATAAGCCTATAAATACAGGGCATCGTTCTTTCATTCTTTGATTTTTGAGCTTCATTCAGCTCTATCAAGACATGAATAGGACATATTGCTGGTGTGGTTACAGACTATTTAGCGGCTCACAAGCCTCAATCAGCCAACTCAATAAAAGATTTAACAGTTAGAAAAGTCAAAGCTATTGTGCATTCTCCTGGGACTCAGTGAAATACTTGTGTTGGTTGATGAAATATCAAGACTACAAGATGCACAAAGGACTTTGTGTGACTGACATGCTAAATGTAAAGTTCCAGGAATGAGTCATAAAATCAATTCTACGAGTCCCCTCCCTTTATCTTTGGATCACCTCCTGGTGTCCCATTCTCACACTCTGCGATATGACTGCAAACCTCAAACCTGCACAGAGAGCTGGTGATGAAAGCTCGCTCTCTGGTTACAGCCGAGCATTTATCAGGTTTGTCAAGTGAATCAAGATGAGGATCATCTTTATTGACTGTGTTTGTTTTATTTTTTAAATTTTTAATTTCACACAATACATGGTCCGTTTCTTTTGTTCGGCTCCACAATGCTTCAATGGGACTTTTATCATTATTGCACAGCGTGTGACTTCTTATACATTTATCACTCAACTATAAAGTTAATGATGAGAGCCTTGAGTCTTGTTGCACTGAATTTGATGCTGTAGTTTTATGCTCTCCACACACACATGCAGCATTTGATGTGTTCCACAAAAACAACAGCCAGAAAAGACTAGAAGGAAACGAACGTCACCTGTAAAGGCATTTCTGCATTAGAGGTTGTCTCATTGTCGTCCCTCTGGAGCACCTGTTGTCATATGCATTCCTTTAATTTTTTTTATTTTTCTTAGCAGGGTATTTATTGTACAAATTTTTGTAAATAATAAAAAATATAGTATTTAAAATGAGCTTAACCTTAAACATCTGCAGCAATAATATCCATATAACACTAAAGGGGAACATTTACTTTTACATGCACAATTTGCCAGTATTATGGGTTTGATGTGTAGTGAGGTATTTTAGGTCTTTTATTGCTACATTTGCTGAAGGAATGGTGCTAAAAATGCTCCACTGCCCATCATTGTCATCTAATAGTACACATTTAGATGGTGATGATAGAGGAAATAGTATTTTACAATTGTTTGGGCAGGAAGAGAACAGCAGGCTGCAGGATGCTAAATGATTAAATGACATGGAGGGCAAAGTGGTATGATTGACCTGATCGAGTCTTTTTGAACAGCAGATGAAGATTTACAGATAAGGAACATCTGTTAAAGTAAAGTGGACAAAATTCATGCTTAAAAGGTAAATCAAGGAAAGCATATCAAAGAACATTTATACAAGTCGCGATGTAAAGACCTTCATTAAATGCCTCTGTTGACTCCTTGTACACTCAAAATCAGTTCGCTCTTTCCTGCTGACATCTGTGTACTGTGCACTTTTAAACCAAAAGACATATTCTTGTTGTTGCTTATTCTATAGACACTCACATTTGCTGTACAGTGTACAGTATGTCCAAACACCACACTCACCACTCAAGGAAATACAAATATCAGAGGCAGTCATTATATTTGCACGCAACCCATTAACTAGCAAAATGTATTCATTTCTCTTTCATATTACACTAAAACAGATCCAGACAACATCTGTTCTTCTAATATTTGCTTTTGTAGCCTTAAATGAAAAGAAGCACATTTTAGCTTGATGGAGTAAAAAGGACTTGAATGCATATGCTGTTTTCAAATATCAGCCGGTCTGTTTAATGAACTAAAGCAAAACGCACAATGACAGTGTCTCATAAGCCTTGAAAACAGTTTGTGTGGGGTGCTGCCGTCAGGTCCTTACATGATCGTGTAATAATAGTTTTTAATGAGAGTGGCTCCCAGCGTGGGCTGATGAGATGTGGGATGATTTTTCATAACCAGGTCAAGGTCTGAAAATATTTAAAATCATGTAAAAACATCAGCACAGAGGCACACTACTGAACTTATCCACATTTAAAGGGATAATATAAATATTTATCTATAAATATCTTCACACTCCCCACTGCTAATGGTCATCAGCCTTTTATAAATAATTTATAATAAGAATAATCTTATATTTGTATAGTAACTTCCAAGAAACCCATGGACACTTTACAAAGAGTATAAATACACAGCATTTCTATATAAATGCATACATACATCACGAAGTCTGGGCTGAGAAGTCATTACCTGCTCGGTTACTCTACATCAGGGGTGTCCAGCTCCAGGCCTCAAGGGCCGGTGTCCTGCAGGTTTTAGATCTCAACCTGTGTCGACACACCTGAATGAAATGATGAGTTCATTACCAGGCCTCTGGAGAAGGCATGTTGAGAAGGTCATTTTAGCCATTTGAATCAGCCGTGTTGGATCAAGAACGGTTTTTGACATCCTAGAGTATTTAAAAGTTAGTTTTCAGGCCCCTCTTCTGTGAAACCAGCTTCCAGTTTGGATTCAGGAGACAGACACTATCTCTACTTTCAAGATTAGGCTTCAAACTTTCCTTTTTGATAAAGCATATAGTTAGGACTGGACCAGGTGACCCTGAATCCTCCCTTAGTTATGCTGCAATAGACTTAGGTTGCCGGGGATTCCCATGAAGCACCGGGTGTTTCTTCTTCACTCACTATGTGTTAACAGACCTCTCTGCATTGAATCATACTTGTTATTAATCTCTGTCTCTCTTCCACAGCATGTCTTTATCCTGTCTTCCTTCTCTCACCCCAACCAGTCACAGCAGATGGCCGCCCCTCCCTTAGCCTGGTTCTGCCGGAGGTTTCTTTCTGTTAAAAGGGAGTTTTTCCTTCCCACTGTCGCCAAAGTTCTTGGTCATAGGGGGTCATATGATTGTTGGGTTTTTCTCTGTATCTATTATTGTACGATCTACTGTACAATATAAAGCGCCTTGAGGTGACTGTTGATGTGATTTGGCGCTGTATAAATGAAATTGAATTGAACTGAATTAACCCTTTAAGACCTACCATAGAACCAAGTCCGCCAGAGCTTATATTATATTTTTACATGTTGTGGTGCCATTTCTGGGAGCATTTCAAGTTGCTATACATCAATACAACCATTATAGCCCAAATTTTAATAATATGTATGCATTAAGTGCATAGTAATTACATAAATTGCAAAAAAGTGCAATAAACTACAAAAAAATTGAAAATGATTTTTGTTTTTTAAACATATATTTCTAGTTAGAGAAATTTAAGAGGCTTATCCCTCAAAACTGTAAATACAAAAAAGTTGCACAAAATAGTTTCCCACCACAGGAAATATATTTTGAGTGTCTTCATAGTTTTATTTTTGAAAATATACATTTATACACTGCAGGAAAAACGAAAATAAATATTATAGTGCAAATTTGCAAAAAAGCAGCATATGCATCAAAGTAAACTATTTCCAGCAGTGCAATATTAGTCCTAAGCATCCCAGAAATGACACAGAAAGTCATAAAGTCAAACATAACTTTTAAAAACACCAGTATAGGCTCATGAGGCCCTGATGGTAAAAAACTACATTTCCGCAAAAATGACGTCACTTCCGGTTTCGGGCAGGGCATGGCAGACATGCATAGTTCGCGCTGATGGAAGTGTTACAAACAGCTGATCGGATCGGCAAAGCGTGTTTCTGTAATATTATGTTTTTGTTACTGCAAGTGCTTTTATGCAGTTTCTGCAAAGCTATATGTGGAAGGAAAATGTGACCTAGGACAAGCTGATGCCATAAGATGTAAGTACAACTTCTCCAGTTTCATATGCAAAAAAAAAATATTGCGCTAGCTCACATGGTTGCAGTGCTACCAGGATTCCACCTCATCAAAAAATGTACTTGGAGAGTAAATAGCAGCCTCATAACCAGCAAGTCAGTAAACACTTATGTTATCAAATCTGTTCTAAAAATCCTCGGCTCCAGTCTGGAGTGCTGCAAAGCTATTTCTCAGGTATCGATCATTGTTTGGCTTTGCTGCAGCTCTGCACAGATTGTCAAACCGAGGAACAACTTCCCTGCTGTACGTACAGCCTGTGGTCCAGACCATTCAAGCTGTACTGCTGCCCAAATGAAAGCTGGAAGCAGATCACCAAAAGTAAAAGTTGGCATCAAAACCTTGTAACTGTTGGTTACTTTAGCTTTATTATGTTTTTGATTCAATGTCATTTTACACATTTGGCCAAGATTCTTTGAATCAGTCAAGAAAGGGGACATTTAGGCAGAATAAAGCTCTAATGGAGCTAAACTAAATATTAGCCAACGTTAATGCCACGTGGAGCTTGTGTGGCAACAGTGACGCATTAATATGCCAGCACCTTAAGACATCCCATGTGCATATCGAATTGTCCATTGTGTGCAACCACTAGAAGAGATACTAATTAGCCTGATTGTGTTAAAGCCATCAAAACAACTTTACGTCCCTATAAATGCACCTGAACCATCTGTGTGGGCATCCCCAGACAATAAAAAACGCAGTGATGACTTTCAGTGTGGGTGTGTTTTGATGCTGTATTTTTAAACTCTCCCTACTCTTATCTTTCCCTGAGGTATTACTGTGTTGTTCCTGTGTGCTAATTGGCTTAATTACAGGCAGTCTAATATGGAGTGCTGGGACATATAGATGTCCCCTCGTTGCTCATTCTGTCTGGCCTGCTTACTTTCTCCGTATTATTAAAAGCTATAGATTAGAAGGAACACAATCTTCTTTCTTTTACAAACATATTATTACACCTGAAGGCTCGTCTCAAGGTTAGCTACATTTCTACTGCTGCAAATATCCTTCACTGTAAGAGAGTGCTACCCATGGCCATTTGTGTAATTAAGGTTCTCTGAAAATATGTGAATAGGTACAGTCCTTCATGGGTCAAATATCTGTAATAAATACAAAGATTTTTTCTATCACTTTCAGTTTCGTGCATAATAGTTTCAAGAAACAGACCAGTTTTCTTCAGTCATCTATACATGTGTGTTTTTTTTCTTCACACGATAAAGCTTCAACCTGCATTTTGGATGCCAGGCAATGATTCAAGCCCTTGACTTCATCACACAGTCATTCCTGGTTTTACGTTATACAATATTAATGTCTGTCTTGTTCCCTAACACAGAGAGATTTCTGATTATTTTATATACTATGCACGATGAAACTTTCAGAGTATTTGCAATTTTCCATTGAGGAAGAATATTCTCAAATAAATGAACCAATGCCCATCTTCACTGCTCTGAAACTCTGCCTCTCTATACCCAGTGATGTTACTGTTCATGTTCATCCAACCATTACTTTTAGTACACTTTACTTTTCCAATGTTTTTTCCCAATCCCAACTTTTTTTTAGACACACTGCTGCCATCAAATACGGATTTGTGAAATTTGCAAATCATTTCATTTTGTTTTTCATTTGTTGTAATACAGTAATAATGCAACCAAGGCATGCCAGTGCACATGCCCTGTAAGATTTGAAAATTCATCCTCAAGGAACAATCACAAAAGACATTCACATCCCCCAAAAACATCTCAGAATAGATTGCAAGCTCGTTCTTTCCAACCTATTTTCATAAATTTGGGAATGCATCTGTTTGGGTGAGACGGTAAGCAATTAGGAATAAATATGTTTTCAGATGATAGATAACTCCATATACATAAATTATTCAACTTCTTAATGTGCCTATCAACACTCACAGCAAAAAGTAAAGTGGCAGCAACTTTAACTGTGCCGCATCAGCCCAGAGGCATTGTGTTACGAGTGTTCAGTGGCCTTCCGGGAACTAAATCTAAGACCTCACCTCAACAGTAGGTGTGAAACCATCTCTGCAGTGCACAATGTTAATCCACTGGCTCACTGCAAAAGAGGAGCCACTCCATTAACACTTCCTAATACTTTTTCCTGGTTAACTTTCTTACTTCAGTGCAGATGGTGTAGTGTAGTGGGGGAAGACAAAGTAACTGTTCCTCTGACCAATGCTGGCACTTTGCCGGTGCTGCTGTGTACAGGCCTCGCAGCTGTGGTTCGAGTCTGTGTTTGAGCACTTATACTTAGAACTGTTAAAAATTGAAATTCACTTGAGTGAGTGATTTAAAATAGACAACTGTTTTCCATGACATATGACAGGAATTACATAATGCTAACCGGTATGTTATGTAAGTGGGTTTTTTTTTCACATTATCCAAATTGACTTTTGTAGAGCTACTTCAAAGTGTTCATATGATACACCCTGAGACTGTACTGTTAGAAATCTTAGTTACTATCTTAGTTTTCTGAAATTCCCTTTGTGTCTGTGTCACCTGACAAATACAGCCAGGAGAGTCATTACAAATACAGAGGTACAAAGATCAATAAAGTGCTGTTACAGGTTGGTTCTGTTAGCCTTGCACATGAGCTGCTCATTAGCTGACAGCTAACGATTACACTTAGTGGCTAATATGTTTAAAGTCATCAGAGCAACAGGTGCTGAATTTAAATGGTGTTTATGTATGTTTGTTAATTAATTTTATGCATGAGGTTAATCATCTGTCTGTGTTCAGTTTTATTTGTGCTTCTCAGTGTGTCTGCTCGCATGTAATCTTGTATCCATGCCTACACACTGGAGCAGGAAGATATGTTTGTGGGTGCAGATTTGCATTTTTGTGTGCGTGCATCAATGCTAAGAATATGTATGAATAACAGCTAAGTTGCTGTGATGAGACTTCACACTCCACTGCACTATGGTGATAAGGCCATTAACTCCCCCTCCCAAAGAGTAAACAAGCACCTGTTACCCTCACACCCTTCAAAACACACAAACACACACATTCCATTTAGTCCTGAAGCTCCACAAATACCTCTATCGCTGGCACACATTATGTTGATGGTATTCCCAGTGACCCAAAAAGAACTCAAGTTATTGCCCCTACGACCTTTCGTAAAAAAGAAATATCCTATTAGGTCTAGACTTGAAACTCCCAGCAGTATTTAACAATTATCTAAGCATGTAATTGCTTCCTTTGACACTGATTTAATGTCATGTCCTGCAAAAATACGAGAAGTACAAGCTGCACTGATTTAAAAAAAAAAACGTAACTAATAAAAGTACATTCACAAAAACATAGGTCACTGAAAGGCCTCGTTTGAAGGACATTTTAGAAATCCATCTCACTGTTCTTTCTGATATCAGTGATATGTATGAACAGGAAAACATGTAAGTATATGAGAGTGCTGCAGTTATTAGAACTTCATTTTCAACAAGGTCATTTGTTTCTAAAATGTCCATTCCCTTAATGAATTTCTTGGTTTTAAATAAACTTGAGTTTCTTTTCAGAATTATTTTTCTTTAAGCATAGTTTGTTTGCAGACACTGAGTGTCTGTGTTGGAGACTCTGTCATGATTTGAGGGAGCACTGTCAAAACCCAGACCTCAACATTATTAAAGAGTGGGGGGTCATTTTGACAGAGAATAGAACCAAAGTAATCAAAGAATCAACTAAAAGTTTTGGAATGTCCTTCAAGAACCCGGAGAGCTATTTCATGAAGATTGCAGGGAGAACTTCAAGAAAGCTGAGTACATCCTGTTATGTGTAGAAGAATAAAGGTGGTCGTACCCAGTGTTGGGTAAGTTACTTTAAATTAGTAACTTAGTTACATTACTAGTTACTTCTATCAAAAGTAACTCAGTTTACTTCAAGTTACTCGTTACTTTCAAAGTAGCTAGTTACTAGGGAAGTAACTTTGGTTTTACTCAGAATTCTCTGGTTAATGTTGTTGCTTCCATAACTTTGCCAGTTTCTAGCTTGCTTTACTTGCCACAAGTGCAGTGTGCCACCTACCAACAGAAAGGAAAGAAATAATCTGCATATTTCCACGAGAGAAATCCCACGCCTGGACCGTCGTTGACCGCACGCGCCATGATTCTAGCCTACGTCACAGCATCATGGTGCACTTTTTACATCCAACACGAAAATTGCAGTCGTGGTGCTTTCGATTGTACTCAGAACTCGGAAGATTCTGCCTTCTGTAGGCAACACCAGACTGCAGATGAGCTGCATACAGGGCTGGACTGGGACAAAACATCGGCCCGGGCGTTTTGACTAGAGACCGGCCCACCAGGTATTAAAGCCATAAAGCCTTTGAATGAAAACAAACGCTGTTGTGACAGTGATGTACACTGTTCTGATGCTATTATATGCATCCAATCTATCAATCGTTTGTTTGTAAGACTCAGATAATTTATTTTTAAAAGCTAAAACATTTTAAATGAGAATAAGAAAGAAAAGTATTTCTTTGTGCCCCCCTTTCCCTGTTAATGCCTCTACCTGGCCCCCTGACAATACTTTGCTAGACCCGCCCCTGCACAGTTACCAGCTGTCAGCTACATAGAAAAGGATCCTGGTGTTATTTGTCTCTCAGAACACAGTTTCATAACTTCCCTTCAACTCATTTATGTCACCGAAAGGTAAACCTGTTTTCTCCATCACTGTGCAGCTCTGAGATTCAGTAAGGACATCTCCTGGTTTTCATCCTCATGTTTCCCTCTCGCCTCATATCCAAACCGACATCATGACCAGCAGCTTTCACAGCTGTGGCTCCAGCAAACATCAGCTGATACTAGAAATTAATATTAAATAAATTCTAACAACAGCTGATCAAGCTTAAACGTGCTGCAGTTGTATAGCGCGACATCCGCTGTTTTCCTCTTTCTGGCGCAAAGTGGGCGATAAACAAACACGAGAGATAAGCCGATCAGCTGATCATTGATCAGTTTCATGATTGAAGTAGAAACAGGAGAGGGAGGGGGAGAGAAGAAGAGGCAGCTGTGCAGCAAAGACACAGAATAAATCCAGCTTTGTGTCTTTTTTCATTCTAGCTGAAGTCCGGGACAAATTGTGTTCCTTTTTAGCTCAATACAAAACGCGTAATATTTTCTCTGAATACGGGACAATTCCATTTGCACGGGACGGTTGGCAACTCTACTAACTAACCTTATGAATAAAATAAAGTTCAGCATCAGTAACATCATAGCACCCACCCAGCTGTATAGAAACTCCGTCATGCTAGCTAGTATGCAGTACGAAAAAGTCAGCACAACGAAAATAAACTCCACCTAAACTTGGTTTATATCTGACCCAGATAGACTGCAGGTCATAACTTCTTACCTGAAGTTCAGTTCACCTGACACTCGGACCGGCGGCCGCCTCAGGTCTCTCCTCTTGCCTCCCCTTTCCCTCATCCACCTGCTGGCCTCCACCACTTGCTAATGTTATTGCATCTGTGGAAGCTCCGCGATAGCCACCACATGAAGTAACGAATAACAAGCCTTTCTAAACCCCAGTAACGAGTAACGCGTTCCTGATTTTGGCATAATAACTAGTTCCCGTGCTCGCTACCACAATAATAACATAGTTACTGTAACGCGTTACTTAATAACGTGTTAGTCCCAACACTGGTCATACAAATGTTGGTCTTTAAGCTGGTTAGGCTTGTACAGTACCACAGTTTTTTGATTTATATCCCGTATTTCCATGTATTTTTGTATGTTTCAATACATTGCTGCATGCATTTCCCGTTTCATAGCAAAATATCAGGAAATGAGGGGTGGCTTCATAGTTTGGACAGTACTCTACTGTTTGTGCAAGAAACCGGGTGAAAAGGAAACAATGCAAGGAACATTAAAACTGTTCTATAGTTGTGTAGATGGAACAGAACAGAAATGAAGCAAATATGTCATGAGGACAGTGAGACAGCCATGAGGTGTGCAATAAGAGTTACAGATGGATTTAAGGGATTGGGATGGGATTACATGAGTCCCTTATTTAATTTAAACAGATGAGGTGTCCATGAACTATGGCGTCCACAGATGACATTGTTATCTATAGTGTTAGTAGGGAACAGGTCAAAGAGAGGCTGGAGAGGTGGAGGTATACATTGGGAAAAAGAAGAATGTATGTCAGTAGAAGCAAGACAGAACACTTGTGTTAATGAGAAGGAGATGTGCACATGTTCACATACTGAGGTAAATAATTTGTTCTTACCCTGAGCTCTGCCATGACGTGTCATCTACTGTTGTGACCACTCCGGTCTCTTTTTGAAATCAACAACATTGATTTTAGTTCATAGCCTGGTTGGTCAGCCTTTGACCCGTGTTGGCTTGGTTTAGGAAAATATTGTGGTTTGTGGTAGAGTATACCCTTTCCCCAAAGTTAACAAGCTGGTAGAACAATCTGGCAAATATCATGACCTTTGTGTCTGGATACAGACACTTAATTAGCCAAACCAGCAGCTCTGACAAACTGACACTAAGAGTGGACTGGATGCACTAGCAAACAAAAAAAGCTAACTGCCCTCTCTCCCCTCAATTGTTCCCCAACGCCTTGTCTCAAACCATGTGATCAACCAGGTGAGCTATGTTGTGCTAAGTGTGGCAGACACAAAATCAATAAAGGGTTGGATAAGGTTCTAGTGGTTCACATTTAGCAAAAAGATAACCTCAGATAACTCAAAGACATAGCACACATACAACTGTGCATACACACACAGATGGTTTTGATAGAGATAGAAGCCGACAGATCACAGTAATTAAAAAAGATAAGAAAGTAGCCATTCTAACACAGGCACCCACACACATACACACATGGACTGAAGCATCAGAGAGAATACAGCTAGAAAGCACGAAAAACAGGTGGAGGGCAAGAGGTGACACAGTGAAATGATTGTGTCAGACATTTTGAAATTACCTTTGTAACTTTTATAGTGTTCACAACGTCCCATAGAAAGAAACATTTACAGGATATATTTACAGTGGTTTTGGAGGCATACAGGAAGTGTACTGGAGCCGGTGAGAGTTGCAAGGTCAGGTCAATGTAATTGGCTTTCTGAAATACAAAGATGTCAATGTGCTGCAAGAGTAAACACTATTGTTGTGTCCAAGTCCAAAGTCCATATTTCTCCCACCAAATCCATTGTTCCAACTCAAGGCATGTGCATTTCAAAGAATACTGACAAATATCAATGTCCCAAACAGTGCAATAGGTTAGCATTATCAAAGCAATAGTGAAAAAAAGAACCTTAATATACAAAGACCTTCATGATTAAGTTGTAGCCTTTTTAATTTTTGTTCCTCTCTTAGTTTTTCCCAAGTATTCCTCATTCACATATGTATCAACTACATGAGACATGCAGCACAGCCCTTATTAGGGATTTTTAGTTACAAGTCTACTGGATGGTTGGAAGGGATAAATCTACAGTACTATGCACTTATGCTGGAGTTGGCTATATTTTGAATGTTTAATAATTAAAAAGGCCGCGCTCTGTATATAGTTATGAGAATGTGTCAATAAACACTTACACACACAATGAGGTGGCTTGAAAAACAGCGTAAAGCAGAAGTATTGGCAGTGGTGGGATTTGAACCCACGCCTCTAGAGAGACTGGAGCCTTAGACCACTCGGCCACACTACCTGATGCTCAAACGACTGGCTGTTGGAATGATAGTGTACAGTTTGCTGCAGCTACATCGCTCTTACTTTCAGTTTTATCAAAACTTTACCGACTTTGGAAAAAGGTTTTTCAGAAATATATGCCTTATGTGGAAAACAAATGAAATATGAAGGATTTATTTCAAAAACTGCTGAAATGGAAAAACAAAATAATATTCATGAAACTATATGCATCGTAAAACAGACAAAGAAAATATGCACATTCTGAATCTTTTTCTTAAGTACGTATGTTCAACCTGCTTGTTGCGTCTATCTAATCACCCAAACACATCAGGTCAAAGCATTTAGGCATGTACACATGGTCAGCATACCCTGATGAACTTCAAACACGCATCAGGGAGAAAGGTAAGTGGAAGTGGCAGTCAGAGTTTTTCCCACACAACCATCTCACATCTCACAACAAAATCAAAAATACAGCAGTCAGTGTGAGTCAGTGCACCATTGCTTGTCATAGTAGCCCATTGCATAGCCAACATGCCGGTGCAATTTGTTATCTTTCTCCATAGGCTGTGTCAAAATCGCCTTCTTGCAATGAATTGGATCCAGAATCAGAAATGCTTTGATACGACGTTTATTGATTCCATGACTTTTTTCAAACTGTGGTTGAAAAAGGAAATACTGTAAATATTACAGTAAATATATGTACACCAAAATAAAATCTATTACAGTATAAGAAATAGCAACTAATGATCCTCAGTGTCTACTGTCTTGTCTATGGGGCCACGTGGCTTCATCCACATCACATTCAATACCGTGTCTTGAAATGCACTGAGGGGAAAATCTTCTTGCATGCCGTATCCAACCTTAACATTCCTTTGCACCTCTTGGGCAGCAGCAGTCATTGCGTTCAACAAAGGCATCATAGGGATGGTGATCCCTCTATGGGATTCAAAAATGGGAAATATGCTTGGAGGAACTGCATCATCATACGAGGGTGTACTGCAAACCACTCATTGACAAGGCGAGAGTGGTCATTATCCAGATAATGATGAACATTGGCATGCCAGAAGGCAACAGCCTTTTCTTCTCAGGTGGGATCAGCCTCTCATGAAGTGCATTTAGGAATGTTATGAGGCGTTTGGTGTTGTATGGGTCAATAGTGGGAATATGGTCATTGGCGAAGGAAGCACACATAGTTATGTTGGTGCCCCTCTGTCCTGTAACTGTGAATGTGGCCCTGTACCCAACGAGGTTCCTTCCACCACTCCTCACTTTACAGAGATTTAAACTGGCTTCATCAACATAAATGAAGAGGTAATGTGCCCCCCAGCTTCAAACTCCATTATTCTCTAAGTGAAAAAAGCAAAAATGAAATGTGACGCCAGTAGACTCCAACTGCATGATATGACAGGCATTACAGTATAGTAATGTTTCTTTACCTCCACATACTGGTATCTGGCCTCCTTCACAACATTAGAGTTCCTTTGAACAGGAACTGTGTAGAGCTGCTTCATGGCCTGACCATCAACAGTGGTCAGGCTCACTGTTGATGTTCCTAAATATGCCCTGATCTGTGATCACTGCTGCCCTGATTTCACACAGCCTTATGGCATTGTTTGCTGCAACCATGTTCACAGCAGCTGCCTCCTGCTCAGCACTGAAAATGTTCCCTCTACCGCCAGAGAATGGCAGCCTTTGGATTCTATAAAGAATACATGTAATGGGAATGAGGAAACAGTTATATTAGATATTTCTGTATGTACTGCACAGCAACACTAACTGTTCTCCTGGATTCAATGGATGGAGCAATGTTTCTGTTTAGAACAGGTTGTCCAGCCTCTCTAAGTGAAAGGCCACGGTTGATAACATGATCAGTAACAATTGCCTGAATATCTTCTGAAACTTGAGCTCTTCCAATTATATGTCCACCTCACACAGATTCCTGTACCTCTGCCTTAGACCTCCTCCATCCATGCTGGTAAAGAACAGCACAAACGTGGCACCTTTTAAGGCCTGCAGACTGAGTGCTAATTGAAGATTTGTGTCAAACAGGTGCTTCAGGGATCCCATACTGCTCTTCGTAGTTTCTTATAGTTCGGAATAGGTGATTTCTGTTTGGTTACCATAGTTTAACAGTGGGCTTTGGGCTGCTTGTTTTGCAAAAGGGTTAACCCAGTTTTCATCATCGCTGTCTCAGCAGAGCAGAAGACAACTCTTGCAAATAAGTGGATCATATTTTATAATGTTTTGAGTGACTTGATTGATTGCAAACATGAATGCAATGATGGACAGTATCTAAGCAAGTGAGAGATCACAGTTCTGACTGACAAAAGTACAACTCATTTTGAGTTGTTAGATTCAGATGAGAAGTGCATCAATACAAGAACAAAATGTCTTTAGGTCTGAAGTATGCATAAAAACAACAGCAGTGTGGACAAACACAATGAAACTGATAGTGTGAGTGGGGAAATGCGTTCCTGATTCCAGAACTGCATTATGAGCGATAAGAATGATGTTTCTGATGTGACAATTGCATCAAAGCAATCGAGAAAAAGTGTAACAGTCTGGCACAGACTACACTGTACCCTACTGCAGTTTAACATATGACCCAATAGAAATGACTAAAAAAACTCTTTTATTGGCAAACGACTGCTTTGACTGTATTTTTTAATGAAGAGATTAAAACGAGGCAGAGGAGAAGGCAAATGGAAGCATTGCAGGCCCTCTGTTTTCATTTTAAAGAACAGAGGTAGGAGGGAGGTCAGTCTTTCATGGAGACCTCCTAAATCCAGTTCCTAACAGTTCCAAGACTTCCCAGCCTCTTAGAACTGCTGCTTCATTGCTGTGGCTGTTACGATTAAACATTATCCAATCCCTCATTTAATATACACAAACTTCTTTGTTCCCTTCCACTGCTCAGCTGGGGGCTCGTTAGGTTCTTCAAGAGGTGTTGGCCTGCAGTTTGATTAAGCTGTATTTGTTTTATATCACTTTTCTCTTCACTTATCTTCAGCTCAGGCCATTCGTTGCTCTCTTTGACTGCATATACCCGAAGAGGCTTTCTTTCCTAAACAACTCCTTCTGTTTGATGTTGTTGCTTTTGTTCCACCTTAGTTTTTCATTCCACACATCCTTCTGCTTTATCTTTCTACAGATAATCAGCATTAATATTTGAAACCGTTTTTTCCCGCAAGTGAGTGTTGCAGCCAAAACCCTGCTTTATATTTGAGTTTTACACATTTTTACCTTTGAGAGTTGCCCAATGCAACCCCAGTTTTCTGTTGTTGACCTCTGAGCTGCTCAAGAGGGGTTGCCAAAATGAAAGTCAGGTTCCTTGCTCAAGGGATTGTCGGCGGTTCTCACTGAAGTAGTGTTACTCATTCACTTTTAACTCCCACATTCTCCCCATCCCATGAAGCATGGGAGCTGAATGCACCAGTGAGAATATGACTGACTCACTCCCAGTCGAAATCGCTTGTTGAAAATGTGTGGGTGAGCGGGCTTAGATGAAAATAAAAGATGACACAACCGATACGGCCACAAGGCAAGTGAAATGTAGGGGACCAAGAGAAGAGAGTAAAGAGGCAGCGCAAAGTGAGGCAAGGTCAAGAGAGAGGGGACAAGATGAGAAGATGGAGGAGGTGAGGTGAGACGAAAAGAGAAAGGAGTTTAAAAGGGGGCAGAAGATTTGGTCACTGAAGGCAAGAAAAAGTGGGCACAAGTTGAAAAAGAAACTTTGATGAGTATTAGTTTAAAGTCAAGGCGTATATAAGGAGAATGAAGCACAGTTAGTGTTATTTCTGAGAAATTATAAAGTTTTACTTGAGTCGTGTTCAATCCTGAATCAACAATCAGGCTCTGTGGTCAAATTTACATTTTTGGAGTTGATACACTGGCTCAGACTTTAATTTAGGTGCTTTCAGGTGACATTATATCATTTTTGATTGGCACTGATTTCTTTGGTGTCCTGTATATAGATAGATAGATAGATAGATAGATAGATAGCTTCTACAAACATTTATGAGTGAGTCACTTCAGCTGTGGAGACGTGTCCTCTGCCGTGACCAATCACGCCTCTCCGTCTGGGTTTGGCGGATGCAGGGAGAGCAATACCGACTGCACTGTGCCCAGTTTGTTAGAGGTTGCATTACCGTGTAGGGTTGTTTTTGGGAGTTTGAAAGGAATGAAAGGAGATCTTAGCACCAACCTTATCAATGCCCAGTGTTCTGCAGCTTTGTGATTCTCCATTGTAATCATGCCCTGTTAACCATCAGACAGAAAAGCAGCAGGGCTTCTTACCTACTACAGCAGGCCTTAATGACTATCCTGGTTTTTGACATAAAAAAAAAAGTTAATTTACATCTTATAATTGTGCAAAGTACTCTGGTCTGATTTTTAAATGACTTGCACACTGTACTACGGTATGCGTACAGCTTGGGTATCACAATGTGTTCTCTGTAGTCATGTCATGTCTTTTTTTTAGAAAATGGAAACAAATGCCAGCAAGCAATAATGAGGAAAACACACCAGCAAACACTGAAAAAAATACTTGTGACAAGATAAGCAGCAGGATACGATACAGGGAGAAGTTAAATAACAAGGCAAAGGGGTGTTATTGGGAGGGCTCGATCCACATAAACACAGACAATGGATACTTTGTAATGAGCAGCTATACATGAAACGAGTTAAGAATTCTGAATGGTTACAAACTTATAAGCATGCATGTCGGACCCTCAGCTACTGAGCCATAGCTCTGTGATTAATACTCGTATTTTTTTACATCTCTTGCTCTGCAAATACACTTTCTATATAATATTATTTCATTTTTAACACTGTACTTAAACCTTTTGTGTCATTTTCAATTGTGTATTTCTGTCGATAATTTTATATTTCATTCAGTTTTCTTTGGTATTTAATGTTGTACTATTATAATATTCTTATATGTTAAGATACTGAGACTTGAAGTAGTTTTATATCATTTATTATAGTACAGTGTTTCATGATAACATCTCATGTTCTAGTTGGAGTCTCTCACAATGACTTCTGTGTCTCTCTTAGATGTAGTGATGATACACTGTGACAGTCACGATCAAATTGTTACATTTCATAAGCTGCTTTGCCTTAAACTAAAGTATAAATATCTTCTTTCCATTCGTAATGTTGTAGCCTGTAACCATGTAAAAGGGAATAAAATGCCTTTTGTCATTATATAATCTGCGGTATAATCATTGCTTTAACAATATAACAGAAAGCTTTAAGATGGCCTTAAAATGTTTATGCATACTGTTATCATATTAACCTTTTATTCCAGATGATTCATTGTTATCTTTTAGTCATTTATATCTTTTCATTAAGCTTTGAAGTAGTGGCATTCATTTACAGCGTTTATTCCATATATTATATATATAGTTTTAGTAAACTATAAACACATTTGAGGGTAGCCTCTGTTTGACTGTGAGCGTTAGTGGGTGAGGTGAGAGGTGAAACTGAGTGCATTTCGTGCCGGCGCACACGCACCCATGCACACACAGTAGATAGACTCATTTATAGGTGAGAGGTTAATCATGTTTGCTTGCAACTGCAAAATTGTCTCTGCAAAAAAGAACAGTTTCTTGCAGGATGTGGGCCTGGTGTTCCAGACGAGAAGCGAGAGTCAGAAGGTTGACAGGAAGCACCTGCCGTGGAGACGGAGACAATGTTCTTTTCAAAATGTGTTAAAAGTCATTGTGTTTTTGATTTGACATATGCATGTATTGTATCTGATGACGCATGAGGGGGCATTAACCCTGATGAATCGAAAGCAATCTGAAGTGTCTTTTTGGGCAGAAATCTACAGCTGATTTTATGCAGTGTACATCTCACCACGCTGCGTGTGGTCATTAAAATCAATTGTTTGACCAAGCTCTTCTGGACCATGGTTGTTTTTACTCTCCTCCTCAATATTGAACCCTTAACACATGTAACAGTTAGATGTGTGTCTGAAGTGTAATGATAGTGCTCAGTCAAATCACACTGTTGTATTTCAAAAGGTGTCTTTTTAAAAAATAAAGGCGTAAAGGTTTTTCATTTATCCCTGTGATGCAAATATGTAGATAACTGCTGTCTCTAAGGCGTGTCACATAGCGACAGCCCTACAGGATCTAACTTCAACAGTTAAATGCGTTATAATTATAACTTATATGTATGACAGTGCAATGATCACATGAACATTTTTTGTTTAAGGTGCTGTTTTCCCCTCTTTTATTCTGGTCAAATGTTTGGGTGTGTCATTCTACAAAACAGCAGCTTACCATTCTGATCAGTTTCTGATCTTTCAGTCCTAAAAGCAGCATCTATCTCTCTGTATTCAATAATCAAATTGGACTGGCATGAACAGCAGCTCCATAATGCATTGCACTGGTGCACTGGTGATGAACCAGTAAATCCCGAACTATAAAAAATCACCAGTTGTTGGTACAGCAAAAACCAAAAAGAGTTAATGGGAGGGCAATGAGAGCCTGCTCCTGTCCAGCTGTTTGAAGACTCAGTTTAAGAATCATCAAGTGTAGTGCATCAGATTGCACTTTTCAGAAAGTCTAGTTTGTGTTATAAATATGTGCTAGTAGTCACCACACTGTCTCGCTGACCACTATTTTACTGAGTCATAGCGTCCACCTGGCCTTCATCAGGTCCAAACAATATTCATATAATCACTCACACACAATTATATACATTCACTATCACACATCTCGTCCACCAGGTAGAATTCAATCATCCACTTAGAGAATATAGCTAAAGATCCAATGCTTTATAGAGGTCTTTATCAGGAGATAATAGCAGTAGAAACAGAAACTGAGCTCAGTCACCATGAAGGGCAGAGAACAGACAATGAAGGAACACTGAAGGAAAACACTGAAAATGAGCCAATATAAGAAGTGAGATGATGCGAGAAGTTAAGATCGGGAGAAGTAGAAGCACTTAAAGGGGCAAGATTGAGTTTCAGTGTCCCTCAGTGACTCTCTCTATTCTTCTAACCAGCACCTTTAAGCTAAACCGAGCAGCTTATTGTGTCTCAGCAAAAAACTCAGTTGAAGAAAAATCAAAGGGGGCGTTCACATTTGAAAGCTACACATTAGGTTAGACCAAACCAACCTGCTCAGCTCTTTCTAACTTACACTGAATGTGAGCGTCTTGATGGACGCTCACTTGGACTAGGATTTGGTTGTAAAACTATTTTTGTCTTGTGTCTTGGTTTTGCCTTATCACTTTAATAATGATTTATCAAAACCAACAAAAAACAATAAGGTCTTAAATTAACTACTGAGTAAACACGTTTTAAAGATTGTTCAAATGTATGTCTATCTGGCTATTTATTACACCATAAACAAAATCATCAGCACATCTATGGATTAGTGGGTAAGGCTATGGGTAACACAGTGGGCCACTATATAAAGTTACAAAGACAACTGAAATGAGCCGCAGACACAGACTGACTCAAAATGATCACATTACTCTAAGAGACTCAAAAATATTTTTCCAGAATAAGCCCAGTATAACTTAAAATGATAGCAATGTGACTCATAGCGTTTCACAATAAGATCAAGCTAATGACAAAACCATGCAATAAAATAGAAGAGGGTTCTGAATGACCTAAAAGAGACTCAAAGTGTCCACAAACATTTATGAAATTATCCAAAGTGACTTGAAATGATCACAAAAATATGCAAAACCACCACAGTGTGATTCTGCATAACTCCAATAGCCTTAAAATAATAATAAACGATAAAACATATCAAAATGACAGATACTTATGCAAGGGCACACACAAGTGAGACTGTAAATGACAGCTCCAATATGCCAGATTCAAGAATAAACAGACTAAAAGCTTCAAAATAAAGACACTCCAAAGATACTGAAAATCACCACAAGGCTGAAAACAAAAGGAAAAAGAGGAAACAAGCACCCTTTCATCATAAATAATTTCTGTGTAAGAGTGGAATTGTAGGCTAGGCTAACCCACTTTCAGAAAGTCATTTGAACAGTCCTTGTACCAGAGAACAAAGATATTATTAGTAAAACCAACACGTCTGAGCAAAGTTTTCTTCTCTGTACTGTCAGTGTTAGTGCTACTACTCCCACAGAGCTCAGAGAGTCAGAGGAAGAGAACAGAGGAGAGACACACAGATGAACTGAGATAAAACACCTGATGCTCACATTTTGCCACTGTGATACTGCAGAACAACCCAGTGCAGAGGGCTGATGAACTGGGGAAAAAGGTCAGGTGGTCAGGTTTAGACTGAAGGTGCAGAGAGAGGCTGAGGTGGAAAGAGGTGATAGCAAAGGGGAAGTATGAGCATTAAAGATAAAAAGACAAGAGCAGAGGAGGCCATACTCATGGCAAAGAATGTTCTTTCTTTTCTTAAAATTATATATATAAACACCCAGCACGCCCCTGCGGGCGGTTTATCCTTCAAGCTCGGGTCCTCTACCAGAGGCCTGGGAGCTTGAGGGTCCTGCGCAGTATCTTAGCTGTTCCCAGGACTGCGCTCTTCTGGACAGAGATCTCCGATGTTATTCCCGGGATCTGCTGGAGCCACTCACCTAGCTTGGGAGTCACCGCACCTAGTGCTCCGATTACCACGGGGACCACCGATACCTTCACCCTCCACATCCTCTCGAGCTCTTCTCTGAGCCCTTGGTATTTCTCCAGCTTCTCGTGTTCCTTTTTCCTGATATTGCTGTCATTCGGAACCGCTACATCGATCACTACGGCCGTCTTCTTCTGTTTGTCTACTACCACTATGTCCGGTTGGTTAGCCACCACCATTTTGTCCGTCTGTATCTGGAAGTCCCACGGGATCTTAGCTCGGTCATTCTCCACCACCCTTGGGGGCATTTCCCATTTTGACCTCGGGACTTCCAGGTTATACTCGGCACAGATGTTCCTGTACACTATGCCGGCCACTTGGTTATGGCGTTCCATGTATGCCTTGCCTGCTAGCATCTTGCACCCTGCTGTTATGTGCTGGATTGTCTCTGGGGCATCTTTACACAGCCTGCACCTGGGGTCTTGCCTGGTGTGATAGACCCCAGCCTCTATGGATCTTGTACTCACAGCCTACCTGAATCGATGTCTCGTTCACTCTTTGCATACAGCTTGATGTCATCCATGTACAGGAGGTGGCTGACAACTGCTCCGTTCCGTAGTCGGTATCCGTAGCCAGTCTTGTATATATATATATATATATATATATATATATATATATATATATATATGTGTGTGTGTGTGTGTGTGTGTGTGTGTGTGTGTGTAGCAGAGGAAGACCATTTGTGTTGTTGAACAAAAGGTGTGTGCATCCATGACAAGTTGTTGACGGTTTCATATCCACTCTGGGGTCCCAGTCAGACAACTGAAGGAAGAAAAAAGCAGGCAGATGAAAAGATGAGCGGAAGGCGAGAGGAAAAAACACATTATGGCCCCTCCCCAAAGAGTCAGAAAAGCCACTGATGTGTTGTCTCGTCTCCATCCACGTGTGTGTATGTGTGTCTTTTTCCTTTTTATCTTATACCCTTTAAGTCTATCACATCCTCCATTCATGCAGTTGGCTCACTCTGACAAGTTACGCAAAAGCTTGCAGACATGCAGCTCTGTCTCCACCTGTGTGTTTTTAAGCATGTATGGTTGGATTGTGCTTTATACCACACTAAGCCTTTCCATTCATTTTTCTGTCTTCCAGCAAGCCTGTGGCCCCTTCGTTTTTTAAATTGGCTTTAACAGACTCCCCTGGAGGTTCTTTTGTTCTTTGCTTTGTCAAATCTTCTTTCCTTTTGACAAATGATATGATGTGGGGAGAGAAAAGATTGGGAAGGGCCAACAGATGAAAGAAAAGATCAAAGACAATCAAGAATAGAAGCAAATGTTGAAATAACATGGGTGCATGAGCAAGCCCAGAAAGGAACTGGCCTCGGTCTTAGTACCTTTATAATAAGTAGGTGTTAATTGCAACAAGTCCATGTTTATGACTTGAATTCAGCTGGAATCTTGTTGAAAACAAAATTTTGTTTTTAGAAAAGTGCAAATCCAACCTGAACGTGAGACGGCATCAACAGATTTAACCTCAACATTACATAGCTCCAATTTATGAGTTATACAAAGGTTGAAAGAAAACTTCTGAATAGCAGAGGTTGGCAGCATTCGCTCTTCTATGACACTCATTTTATTTTTTAATTTTGTAATTTTTTTTTTTGCCTGTCCCTTTTGGATCTTTAGCCATCAGAATTGTTGTCTGAAGGCCAAGAAAGATGCCAAAGCAGATTTACTTTACCAAGTGGATCATCATGGCCTTGCCATGTTGGTCCATTTGATTGACCTTTATTATGATTATGTATGTATTTGATTTTCGGTTGTTACAGACGGGACAGACATGACTGGGGGATAGGACAGGGAGACAGAATGAAAGAAAGAGAGGGAGAGAAAGAAAAAAAGAGGGGGGATGGTGAGAAAGGGAGGAAGAAAAAAAAAGCAAAACACCTGGATCACCTGTATGGAGATAAGAAAAAAACAGAAGAGAAAACAAACAAGAAAGAGCAACATAATAAATACAACACCATCACAATAAACTAGCTAACAGTAGATAACAGTAGATACTAAATATTACGTGTTATTGTGAAGCACGTAAGATAGACAGCACACAATGTGCTTTGAGGTAGCAGCCAAGAAAGGTGTAGTTGGTGTCTGTGTACACCTGTGTGCATCAGCAGGCTTGTATTCAAAAGGTTTCTCCATGTAACAATCTGCTAGGGAGTGTGGGGAGCCACAGCCCCCCCAGGGCATGAAGCAGGTATGGAGGAGATGCAGGCCCCAGACATCCAGTGGCCCCAGAATACGAGGACCCAAGGAGGACCACCGGGGGGGGGCAACCGTGCCACCCTCCTGGGAAGAGCTGAGGAGAGCCCCAAACGAGAGGTCACCTAGCAGCCACGGAGCAGAGGCCAAAGCGGGTTGCCGTGACGTGCCCGCAGGCTCTGCCGGCAGCCAGCTGTGCCAGAGAGGACCGAGCCTCAGGCCCAGAGGCCAGAGGCCTGAGGGCACCCCACCCCCTGGAAGGGGCCCAGCCGGGCCACAGGTGCCAGGCCCTGCCAATCGGCCACCAGGAGTGAGTCGGTACATACATGAGTGCCCAGTCCCAGACACCAAGAACCACCAACCCACCAATGTCTGAGGACATCAGCCACCGGCAGGGAGTGAGGTGAGGGGAGATAGGCCTCCATGCCTCGGAGAGCCTGAGATGTTCCCAGAGAGGTAGAGCCTAAGACCCAAGCTGACATATAGACACAGACGAACAGGCGCACGCAGACACAAACGTGCATTCCCACCCCCATTTGTTTATATGACACTCATTTTAAAGCGAATCATGCAGTATAATAAGTAACATTATAAGTTAGCATGCAACCTGTGTATAATCCAGTGATATAATAAAACCATCATAATGATCATTTTAACGTGAGTGAAACAAAACAGTGTGTAAATAAGCAGTTTTTTGGTGGTATTTTGATTGTCTGCACTGCACTGTGCTGTGATAGTGACTTTAATCTCCAGTTAGTTTGCTCTGGTAACATTCTGTTGGTTATGTCCAGGCTAGACAGCCTTGTGGTCCAGTTCTTGTGTCCTTCTGGAGCTCCAGATCCAAGGAAAAACGTGGGTCCCCTTGTTCTCCTTTGGGATTTGGGATTCTGTCCTATGACTGTTTTTCTCTTGACAAAGTCTCCACACTTTGTTAACTTGTTGTATATTTGATAGGGTAACCAAACTAAACGTGTATCTCTTTTTAGAAGAATAACATTTACAGTAAATAACTAGTTAATTTAATCTGTATATTTTTGGACCAGGGCCGTGCAGAGAGGTTTAAAGGGGCGGGTGCTCAAAGTTAAAAAGGGGCACATTGAACCAGGCTGAATAACAACAACACACATTCATCAAGAATCTAATATGGGCAACAAGGCAAAGCAAACGTAGCCGATGTTTTACCTGATGGGTATAATGTTGCTGTTGAGGGGTTGCTGTGGATAGTGCTGGAGGGCAGGGCTGTGTTGATCTGAGACTGTAGACATTAAAAAGTCCATAGGAGAGATGGTAGCTGATTAAACAAGTATCATGAGATAATAACAAAATGCAAAGATTGGTGACAGTGCTTGGAACCATAAGGCAACAAAAAACTGTGAGAAATAATTTAGGCTCTGCCTGTGAATCACTCTTTGCTTCTCTTCTTCCTTCCATCCCATCATTTCATATATCACTCTCCACTTGCTGTCTATCTGAGAACAAGGCACAACTTGCTATTGCAATAAACTATAATTTAATTATCCACACCTAACAACTCTTGCACTTAATCTATAATAAAATGATGACAGAAAAATGTTATAGCCCTGCCTTTAGTAGCCTCACACAGCTCCTACTGTTTCCTCATCATGTCCTTACCAGGCATGTCTGGACAATGTTATATGATGAGTAATATATATATTTTTAAATCCATATACATAAAACAAACACATGCACGCACACACAGTGACATTTTAGACCTTCTTCAGAATACTGTATATACTATGGGCATCACGGTGCTGATCCAGAATCCTTACATTATTATTTATTACTAGAGCTACAATAATTAAGCAATGAGGAGGGGGAAGTAATAAATATGAAATGTATTTATGATGATTCCATTTGTTTCACTAACCACTCTGTGCAGGGCAAAGCTTATTACATGTTTAAACTGTAGAGATACAATAATTTTACTGCTGTAAAATCCAAAATTTTGTCTTATTTAAAATATAAATCTAATATAATCTGCTTCTTAATGTATGTTCTTTAAAATACAGCGTGTGTTTTTAATATATTATAATTATAATAATGAATAATTATGTGGACATGCATATTAGATCATTTTTTAGTGAAATATAATCCTTCCAGAAAGGCAGGAAAAGCCCGGAAACTTACTTTAAAACTAAATATGTTCCCTAAAACGGTGGACAGAGCTACAGACCCATGACAGCCTTACACATGTAGCCAGCAGCTATGACCAGCACTACTTGTGCAGTTATTAAAAGGACAGGCAATGTTTGTCGCGCTGTTGCACACGCAGCACGCTCGTTTGTTTCAACTTACCAACGTGTACATAATAAGCTAATACTCCTGTGTGCTATACACTACAGTGTACGCTGTACACCTACTTACTGGTTTTGTCGCATCGGTCTGTGTCTCTGATTTAATTTGTGTTTCTCCTACAGCTCCGGATCGCAAAAAATGCGCGTGCTCTTTGTGAGCTCGTAACCAGCGCGTTCTGCCGTCAAGGGCGATCATTGGTTAAATGTGATTGTGGCATGAATAAGGCACGGCGGGTCCAGGGATCCGAGTTCTCAGCCATTTTATTGATATACACCTCACCACCACACACCACACACACCTGAGTCCCCGTGTTTTAACTTGGCGGGCGTGATTTTGGATGCCGTGCAGGTGCGTCCGCCCTCCCTGCACGCCACCGCAGACCACGCCCCACCACACACCCCCATCGCCCGATTGAGCCCGGGGAGTCATCCGGCCGAACCTACTCCCCCACCCCACTGGTTCCCAACCTGGGAACAGAGCAAAGTCCCTCGCGGAGGCCGCCCACACCTCAAATGGCGGCGAGGCTTGTCCGGGGGTCGGCCACGCCTCCAGCAGCAGCGGCGAAACTGGTCCGGAGGCCGGCTACCTAGCAAGCCGGCACGACCCCGCCGGCCCCGGGAGGGGCTCACTGCCGGGCGCATCTGACGCTCCGGGGCCGCTCGATCCTCGACCTCGGGCCCAGGTCGCGCAGGCTCCCCTGGCACGGGGACCGCCCTCTCCCCTCCCGGTTTCTCCACCTCTTCCGGCTGGAGCGCTGGCGGGAGCGGCTCGTCCAGTGCTGGCTGGAGCGCTGGCGGAGCGCTGGCTGGAGCGCTGGCGGGAGCGCTGGCTGGAGCGCTGGCGGGAGCGCTGGCTGGAGCGCTGGCGGGAGCGCTGGCGGGAGCGCTGGCTGGAGCGCTGGCGGGAGCGGCTCCGGCAGCCCCTCAATTTTTTTTTTTTTCAAATTTTAAATTTTATTTGTCACATACACAGTCATACACAGTACGATATGCAGTGAAATGCTTGGACAACTGCTCGTGACCTAAAGAAAAAAAGAGAAGGCTATGAATAAGATAGGAAATAAATATGAAAATAAAAAAGGGTAAATTTAACCAGGAAGGAATAAAATAAAATAAAATATAAAAATTAAGTTAAGAATGAGATAACTGTACAACACAAATTAGAATGAAGGGTAAAGGGTAAATTTAACTGGGAAGAATAAGATAAAATATATAAATTAAAGTTGAAAATAAAATAACTGTACAGCAAAATACACAGTATAGAAATATATAAGAATGTATGAAAAAATATAAATATATATATATATATATATATATATATATATATATATATATATACACACACACAATAACAGCAGCTGTACAAATATTAACTGGAAATGAGGAATATAATGTCCAGTGTTGTGCAATCCACATTATATAGTGTCTTGTGCAGTGCAAATATGCTTAAAGTGGTTTAAGTGATGAAGTGAAAACAATGTCCAGAATGTCCAGTGTGTGTGTAAGAACTATATGTGTGGGTCAGTACTGTGTGGTGGTGTGATTGAGAGACCGTATCGCCTGCGGGAAGAAGCTCCTCCTCAGTCTCTCTGTGTTGGTCTTCAGGGAGCGGAATCGCTTTCCTGACCTCAACAGAGAGAACAGTCCGTTGTTGGGGTGGCTGAGGTCCTTCACGATCTTCCTGGCCTTGGTCCAGCACCGCCTGCTGTAGATTGAGTGCAGGTCAGGGAGCTCTGAGCGGATGGTGCGCTCAGCTGAACGCACAAGCCTCTGTAGAGCTCGTCTGTCCTGCATGGTGCTGTTCCCGAACCAGGTTAAGATGTTTCCCGTCAGGATGCTCTCTATGGTGCAGGAGTAAAAGTTCCTGAGCACCTTGGGGGGCAGTCGGAAGTCTCTCAAGCGTCTGAGGTGGTAGAGACGCTGACAGGCCTTTTTCACCACGGTGTTGATGTGACAGGACCATGACAGGTCCTGCGTGATGTGAACTCCGAGGTATTTGAAGCTGTCCACTCTCTCCACTGGGCACTCGTTGATGACGGGGGTCTGGTAGTTCCTCTCCTGCTTAGTGCTGAAGTTCACTATCAACTCCTTTGTCTTACTGACGTTTAGAAGGAGGTTGTTCCTCTGGCACCAGTTCTCCAGATTCCTAATCTCCTTCAGGTAGAGCGTCTCGTTGTTGTCAGAGATCAGGCCCACCACGACGGTGTCGTCAGCAAACTTGATGATGGTGGTGGAGCTGGTAGTGGCCACACAGTCAGATGTGTACAGGGAGTACAGCAGGGGGCTCAGAACACACCCCTGGGGGGCTCCAGTGCTGAGAGTGGTGGAGGCTGAGACATGTCCGCCCATCCTTACTGCCTGTGGTCTGCCAGTTAGGAAGTTGGAGGTCCACTGACACATAGATGAGCTGAGTCCCAGATGCTCCAGCTTGGTGGTGAGTGTGGAGGGAATTATGGTATTAAATGCAGAGCTGTAGTCTATGAAGAGCATTTTAACATAATTCCCCCTTCTAGTGTCCAAGTGAGTAAGTGATGTGTGGAGGAGATGAGAGATGGCATCGTCTGTGGAACGATTTGGACGGTAAGCGAACTGTAGTGGGTCCAGTGTGTCTGGTAGTGAAGAAATGATGAAGTCTCTGACCAGGCGTTCAAAGCACTTCATCACTACTGAGGTGAGGGCTACAGGGCGATAGTCATTGAGAGAAGCAGGGTGGGGTTTCTTTGGGACAGGAACAATGATGGACTCTTTGAAGCATGTGGGGATCACCGACAAATCCCACAACCGCTTCCGTAAACAGGTTGACATCATCGTCGGAGCTGTTTCTGAACATGTCCCAGTCTGCGTCGTCGAGTGCGTCCTGTAACGCGGCCACCGATTGATCCGTCCAGCGCGTGACCTTCCTCTGAACCGGAACTTCTTGTTTCAGCCTTTGTTTGTATTTTGGCATGAGGAAGATGGTGGCGTGATCGGATTTGCCAAACGGAGGGCGGGATTGTGCCTTGTAGCCGTCCTTGACCGTAGTGTAGCAGTGGTCCAGTGTCCTTTCACCTCTAGTGGGGCAGGTGATATGTTGATAAAAGTTCGGCGCTGCGCGTTTGAGGTTGGCACTATTAAAGTCCCCCGTTACAATAAGCGCAGTGTCCCGGTGTTGTGTCTGGTGCTGTGTGAGTGCCTCATGCAGCTCGCATAAGGCGGTGACCGTGTCCGCTTGTGGTGGAATATAAACGGCACATATAATGACCGATGTAAACTCTCGAGGTAGATAAAAAGGACGACACATGATGGACAGTAGTTCCAGATTTGGTGTGCAGGAGCGTGTGAGAGGAACAACGTTCGCACTGTTGCACCAATTGTTGTTCACCATTAAACACACGCCGCCTCCCCTTGACTTCCCCGAGTCCCGTGTCCTGTCCATGCGGTGAACCGAGAAGAACTTGGCCGGCTGGATGGCGTGGTCCGGCACCGCTGGGTTCAGCCATGTCTCGGTGAAGCAGAGGAGATTGCAGTCCCGAATGTCTCTCTGGAACTTTATCCTGGCCCTGAGGTCATCAAGCTTGTTCTCCAGTGACTGGACGTTGGCGAGCAGGATGCTAGGCAGAGGTGTGCAGTGTGCACGAGCTCTCAGCCTGTTCCTGACGTGACGTGACGTGTGGCATGAGTAAGGCACGGCGGGTCCAGGGATCCGAGTTCTCAGCCATTTTATTGATATACACCTCACCACCACACACCACACACACCTGAGTCCCCGTGTTTTAACCTGGCGGGCGTGATTGCGGATGCCGTGCAGGTGCGTCCGCCCTCCCTGCACGCCACCGCAGACCACGCCCCACCACAGTGATCATGTGACTGATGCAAGCCAGATCCTTTTATTTAGCAAAACTGTGATTAATAGTTAAATATTATTGTTGAGGGGCACAGACAGGACTCCGCAAGTACACACACATTAAAAAATAATAATAATAATTGTTTTTTTTTAAAGTTGCCTCAACAAAAGGGCACTCTGGGCACCCATCAGGAAAGGGGCAGGTGCTCAAGCCCCTCTAGCCCCCCCCCTCTGCACGTTCCAAAATTTGGACTATAGGAGGGTGCCAGAGGAAGCTCACAGAGGTGCAAGAAAAACATAGATAGAGCTACACAGCAAGGAGGTTCAAACCAACAACCCATGTTCTGCAAAACCAGTGCTAAACTCTTACCTGGACATGTTGGATGACCATTATTGTTTATTAGTAAGACTAGCTGGAATAACTGGCAAGAAGAATAAATTTGAGTACCAGACAAACGAGTGCAACCTTTTAGAAAACACTTAAAAAAAATAATACCATGTGTTAGAGTGAGACACACTGAAGCAAGAGAGAAACACAGCAGAGAGGCGAGCGGTTTGGAGATGGAGAGGAAGGACTATTAGATAGAGGCGAGCAGGTCCTCAGAGTCAAAGAAATGAGAAGAGTCTTATATCTGGACGTACGTGTTCTTCTTTCTTATGTCCCTGTGGCGCTCAGATAAACAGGCCCAAACAGAAACACTGAGGAGTTTATGGTTTTTGTCAAAATCGTTGTTGGCGATGAATGTCCTTGCACTGCCTTTTCCTTCTGCGTGTCTACCCTGTAGTTCTGGCTTCCTTTATCAGAAAAGGCGGGAGTTTGTCGATAAAGCTTGTATTGTGGTGGATAATGCCCTTGCATTCTTTTCTTCAGACTTGTCTTCGCTTCGAAAGTTTTGACGTGAAAACGCCCAAGCGAGCGTTTGATAGAACTGGGTGATTATTTGGGCCATCGTCTGTTTTTCCTCTCAGTCTCTCTGTGGGTTGTTTTGCTTTCCTATTTGCATCTCATTTTGCTCTCACTTATATTCCAGTCTTTTGAATTGGTGATGACTTTCGGTCTATATCTTTGTGTCTGGCTTTATCACACCACTTGACTATCTGTCCCTTTTTCCTCCTGATTTATGCATGGAGATGCAGCTGCTCTCACCTGATAGCTCATCTTTTAAAGAAGTATCTCTCATCCCCTGTGAATCATACAATCTCCTCTACTATTTGTTCTTGCTGGCTGTGAAAAAAGAAAAGAAAAATCTCCACTCTCATTTTTATTTCGATTTCCATCCCTTCTTTTATTTGGGTCATCTGAAATGTCCCAGAATCTCAATGTGTCTCAATGACAATTTTATTTTTATAGCACATTTCATTACATGAAAATGTGAAAACAAAACACAAAAATAACTACACAGACACATGTGTGGAATTAATTGATAGCCTCTAAATATTTCAATTGCTACTTCCATCTACATTACACTTATATATACTAAAAATAAAATACATTATAATAATTATAACATTATAATAATGTGAGATTTTTTTCTGTTTGTTAGCGAAAAAGCAAATTTTACAAATTCATCGTTAATCACGATATTTTTGTATTAAAAAAGCTTTCTGTTAAAGAGTGTGCACATGTGGTGGAGTAACCATTATAGAAAATACTAATTGTAGTCAATCATGATCACTAATGAACTAACAGTAATGAACCTTTCGATCAACACTGTGCATGTAGAATCGTTCCAAGAGCCGTTGAACGAAATAATTTAAAGATCTGAATTACCACAGCGTTCATGTCCGTTCATGTGCGTGAACGTCTGCCTCAGTATTTTTTTCATTCTTTGCTTTAATTATTTTCATGTCCATGTGAAAAGTGTGTGTGCCATGAGAACCTTGTTACAAAGCTTTTCCTAATCCGAGCTGTTTCTGGCAGGGTCATCCATGCTGTCAGAGGCAGAACACTCAGTATTCGACACCAACAGGTTTCCACGTAGGCTGATGTTCCCACAAGATAGATGTCTCCGATTTCCTGATTGAATGAACAGTGACTGAGATCACAACTGTCCCTCTCTGTCTCCTCCAAGTCAGCTGCTGTCTTCATTGTCATTTTCCAATGTTTATTTTCATATCCAGGCCACAAAACTACAGCATTCATTTTTAACTTTTGAGGTCACTTCCTGTTTGTCACACGAACAATTTATTACTCGTCATTTCAATAACAACGGTCAATTTGGAGACATCTACACTTTTACTTACAGATGAATCAGTACAAGTATTCCCTAACCTTTGTTAGCCCAGAACAACAGAACAAAGAGGCTGAAACCAATTTGAGTGCCTTGGATTAAGAAGAACTCCAGAAAACTCAGATCCCTTTGTTTGTTTGTGTGTGTGTGTGTGTGTGTGTGTGTGTGTGTGTGTGTGTGTGTGTATCATTTGACAGACAGCCAATGATCCTAGAGAGAGAGAGAGAACGTGGATGCAGAGATAAGAGTGGCTGAGATACTGCAACGAGGCAAGAAGTGATACTGGAATTACAAGAGGGACACGTGGGTTTATGGATGCAATCCTGTTGCTGTGTATCTGTGTGTGTGTGTGTGTGTGTGGTAGATAATAGAGTTACAGAGGAGCAATTATGATGAAGAGAGAAGAGTGAACCTAAGAACTTTTCTTCACATGGATTCACATGGGAAATAAAACAAACAGAATTAAAGTTACAAACGTGAAGAGCGTTTATGTTTGTTTATCTGCTCAGTCATGTTAAGGATACATGTAGCTAATTAGCCAGAACAGGACTTCTGCAGAGTAGGTGGTCAAATCATAGCAGGTCTAGTTGTGCAAAAGGAGATGATCCTGAAGGGACCATTAGCTAAATTTAGATCAGTCTTTGTTTTTATTGAAGTATCACTAAATCTGGTGATCACACCTATATTGAAAAGGGAAAATGAGGGAACACACACATGTAAAGGAGGCTCTTAAAACATGCGGTCATCCTAATTGAGCTTTCATCTGGTCAGCAAAGATGCACAGAAAAGAAGACCAGACACCAACTAGGGAGGGCCAGAAGGACAAAAGGAGCAATGTTGTCATCCCTTATGAGGCCCATGGACCTCTTAGGGACAGTTGCTCTTAGAACTGAAGAAGCTTCTTGGATGAGAGGTGAAATGTGTTCAAGAAACTTAAAGAAGTCCAGATGCTTTTCTTGCCAAGCTCTTTAGACCCACATATGTGAAGTTGTGCTGACAAGGACAACACCAAACAAAGCGAGGTAAATACTTTTAAAGGTGAAATAAAAAATAAACAAAAAAAGTGATTTATGCCATTCAGCCAAGAGGTTTAAAAACTTGATTTTTTTGATGTTCTATTGTGAATAAAATAAGTGTTTATAATATTTACAGATCATCACATTTTGGGTTTTTTCTCACATAGTGTTCCTATTTTGGAGTTGGGTGTGTACAAAAAACACAGTAACTGGGAAGTTGTTTCAAAATCCACTTCATACATATCCCTATATGAGGATGGAATCAAGAACCAGTTCTGAGTAGTTCAGTTCTTTGGACTTGTTGGTCTGCTTGCCTGATCCTGCTCATCGGTTCCACTTATACAATAATCAGCTAATGTCAGTTGATGCACAGTCAGCTGTGGCAGGCACAGTCCACAGTGTGGATACAGACAAACAGCTGCATTATCCTGCTATCTAAACCTCAGCTCTCGGCTCCACAGCCAGGCCCTGAACATCAACAGGTCACAAACTGGCGATCAGTCAGCAACTTGACTACCTGTTCATGTTTCTACAGTAGAATCACCATGGAGACCACGTTAAAGTCTCTTTGCACTGGTTGCATTTTTGCTCTGCACTCCTACCTGAATAATGAGAGAAAGCTCATATGTGTGTCTTCATTAGGATTTGTGTTGGTGTGTGTGGAAGTTAATAATGATGAAACAAGGTGTTTCAGGAGACATGCAGAAATAATGTAAAGAGTAATGTCACAAATTACTTTCTCCTGGGAGTAAATAAGCAACATACTGCATTACTTTTATGAAAAGTGTAATATGTGCAATTTCTTACGTTTTTTTGAGTAATGACCCAACATTGATTACAACAAAGAGGGAAAATAACTCCAACATGCACAAATATTTGACTGCACAGCAATTACTTAGCAAAATCTTTGACATGCTGCTGATGTGATGGTGGTGACTAAAAGTGGATTCAATGAGAACCCACTGAGAACTGATACTGATAATGGAGTTTAAACGGCTGAATTATTATCTTATTCTCATCCCTAAACCTACTAAATATTACTATTATATGAACTTTTTGTCTGTTACAATGAATCATGTTGACCAACTGTAGTTATGTTTTCTTTGAAAGCTCCACGACCTGGAAACGTGTTCTGGAAAGAGACAAAGGATTGCAGCAGCTTACACTCTGTGTCCATACGCTGAACTGTGGACAAAATGAGAAGGTAATCATAATTTTACAAGTTATTGTATTTTAATAAAATAATGAATTATTGGGAACAGTAGAAGTTTATCAAACACATCTGTCTCCATTTCAGCAGCTCACATTAGTTCCCTAGACATCCATCATCAACCAGATGTGTGACACAGCTGTTGTTTTAAATTGATATCTGTGGGTTCTAAATTACATCCTTTGCTCGTGTAGGTATAACTGGCTGTATTTCTTTTCAGATTCCTGGGTTTTATCTTTACAGGGTCACATGATTTTATAATACCAATTGCACACTAAGGAAAACTTTTCTTTTTCAGTGTTTCTGTCGTTCAGGTAATGTATTTGAAGCTAGCTAGCTTCTAATTCACTGGATCAGACCTGCAAAAGCATAATGGAAATGTCCCCCAGTGAAGGAGAATTAAATCTTGCTGTTTAGATAGTTCAGTTACTCGACAGAAGCTTTCCTGTCTGGCCTGAAGTAAACCAACTGGACTTGTGGGGTAATGCTGTCAACTGTAACGTAAAATGGACCCAGACAGCAGATCACTCAGACACACAGTGTAGTGAAAAGGTTTATTTTTCCTACGGTGATCTGACGTGGACACTCGAGTAAACTATAGTAAATGGACAGTTACTGAAGAGTCTATGGCCACAGAATGCATGGGCAGGTATACGGAGCATACTTGCCACAAACAGACTGGGGCGAGGATGGGAAGGAGATGGCTGAGGCAGGGCCAGGCGTGGGCAGACGGCAGTGCAGGCAAAGAGAGTGACCCGATCCAGGTGTAGCGAACCGAGGCGAGGACAGTAAGCTGACGCAGTAACTGGCATGGACAGTGGGAGTCTTTGGCTGAGGACTGCCTGACGAGTCATTAGGCGAGCTGGCAGGAAACAGAGGAGAAGATCTTCCATCAACACTTTGATCACTGAAACAGTGAAACGCCAAGTAAGAGTCGACTTGTGAACACTCGATGCTGAGACAATAATCTGACACCAAACAATAACAGAACCCCAACCACCCCGGCTCCTAACAAATGTGGGCAATTTGCCTCCTTATATTTTCATGCCACTTCTTATTAGGATGTGACGGTGCAGAGTCCAGTAATTACACTGACATGGAAACAGATAAGTTGACCTGGAAACAATTGATTAAATTATACACTGTGTCTATGCTGCCCCTCAAAATGGAAACCATCAAAGTTAATGTGTTATAATTTAAGTTTATAGTTCATCATATTTGTGGGCTGGCACACTGCGATGGTTCACAGCTGTGCCTTACTGGAAGTGTGTAAACGTGTTTGATTGAATCTATTTGTGCACCCAGTGCTGTAGACTGGTTTTAAACCAGTCACTGCAGGGCTCTAGAGTGCGACCCAATTTTTCAATGGTGCGGCTAAAAAAAATCTTAGGTCGCACCAGTGCGACCAGCTGTTCGAGTAGCGAAAAAAAAAATACTCTGCAACTCTGAAAGTCTCCGTGTGGTCAACAGCAGACACACTTTATGCCCCTATCGTGGTCTAAACCAATCGGAGATAGTCAGGGGTGGGACCTCTCTGATTGGTCGTGGTCCAGATATTCATGTAGTCCGTGTGTACATTTGAAAGTGCAGGGCGGACAGAGAGAAGTGAGTAGCTTGAATAAAGTGATATCAATGAATTAAATTGACTTTTAAATATAAATGTGTTTTGCCAGAAACGCCAGAATCTCAGGTTAAAGCTCACAAAACTATTTCAACAACCACCAAACAGTAAATGAGAGCAGGTAACGGACTCCACACAAAGACGTAAACGCAGAGCGGACCCGACGCATCAGAATCAGCTTTGTCTTTCTCAGCTTTCTCACCCGACGGCCCGTAGACAGACACGGCATTGGGGCTGAAAGCCGACAGCTCACCGATTCTGATGCGTCGGGTCCACTCTGTGTTTATGTCTTTTTTTGCACTCGATTCTGAGCTGCAGGTTTTGTCTCTGTCCAACCAAAATTCACTGAACCAGCAGCAAAAGAAGATCCAAACGATGCTTCACATTTGATAAATATTGTCATGAATTCTCTCTGACTTTTGCTGTTTTGTCTCCACCACAATAAAAATCACACTTCATGCACAGCTCTCTGTCTCTCTTTGTACTTCAAGAACAGTTTTCCATCTCAAATCTGTTTTCTGCATTATTCATTTGTTTATTACCCACTGTTGCTTACAGCGCTGTCGGCCGCTGTCTTTTTTTTTTTTTTAACTTAATGACCTCGGACAAGAAAGCCTAATTTCTGCTGTTTAACCTCTTAAGCCCCAAGCCTACCTGATCTCCTGCTTTTTGCCCCCATATCAGGGGGCGTTGGGGCTTAAGAGGTTAATACTGAAGACATTTAAACTCTTTAAAACTATGCAAAATTGCAGAATGTTGCAGAATATTTTTAAGGTTATCTGCTATAAAAAGGCCAGGAAAATCTCCTTCATGTTTTTCTGAGTTTTATCCTCAGTTACTTTGACACAAAGGCATCTGCTGTGATGTTCACAATTCTGATGAAGTTCCACATGTATCAGTACTGATAAATGATTAGAATTATAATTTTTCTGACTGTCTGAGGCAAAATTGAATCGAATTGGGACCTCGTGAATCAGAATCGAATGGATTCTAGAAATCAGTGATGATACCCAACCTTAATGAGCAGCCTAGGCCCGACAGAGGTGGATGTAGCTGTGGGTAATGAGAAAAAATGAAAAGAACAATTGGTAACTTTTTTGTTAAGGCCTGATCCTTCTGAAATTCATAGCCAGCTCTGACACGGAGCCATTAACCTCTGAATGCTGAAAAAGCAGCAGTGTGTCCAGAAAACACATTATATGCAGCCATAAATGCACTGCCCAAGTGTCCCCTCTACCACTGCCTTTCAGCGCCAGGCAGCAGCAAACAGGTCGTCAGAGGAGGACGTGATGATGATTAAGATGACTTAGAGACTAACATTGTCTACAATATTGACAAAGAGTGCCAACACACTTTAAGCACAAGATTGTTACTCAATCATTTACATATCAATATTGTCTGTATGGACAGCAACCCCCCCCCAAAAAAAAAAAAAAAAATTGCACATCTAAAGCGGTGTTAAGCGATGCGGTTGAAAAAATTTGGGTGCACCTAACTTTTGTGGTGGTGCGCCTAAGAAAAAAATTTAGGTCCACCAAAAAGTTAGTCTGGAGCCCTGCACTGTGTGAAACACCTGAAGATTCGTGCAGGTTTATTTAAGGTGTACATGAAAGACAGGTGGGCACATAATGATATGTTTATGTGGGACACTACAATATATAATTACTCCAGAAGCATTTTGATAGGTACCATGTTCTTGTCATATGTAATGTGTGCAAATATAGCAACATGTGACTTGCCATTTCCCTACTTTCTGCAAATGAGTCAATTCTTAAACCTGCTTTTGCTTGTAACGCAGCTTTTGTAATGTTTTATTTTTCTACCTTTGTTATGTTTTTATTGTATTACTTACTTTTTCCTTTTGACTTTCCATGAATGTACAGATGTGGTAATGAACACGGAGGCTCAGACACTGGCACAAGGTCAGCAAACAACTCAGATTCTTAACAGAAAACAAAATATCAAAAAAAGAGAAAAAAAATTTTTTCAGTCACAGTAACAACAAAGAAAATGTCATTATGTTGATGTAAAATGCAAACATGAAAGAAGGAGCCGTCTGAAGTTCAGAAGAAGTTCAAAGGGGGAGATGATATTCAGCAGCCACTGCTGGAGTGAACAGAAAGAAACAAAACACAGAACTGAAATAACTTCAGCTGTGATTTTTTCTCTTTTACAGCACAAATGCATTTGCTGAATATTAATTTTCTGTACCTAAAAAAAATTATTATTTAAATTACATAAGTGTACTATTAAATTAAGGATCTGATATCTTTACACCCAAAGAAGAAGAACAAGAAGTCACCCGGCAATATCGTTTATCATTTATTTATTTATATAGCACATTTAATTACAACAATAGTGTTGGCCGCTGTACAAAGATAGGAATTACACAATAACATGAAGTAACAAAATCAAATAGCATCAATATCAAATAGTGAATACAAAATAACAGATAAATAAGTAAATATGTAAATAACTCTTATGCTGTGTTGAAAGCCAATGAGTAAAAATGTGTTTTGAGATTGGATTTAAAAAGACTGACAGTCGGGGCCTTTCTAATGTGTAGAGGTAAATCATTTCACAATTTAGGCGCCACGACTGGAATTGCCCGATCACCTCTATGAACCAACCTCGACTTTGGTGTAGCCAAGAGCAAAAGATCACCTGATCTAAGAGCCGTAGGAGGCCTATGAGGCTGCAGAAAGTCAGACAGGTAGTCAGGGGCCTGTCCATCCAGCACTTTGTAAGTCACCAATAAGATTTTATACGTAATTAAAAAGCAGACTGGGAGCCAGTGGAGTGCGGCGAGCACCAGGGAGATATGTTCATGTGTCTTTGTTCGAGTCAAGAGACGAGCTGCAGCATTCTGGACCAGCTGGAGCCGTGCTAATCCAGTCTGGCTAAAGCCTGCATATAAAGAATTACAGTAGTCCAATTGGAGTAGAATGAAAGCGTGAATTGCCTGTTCTAGGTTTTTTAAAGATAAAAACGATCTCATCTTCGATAAAAGCCTCAGTTTAAAGAAAGACCACTGTACAACTGATCTCTGAGCTAATCTGTTTCTCAAAGGAAAACTTATTATCAAATATAACGCCCATTTTTTTAGCATGCGATTTGACAAAATGTACTAAACTGCGCAGCTCAAGATCTGAGGTGCCAGAATTGCAACTTGGTCCAAAAATAATCACTTTGCTTTTTTTCTTGTTGAATTTAGGGACATCAGAGGCCATCTAATACAAAACTACAAGTTTGTCTGGGGAGGATGAATCAGTCAAAACATTGTCAGTTTCCTTTTTCAAACCAAGAGTCAAACTTTTATTTCCTTTAACTTTGACAAATATTGAAGTGTAAACAGCTTTTGATACATGTCATGTAAAATATGTCCATTGTTCTTATTAATAAACTAGAAAAATGTCATATTCTGATAGCACAGGGTCAGGGTCATCAGTGTTGACAATTTAGATCTCTGTGAGGTACCATAACGTAAGCAGCAAGGAAAGTGATAGGAAGACAGACTGTTCAAGTTTAGAATAGAATAGAATAGAATAATCCTTTAATTGTTCCACAATGGGAAATTTGGATGTAACAGCAGCAAGAAAGACACATATACAGACAAACAGTGCACAAGACACAGAACAGAAACATACACAACTTTTACATATTTACATCAAGGACAAGGACAAGGTTCTTTTACGTGTCCATTATTTTCTGGTGTCGCCGTTCAACAATTCTTTCACACAAACAACAACAAAAAAAAAACAGTACTCAAAATCTCACCTGCTTTATACAGAATTCCACCCACAGCTGAACCTCATTAACATCTACCACTGAGAAAACAGGTTAGACCAAATAACACAGTCCAGACAAATAAACAGGAATAAAAATCATTCTTCCACTTAACAAACTCGTTCACCCAACAACAGGTTTGAAAAGTCACTCTCTTCACACAGTCCGACTCATGAGGTTATTTTAAAGGAAATAAACAATTTTACACAAAAGAAACACCCCTTCATTTGGTTTCACCCAATTGACTCGATCAGCGACATCATACCCTGTATAAACAGGAAGTGCCAGGGCGGCCCCTCCCACATACCTGCTTCACAGATAGGACCTGCACAAAGGAACACACAATTGTAAGTATAACTAAACTACATTAACAAATGAAAGATTCAAATCTAATGATTAAGTGACATTTGGCTTTAAGAACACTTGCATAGATGTAATGAATGTAACCAACGCTAACTCAAACAGACCCGGGATAGTATGTAGAGCCAAGGTTACATCTGCAGCGTCTACATTAAAGCATTATGATTCATTATGAGATAACACAAGAAAAAATAACAATATATGTAAGTAAATGAATTCAGTCCTAGCTACTTTGTCACAATCTCCCAGAGCTAAAGTGCAGCGCTGTTGTTACACTTGACACATCATAGATTAGCTCAGGCCAGCTGAACTAAAGCAAACAAACTTTACATTACCGGTGCTCGAGCACACATTATCAGGGTCATGAGAAAGTTTGAGCTCCCGTTATCGTTCCCCCACCCTAACATCTCAAAGGATAAACACACGATAGGGTAGTGTTTTTTAGTAGTGGTCCAGCGCATAGCTCCATTAAGAGTGGAAGACTTGTATAGAAGTCCAAGGCAGGAAGTGATGTTAAATATAGCAGAGGCTTAAACCTATTGTCTTGCTCCCTTTGGAGCTACAGGGGTTAAGAGCAAGTAGACCATGTCCAGTCCACGCTTTGATGGACTGCAGCAGCAGAATTTCAATTGTGGCCATTTTCCATTCCTGTCCCTCCGGCTCTGTCATTCTCAAAGTATTTCCACTCACTTCTGTTTCTCACACTCATTTTTTTCCTCTTTTTACCTCTGTACCCTTCTGTCCCATCTTTCTCTCCCTCCTCAGGCGCTTTGTGTAAATTTCAGAATATTCCAGAGAGTAGGACTGAGCTGGCATGAAATGGGATTAGCAAAAGAGACAATTTTCACTACAAAATCTCCCTCTTTGCTCCTCTGTTCTCTCAAAGCCAACATTTCCCTCAGAAAAAAAGGTTAGGCGATGTTATGTTCAATTCTTTTTTTCCCTTCTTTTGATTCTGCATTTCTCAGACAGCTATTTTGTAGCTGCCCACAGGTTTTCCTTTACAGGTTTCAGCCTCAGAATTACGCACAGTGCTCAGATCTGGTTCTTCTGATTCTACTCTATCTAAACGTTTCTTCCTTCTACCATCATCTCATCAAGCAAATCAAATAGCAGATGTTACCTCTAGTAGATCCCTACCGCTAAGGTTGCTCATTGTTCGCTGGCTCAGTATACTTGGAGAACTCAGGATTAGCAGCAGTAGAAAGCAAAGTCTCGAGGGAAGCCTCAGGTGAAGCAACAGCCTTTTGGAGCCAGCAGAGAAACCACCAAGGGTTTAGAGCAGGAGTCCCCAACTCCAGGCCTCGAGGGCCGGTGTCCTGCAGGTTTTAGATCTCGCCCTGGGTCTACACACCTGAATCAAATGATTAGTTCATCACCAGGCCTCTGGAGAGCTGCAAGACATGTTGAGGAGGTCATTTAGCCATTTGAATCAGCTGTGTTGGATCAAGGATGCATCTAAAACCTGCAGGACACCGACCCTCGAGGCTTGGAGTTGGGGACCCCTGGTTTAGAAAAAACCTCTGGGCTCGTCCCGCACACAGCCTGGGATTCAGATTCAGAAAGATTTTTTTTTTTTAACTCTAAAGTCTATAAATGAATCAGTGGGTCAAAAACCTAGAACCACTGGCTCTAACAACCAACACTGTTAGTACAGGGCAGCTAAATCGCATAAGTCTTACATTGAGTGGTGGGCTAATAACTTGGTTAAACATTGTACATACATGTTTACACTGGCCTGCTGCCTAATCTACAAAAAACAACTGGGACAGGCTGTACAGTCTAAATAGACCGATCTTTATTGTCACTGTTACCAGAACAATGAAACAGTTTGGCATCTCTCCATTTGCAGCTTGTAGGTTTTTAAGGTTCAAACAGTCTTCGGATAAGAGAATGAGATAAATAAAGATAAACTAAGTTTAAGAGGTGAGGCAGGTTATATACAGAAACTAAATATTTAAATATATCTACAGGTACAGCGTAAGGAGTATGATCAGGGCAGTATAAGGTCCGACTGTCACAGTCTTGCTTTCTAAATTAGTTGAAACACCTGTTAACGGTAAAATAACAAATGGACTCGCTCAAATTACTTGATTATAAATTACACTGTTAAAAAAGATGATAAAACGTGCTGTATAGTTACATTGTTGCACAATTTAATGATGTAAACCATATGACACTGAAAGTAAAAATCTTATGTTCTATAATTCTCATTGCAAAATGCAAATGACAGTGTTACTGGGTCCTGAGATCTTGGAGGCAGAACTTGTTGCTGTGAAATATAACACTGTAAAGGTGTTCCCAGCACATTTAATTAGATTTTGGAAAGCACTAAAATTTGCTAAAGCATTCCTTTACCAAGACGCGCTGGTTTTACAACACGAGTTTGTCTCTGAGAGTCTACATGCTCAGCGTGTTGATGTATGACACAGCAGGGAGTTCTGCTGGAGTTCATTACTATGACTTATACTGTGAAAAGATCCGTTCTCTGCTCTAATGGACATTCCACTTGAATTACACCGGCATGTTGCACTGCAGTAAATACTCCCTAATACCTGAGCTGCTGAGTGTGTGTTTGTTTGTGTCTGTGTTTGTTTGTTTGAGCCTGAAAGAAAATTCTGTAGTATCTGTACTAAATTTAGTTTGACATCCCTGTGTGTGGCTGCATGAAATATAAGCTGCCATAATGACAAATAGGTTCTTGCATGCTTGTGTGTGAATTGGTGTACCTATGCGTGTCAGTACGTGGGTGACTTTTTGTTGGTACTTTTGTGAGGCGGCAATAAATTCTGCTCCATATACAATCGAGCCTTCTTCATATGGCATGTGTCAATGTGTTACACAATTTGCATGTGTCACTCCTGTCACACATGAGGTGTGAAGGTTTCATTTTAATTACCAACAGTGCAAAACATTTGCATTTTCTGCTACAAAGCTGAAATATTCAAGACATATGGGACACAAACAATCCTGATGATATAAAAAAAATGCCAACAACAATAAACTCTAACAGTAACATCAGTGTATTCTGATAATCGCCTCTGTTGGTCACTAAGGTTAAACTGTATTTGCACGCACGGGGTGTAACGTATTGTGCCATCCATTCAATTACTTTTAAAGGGCACACTGTAAATGTCAACTGCTTCGGTCTATTAAAAGTTTACAGTAAATGATTTAGAAGAGTAAAAAAACAAAACACCTAGCATCATTCTGCAAATTCAACTTAATCTGGCAGAAGAAAAATAATGATACACTGTTTTGATTGCAGCTTGTAAAAATGATCAAATATGTTTTTCTGCCTGCAAAATTCCACGTTACTTTCTCCTGCAACATGCTATGTGGGAGTGAAAAGTGTAAAGGTTGTACTCAAAGATCATATAAACCAGTGAAGCTCTGTAGAATGAAGCTAAATATTTTCCTGCCTTCATTAATTATATGTTAAAAACATATTGCAGAAAACAAATGATCTTATTTGGAGGGCTCAGGTGGGAGGCACTGACTGATCTTTCAGGAAATGAGTCACTAATTGCTTGAATTGCATGTAATGAGATGATGATTTCCTTAGTTCTGTTTGCTTTTTTGAATATACTCTAAATGCATAAATGTATGCACGGCTATAGGGATGGGTATCGTTTAGGTTTTATCCGATACCGGTGCCAAACCGGTACTTTTGAAATGGTGCCGGTGCTTAAAGAATGGAAAATACAAAATTGGTCCAAAAACCTCTCATGTTCAGCTGTTTTTTTTTTTTTTTTTTTTTGTAAAAAGATAACAATGTTAGCCTTTTCTGCAGCTATGGGGCATATATGGTATCACTCTGGGCTGGAAGCAGTGCTTAACCCTCCTCTCGTGTTAGGGTCGTCACCGACCCATTTTAAATTTCAAATGCATAAAACAAATCACAAACATTTGTTTATTGTATCAAGGCTTTTTGACTTTGTCAGGAACCTCTATTTCTACAAAATAAAACAAAAAAAATATTTTCACTAAATTATAAAATGCCCTAGTTGAAATTATGACATTTGTGTTGTTAGGGTCGGTTTTGACCCAGGTATAATATTATGAGTATAAAGCAATAATTAAAGCCAAAACTGAAATCATAAGTGCACTGCCAGCTAAAACATTGACAGCAAGCTCCTCTCCTAATCATATGAGCTTTAGGGGATTCTTATTTTGCGTGTTTTTTTGCAGTATACCTGCACAAAAACAAAACAAAATAAAGACGGGACATGTCAAGACATGTGAGGTGAATTCACTCATTTGAGTGGCCATTTGACTTCCAGAGTGCACATTTACAATTTGCAGCATACAAAAATGAGAAGAAGATTCACAGTGAGCCAAGTTCTGCATCATATTTTTGGTGAAAATGAAGGAGAGGACACAGAGCAGCATAGCGATTCAGATGGGCAGGTTTCTAGGAGGAAGACAATGTGGACTATCATCCAGAAGACACAGACACATCTGATCATTTTCTGGGCAACGATGTCACTTCACACATTTGATATCATTTTGATTCAGGAGTCCTCAGATTTGACAACAGAGAGACCAGACCGAGGTCTGACAAGCTTGCTCCCATCAGGGATGTCTGGGAGAGATGGGTGCAGCTTCTTCCCCTGATGTTCATCCCAGGGCCAGAGGTAACAGTGGATGAACGTCTTGTCCACTTTTCGAGGAAAATGCCCCTACCGGCAATACATACCCAGTAAGCCAGGGAAATATGGCAGAAAAATCTGGGAAGCCTGTGATGCAAAAACCAACTATGGCTAGAATGTACAGATTTTCACAGTCAAAGCTGTGAGTGGCACCCCTGAGAAGAAACAATGAAAATGTGTGGTCCTCGATATGACCACTGGACTGCAGGATCACAATATCAGCTGTAATATTTTATTTTTTACCAGATATGACCTCTGACAAGAACTTCACAAAGGAAACTTCACAAAGATGTAGCTGTATCATTGGGAAGTGATAAAAAGCCCACAATTACCCACGATTATAACCAAAAGAAAGGAGGAGTGGACTTTTTCTTTTTTTTCAGTTTATATTAAAGGTCTACTGCTAAAAAAAAACAATTTTTTTGTCTTTTCTTGATGTAAATATCTATGGGTCGAAAGTGACCCGTAACACCATAGATGTCATTTTAGTAATTAATCTTAAAATGAAAAAAATCAATAAAACAGATTTATTTAAGAGATGTGTCCTATACCCCTCAGTAATAGTCAGGTAACACAAAAACCTTTTATTTATTAATATGATTCTCTTGAAGTTAATTTTACATTTTTTTTTAATCGAAATCGAGGGGTATAGTGACAAAAAAAGACCCACAGGCCCACACCAAAAGTATTAAAACCAACATTTTCATGGATAAGGAAGCCTAACAAGATAACCAAGAGATGAGAAACAAATTGGATGATCACTTATTGTTTTTAGTGTATTTTATAACTGATTTAATTCACGGGTCAAAACCGACCCGTTAACACAAGAGATGATAACAGAAAGCTAACACAAGAGGAGGGTTAATCAATGGAAAAAACACAAACTTTGTCCAAAAACCTCTCATGTTTAGCTGTTTTCCACTTTTTCTTTGGTCATTTTAGCCTTTTTGGCCAGGGTGAAGGGAGTATCTGCCATCAAACAAGAAGACAGCCGCATGTAGCTATGATGATGTTTGCTAGTTCACCTTACATGCATTAATGTAATAAAGTGGTTAGCCTACTCAGCGTAAATTACACATGAACAACATTAATCTACTCACGCAGAGAAGAACGGCTGCTGCTGCCATCATCATCCTTCATCATTTCTGCTACACTTGGCTTAAAGCACTTGTTGCAGGCTGCTGAGTTTGCATCTTTTGCTGTGAAGTACAGCCAGACTTTTGACCGCTTCGTCTTGGGCATTTTTAATCTGTAGCTCTGCTCTAACAGAATGTACGTACCTGGACCCGCCTACTATCCTCGGAAACGTAAAATGATTGGCTAGAATCTAAAGTGTATCATTCCATACCAGTTGGTGGCGGTAATGCACCTTTCAGTTGTTTGCCAACCGCCAATACAAATGTAAGGAAGAAGAAAGTGTATCACAGCTCAGGAAAAAAAAGCACCGAAATAAAGCACCGAAATGTGCGCTGCTTTTCGGTCTGGTTACTACCCACAGAACCGGTGCCATCATGGCACCGGATACCGGTACCCATCCCTACACGGCTATCATGACATTAACATGTGAGGGAGAGAAAGAAACCAGTTTCTTTTCCACATTAGTAACAGCTATTTGAAAAGAAAAATCGTCATCTTTGTGATTTATTGCTTTTTTTTTTTTTTTTTTTGTGAATGAATAGCACAAATATGCATGTAGGGAGTGGAAGAGATCACCTGTGAACTGTAATGGATTATCTATGTGTACTAACATGTGTCTAATATTTCTTTTTTACATATAATGGATATTTCCAAGATTATTTTATCTCTTACTGGTTAAATGTGAAAAATGTATTTCTAAATATAAATTCAATAATTAAAAGTGTTTGATAACATTAAAAAATGGGAGGTTAATGCTGTAACATTTGCTGGTTATTATGAATACATTGTTGCGTGTTCGTTCTCTCTCACCAGGTTCTGAGACAGATGCCTCTATGACAGCTGAACGTAGCTGTTTCTTCTTTATTGGGCGCATCAGGGAGTAAAGAACTCAATTATTATTTCCGCATGTATACAGCCCATTAAAAGCAGGCTGATTGGAGCGGATACATATTTAAAAGCACATCACCAAGGAGTACAAGAAGACAAAAACGGGTTCAAGTCCTGTATTTCAACTGACACCTTTCTTCAAGTTTAACAGCTAAACAAGCCAGTTACACCAGTTACTGAGATGCCATTACTCTGTGGAAGGACCTCGCAGACCACTGAAACACTTTCAGTATCTCAGGGTTTAGACTCTTCATGACCACAGTTCTGCATAGCATGACATTGCTCGTGAAGACTTTAAATCTTAGCCATATACCTCTCAGGTTTGACAGTTTTAATCCAAGAGTCACTATGTTTAATGGATTCCCATGAGCTACTAGTACACTGCTTGAATAGACTTTGGAAAGTTCCACGTTTATTAGATTTGCTGCCAAAACAATTTAATGCCTTTAAACTGGTTCAGTATAAAATTGACAACAGTCTTGTAGACTTTGGTCAAAGCTGAGAATGAACTGATGGGTTGAAGCATAATGACAATTACCTGATTGATATGCTGTTGGTTGTTTTGCATGACAAGAAAACAGCTCAAAGCCTTACAGGCATCCTGTTGCCAGTTCATAGTTTGTCCTTCTCGTATCTCTGTTTAATAGTTAATTACCCACCACAGCAGAGTGGGGATGCCAAACAAGCCTCAGCATTTGTGAGAGTCCTTGACCAAGTCATTTGGCTATAGGATTCTAGCTTTTGGCAGAGCTGGAGTTGGAGTCTTTACACTTTCTCATCTTCCTACATCCAACACCAACTGTTCAGTTCAATGAACCAAATGTTAACTTGATATGTTCCAGTTTGAGTGTTCTTTATACGTTTGCTCAGTGGTGTGCATGACGACTGAAATACTCTGTATACCACAATGTATGGCTCAATGTAAAGCCAAGGGCACCTTGTACTCTGTAGGTTATTTAATAACAAAAAAGCATACTCTGCTCATAGGGATACATAGATTAGTGTGTAATTACATCTTCCAACAAACTGTGGCTGGGAAGGACACTCACTTCTGACTAATAGTGTTTTGTTTATGTGGATAGAGTCACAGTAGAAGAGAAGTCTTATCCATCCACTTTCCATGGAGGGAGATTTCAGTTCATGCCCGCACCTTCACATTCAAGATATGAAACATAAAGACAGTTTCTCTAATGGAGGCTAACAGCAACTAACACAGGCTAACAGTAGCTAACATCAGCTGAGCTTACAGACAGAAAACTTTAATATATCATCTATAACTCACCTCAGTCTCACTGACATCGGTGATAAATGACCTGCACCGACCCATCAACTCCTTCAAAAATTTGTGGTGGGTGGGGGTGGAGCTACTATAGGATAAGAGGCAGGGCACACCCTGGACAGATCGCCTGCTGCAGGACTAACACTAGGAGACAAGACAACCATTCACACTCACATTCACACCTATGGGTAACCCCACTAACTACATTTCTTTGGACTGTGGGAGTAAGCCAGAGTACCCGGGGAGAAACCAGGCAAACATGTAGACAAAGTCCACATGTTAGAGTCAAACTCTCACCTTCATCGCACCAAACTAAAGTTAAACCTTTCGAAAGAGAAAATGTTTTTTCTTCATTATTTGATTTTCTTGTATTTTTTTCTATGGAATACATCTTTGGAGGATGTGAACTGATAAGTTTCCATCTGATGCCAAGTGGCACATATGTAACCTTACTTAAAACAGCAGCGACACAGAGAGACCCACATCCTTCATTGTCGTACCCTCTGACAGCAGTTTGACAGCACAGTGCCCTCTGACCTCTGAGTATAAACTCGAAGTATAAACGCTGAGTGTTGGAGGTAGTGTGTAAACAAGTTTCTACCACTAATCCAACAGAAACCTTTTTACTTTTCATTTCATTGCAACTGTGCATAAAAAATTCAATACTTAAAAATAAACCCTTCACTAACCGCCTAACCAAATAAGCTCGTCAGCACGAGGGCTGCCAGCTGCTGTCAGAACACCTGCTGGAGAAGAATAGGTCCTGTCAGGTGATGAGCAAATGGGAGATTACATCATTGCTGCTACAGAGCAAAAAGTTGGACCATGGTATGAGCTAACTGCAACTTTTTATGGAATTTATCTTTCTGTCTGACTTTTCTTGGTCTGCAGCTAATAACATCTATCGTAAAACTCGAACTGTTTATCAAAAAAAATTGTATAGACCGATTTAATGGCCAGCAATGGGTGAGTCCTCCGGAAGCAAAAAGAAATGTGATTTCATACAAGCCTTGGAGAAAATGGGAAACGTGGCTCACTTTATTTAGCACCTAAATATTCATCTTATAACTTGTGGGACCTTGTAGAAAATAAAGGGTATGCTTTAGGTTATGGCTACTTGCATTACCGTCTGTTTCTCAATCAGATCACTTGTAAAATGTTTTTAGAAATAAATAATATCATGGTGGTTACATCTACAGTTTATAAAATCTACGCTTTATGCACCTGCTGGCACATCGGATGGTATTACTATACTGTCTTATTTGTCCTTTTAACACTTTGTCTCTCTTCCTGTAACAACAACATTGAGTATATTTTTAAATGCTGTATTTTATGGCACTGGAGCAAAATGTGTTACAAGCACACCTGGTCTAAGTTAAAGCTGTAAGTCTCTGAATAAACATTTGGTAGAAAAAAAACATCTATAAACTAATACTATACAGTTTTAAAAGTGTAAATACATGCCAAGTAGCTCCTTGCCTCCACCTTTCATCCTTTCTCTTTTATCAGTAGTATACACACACACACACACACACACACAGACACACACACACAGACTTTTGTGCCCTTTGAGAGCCAGGAGTAATTTAAAGTTGTTAAGATACTGATCTGTCTCTCAGGATGGCAACACAGCAGGACACAAAACTCCCCAGTCTGACCCTTAAATCAGTGTGTGTGTTCCCTATATCTGTGTGAATAACAGAGATAGTATATGAAATGGAAAAACTCGACCAGATAGCATTTTGTTGTGTATTTGCTCGTGTGCTTGTGTTTGTGCACGCTTGCCAGGGTGTGTTTAGGCTATTAACATGGCAGTCAGTGGGTGACAGAGATGGATGGTGGGCTTTTTCCGATCCAATCACAGAAAGGGGGAGAGAGAGGGAGAGTGAGAGAGGTATGCATTATTGCAGAATTAGTGGGAGTATAGAAGAGATGCATTAGCTTGAGCGTCCTTGGTAGCTATATTGATTTTAACCTTTTTCACAAGGGCATCTTCGGCTGGTTGTTATGACAAGGAGAAGAGCAGAAGGAGTACTGCAACGACCATGCGTTCTATAGCTCGACATTTCAAGGTTTAACACTGCGCGTGTGTTTGTGTGTGTGTTAAATAGCAGTAGTGGATCCTCAATCAATTTCTTTATCTGACTAAATCACTAACACTTACTCAAATATATCTTTTCCAGTTGTTAGAAAATAAAAAATATAACTACCACATAATAAGACCCAAATTAGTAAAAGACAGCTGAAGCAAAAACGTATAAAGTAAAATTATATTATTGGTGTACACTGGGGCGCTTTAGAAAAGGCCTGTGAGGTCTTCTTTTGGTAAACACAGTAATTACACAAGTTCTTTGTTATGTTCTTTCAGTTGGATTGTCAAGTTGACATTTTGACTTATTAAACAGCACCAAGCACAGCTACTGTTTTGTGCATTTAGCATCAGTTTAAGCAAAGCTTAAATGTAATAGTTGGTAAGAGGACAAACTTTTGACTCTGACTTTCTGAAGTTGTCAGTTGTGTGTGTGCAGGTAGTTCTCCCTGCATTGTATCGTCAGTAACATAATGGGCCATTATTGTGGTTTGTTACAGCAATGCTGTTTTTTCACACACAAAACACAAATATTTTCCAGATGTACAAACTAACAATTATTATTGTGATTTATATTATTATTAATAGGAGAAGAAGGAGGAGTAATAAAGCTTATGCATAAGTTTAATAAGGAAGGTCTGTAATCACTCATCTGCCTGCTTTCGGCTGCTTGTCTCTTGTTTACATCGCTACCACTTTCCCACACTGTCAGTCTCAATAGTGACGTCATTACTCTAGTCCAGTCATCTTCTTTGTCACCTTCTCTGAGACAATCAGCCTCCACTCTGTGTGGTTTGATGGAGATTTATTCTCCCTTTCAGACTCCTGTCTGTGCGCTCCACCTCCTCCTCACGTCCGCCTCACTCAGACTCACTGAGAGCTCAAACGAAGCCTCAGTCTTCGTCCTCACCAGCATTTAGACATCGGTTCTGTCCTAAATCCCATAACCACTGGTTTCTGTCCTGCCATGATGGGACACCTTATACATCAATGAAATTCTCTATCTCAACAAATCATTTTTAGTGTTTTTCTTTCAACTCTCCTCACTGAAACACTAGTCAGATTTCCTTCAGGTCTTAATTTACATTTTTCTTTTACATATGAAAATGCTCAATTAAATTACATTTTTAGAAAAAAAAAAACTCAATAAAAAAAGTGAAGGCTTTCTATTTTCTTATTTTTCTAGTTTGTTTTTCCTTTTTCTCATTATTCATATTGACCCTAACCATCTAACCCGAAATGACAAAGTGTTCGCATCATGACCATGCTGCATGTGATGATGATGAAGATGGTTTTTGGTATTGATGTCTTGGCACATCGGCCTTGGCAGTGTTGGCTACCTAGAGATACCACCTACATTACAGAAACATGCTAACCCTATGACAGTTTAGAGAGGTGATACACACACACACACACACACCTACACACACACACACACACACACACACACACACACTTTTTTATTTTAATTTTTACTCTATATTAAGTAACCAAGCCCACTTGGTTAGATATAGAAAATAAAACTATTAATGGAGATGAGTTGGGAATGACAGACACACTGGAGTAGTGTCGTAACCTAATGTATCACACAGAAGTAGCAAAGGAGGACTTGCATGTAACAGATACACCAGCAGTTTTATCAAAATGGAACGAAATGACATGTGAAAAAAATAATCCATGGTGTTTGTATTATTAATCCACTGTATGAGTACCCTAACTGTCCTCTGACTTTCATGAATCCATCCTATTGAGTGCAGAGTAATATGCAGTGCAGCTTAAAGCATTAGCCTTTCTAGCCTGTTGCTGCTTTAGTAGGATGACGGACAAAGTTTCACCAGTTTCACAATAGGCTTGCTATTTGTGTGCCTCTTCTTAAAGTGCATTTGCTGGTATTCACACCTGATCTAAGAGGAAGGGCAGATTGTGATGCAGAGAGAAAAAGATTAAAAGAGAAAATCAGAGAGAGCAACAGAGAGAAACCCATATTGCAGAAATAGTCTGTTCCTCGTGACAAGACCAAAGTGCCTCTATTGATCCATTACTCCAAAATGTCACTTATCTCTTACTCTATAGTCAGCAGTAAAGGAAAAAGTTAGAAAGGGAAATGGAATGAATTTGGGTGCAAAAGGTGTAACTGAATTCTTTTTCCTCAGTGTTCCCTGTTGTTTAGTGTTAGTGTTAAACCAGAGAATTGAAATAGTGACTTCCAGGTGCACAAACTACAATAGTGTGATTTATATTTCAAGGTACAGAGCAAACTGTCAAAGCTGTCACAGAGATGTTACCATATGGTTGCCTCTAGAAAACAATAATTTTAATACATTTACAAAAGTAGATTAGACACAAAGATTTACCAAATACTTTTTAAGTATTTGTAAAATTTGTAACTTAATAGTGGTTCATATCCACCATCTAGCCAACCCACCACTCAAAAATACCAACAAAAGAAGACTTGATAGCAGTTGTCACAAGGACTCCTTGAACTCTAAAAATAGGCATTAGTTAGAACTTGAAAGTGATCACTCTTCAAACACATAATAGTTCCTGCCTGTTCACACCATCTTTTAATTACTGCCATCCTGTGGCCACAGTTGGCTATTGTCTGTGGAAACAGGCTTAACACCACTTGCCTCTGATTACATTTGAACCTGTAGCACATCTCGATCTCAAGCCATGTCCAAGTCATATTGAAAATATCTTGAGCTTGTCAGGCTGAGTTTCCAGCGGCAAAGCTTTTATGGGAAACTGATGGAGGCCAGTATACAAGACAACCAGCCACTGGTTCTGCTTTGACTACCATAAGATCAGTTACCATCTGCCAATATGTGGAAACAGAGAAAATCAATTAAAGTTAAAACAAAACAGTTACAGTCTTTTATTTAGGGGATGGCAATAGAGGGAGGGGTTCATCATCATTAATGTGGGCCTTTATGTAAAAGTCAGAGCAAATTATTGACCTATAGGATGTCAGATATAGCCTATTTTAAGATGATGTGAAGACAAAGTATTAGAATTTAGACGGTTAACTCTTCACATACTCATAAAATCTATGAGTGAAATTTGTGAGTGTTAAAGCGGAACTTTTTAAAGGCAGGCATTCTTTCTCCCAGAAGACTTTTTTCAAGTTCAACATACAAAAACTGAACAAGACTTCATGAATTTCAACTAAGTCTTTGAATGACTGGATATGACACCAACTGAATCACCATAAAATGGATCCGTGTGGCTCTTTTTCTATGGTCATAGAAACTGTGACTGGTGTCTTGGGGCTTTATTGTTTCCAACCATCCACCAGCTCCATTCCCCTGTCAGAAGCTTCAGAAACACGACTTCCTGTTTAAATTATCCTGCAGAGAAAACAAACACCGTGTTTCCCACATGAGTGTCTGATATCTGGGCCGTTTTCTGTGTGTGTGTGTGTGTGTGTGTGTGGAAGTGCGACTCCTACCATCAGGTCTGCCAGATGTTTAGCTGCTGGTGAAGATGACAATCACCCAGCATGATAATAAGGTCACATCAAGGAGCGTTTGGATGCAGATGTCTACAAGCTGTGTGTGTTATACTGCTGGTGTCAACCTGAGCTTTGTCACGTGGAACAACATTCATGCATGCCAATTTGCAGAGCAGGGCCACAGACGCACCTTGAAAAAGAAAAAGAAATCATTCAGTGATGTAGCAATGCCCTTTAAGGCTGTAAATCCATATGGTGGTGACAGTAGGGGACAGTTGTAACATTTGTACTTGAGTCTCACTTTGCTGCTCTTTGCAACACATAGACATGAAACGATGAACACATCCCACGACTTTTTCAGTGAAGCTAAGATTTCAAAGTAAAACATCAGTGAATGTAGCGTGCCGCTTCATTTTCCAATCCAACCGCAGAGAAAAATCATCTCTACATTATTTGCATACAGTGAATTGCTCTTTCGCAACTTATTGCATGCCAAAGACCAGGTTGTCTCACATCGCTCATGGCATGGCTCCCCATAGCAGCACCTCACACATAATCGACTCTCTGCTAACTTGCAGAAATCCTCCGGCTTGGATAAACTCTTCTCTGTCATCTTCTCTATTTTACTTGTTTCTTTTTTCAATAATCAGTCTCCTGTTTTTGTAGGTATTGTGACTCACAGTATGCAGCATTTGGGAGCAGATTCCATTAACAGTGTCTTAAATCTTGGTCGTGTTAATAGATAAATGTAACATTGAAATGTGAACCACATGTTTCTGGCCCCTACTCTTCCTGTGAATGACTCGTTTGCAATGAAACAGCATTGCAGTGAAGATTAATGATGGAAGAAGTCACTGTCAGCTGTTTTCAATTAGGATATTTTCAGTTTCAAATAGTTCCATATTTCAAACAGATTTACGTGGTAACCATATCAATTGATTAATCTTGATAGCACAGATGTTCTTTCGGTATGTATCTTGCCCAAGATACATATTATGTATCTTTTTATTTTAATGATCTTTTATTTAGAATTTTAATATAAAATGATGGCCAATTAGATGCAACTGAGCTACATGTGATGTGTATTCTCCACAAATCTCATTAATTACTCTTTGAGTGCTACTGAAGCTTTGTTAAAGCTCCCATTGCAAGTCATCAGTTAATATAACACACATACACACACATGCATTCACACATATCAGAGCAACCATACATGTACACACTTGAATACACTTGAGTGAATCCTACCAAGATATCAATTAGTAAAAAAACCTTCACTGCACTGTATGCAGTTTGCCAATTATCACCTAACACACTTCAGCGAGCCTCCACATGGAGACATCAATTAACCTTAAACACATTGTGGTTATGACTGTCAATGATAGTTAGTGAAAAGCTGATCTGAAATGCATGTGACGAGTCCAGAGAGAAGCTACTTTAGCGTAATAAAATGTGCCCTTTCTTTAGAATTCCAGACATTCTACATACAATAATATACCCCTGCTCAAATAACTGGTGTGGCTATGTGGAGGCAGGTTTGATTATACTTAATTGCTACTGTATATAGTGCATCAATACATGTTATTTAAATGATTATTATGAAGTTAAAGTTGATGTTTATTAAAGATACTGTGGAGGTATAAAATAACGACAGGAGAGGTCTCAGTGTCTCAGTCACTCCAACTTTATTAACAGACTCTCAGAACATCACATAAAGTTTGCGCCAAAATCTCCACCCCTCACTTCCCTTCAACTTGGGTGTGAGTGGAGCCACCTGGTGGTCCGCCACACATACCCCCCCCAACACACAGTTATGTCTCTATTCAGTCCAGGACCCTGGGCCTAAGCAAACGGCCCGAACGACTGAACCTGGGAGGGAGAGAACAGGCAGAGGAAGGTCCATCCTGTGAACGAGGCTGGTGAAGGCGAGCAGGAAAGGCAGAAGAAGGCTCAAACGCCGGTGGTCCGGGGGTAGTCCTGGGGGGAAAACCAGAGTCTGTCAACCCCATCGAAGGAGGGCGGCCACGGCGAGGGGCCTGGGCCGGCACTACATTACTGTCCGGAAGAACATGTGCAGGTTTAAGTCTGTCAACACACACAGTCTCCCTTCGACCCCCAAAATCCAAAACAAAATGTTTCTGGCCCGGTTCGATAACCCTGAATGGGCCGTCATACAGCGGCCGCAGCGGTGTCCTGTGGGCATCGTGCCTGACAAAAACAAACTTGGCAGTCTCTAAAGTCTTTGGAACAAAAGTGTCAGGCACGCAATGGTGCACCGGACCAGGAACCCGAAGCGAGTGCAAAAGCGGGTTGAGAGATAGCACAGAAGGATCGAAGCAGGGGGGAGGGTTCTCGGGCAAGAATTCTCCAGGCACGCGGAGGGGCTGACCAAACACTAGCTCAGCTGGGGAAGCGCCGAGATCCTCCTTAACCGCAGAGCGCAGCCCAAGCAAAACCCACGGGAGGCGGTCAACCCAATTGCCATCCTTTAAGGAGGCGCGAAAAGCAGCCTTAAGCGACCGGTGGAACCGTTCACACATCCCATTAGCTTGCGGGTTGTATGCGGTTGTGCGGTGGACTTTAGCCCCCAGTCCATCAGCCATGGCCGACCAAAGCTCGGAAATGAACTGGGGGCCTCTGTCTGATGTAATGTCCGCGGGTGGGCCGAAACGCGAGACCCAGGTCGACAAAAACGCCTTGGCCACCACTGCTGCGGTAGTGGACGCCAGGGGGACGGCCTCCGGCCACCTGGTGGTGCGGTCAACAACAGTCAAAAGGTGCGTAAAACCTTGTGACTGCGGCAGAGGACCAACCAGATCGACATGCACATGATCGAAACGTTTGCCGGGTATGAAGAACTGCTCCAGGGGCGCCTTGGTGTGTTTATGAACCTTCGCACGCTGGCAGGGAATGCACGCCGACGCCCATTCCCTAACAGATTTGCGAAGGCCTGGCCAAACAAATTTAGAGCTGACCAGTTTAACAGAGGCCCGGACCCCCGGATGAGAGAGAGCATGTACCGAGTCAAAAACTCGACGACGCCAGGAAACGGGAACCACTGGGCGAGGGCGGCCGGTGGAAACGTCACAGACGAGCAGGGGACCACCGTCCTGCACGGGTCTGTCCTCCAGTATGAGGCCCGTCTGGGTGGATTTAAGCGCGAGGATGTCTGGGTCACTGCTCTGATCGGCAGCCATGGCTGAGTAGTCTATGCCGAGAAAGACGGGAGAAACCAGCGCACGGGACAAACAGTCAGCCACATGATTGGATTTACCAGCCACATGCCGAATGTCCGTGGTAAACTCAGAAATCGCTGCCAACTGGCGCTGCTGGCGTGCACTCCATGGATCAGAAACCTTGGACATGGCAAACGTCAAGGGTTTGTGGTCCACGTATGCGGTAAAGTGACGACCCTCGAGAAAAAAACGGAAATGACGAGTCGCCAGGTGGAGCGCCAGCAGCTCTCTGTCAAAAACGCTGTAATTGCGTTCGCTGTCACGCAGCGTACGGCTGAAAAAGGCGAGCGGTTGCCAGACACCCGAGATTCGCTGTTCCAGCACCGCACCCACCGCTATGTCTGACGCATCGGTGGTCAACGCAATCGGCGCTGAGGGGGATGGGTGGGCCAGAAGGGCAGCATTAGCTAACGCAGACTTAGCATCAGAAAATGCTTGGATGCTTTCCGGAAACCAGTCAACGGAGTCATTAGCTTTCTTACCTTTTAACGCCCCATAAAGGGGCTTCAGCAGATGTGCCGCTCTGGGGAGAAAACGGTTGTAAAAATTCACCATCCCCAAAAATTCCTGCAGTGCCTTAACATTCGTGGGACGCGGAAATTCCGAAACAGCTCGGATTTTGTCAGGCAACGGAACCGCGCCCTCGGCGGAAATGCGGTGCCCAAGCAAATCGAGAACCGGCAACCCAAACTGGCATTTAGACGGATTAATAATCAGTCCATGCTCCGCCAAACGCTGAAAAACCTCACGCAGATGGAGCATGTGCTGCTCCTTCGAGCTGCTGGCCACCAGTATATCATCAAGATATACAAAAACAAAGGGCAGCCCGCGCAAGACCGAGTCCATCAACCGCCGGAAGGTTTGGGCGGCACCTTTCAGGCCAAATGGCATGCGCAGAAACTCGAAAAGGCCGAAAGGTGTAATTACGGCGGTTTTGGGGACATCCTCCGCGCGCACGGGAACTTGGTGATATCCCCGCACCAAATCGATCTTCGAAAAAACCGAGGTCCCCGCAAGATGGGCGGAAAAATCTTGGATGTGGGGAATGGGATAACGATCGTTCTCTGTGACATTATTAAGATGACGGAAATCCCCACAAGGTCGCCACCGACCATCAGATTTAGGCACCATGTGTAACGGGGAAGCCCAGGCACTATTCGAACGCTGCACGATGCCCAGACGCTCCATGGTGGCAAATTCTTCCCGAGCGACAGCCAGTTTGGCAGGGTCGAGGCGGCGCGCGCGCGCGAACACCGGGGGCCCTACTGTAGTTATGTAATGCTCCACCCCGTGCTTCGTCACCGTGCTCGAGAAAGTGGGGACAGTGAGTGAGGGAAACTCAGAAAGCAAACACTGAAAAACGTCACCCGAATCTACTGAGTTAGCATGCACCACGGGCTGAGCACCCCGAGTCAAACAGGGCAATGAGGAAAATGACACAGCATCAATTAAACGTCTGTTAGCAACATCAACCAGCAGTCCGTGGGCACAAAGAAAATCAGCGCCTATTATAGGCACAGAACTAGCAGCAACAACAAAGTTCCACTGAAAGTCACGGTCATGAAAGCAAACAGTCACCAACCTTTCACCGAAGGTTTTGATGGGAGAGCCATTAGCCGCTGTCAGCAATGGCCCGCAGCCCTCAGCTAGCCTGTCCGAGCCAGCCGGGGGAAGAAGGCTCTTCTGTGAGCCGGAGTCCACCAGGAAACGCCTCCCCGAGCGTGAGTCCTCTAAGAAAAGCAGCCTTTCCTTGTTGCCAGCGGTCGCGGCTGCTACAGAGCGCTGACATGCCCGTTTCTCTGGGTCTGGAAACTGCAAGGCGGGAGACAGCGCCGTGCCTTCGCTCCAAAACGCTGGTGATAAAAGCAAAGCCCTTTTCCGCGGTGCCGCCGTGCAACGATTCCGGCTACTGTGGACGAGTCGGAGGGCCCCTGGAGCATCGGTGAGGGGGCGGGGGAAAACGCTGGTGAGTCCTGAACAATCGCCTGGACGCCGAAACTCCTGGTAGCCAGGAGAATGCGGTCCGCCTCTTCCGCAAGGGAGCGGTAGTCTTTCGTGGCCAATAGCGGGGAGTTGGCAAGGCCAGCGCGCACTGGAGCCGGCAGCTGTCAGAGAAAGAGGTGGGTGAAGAGAAATCCTCCGTCATCCACGCCCAGCAAGGACAGCATGCTCTCCATGAGCTCGAGAGCGGTGCCGTCGCCCAGGCCCGTGAGGGAAAGGAGTTTCTCGGCCCGCTCAGCATCAGAGAGGGAGTAACGCCGCAGCAGCAGCGCCTTCAGGGCGGTGTACTTGCCTTGGGCTGGGGGGTCCCGGAGGAGAGTCATCACGCGGCGGGTTGACAGCGGGTCAAGTGAGGCCACCACATGGTGGTATTTAGTATCGTCGGCTGAAACTCCACGAAGAGCAAACTGAGCTTCTACGTGCACGAACCATGAAGGAGGATCATGAAGCCAAAAATCCGGCAATTTAAGCGCCACAGCAAACGCAGCCATCGGCGGAGGTGAAAGTCCGGCGGCAGCCGATGCCTCCAGGCCGGAGCTGAATTCGTCGTCGAGCCTTAGCATGTTCGCTACAGGGGTCACCAATGTGGAGGTATAAAATAACGACAGGAGAGGTCTCAGTGTCTCAGTCACTCCAACTTTATTAACAGACTCTCAGAACATCACATAAAGTTTGCGCCAAAATCTCCACCCCTCACTTCCCTTCAACTTGGGTGTGAGTGGAGCCACCTGGTGGTCCGCCACAATACTTCAGTTTTTCTTGGCTGAATCCAATTTCTGATTTTTTGTGACCTGCCAAAAATTGACATAACAGCCAACGACCCTTTTTTCTTTCTCTTGCCTCCATAATCTTCCTCTTAACTGCTTTGATTATTTGCTCATACCGACACTGCTACCTTGTGGCTTTTTCACTCACTGTTAGCTTCAATTTTCATGTGCTGTGTAGTTTTCTTTTTATTGCTCTTTGGTTAGGTTTAGGCATCAAAACCTAAAAGGTTAAAAAAAATTAGCCAGATTGGAGCATTTTTCAAGCATGAATGTTAAAAAAATTGTGCCACAACTGGCCAGAAAAGACATCTTAAATCTGCTTTCCTGTCTCTCTTGACTCTGTTGTCTAATAAAGCCCATAAAAGGCCAAAAGTAAAATAGCAAGAAGAAAACATGTCGACTTTTCATCTTTTCCATCACTATGGTTAAGAATGAAATTATAAATCTAAATAAAATATTGATCAAACCCTGTAAGTCTTCTGACACTTGAATAAGACAGATTCATACAGCTGACAGCTGTAAGGTTGTAAAGTCGCGTTGTTATAGCAGACTTGGAGATGGTATTTAAAAATCTTAGATTTATGCCCGGGGCCTTTCTGTGTGGAGTTTGCATGGGGATAAGCAGAAGAGAATGAATAGATTTATAGATTTTAGAGTATAGATTTATAATTGACAATGCTGTGTTAGATGACATTACTGCAGTGCAGCAGCATTTACTGATTTTGTACCTTAATTCTGTGAAATGTGTTTTTGAACCAATTCTGTTTCATGTATGTGCAATGAGACATACTAACACATCCACAGAAGGGCCCCAAACACAAGAGTGAGATTTCTATACTGGATCAGAGTCCAGGTTAACAACAGCGCCCTTGTGCTGTTGGGCAAAACTGTTGGCTGCTGGTATAAGTGGAACTGGATTATCATAATTAATGTTGGTCCAGGTTCAGAAACAGGAAGAGGAAAGATTGACACTGATAACAAACTGTTGATTATCGTTATGTTATTTTGTTAAAAGTTGAATTTGTTAAATAGCTGACTTTGTAGATGGGAAAATGCTACATATGGTATCCAACACGTTCTCACTCCCAAAGCGTAACATTTTACGCTAGGTGACAAATCGTCAACATATTACGTTTTCGGCTACCCACCACGTTCCTAAATGACGACCTCGGAAAAATGAGGAAATATGAGAACCATATGGACTACACATGCTCGCTCTTTTTCTTCAAATCGCTTAGAAACAGGCTATTTAACATCATTAAAGTCCTGGTTAAGATCAGGAAAAAGGTTATGGTTAGGGCTAGGGACAAGGTTAGGTTTAGGGCTGGAATACAGGGCTGGAACGTCTATTACCGCGGGAGCATCATTGCACTGGATTTCAGCCATAACCCGCCGCGTACCATAAGAACGCCGAAGGTCTCCTTTTGCGTTCCTCAGGAACACCGCGAGACGTGACAAAACGTCGGCATGTTACACCTCTGGAGTGAGAACGGGCTCATGGTATCCTATCAGCTGTTTTTAGCTTAGCCATGTCTGACTGGCTAGCTGAAAATGTGACTGCTTGATGCGTTGGTGTTTCCAGTTAATCTTTTCTGACCTCTCTCTGACAGAGTGAAGAGTAAAGATAATCATTGTTATAATAAAAATATCAGAAAAACAGTAAAACTTTGGCAGCAATAGACAGATGATTGTGTGTGTGCCTAAGAAAGGGAAATCTGTGAGGCTGTTACAGTATTGACTTGTCCAGTAACCTGCGAGTATCTTCAGTCAGTTTCAAGACTCAACACCTGCACATGGGCAGTGTTAGACTTTCAAAACGTTAAAATGGGGTTTTCTGTGTACTTCTGCAAAGATTCTCTACTGCTTAATGAAAGTTTTATGCACTTTCTCTGCTGGTGTCCATACTTATTCTTTCTCATTTGCAAAAAGCAGTTGTTGAAAGTGCTGAATGTACAGTATAACGACTTGTACAGCATGCTGTTCTATGCCATAATCTAACTCACTGAGTAAATGATTCCTCTACATGTGGAATTCCATTAATGTGTCATCCTAATGGTTATACTTGGATGTGTCCATGCACGCTTTCTATAGTCGATATGATTTTCTCCCCATTTGCATTTTCCATTATTTCTCCTGTCTGATATTCTTAAAGTGTTACTTACTCCTTCACCATGTAAATTGCTTAAGCGCCACAGATGAAAGCCTGAAGCAGATCCATACTACTGTTGCTACCCTGATACTCATGTTTTTGCCAGCATTAAAATGTAGCCAGACATTGGTGCTGATTGGAAAATGAAAAGCATCACAGGCATTTTCAGCAGGTGGGGCTTACTGTGGCTCTAATATTACCCATCACAGTGAAATGTCTCGGCTTTTGAAATCACTTTTTCTGCCTCTGTTAGATTTATTTTCTGAAGTGTTAAGATTTCTAAATCACATATGATGAGAATATTCCCGCATACTCATCACTAAAAATTAAAAATTAGGTTTCATGAATGGGCCATGGGTCATTGTACCTCTTTCTGCCAGTGCAGTGAGGTTGCTTAACACAAAATCTATTAGTCAAACAGTAAGAATGAGTCCTGTTTAACAGTGTTTAATGATTTTCAAAAGCTTTCATTTTTTAGAGTTTATTTGTAGTGTGAAGCAAAGGAAAGCTTAGCAGGTCAAACTACCATTAAAGGTAACCCTCAGAGATTTCTTTCACCAAGGGGCAGTGCTTTGATGATTGGTCGCCTGTTTATAGACTGTGTGTCAGACATGCACATGAGGACAAGTTCACTCATATATCTCCAGCTTGATAAATCTCAGTTTTTGCTGAGACTCTTGATAGTAGTAGGAGGAATTTTGCCTACTGACAATTCGAGTAGCGTTGATGACCAACAAGAAACATACCTTTCATCTATACAGTATTCCAAAACCTTGTATGTGTGGCAGTGTGCAAATAGGATTTTTAGCAAGATGTGTCACCTTTTAAGTATTTTGAAGGTCAAGTATTGGAATTTCAGGAGCGGGACCACGCCTCCGAACGCGCTCCTTCCGGTTCTTTTTTTTTTTTTTTTTTTTTGCCTGTCCCGTTTGGCTCTTTTGCCATCAGAATTATTGTCTAAAGGCGAAGAAAGAAGCCCAACGGATTTTCTTTACCAAATTGACCATCCAAGCTTTGCCGTAATGGTCCTTTTGATTCACGTTTTATTCTTTATTTTATTTTCACTTGCTGAATACGGGACAGACTTGACTGGGGGAAAGAAAAGGGAGAAAGAAAGAGGGAAAGAAAAACAGTTGAGAAGAGGGACGGGGGAGAAGGGCAAAAAACAAAAACCAACAGAATAAGCAGAAAAAATACATATATCGATCACCTGGATCACCTGTTGAGAAAGAAAAAAGAAAACAAGCAGAAGAAAACGAGAGTAATACAATAAACAACATCACAATGATATATGGGAATATGACAGTAAATACTAAATATTAAACATTATTGTGCAGCACGTAAGATCGACAGCACAGTGTGCTTTGAGGTAGGAGCCAAAAAGGGTGTAGTTTGTGTGTGTGATCACCCGTGTGTACACCTGTGAGCATGGACGCGCTTGTTTTCTTAAAAGGTTCCTTCATGTAATGATCTGCTAGAGGGTGTGGGGGGCCACTGCCCCGTCCTCCAGGGCATGAAGCAGGTATGGAGGAAATCAAAACTCCAGACATCCAGAGGCCCCCAGAACACAAGAGACCAAGGAAGACCAACAGAGGGGCAGCCGTGCCACTGTCCCAGAAAGAGCTGAGGAGAGTCCCAGATGAGGGGTCACTCAGCAGCCACGGAGCAGAAGCCAGGGGGGGTTGCAGTGACGTGCCCGTGAGCTCCGCCGGCAGCCAGCTGTGCCTGAGTGACCGAGCCCCAGGCCGAGAGGCCGGGGGCACCCCACCTCCGAAGTGGCCCAAGCGAGCCCCAGGCTCCAGGCCCCGATAAGCAGCCGCCAAGGAGTGAGCCGGTGTGTACCCGGACGCCCATCCCCGGACACAAAGAACGACAAACGCACCAATGTCTGAGGGAGTCCGCCCCCGGCAGGGGAAGTGGTGGGGGGAGATAGGCCTCCAAACCTTGGAGGGCCTGAGCTGTCCTCAGAGAGGTGGCGTCTGATACCCAACCTGACATATGGACACAGACATACAGGCACACACAGATACAAACATCCATTCCCACCCTCATACTCTCATATGCACTTACTCCACACTCAACCAACGTGGAGACAGACATAAAGAGACGCTGTACACACAATCACACTCCCCAAGCGTACTCTACGAACCGGGTCTAGGTACCCTTGCCCCTGGAGGGGGGAACTGCACCCAGACCCAGGTTGTGTTACCCTTTTCCCTGTGGTGGGGAGAAGCAGACCGCCCCGACTCCGCAGCAGCAGGGAGGCCCCACATTCCGAACCCCAGTCGGACGGCCAACTCCTCCTCCTAGCCCCCCTGCTCCAGCAGGCCGCAGAGAACGAGGGTGAGAGAAGACTCCTAACCTCCCTCCACCCGCACATTGTAGTGTTGATGTATGTGTGTTCTAAAGTGCATTTAAAACCCAGGAGGGCATGGAGCTACCTGCCAGAGAGCAGCAGGTAAGCGCATAGTCCCTCCTGCTAGCCCTCAATGTGTACGTGTATTTAAAATTGAGAGGTGGGCAACGACGCCAGGGGTGAGGTGTACACCCTGATGGTAATTGGGATTCCGTGTAGCGTGCCCACCCCCAAGATCCTATATGTATGTGTAATGAGAGTGTGAGTAATGTGAATGTCTAAGTTGTGGGATAAAATTGAGGCAGAGGCAGCCAGAAGGGGACAGAGGGGGGGGTTACCTCCTCTGCACCCTGGTGACACACCCCTACTCCAAGGCCCTGCATGTGTGGGTGGTTGTGGTGGAGCGGGAAGAGGGAGGCAGCTGGAGATGGGGAGGGAAGGAAGGGAGGGGCAAGTGACCCCTCCCTGGGGCCAGCTCCCCCGCTGACCCCAGTAGGCACCCCCATACTCCGCGACCCGCCAGGGAAGGGGGGCCCAGGCCCATCCAAACCGGGGCCCAGTGCAGCGGCGCCGCCTGGCCCCACAGAGCCCGGGGCAGTCCACCCAACCCCACCACAGAGAAAACTGCACCCACCCCATCATCCACTCATCTTCCAGACTACATAAGACAATAGACGCCCTGGCTGAGATCTTCCTCCACCTCTCCTGTATCTCCCCCTCTTGCAGAGAGAGTTCCTGAGAGAGGAAAGCTCCTGCAAGATGTGACAACCCCCCCCCCCCCCCCCCCCACCAGTTGAAGAGCCCCCCAGGTGGCTCGACGCACCGGCGGCACCCTGCACCAGGGGTGGGCCCCCATACACCCACCCGCCCACAACCCCGGCAACACACCAACCAGGACCCAGGCCCCCGAGGCCCGGCCAGGGCCCCAGGCCAGAGCCGGAGCGCCCCCAGAACCTCACGCCCGTCCCGGACCCACCCAGGGGCAGCCAGGCTACCAGGTCAGTAACCCCCGTCCGTCAGCACAGACCCTCCCCTAGCCCTGCTGCACGTAGCCACGAGGAAACCGTCACCTAAGAGCCAACAGAGCCCCTAATTGGCCATGACCGCTACCCCGGGTTGAGCCCCCCCAAGGAAGATGCTCCCGGGGAACCCCCCGACGCCCTAAGCCTGACCCTACCCCCACACCAATCACAACAGTGAAGGCGAGACCAAAATATGACCCCCCACCCCCACTAGGTGATGGAGCTGATCAGAGGAGCCCAGAGCGATTGATCTGATGTGGTGGCAGAGGCTGTATCAAGACTAATGTAATCTAATAGATAATTTCTATATTGGTTAGAATTAAGATTGTTTTTATTTTTCCAGTTCATGAGGACTGTTTTCTTGGCTATGCATAGGGCAGTGAAAACCATATGGGCTATATTCTTTTCTGAAGTGACATTATCTAAGCTGCCCAACAAACACACTAAGGGGGAAGTTGGAATGTTACATTTCAGACACTTTGATAAGTCTTCACATATCTCGCGCCAAAACTTCTGAACTGGTGGACAGAAGCAAAGAGCGTGGATATAATTGTCCGGTGAATTGGTTTGGCAGTGTGAGCAGTTGTTGGTAGATGCAAAGCCCATCTTGAACATCCGATGACCTGTATAGTGCACTCTATGTAGTATTTTGTATTGAATTAATTGAAGACTGGGATTTCTGATTAGATGAAAGGTTTTTAAGCAAATCTGAGACCAGAAGTTTTGGTCTAAGTTAACTGATAAATCCGCTTCCCATTTTGCAATAGGAAGTGATATTGATTCATCTGTTTTAGAAAGCATTCTGTATATTTTGGATAGTAATTTGGGGGTTTTAAGAGTAAGAAATTGAACCACACTTGGTGGTGTTTGTAGTTCAACTTGACCCGGTTTAAATTTCTTTTTTATTATGGATTTAATTTGTTGATATTCTAAAAATCTTTTCTTGTTGATCCCATATTGTGTAACTAGTCTGTCAAATGAAATAAATTCTGTTCCTTCTAGTATATGTCCTACATATTTGATTCCTTTACCATTCCAATCTGAAAAGTTTATCATATTATTGTTTTGTAATATGTCAGGGTTGTTCCAGATAGGTGTACGTTTGCATGGGATTAATGAAGACTCTGTCAACTTCAGAAACTCCCACCATGCTGTCAGAGAAGAGCTGATGTTGATGCTTTTGAAGCATTCATGTCGTTGGATGTTTGAGCTGATAAATGGTAGATCTGAAATCTCTAGATTATTGCAAAGTGCTTGTTCTACATCTAGCCAAGGTTCATGTAAGAGGGTATGTTTTAGCCATCCTGAGATAAACTGAAGCCTATTGGCTAAGAAGTAGTGCTGAAAGTTAGGTAGTTCTAATCCTCCTTTATCCTTGGTCTTTTGTAGTGTTTTTAAGCTTATACGTGGGGGCTTATTTTTCCAAAGGAATTTGGACATATATGAATCTAGAGATCTGAACCAATCTTGCGGCGGTTTAGTTGGGATCATTGAGAATAAATAATTTATTTTTGGTAATACCATCATTTTTATAGCAGCAACCCTTCCCATGAGTGATATGGGTAGACATTTCCATCTAGCCAGATCACCTTCTACTTTCTTTAAAAGTGGGGTATGGTTTAGTTTAGTTAGATCTGCAAGCTTGGGAGAAATATTAATACCTAAATATTTTATATTTCCCGATTGCAGTGGAGTAGAAGAGGAATTATGGAAGCAGCAATTAATAGGAAGGACTGTAGATTTTGACCAGTTAATTGAGTAATCTGATATTCTTGCAAAAGAGTTTATCAATTCAATCACCCCAGAGATATTGGTTTGTGAATTTTGGAGAAAGAGTAACACATCATCAGCATAAAGGCTGATTTTATGTTCCACATTCTTGCATTTTATGCCCTTAATTGCTGAATTCTGTCTAATTGCTGCTGCTAGTGGTTCGATAAAAATTGCAAACAGTGAAGGGGAGAGTGGGCATCCCTGCCTGGTGCCCCTCAGGAGACATAAGCTGGAGGATGTCTGGTCATTTGTTCTGACACAAGCTGTTGGGGAATTATATAATATTTTTAACCAGTTGATGAAAGAAGATCCAAAACCAAATTTGTGTAAAGTTGCAAATAGAAATTTCCAGTTAACTATGTCAAATGCTTTTTCTGCATCTAAGGAAAATATTGTAGTTTCAAGGTTTTTACTGTATGAGTAGTCTATCAAATTAAGTAATCTACGTGTATTTGTTGATGAGTGCCTACCTTTTATGAAACCAGTTTGGTCAGGATGAATTAAGAGGGGGGTTATTTTCTCTTCGAGAGAGCTTTGCAGATTATTTTGAGGTCTACATTAATAAGGGATATTGGACGATAGCTTGAGGGATATACAGGGTCTTTGCCTGGTTTTAGCAGGAGATTAATGTTTGCAGAATTCATATTTGATGGAAGTCTGCCCTTTTCTTTGATTTCTAACAACGTTCTGTAAAAAACTGGTGCTAGAATCGTCCAGAATTCTTTGTAGAATTCTGCAGGAAAGCCGTCTGGACCTGGAGCCTTATTATTGGACATACTTATCAGGGCTTCCTGGAGTTCACCTGATGTCAGTGGCGAATCCAGTGCCATTGCTTGAGAGTCTAATAATTTTGGGAGAGTTATGTTGTCTAAAAATTGATAAATTTCCTTTTTAGATGGGTTTATTTGTGGTGAATACAACGTTTTATAGAAATCCCTGAAAATGTTGTTTATTTGTTTCGGTTCATATATTGTGTTCCCAGATGAATCTTGAACAGCACATATAGTTGTTTTTTCTTTATTTATTTTTAGCTGGTTTGCTAGAAATTGACCGGATTTATTACTATGTTCATAATTTTGTAAGCGTAGTCTTTGTACTAAGAATTTTGTTTTTTTTTATCAATTATCTCATTTAATTCTAGTTTTGTTTTGCGTATTTTGTTTAATGTTTCCTGATCTTGGTGGGATGCGTAGGCTTCTTCTAGTGATTTGATGGTTTTTTCTAATTCCTGAATATTTTTGTTTTCTTTTTTCTTTTTATGTGATGAGAAAGAAATTATTTTACCTCTCATCACAGCTTTCCCTGCTTCCCATAAAACAGAAGCTAAGTGTCATTAAAGTCTAAATATGAAGTCCACTCTTTTTTAAAATATTTAATAAAGTCTTCATCTTTAAGCAGTGATGTATTAAATCTCCAGTTTTTACTTGGCATAGTATTATTCTTGTGCATTAGTGTTAAAGATACAGGAGCATGATCGCTGACAGCTATAGGGTGAATCGCAGTGTCTGAAACGTCACTCAGCAGTGAGCTGCTGACCAAAAAATAATCCAGACGAGAGTAGGAGTGATAAACATGTGAAAAAAAAGTATATTCCTTACTGGTGGGGTGAAGGGAGCGCCATGCATCGCAAAGACCAAAGTCGCTCATATACTGTTTGATTATATTTGTGGACTGCCAATTACGCTGAGTTCCTGCTGTATTGAGCCTATCCATTTCTTCATTCAGTCCAAGGTTGAGGTCGCCTCCAAGCACAAGTGTGCCATCTAAGTGTTCAGAGAGTGCACTGAAAAAACCGTGAAAGAATGAGGGATCATCAACATTTGGACCATATACACTTACAATACATAGCTTTTTATCAAGTATAGATAGTTTAATGATTAAGAATCTGCCCTCTGGATCTATAACTGTATCGAGTACTGTGAAATTAATTTTTTTATCGATTAAAATTGCTACTCCCCTTTGTCTAGAATTATAACAAGCTGAGAACACATTAGGAAACTCAGGTGTTTTAAGTTCATTCGAACCTCTAAGAGGTCTGTGGGTCTCTTGTAAAAGGACAACATCTGCCTTTAGTTTTTTGAGTTGGTTAAATATTTTTAACCTCTTTTCTCTGGAGCCAGCTCCATTTACATTCCATGTAACGAATCTTAGTGCACCCATAGATGTCTGTACATAACTAGGGGTGTACTCTGTGTGTGTCGCTTAGACAGGTGGAGAGAATACATCACTTGTTCATAAATAAGGAGAGGGAGAGAGAGAAAAAATGTGTGGCGAGATGCTCCCTGAGTCTGACTATGTGTTTGCATATTTACTAATATGAGTATGCTTGGCTTAAGTGTGTGTATCCTGTAGGTCTGTGTGCGCTGTCTGACTGATGTAAATGTGCTGCCATTGAGCGCATGACTGTGCGTGATCGTGCAGTGAGTAAGTGTCGAAATTAATGATGTTGTTTGTGAATGAGTGTGGAAGCAGGTGATCGAAGCAGTGAAAGAAATAAAGAAAGAAACCAAGGACGAGGGTGAGCAGCATAAAAATAAGAGGGGGAAAAGAGAGAAAAAAAAACGAGAAGAGAGAAAAGAAAACGTAAACATTCCAATTAAATCACTGACGGAGAGTGACGGTGTTAATACTGCTATGAAATCACACTTAAGATGCGATTTGATACCGGTAAGTTAAACAGATGTTAATGCAAGTTAGTGTGAGTGGATAGGGAAAGGGTGTAGCGGATTCTTATATGGTCTGAAGTTAATACAGCCACGGAGTGATGTTGGGGTCGCGGTGGAGCTGTCCGTCCACGTACAGCCAGTCCACAGCCTCCACAGTCCTCCGGCAGCTTCAGGTGGGTTTTGATGAAGCTTTTTACCGTGGTCTCCGCGTCCTCTCCAGCGGCTTCTGGAATACCAGAAAATACTAGATTATCACGCATGCTACGAGCTTGTAGATCAATAACCGTTTCTTTTATTTTTTTATTTTCTCTATTGAGCTGGATAACATTTTCTGTGAGAGATTTCACCGACTCCCTTAGCGTGGCATTTTCAGCAGCGAGCGTTTCCACTTGCTGCTGGCTGAACTCCAGGGATTCTCGCAAGCATTTAAATTCCCGGTGAAGAATCTCCACCAGGGACAGCCTTGCGTCGAAACTGGACAATCGCTTGTCGATTGACTCCAGTATGTCGGCAATATCTTTGCCGGCTGGCGATGTTGTGCCGGGGGAATCTGCCGGGCGTTGTCTTTTTGACGACGGCGTCTCAGATTTGGCCGGGGAAGCTGCACTCTGGGCCTTCTTCATCACGAGATCCTGAAAGCACTGATCAATATAATCTTGGAGAGCCTCTAAACTCTCCCCGTTGTTCTCCAGGGTGTTGGAGATTATTTAGACAAATATTGTTAGTTATGAGACAATTGATAAGTGTATTTGGTAATACTGAAGCTTAAAGAAATTTGTTCAAATCTAAACTACCATTTGCTTTAATTTTCCGCCAAAATCTCCGGCGTCTGACGTCAGTTACAACATGAGTCGCTTACCTTGACCGTCACTTCCGCCTGACCACTCCTTCCGGTTCTTATCTATATGTGTTCCCTAGTTCTACAAGCTGTTTATTCTCGTTTACGTTCCCCACCCTCCCTCCCCTGTTCAATTCTTTAACTTCTTCACTTTGATTCGGTGCGTGGGGATCTGCCAGGCCCGGGAGCCGCTGCCAGTCCCCTTCGAGGCCTTCCCCAAACTGCAGCTCAGTTCATGTCCAAGCCGTTCACCTTTACCCATTAAAATGCTGTCAACCCTAAAATGAGGATGTGGGCCCAGTATTTTGTTATTTTAAACTAGCAGCATCCACATGGTAACATCTCCCCATCACTGAAGTATGCACACAAAGCAAACAGCCCAAGACAGTTCAGTGGTATTTAAGAGACATGCAGACACAGACAGGCATGTAATATCCTCACCACAAAAGAAATCAGATGTTTGTCAGCTTCTAAGTTGTATAGTTGGTCTCTCCAGGTCTGCAGACTCTGGAATAAAATCCTATGTCAGTCATTTGGATTCTGACAATTGCAAATAAGCTTATTTTGCATTTTTCCAGGGCACTGCAGATATATAGTGTACTTACATGATTTTTATTGCCAAATAAATTCTGGAAGGGTGGGATTACATCCAACAGAGTCGGTGATTCAGCTCAGTGAGAGCATTGCTTTGAGCTCCTTTACAGCCATATTGACTTGGTCATAAAGCGGCCATAAATCCATAGGCTTTTAATAATGAGTCTATGTCATCAGTTGACGGAAGCATATGTCTTTTTCTACAGCTCCAGAAAACCAATGGGCTTGGTAATAGTAAATACAATTACTAGCTTTAGGATAGTGATCTTAAGTCATTCTCCTCTAATGCAGTTAGCGATAAATTTGACTTTAAATTGTGAATGTGACGCAGAAGAACTGGCATCAGCATTTAATCACAGGTCAAAGCAGTGTAGCCCAGCAGCACCATCACCACTGTCCTCACACTGAACTTTACTGTATGTAGAAGATTTAACATACGTATGGAGTGCAGCACCGGCACAAGAAGCACTAATGAAATCCTTCCCTTGTTTCAGCTCACTGTATTCCATTCCCGGAAAACCTTTTTTAATAAATATATAAAAGTTCACAGAGCTAATGCACTTACTATATGCCTTGCTCAGAACACAAGCATTTTAATGAAAGCACTAAATTGTAAAAGGAAATTTAAAGCCATAACCATTGAGAGGCAATTTCATAACACTTGGCATACGGCAGTGTCAGGCAACACAGCAGAGCTTGTTGATTGAAAAGTCCCATCAGCAATATGGAAAGTGTCATTTCATTTTCAAGGGAGCCAAAAAAAGGAAAAATAGTCTCCTTGGTAGCTTATTGTAAAGCTTTTTTTTTTTTTTTAGCTTGGTCACAGCTTCTGCACTAAAGTAGGACAAAACTATGCTTAGTCTTCTCTAAAGAAATATGAGCAACGTGCACGGAGTTATGGAGCAATCTGAAAAAAGCCTTTATATCACGTTCTAGTTCTTTCAGGGAGAGTTTACATTCATTCCACTGTCCTAACTGCAAACACATCACTGAGGCTCCTTAAATACTCCGTTGTTGTTATTTGTGAACAGTCACCTAGCAGAAACTTTTATGGGCTCAGGCTAGTTACATTCCTCCTAATAAGTAAACTGTGTGTATGTCAGTGTTTCTGAAACAGTATATATAAGCATTTATGTTTTAAGGTAACCAAAAAATCTGCTTTAGGAGACAAACACACCCAAATATCCGAAGCTTGTCTCCAAATCCTGACTGGGATCATGGTTATAGTTTAAACTCGTACAACCTGTCACTCTTCTCTGGTCCAAAGATCCAAAAGGCACGGAGCTTGTTTTTGCTTGTTAAAGCCCCCCACCAGGTTACGGGGGGGCTGTGATCTTAGTAGTCATATAGTTAGAACTTTAATAGACTTTAATAAACACGCACCAAAGACCTTTTTAGATACACAATGCTAATACTGGATTGGACCGCTTTTTTCTTCAGAACTACCTTAATTTTTCATGGCATAGATTCAATAACGTGGCAGAAGCATTATTTGTAATTATTTGCATGATTTGGGAAATTACTAACAAAATATACAGTATGCAGTGTTTTTTATTGCCAAAATAATTCTGGAAGACCTGGTGCCAACAACCGTACTATAATATTATAGTATATATTATATACAATACTGTAATAAAAGTCACTTAAATCTCTTTTTCCCATTTTGATGCTCAGTTTGAACTTCAACAGGTCATCTTGACCACATCTACATGCCTAAAGACATTGGGTTGGTGCTATGTGATGTGAAGTGTCCACTGTGTGTGTATGTAGGCCCACCGAATGTAAATTTGTATTAAAAACTGCAACCCTTGTCTAGAATTACATTTATGGATCATTCTTTTAGATGTTTTGAAATTTCAGTTTTGTCGGAAGTAAAAAAGTGGAATGGCGTGAAATGACCTCAGCCATGGACTGTTCCCCCGCAGGATCATGTTGGCCACACACGACGTGCTAAAGCAACAAAATGTTTCAGTCAAACGGTTCACCAGCAGATCTGAAAGTATAATAAAGGTGTACACTCGTCACTGTGACACCTCCAGCTGCTTATCCTGTTCTGCTTCACTGTGCTGCTTGATCCCAAACATCAGTCAGGTAAGAAGAGCCTCAAACAGAAGGCAGGGTGGATGTGTAGCTTGGATGTGTGAGGTTCTGAGGGATTTGAGAGAAAGCAAATTATGAATGTGACAGCTCATGCGATTTTCAGGGATTTATAAAAAAAATGAATCCTTCAAGGAATCAGCCTGCATATTGAACGGTGTTTTGTCATATGACAACACAAAGAATGTGAAATTAACTGTTTCACGTGAGCCTCTTTCTTTTATAAGCCAATACTCAGCAGCTTCCCTTACAGGCTGTATACAAACCATATAACTTCAGCCAGGCTTTATTTTCTTTTGACAATCAAGGTCATCTGATGTTTAACAAAGGCAGGCATTTATTTCATGAGACAGCTCGCTGTGTTGTACGGTAGATCTATGACAAGCAGACAAAATAACATTTGACTCTGTTTTTTTTTGTTGTTTTTTTTTAGCTCAAGCACTTGCTTTAGCTGCCAAAACATGACATTTCTCTTGTGATTAGAAGAGACACGCTTCTATTTGAGACTCCACGTTTAATGGGAGCTTAATGGTACATCATTTCTTACTTGTATCATATCACAACACAACAAAAACAGAATGATGCTGGCAGGCTGGTTGTCAAAATAAGCTGATGGACTACTGGTTGGAGTTAAGGCAAACTGACAGGTAGACAAATAGAACACTGGCGCTGTAAAGCTCCAGTGTTAATGGTAAATTATTCAGGCATGTTCATTGTAAAGATGAATTATCAGTAAACCTGAAACTAGTTTATTTCCAGTTAGCTTCATAGTTCAAGCAGAAAGAAAACAAGTGTTTGAAGGTTGTTGTTTTTTTTAAAGACTCCATCTACATTCACGGATGGATTGCAGAAACTATTGACTCCTCTTTTGTGTTTCTATCCAACAAAAGCACAACCTGTTCTGCTTATGAAGGGAACATGGGGATAATCTGACATTGTGAATGGGCGTGAAAACAAACCATCATTCAATTCAATCATTGTTCAATCATGTCAACATTACCTCAACACCTTCTACAATGAACACTGGAACAGTTTACCAACCAGCATACAGAGTTCAAACTGCACAGGATAACAGGTATTATTGCCAACGCAAAAGAGATTTGTGGGAATGTAATTTCTGGCAGCAGTTAATCAAAAACTCCACGATTGAAAAATCAATGCAAACATTTTAAAAAACAAGGTACCATTCAGAGGTTAGCGTGTCCTAGGTAAGTGACTCAAAGTCATCAACAGGTGACCCCACAAAAAGAAGGGTAAGGGTATACTTCGTTTTAACATTTATTTATATATTTAATATGCATTTAGTAATGCAGTTTATCTGATGTCATATTTAGCCAGTTTTAAGACCTGATGAGAACAAAATGATTTTTTATGGCTCAATATGTATAATCTTAGAAGTAAGAACTTGTGTACTTTTGTATTACCATGACTGGAGATTAAAACTTGGATGTCACAGTTATGAGCACTGCAACATGAGGCTCAACGGCACATCACTTAAATTCATATCAGTGGGTATTTATTGCTAAAAATTCTATCACATCAGGGTCTTGATAAATTAAATGAAAAATGTAAATATGTATTTATTCCGTTTTTGTTTTTTTTTTGCACTACTTTTAATCATTACTACGCACTGTGCCATTTATGGCCCATCAAGCTTCTGTGAGTCTCACTGTGAGTGCACCTCCTTACACTCACGTTACATATGAAGTATCACTGACAGGTGCCTGAGACAGGTGAAGCGAAGTAATCAATACTTATGTTCCCGTTAGTGCAATACAGGCTTTCCAACACATGTGAAGCCAAACAATAATTGCGCACTCATAACAAATGATACAAAGTGAAGCCTGCATGGACACGATCACTGTGTCAACTTGAACGGTGGTTTGTGGTTAGAGTAACAAACTATTACAAACAAAAGCTGCTGCCACACCAGGTCAAATCCCTCTATACCGCCGTCAGCTTCCTCCATGCTGCTACCTGTATGTTACTACTGCTAAAAACTGGTGCAGGAAATAAGGAACAACACAGAAGAACATTGACTCATCAGCCCAATAGATGAAAGGTTTTACAGTTTTATTATTGTTTGCGTGCACTGACGCCGTCCTTGATTATTAACTTGGAGTTGGTGGGGCTGATCCAATTTTCAGTTTGGAAATCTGATTTGTGGGAAGTTCCAAATGAAAATTTTCACTTGGGACTCGAGCATTCCAATTTAATCTGTAATGCACAGTAAACCTATAGAGCTTAGAACTTGCAATGCATTCTGGGTAGTTGCTGCCATGTTGTTTTCCACACAAAACAGAACAAACAGAAGCTAACAAGTAATAAAGAGGAAAACACGTTAATAAACCCTGAAAAAACACTTGGCTCTGTATGCACTGTATTACCAAAAGTTGATATTCCATTATCAACTCAGACTTGCATGAAACAGTCCCATAATGCACTGCACTTGACATGATGTCATGATCCCAAGCTCTATATGCAATGGAGGAAATGCCATTTGGACTTGTCAGAGCTAACCATAAAATATTAGCTAACAATGAACTTCCTAATTGACCAAGATAGGAAAGTAATGCAGGGAGAAAATAAAGGAGCTGAAACGAGATTCCAATGATACCCAGACGTATTTAGTCTTAAAGCAGGTTTATGAACAAAGGCTTGACACAGAAAAATGAAACTCAAGAACAAACACGGAGTGGGTTATGAATCAGCAACCTTCTTATTTGAAGCTCTTCGTGAACAGATCTGCCAAACAGATTTTCATATTTGTGAACAGGTGCACAAGACAAAAAGTCTTTTGTGTTCTCCACATCCTTCTGCTCCCTCGTTCATGTACAAACGTTAACGAGTCCCCGTTGGCAATTATGAAAAATGACAATTTAGGCAGCATTTTTTTCATATAATTAGAAACTAATTTAAATACATCCAAAAAGCAAAATCTAGAAGGACGATGACATGAATGACATTTGTGTTTGTGCAGCGTGGTTGCAGTGTGGTCTGTCTGTACATGTCAATGAACAACATGGACAAAAAGAGGCAGACAGATGTAATTATAAGCAGTGTGGTAGGGCAGGACCATTCCAAGTAGGACCACTGCAAACAAGTACAAGAACACATGCACACACACACAGACACACACACAATACATGGGACAGTGTCCTTGGCTGAAAATTGGGCTTTCTGGCCAATTGCCTCAGTCCACAGAGTCGGGAGATTATCCTAGTTTTCTCTAAACCAAAAGAAAAAGGGAGAAACAAGAGCAAATCTGAAGCATTAATGAGCAAAAAGATTGAAATTTGAGGGATAATTTAGGCTGCGTTGTTTAATTCAGCTAATTTTATTCAAATGCTTGTTATGTCGGTTAACATTCTGATTTTGTGACTTTAAAGTACCCAGCAGATTAGTCTGGTTTTCCCTTCTGAAAGTAAAAACATCAGTGGGTAAGATGAAGGAAGAGGATTTGGTTAAAGAAGTGCACTTATGAGATCAACTGTTTGTTTTTTTATTTTTTTATCCTGAATACAGCGACATACACAAAACTGTCCTCAAACTGTCTTTTTTAATTAAGTATACATGCATGGATCAGAAATACAGTAATGTGACTTTGCTCCAACTTTACTGAAAGACAAGTCAAAAGGTTTTTGAGATCAGTTGAAGCCTTTGGTGCAGCTTGTGTTTTAAAAAGAATACCCCGTCTTTGACGGTTTTTTGTCCACATGAGGAATTTGGAATAATGAAGTTGAACTGTTCTTGTAGTCTGCAGAAATCTATGTGATCAGTCGTCAAGTACTTGCTTGTGCTTGAAGTGATCATTGTTTCCTTAAATTCATCTTTTGAAGATCATAAAAAATGGCAAATGAAATTTTCTGTGTCTCTGGCTCAGTCAGTGCATCTCAACCTGTGCAGATGTTTTTGTTTCAACTGGTCTTGAGACATAGTGCAACATTAGGTGATTGTGTTATATGTGTGGCAAATCATGCATTTTAATAGACTGCTTGGTGTGCCAGTTATACGGTACATACTAAGATTTTGTATGTATGTTAGTCAGCAAGTACTGAGTTAATATTAGAAATCTAACCAGATACGTCCATCGTTTTATCCATTTGGAGTTTGTGAAGGCTTAAAGTTAGAGGTCGATCCACTTAGTTGGCTGGGATGTCAAGGATCTGTGGCTGATTACTGTCAGCTAACAGATGGACTGTTATAAGCCTCGAGATGAGCATTTTTGCCATCACCACCTTTGTACTGTAAAGCTGGATGTGACCAGTGAGGGATGGATTTGAGCAATGAGTATACCATTAAAAATATACAAAATGTCCAGTTACTGATTTGGGGACACACAGATATGTCAAACCACTAACTGAGCCCATAAACTCTGAAGGGAACTGAGGTGAGTTTTACTGAGGTGAGGGTCAAAGGCAATTTTCTAAGAGTTTTATAAAAGTTTTATAAAGGCTTTGTTCCAATCAAACCAAAGTTTCACCACTGATTTCATTTGTTACCTAACACTAATAATCGAATCGAATAGAATAGAATTGAATACAAGACCTCTATTTGTCATCATACAGGTATACCATGAAATTTAGAGAAGCACCCTGAGCACTGCACACAATTAAGACACATGAAGTAAAACCTTGATGTAAGTTCTTATTTTTGTACACGCACAGCAATTACAAGAAATACACACATATGCACTGCACAGTCCTTAATGATATTGCTCAGGATGAGTGGCAGTAGTGTGCAATATTATGACACGTCGTTTAGCACTTTAATGGACAGAAGCTTTTGTGTAGTCTGGATGTATGAGGCTTTGTGGCTCTGTAGCACCTTCCAGAGTGTGAAAAGGTGGTAGGCAGCATTAGAAGTGTCCTTAATGGTGTTTGTGGCCCGACATAACCACCGTTCTCTGTACATCTGTAAAGGTAGCTGAGTGTTGGTGGGGACTTTCTCAAGAGCCTTCTTGTCAGTCCCAGTGCAGCTGGCAAACCACACTAAAATTCTGAGTATACATTTCACTGAGCTACTATTGAAAGATACGAGCAGCTGTGAGGACAGGCTGGCTTCCCTCAGTTTCTTTGAGAAGCAGTGTGTTCTTCACTGAAGAGGTTGTGTTTAGAGTTCATGTCAGGTCCTGGGGGATGAGGAATTAAAAGTCAGACACTCTTCACAGGGTCTCCACGTATTTCTAGTGCTGTGAAAAAGTATTTGCCTCCTTCTCGATTGGTGATTTTGATGGAAGATGCAGAGTTTTCTGGAAACACTGCTCAACTACTCAGCGGTTGTGAATCTGTGAGAAACGAGATACAAACCATGTGGCAACCCTCTTTGTGACCGATTTCAGACAGTCATAGTCAGAAGTTAGCACTCATCAACTGGCTGAGGAATAAACATTTCTCCAGAGCGATCAGAGGTTGGCCAACTGGTCTCTAGGCCAGTATAACTGAGGCCTTAGCATTCCACCTCTCATCTTGATTTGGTCATTTCTACTTTTTTCTCAAAATGCTAATTCTGAGGCATCAAAACAAAGTACGAACCAATTGGTGATCTCATCCATCATTTGTATCTGTGATTACATTACTAATGTACTCACCATGCAAACTAATTCACATTATGGATACAGTATGCCAGTAAAAAAATGATAAGGTCTCAGTCACATAACGAAGAACATTCCTGAGTCATGAGTAGTAGATTACACAGCTGAAAAAAATGCACACTCTTGTTGGCATAATAGCAAACATGATTGGCATAGCCTTCTTCACATTTATCGCACAGGCTGATGAATGATACGCAGAGGTACCTACAACATTTACCAAGTTGTCTTTGTCAGTTACTGGGATGGCAGAAGCACTCACAAAACCATCAATATCTTCTTGATAGCAGTAACAACCTTGTTACCCTTTAATATCAGCAGTAAATCAGTTTAACTGTTTTTCTCCCTTAAAAAAAAAAGGTAAAGGTAAAAAAAATTGTGGTACAGTAGTAATTGTTGAATGATTACACACAAACCACCTTATGTTCAGTATATATGAGAGACTGAGATATAAAGCCACAGGGTGTGAGGCAGACTTTGTCACTTCTTTATTAAGTTCATGTGGTTTTAGATAATTGCTTTTTACATCAGGAGGCATGTGTTCTAATTTACCTGAGGTGAGGAGCTCAGAGGGGAGGTGTTTTCACTGTCAAAGCCATTAAAAAGGTAAAAATAAAGACAATTACTGCCACGAAGGACATTTATGAGTTTGACATACAGATGTACTTGGATTAAGGTTGTACTACAGTGACTCTTTTGGTTTGGTTAATGTTATTTGTAAGGAGGTGCAAAGTTTTTCAGTTCATTGAATTGTTAGGCATGAAGTAATTAGAGCTCATAGAATCAGCATCTTTGTTTTAAATCTACAGTATTTCTATTGTCTACATGACAGTACTTCTTTAAAATGAGCCAAATGTACTTGTACATGTACTGTTGGACCACTTCTCTTTTGGTTGAGCTGTTCTCTACAGCACTGACAAATTAACTCACCTTGACTCAACCGATTATATTTAGCATTGTACTTGAATCAGGCTTCTAAATGATGAAATATTTCCCTTATCTCTAACACCGGACTGGAAGGCGCTTGTGCCATATCTGCTTTGTAAGAATATCATTATAAATCTATATTTCTTTTGAAGACCAAGGCCCAGTAAACTAAGCTGACATGCTATGCATGTATGTGGTCCTCCAATCCAAGATGTTGTTTTATGGTCTATTTCTCAGTGTATGAAAATCACTATATCACTATAAAGCCACATCCCAACATTAGTACTGAAGTATAAACATTCAAGTGTTTAAGTTTTTTCTCGATTTAAAAAAAAACCTACTTTCTAAAAGCACTGCATGATATCATAATGTCATGCAAAATTTCCTGAATACCAGGACAAGACAATATTGTCCAAGTGTCAGTTAAAGGAAACTATAATATGGTGGAGGGGGGCTTGGAAGGAGGGCTCAGAATATAAAGAAACAAAAAAACAGGACCACGGGAGTCCAAAACAGGCCGACGTTAGAGACGGTGCCCTAAGGGGAAGTAAGACCAAAGCAGGATGGGGAAGCCCATACCTCTGGCTCAAGTGGAGCGGAATCAGACAGCAGAGCACAAACCACTGGCTCAGCTAGAATGGGACCAGATGGCACAGAGACCTTTGGCAGGTCAGGACCAGATGACGCAGAGACCTCAGGCGCAAAAGGATCTGATGGTGTGGAGACCTCTGGCTGAGAAGGAGCAGACTGGCACTGTACAGGGCACACAACAGGCTCAGAACCCCATGCCAGGACCCTGCAGACTCCATGTCAATCAGCAGTGTGGGTCCGTGGTGCGGGGCATCAGGAAACTAGCAGATGCAGGAGGCTTGGACGGCTCGGCTGAGCACCCAACTGACGCAGGAGTCTGCATTGGTTTTAGAGCCTCTGAGGGTCCAGAGTTGGCTGAGGCCACAAAGTCAGTCTCTAGGTCTGAGTTTCTGTCACTGGGGAAACCAGTTAAGTAGCGCTACAAACTGTCTCAGAGGGAACTGGCCAGGTGGCAAAGCATCATAAAGAGTCTCTAAATATACAGTTTCCAGATTTGCAAGTTTAGTAACTCTTTGAAAGAGCAGGGACTCAATGTACAGTGTTGTATTGAGCTCACTGGTAACAGTTTAACCCTTGAATTTAGCAGGTAAGAAAGCACTGAAAGTCTCTTGAGGTGCTAACTTGGAAACAAAGCTGTAGCTTGAAAGCTCAACAAAAAACAAAGACACAATAAAACATAAACTCACGCGATGTGGAAACCAGAACAGAGAGACTAAAGAACTCACAGATAACTTGGGAACACATAGCATGAGGGCACAACAACAACAAGCAGAGGAAGACAGAGGACACCAGATAATGAAAGGATGGGAAACATATCGGGCATAACCAGACAGGGGAAGCAAAACTGAACACAATGCAGGTAAGATAATGGACTGTCAAGGAAATGCAGGAAATACACTGAGACACAGACTAAATAATAATAATTATAAATTTTATTAATAAAGCACCTTTCAAGACACCCAAGGACACTTTACAATAGGATTCTTTTTTTAATTGAAAATTGAACACTATTGGCTGATAGTATCAGCCGGGCAGAAGAAGTTTTGTATTATCTGGAATTTCACTGGGAGCCAGTGAAGTGGTTGGATTTCGTGCCAATAAGGAGGATTTCAGTTTTATTCTCATTAAGCTTGAGAAAATTAGAGCTAAACCAGGATTTTAATTTGGATAGTAAGGGAAGAAGAAGGGAGGGAGAACTCAGGCCTGCAGGAGAGATATAACTGGGTGTCATCAGCAAAACAGTGAAAGTCAAGATCAAATTTGCAGAAAATGGTACCTAGAGGGAGGATGTATATTATGTAGAGAAGAGGGCCTAAGACTGAACCTTGGGTGCACCAGAGGTGACTGGGAATAGATGAGAGCAGAATGATTTCAGTTGAATAAACTGGGAGCGGTCAAGGAGATATGATTGAAACCAGGCTAGGGGTGTGTCAGAGATACGAAGAGAGGAAAGTCTGCTTAGAAGGATGGTGTGAGAGATGGTGCTGAAGGCTGAGCTCAGATCCAAAAGGACGAGAATGTTGAGAAGACCATAGTCAGCTCCGATTAGACATGAGCGAAAACCAGATTGAAATCCCTCATAGATGTTGTTATTAACCAGGTGTGAATGAAGTTGAGCTGCAACTACATTTTCGAGTATTTTAGAGATGAAGGGTAGATTAGAAATTGGACAGAGGTTGTTAAAGTTGTTAGGATCTAAGGACTAAGACATTCAACTTGGGAAGAGAGCAAACAAGGGAGCGAGAGCAAGGGACACAAATTGAGATAAGTAAACATGGAGACAAGACATTGTGATGACAGAGATGAGGGCAAACCCTAAAAGAAACTAAATGACCTCATGTAGTTTTCAGGCCCAAGAGATGCATAATATGACTGATCCAGTGTTTTGTGCTTATACGTTTTCTAAGACCCAGAACCACAACAATTATTTTACATTTACTGATTTGCAATACTGCCTTGGAAGCCCCTCATCTGAAAGGATACTGGGACAGACACAAATACTTCTTTGTATTGAGTTTTGCTTACCAGAGATCCTAACTATCTTAATCCATAGTAACCCAAACCTTTAGTAGGAAATTGTGTTTTAAAATCCGAGACTGAAGTGATGATGTTGACAGCTAGCCTAACTATAAGCTAACTAGTAAATAACAAAAAAAGGAAAAAATGTTCATGGAGGGGTGAATGTGTGGTATTGTCTGTGGATGGTCAGGTCTGTGGATTCCAGTAAAATAGCCTGGACTGCATGAACAGGGAGGTAACTGAACTACTTAATGTTAGACTGAAATTGTTAAATGTTGCCATTATTGTACTTAAATTTGTAAGCCTTGCCTTAAACTGCATGATCAAAGACATTCTTTGTTTCTATTGTCTTCCCCAGCCTGTTGAATGGTGAGGGGGGCTATAGTGTAACTGTAGGCACATCATATGTGAAGGTTCTTCTTTCTTAGTTAGTAAGGATGTTTTACTTCCTGCTCTTTATCTCCTCACCTGTGTTTGTATATGGTAAACCGTTAGAGGAAGCTAAGCACTATACAGGGTGAGGGGAGATGACCCTTTCTCAGCAGGAAGTCACACAAATGCACTCCCATCCATACACACTCACGTGCACATACATACACACACATTCTCACACATGCATACACACACACTCAGTGCCTGAGTTTTATGACACACCATAAAACTTAAAACTTGGGGGTTTTACAATGGGTGTTTCTGTAAACTGTGTGTCACACAATAAAAGGCTGCAGGGGGTGCTGATTCTTTGGAGTGGGTTTGGACACCGAGGGCAGAGGTGCTGCTGGGCGGGCTCCCCTTGCTAGCAAGTAAAACTGGTTGAACTGTTCTGTGTTGCTTTGTTCACGAGAATAAGTCTGAACTAGCGGGCCTGCTGAAGCGCAGACCCAACACTTAACCATAAAGGCTGCTTTTGCCCAGTCTAACAAATGACAAAGGCACAAAACCAGTATGATATTAACCAGTTAGATGTGCTGATTTTAGGGTTTCAAAGATTCATTTAGAATGCAAAGCGGTATCTGACATAGTACTTTGGTACCTCATTTTATTGCATTATCTCTAAACTGGATACATCAAAGAAAAACTTACTGTGTGAAAAGACCCAGAAGAAGGTGTTTAGTGGATGAAATTCCATGATATTAAAATCATATTAGATGTTTGTTCCACTGACTTTAAAAAAGGTAATGAACGCACAAATTATTCTTGAACCACAGAATCACAACATAAAAGGTGAAAAAACCCAACGTAATTGCTTCCTTTTTTATGATTCAGAGTGAAGATGTTATTAGTGCTTTGGCAATTGAGGGAAATACATTTGTCTTGTCTTTTTAATAGGTGCACGTGCAACCACTGCCAGTCACCCATGTTCATAATGGATTTCATTTATGGACAGCAAATGTCTCTCCCTTAGCAACAAAAAGACATTCAATTTGCAGTTACATTTGATAAGTTTACCAGGAAGCCTTCTGTCAAGGTCCAATGACAAGAAATATTTCAATAGTTGGTCACACAATGGTTGAGTTAACAATATAAAACCTTTCGGTCATCACATTTAATTAAATTGGTATCTACAGTAGATACTGCTTCTCATAACACTTCAGATATTTTCTTTCATATTGGAATGAGATTTCTTCTTAAATGTACATTTCTGAATGCTTTTTTGTTGTTGCAGGGCTGTAGGTCACATTTTCGTTGAGGAAATTATTTCAAGTAAACCGAGGAGTGTATATCCTGCTGCCATACACGGTGTACTATGTATGGCTACTTTAACACTAGTCATTTTACCTCCTGGCATTTTATCATGTTCCTATGTACATCTATCACTACAGCCGTCTTCCTCTGTTTGTCTACCACCATTTTGTCCGTCTGTATCTGGAAGTCCCACAGGATCTTAGCTCTCCACCACCCTTGGGGGCGTGTCCCATTTTGACCTCAGGACTTCCAGCCCATACTCGGCACAGATGTTGCTGTACACTATACCGGCCACTTGGTTATGGCGTTCCATGTATGCTTTGCCTGCTAGCATCTTGCCCCCTGCTGTTATGTGCTGGATTGTCTCAGGGGCATCTTTACACAACCTGGGGTCTTGCCTGGTGTGATAGACCCCAGCCTCTTTAGATCTTGTGCTCAGAGTTTGTTCCTGTGCTGCCATGATTAGTGCTTCTGTGCTGTCATTCCAGCTTTGTTCAGCCATTTGACAAATTTCTCTATATCACCCACTTCTTCTGCCTGACGGTGGTACATGCCGTGCATGGACCTGTCTTTGAATGATGGTTCCTTCTCTTGCTTCTCTTCCTTTTTCTGGTTTCTGCTGGCCGAGGTATTCACTAAGCACGTGGTCAGTTGTGGCCATCTTCCTGATGTACTCATGGATGTTCATCGTCTCATCCTAATTATTGGTTCTGACACCGACTAGTCTTCGGCCTCCCTCCTTCTGCTTAGTGTAAAGTCTCATGGGGATGTATTTGGGATGAAACCCTCCATGCATGCTTAAGAGCTTTCTCGTCTTGATGTCAGTGGCTTCTCCTCGTTTGGCCAGCTAGCAGCGCATCTGACAATCAGCATGGCATACGTGTGAATTTCCCAAAACTTGTTCTTAGCATTCAACTGACTCCTCAGGACTTGCACCACTAGCTGCAGGTATTTTGTGGATTCAGCTTTCCTACTGGTCTCTTCATGGTTCCCATTTGCCTTTTGGGTTCTCAGGTACTTGTAGCTGTCCTCAATGTCTACAATCTTGCTTCCTGGTATTCCAGTCTCTTCAGTTCTGACCAACTTTTACATGCTCAGTTGTTGTAAAAGCATGTAAGTGTTTTAGTAGTTTTACAGTTGATGAAAGTAAACTTTATATTTTGAGGATTTTGTCTAAACTGGCCAAACATGTCTAAAAATGCAAATCCCTGCCTTAAAGGAGTTCAGAAGAACAAACGTTAGGTCATTTGTAAGATTGTTATGAAATGAAAAACTGCTCTTATTACATGAAAATCCCATACATTGTTACTTTAGAACTACTTTAGATTAAATTGATTAAAACAGTAGTTTTTAGTGGAGCATGCTGCCATTTAACTCGGTTCAAGAACAGCCTCGCCCTGCAGCTCACTGTGTTTGTCTCAGTCACTTTATGAGCACATTCGTTAGAGGACTAAATAGATTTTTGCAGAGAATGTTTTCTCTGTAGGTAATTATGGAAATGGTGGTGTTTCCTGCACATCTGTTCAAGCAGTCTGTTCTCTTTGGGTACTGACAAATTACTTTACAGGAAATGCGGAAATAACTGCAGAGAAGCACACAGAAATGCAAATGCACCGTACATGCTCACTAGTTTACATGAAAACACGTGCACGTCTTACATGCAAATGCAGCTGAGTTTTCACATTGTACTTAATGCATCCTGTTATAAATGACAGCATAAATTCAGATCAACCCACGCATACAGCCACATTCATAAATGCAAAATACCCGCTCACTTCAGCTGAAGGACCTTTATGAGTGTAGGCACAGATGAAAACATAATGAAGAACACACATACTCACTCAGTTTATCAGTGTAATAATGTCTACTGAGATCTGTTCCTCCCTGTCCACACACACACACACACACACACACACACACACACACACATTAGCACAAAAGCACTCTTGCAAACATGTGGAGTGAGAGAAAATCACCACTAATAATCTAAAACCCAGCGGCTCGAATTTTTGAGGATATAATGAGTTTTAGACTGAAGAGCCCTTTTAATCACCGCCGAACACACAAGGACAAAGATAAGCACAGCTGTTTGTGCGTTGCACGAGAAGCCCTGACAATGTGCAAGTTTTTAGAACTGATACCACCTTTGTTGACATGGACTACATGCACCCACAAAGTTCTGCAATTAATATTCAAAATAATATGATACCCAGTTTTTCATTATTCAGTGTTTATTTGTATTGCCAGTACTTGTTTTTAATAATTAAATGATTTAGTAAAATGTCAAAAAAAATACTTTTGGTTAAACTGTGATAGTCCACGGTGACAGTTAAACACCCTTTGAGTCAAAAAGAAAGAAAAGCGACATTTTCTTTTTAGACTACCATGACCTGGATGACTGTGAACCTACACAGACATATTTCAAGTATTGAAGCAATAAAGATACTAGAAAAAGCAGTCAATTCAATGTCATCAAGGCTGCTTTATGGACTAGTTGAAATCAAAGATTTTCTCATTTACCAGAGCAAAAAAAAAAAACTATTTAGCAAAAAATAAATAAATAAATAAGAAAAATACAAGGTACCAAATTCTACTGTTTATAGACTGTATATAAAATATGTAGCCACTGCAACATCAGTAATTAGATGGTATTGACAAAAATATTCACCTTCAGGCTTCAAAAACCAAACTGAGTAAGCTTTTTGAAAGGATGAGGGGCATTTCTCACTATCTAATATAATAATAAGGTTGGTCATAAGGTCACAAAGTTGGCTTACTCTAAACCAAACCATATTTTATGATCATTGTGGAAATTAATGGGATATCACAGTGTTCTCTTGATCAGAGACACTTGAATACTGGGAATTGAGACTCGTCAAGAAGGTGATTGCTGGGCCGCATCTCTGCAGATGTCTGTAACAACCAGAAATTGTTCAGTCCCCAGGATCGCGCCTCCTTGCATAAATAGACCAATATGGTGTAGTTAAGCCCATCCTGGGCCGACTGGTTTGAGTGGTGGAACATCAAAGCCATTTAGGTAAAACTGAAATGACCATCGCTGAATGGAGGAGGGGCCTAAGAGTACATCTTTCACCATCTTACAATGCTGTTATTGCAGCCATTCTCTAATTCTCTGTGAGAATAAATGGTCATGGCAATTATATCCGCGATCATGAAACTGACCTCACGGCTCATTGCTATGCAGCGGTGTTAGTTTTGATCATTATGCAGCTGCTTTGTTTATAAGGCTGGGGAAAGTCAGTTCAGTCAGCTGAGACTGAAGAAATCATTTGGATGAGTGATGAAACACTTCTCCCACTGAAAATGCTATGTCCTGATGAACTGGACCAACGTTCAGGTCTTTACCTGAATTACTGAGCATGCATCAACCAGATTTTATTTGTAGCCAAGGGATTCTCCTACTGCCTGCCTTTGGAAAGAATGCAGGTTGAAGCCACTTCCTCACTGGCTTGTTTCATGTTTCAGACCTGAATGCTCCAGCAACTTTTACATAGTTTTGGTGTTCCTGTTAGATTCTACGGCCATCAATGAGACGCATTTCAATTCAATTCAATTTTATTTATATTCATATCCATGTAAAAGCCAGACAGTATAAGAGGGAAAACCCCAACAATCAAATGGCTGCCGTAAACAGGAAATCAGGGATAGGGTGGGGAGAAAGATCTGGGGCAAACTCAAACCCAGGCTCCTAACCTTCTGCATAGGGGTTGCCTGCATGATCAGATGAGCTATAGTGTGTCCCAGATAACCCCACCCATTTTTTGGGGTTTATAATTACCATAAATGAAGGTTTGTTATTAGCTCATTTGATCCACACATAAAATCTTCCAGCAGAACCAGGCAGCTATCTGGCCTGATCTGTTGGGGAGAGAGGAGAGTAAAGATGAGCATCTGAGAAACAACAAGCAGGTTAGTGGGGTCAGTGACTGGATGTCAGACACATGCAGCTCTGCAGGAGAAAGCAAAAGAGGGGGCAGAGAGGAAAATGTACAAAATATGAGAGAAGAGTCACATCTTTCTAGGATGGGTAAAGGATGGACAGATGGTTGTGGGATTGGTGAATTAGAATGGTGAACAGAGGAAGATGGGGAGAGACAGAATGTTTTTTCTTCCTTTAGGATTCTTTACATCTGAATTCCAGCCACCTACTGTCTAACAAACCATTGGCTTCTACATCTGGATCCACTTCTCCCAAATCTCCACAGTTCCATTGTTCTCCTCTATCCAGAATGTATGTCTCTATATGTAGTTTGATTTAAGGACCCAGTATACAGACACAGCACAGATAGGGAGTCAGCAGGCAGACGGGTACTAATGCACTGTCTAATTTAATCAAAACAAGGAGAGGAAACAAGAGCAAAGGTGGGAAGTAGAAATACAGTCCTTCAGACTTCCTGCCTATTGGCTCCTGACTTTAGTTTCTTCTTCTCTTCATGTCTTTGCTTGGTCTTTCTGCCGATGATCATCCAATGAATTGACTGATGTATTAGGAAGAAGACAAATAAGAACAGTGAGTGGTTTAAGGTCAGTTAGATGACAGGTTGGGTGGTCTTACACTAATAAATAATAACGTCCTTGAGCTTTATCGTGTAGTTTGTGTTTTTAGAGACTAAATTATTCCAGGCTGTCTTTATTGTCCACTACCACTGCTTAAAACACGACCTTTCTTTGGCTGCTGAAGAACAGATAAAGGTACAAGTCTGTTTATATTGTGTCTATGTACTCATGCCAAAATTAGCTGTCCATGTGCACCAGCCCACACGCTTATTGTGGGCTTATTGGCTAAAGTCTTTATTTCTGTTCTCCAAATACATTCTGTTATTCCTTTGACAAACTTAAAAAGATGGTATAACTGACAGGATTTCTATTTGACAAAGAGAATGACGAATTGTGAACTCAGTGAAGTATCAGATTGATAAGTATTAAAATTGATAATTTGATGCTGATAAACGTGTATCTCAAATTTTTTTGTATGATTAAGTCGGGGAACAAGTCAGTTTCAACAGTGCTTAAAGAATTCCCCATATCTCATAATTCTGATAAAGGTCGTGTTGACAACGTCTGTGTTAATCTCTACATACATATTCAGATGAAGTTATAATCACCGAAATTGTGTGCATGCACAAATCTGGGTGATATATAGTTAGTTATGAAAATATTCTGAATGAAAGCCCATTTTGCCAAATTTATTCACGAGGAAAAAACTAAAATCTCCCATTTGAAGAATTTAAGGGGTGGTTTTCATTCCCGGGGTGTTTTCTGAAATCCTGTCAGACATTTCAGACGGGATACTCACAAAGGTATATTACTGCATTACGGCAGCAGAGGGACACAATCTCAAACTACTATATATGAACACTTGTTAAGGAACTCTCGACGTCACCTTTAAATAGACTGTGTCAGCACCACTTGTCAACATGCAGGATTTATTCTGGGACTATTACCTTTCCTGAACCTTATGCCTAAGCCAGTGAGTACAATACCCAAAGGTGCCAGGTCTGATATAAACCTCGCTGTGCTTGCTGGGTTACTTCACCACCAGACCACCAACATCATAATGCAGACTTTGTATATATTTAAAAACAGGCTGTTATCGCTTGGTTTCCAAGAGTCCTGAGACACAATACAACACGCCACCCTGTCTGCATGTCTGTGATCCCACTGGTGTCTGACAGAATAGAAGCATTTCATGCCTCGGGAACAGCATAAGTAATTCTCACAGCATGTGAAGTCAAAAACCATGAAATGAAGTTTAAGGAACTCTCTGTCAACCTCTGATTATAATGAAACATAGATCTGGGTGAAGGTGCAAAATTATTTCCAAAGCTTTGAGTTTCCCCAGAAGCACATCGACACAAAGACTCGTGAAATGGAAGAAGGTTGGACCCATTAAGACATTTTCAAGAATTGGATGTCTTTCCAAACCGGGCGACAGAGCAAGAAGGACCTTGGTCAGGGTGCTGACCGAGAACTCAACTACTAGACCAAATGAAAAAGCTTACGAAAAAAGAAATGTCCAAAATGCGTGTATGAGATTAATTCATCAGGTTCTGCTGTGCTTTCTCAGAAAACCCTTGTCTCACCCGCTGGAAACCTGGTGAAATTTAGTGAAAACAACTATGAGAAATACTCCATAATGAGAAACGCAATGATGTGCGACGTGTGAAAGGATTTGAATACTTGTTAAAGTGACTATGCATGTACAATACACCCATGATTGACTTGCATTGCATGCATAACTAACACATGCATGTATTGGCTCGCCGAGTCCTTACCTGCCTTGGATACAAAAAAAAGAAAATACATGTAAAAAGCCAAAAGCATTCGTCACTTCAAAGCGTTTCTGTTAATCCAGCTGACCTAAGCTGATGATAATGTTTTCAGACACACTGTCAAGTACAATATTTGCTCAATGAAGTGTGTTGATAAGACCTGAAATAGAACTAATCAATGGGTGAGTGCCACACTATCAGGCCAATATACAGAGATAGCAGCACAGGTAGCTTACAGATTCATACTGATGGGAGTCAAAACCTGTGAAATCACAACATAAATGCTACTGGGGATTTCAAGGACTCGTTAACTCACTTATTCACACAAATGAATCCCTTCTACTCAGACAGTCAGTGACCCAGCTCTGCGCCTTCCCTCCATATATTCATGCATGCAGCAAAGTTTGTTGATTGAAATGGGTTTGTGTAGCGTGCTATTCAAAATCACAATCACAGCTTAAACCCGAGTTAATAATCCTTGACATTTTCCCATGAATAAATGCCAGTTGTGTCACTCAATCAAAGCCTGATAGCAGAGCAGTGATTCGACCCAAGCGCACTTTTTGACAGCTTTTGAAACACTGGGCTGCTCTGATTGGTTTTTGTTGTTGTTTAAATGTGAGTTAAGTTTCACATGAGTATGGTTGGGGCTGCCATACAAATACTATTTCATTTTTTAATTTTATCTTTGCAAACTGCATTATATTTGCTGATTGCAAGCTGCCAAACAAATGCCAGTTCTTACTGGTTCTTACTGTATGATGAATTTCCAACTGTTGTCATGGTCCAGGTCAGCTCCAGTGTTCTCCTCCCGGTGCTTCCTGGTATCCACCACTTCTCATCACCTGCACTACCTACCTGTTTCTGATCCGCAACTAATCAACAGATGGGATTGGCGTCCTCATCTCTGTTTCGCCAGTTTGTTATCTAACCACATGTTGGAAACCGACTACCTAGCCTCATGTTTGTTGTTTAAAGACCTGTACTTACCTGTTCTTCTCTGTGCTTCTAGTTGCATCGTTTCCCATAATACCTCATCAGCTCAGGATTCTGGTCGCTAGTTTCTGCGTAGCAATCACAATACAATACAGTTTTATTTATTTAGCACATTTAAAAACCGGAAGGCACACCAAAGTGGTTCACAGTAATACAGAGAAACAACATAAGTCAATAACAGGGTACAGATCGGGCACTAGCACAGACAGAATGGAGGCACTAATAGACCAGAAGAGTTAAATAAAATAGGCATCAAACCTCAATACAGAAGGAAGGTCAGCTCGTCAGTGTTGGGACTAACGCGTTATTAAGTAACGCATTACAGTAACTACGTTATTATTGTGGTAACGAGCACGGTAACTAGTTATTATGCCAAAAATCAGGAACGCGTTAGTCGTTACTGGGATTTAGATAGGGTCGTTACTCGTTACTTCGTGTGGTGGCTATCGCGGAGCTTCCACAGATTCTGTAACACTGGCAAGTGGTGGAGGCCAGCAGGTGGATGAGGAAAGGGGACGCAGTAGAAAAGAGACCCGAGGCGGCTGCCGGTGGTGAACTGAACGTCAGTATAGAAGTTATGACCTGCAGTCTATCTGGGTCAGATATAAACAAGTTTAGGTGGATTTATTTTCGTTATTCTGACTTTTTCCGTACGGCGTACTAGCTAGCATGACAGAGTTTCTATACAGCTGGTGTGGGTGCTATGAAGTTAATGTGAACTTTTTTTTGTTCATAGTTATTAGTAGTTGCCCAAACGTCCGTCTGGTATTCAGAGAAAATATTACGCGTTTCTTATGAGGTGAAAAGGAACAGTTTGTCCCGTAATTCAGCTACAATGAAAAGGCACAAAGCTAGAGTTATTCTGTGTCTTTGCTGCACAGCTGCCTCTTCTTCTTTCATTCTCCCCCCCTCCCTCTCCGTGTTCTACTTCAATCATGAAAACTGATCAATTATCAGCTGATCGGCTCTCTTGTTGTTTATCGCACACCTTTGCGCCAGAAAGAGGAAACAGCCAATGTCCGTTTAACAACAGCAGCACGTTTAAAGCTGATCAGCTGTTGTTAGAATTTATTAATATTAATTCTTAGTATCAGCTGATGTTGCTGGAGCCACAGCTGCAAACAAAGCTGCTGGTCATGATATCGGTTTGGTATCTGGTGAGAGGGAAACATGAAGATGAAACCAGGAGATGTCCCTTACGAATCATCAGAGCTGAACAAGTGATGGAGAAACAGGTTTACCTTTTAGGTGACATAAATGAGTTGAAGGGAAGTTATGAACTGTTTCTGAGAGACAGATAACCCCAGGATCCTTTTTAGGTAGCTGACAGCTGGTAACTGTGCAGGTGCGGATCTAGCAAAGTTTTGTCAGGGGGGCCAGGTAGGGCATTAACAGGGAGAGGTGGGCACAAAGAAATACTTTTCTTTCTTATTCTCATTTAAAATGTCTAGCTTTTAAAAAATAATTATCTGAATCTTACAACAAACGATTGATAGATCGATGCATATATACCATCAAAACAGTGTACATCACTGTCACAACAACGTTTGTTTTCATTCAAAGGCTTTATGATTTTTCCTATAATGGTGGGCCAGTCTCTAGTCAAAATGCCCGGGCCGATTTTTTGTCCCCGTCCAGCCCTGTATGCAGCTCATCTGCAGTCTGGTGTTATCTACATCTTCCTATTCAGAAGGCAGAATTTCCGAGTTCTGAGTACAATCAAAGCACCACGACTGCAGTTTTTGTGTTGGATGTAAAAGGCGCACATGACGCTGTGACGTAGGCTAGAATCATGGCAGCGGTCAATGACGGTCCAGGCGTGGGATTTCTCTCATGGAAATATGCACATTATCTTTTCCTTTCTATTGTAGGTGGCACAGTGCACCTTGTGGGCAAGTAAGCAGCTGGAAGACTGGCAAAGTTGTGGAAGCAACACATTAACAAGAGAATTCTGAGTAAAACCAAAGTTACTTTCCCTAGTAACTAGTTGCTTTTGAAAGTAACGAGTAACTTGAAGTAACTGAGTTACTTTGATAGAAGTAAGTAGTAATGTAACTAAGTTACTATTTTAAAGTAACTTACCCAACACTGCAGATTGTGAATATAAAATATCTACTAAGAAGATAAAACAGCAGTAAATTAATAATAACATAATAAATTTAATAAAAAGTTTAAAAAGGGTATTAACTGGTCAGAAAAGCCAGGTCAAATAAGTATGATTTCAATCTTGATTTAAAGGATTGGATAGAGTCCGAGGCACGGATAGAAGCAGGGAGGCCTGTTCCAAAGGTTGGTGTGCAGCTGAAGCAAAGGGTTGCCTCTGGTCTTCAGTCTAAACGTAGGTTGGGCCAGGAGTAACTGACCTGATGATCTTAATGCACGACAAGGAGTGTACAGATTGAGGAGGTCAAGTGAGTAGCAAGATTTTAAACTCAATGCGATATTTGATAGGTAACCAGTGTAGATCAACAATAGCCAGAGTAATAGGGTCAAATTTCCTAGCTTTCCTAGTAAGAAGGCGAGCTGCAGCATTCTGAACGAGTTGCAGCCTTCAAAGAGAGAAGGCTTGGAGACCACAGCAGAGAGAATTGCAATAGTCTAACCTGGAGATCACAAAAGCGTGGATAAGTTTTTACAGGTCCCTGCATGGTATATAATGCTTAGCTTTTGAAATCTGGCGCATTTGAAAGAAGCCATATTTAACTACAGATGACACTTGCTTATCGAGCTTAAAGGAGCTGTCCAAATAAACACCCAGGTCACGTATAGAATCAGAGAGAGAGTTAGCAAGGGGCCCCAGCAGGACAACAAGCTGGTCTCGAGGTATATGGCTATCGAACACCATAACTTTAGTTTTTCTCATTTAAAATTAGGGAATTATCTGACAGCCAATCTTTGACCTCTCTCAGGCAATCGAACAGGGAGTGCCATCACTTCACGTTTCTTCAGGCAAACGCGTCTCGCCTTCTCCACCTGCCACCTTCTCCCGCGGATCACTGAAAGGATAAGGTTGGAAACAGTTCTCTCATTTCTGACTCTGGAGCTCACCTGGCCGTCTATCTCCCCGGAGCAGTCTCACCTCACCCACCAAGTAAGATCTCCTCATCTCAGTTCTCACATCATCCATCCAGTTACCTCTGCAAACCCACCCACCTTTCCCTCTTCCTCTGCCCGCAGTCAGGAAAAACCATCTTTGTGTAGCCGCCAAGAAAACCTTCCCTTGTGTAGTAACAAACTTCCCCGTGCCTGTTATAAAATAAAACACTTAAAACATATTATTACTTTTCATGTTGCTCTTCTCACACCAGCCTCCCGTGACAACTGTATCGTATTGGTCACAATGTTAACATCACCAAAAGAAATCACAGTGCTGTACATCAGTGTGAAAGGAAAAAAAAAAACCAGTCATGAACAATGCAATGCAAAATGATAAAACACATGTCCAGGTGTAGTCCAGGTGTAGTCCATGTGTAGTCCAGGTGTAGTCCACTTCTTTGCCTACATCACCTGGAATAGGCTCCAGTCTTCCCACCTTGAACTGGATAAACAGTTAAGAGAACATAATGAATAATACACGAATTATACAACAAAAAAACAACCACCTGGAAAAATATTTTTAAGAGAAGAAGAAATCCAAGAGAATTTTCCATGTTTGTGCCTTTATTGAATAAGAAAGACAGATGTTCTCAGTCTTATGTCTGGCAATTAAAAATGAGTCAGAGGTCTCAGCGAGTATAAGATCACTGTAGTTTGTTCTCACTAAAGTAGGAATAATCAGCAGGTATGTGACAGTAAATAAAACTATAGGTACTCTATGACCTTAACTGCATTGCCATTATATTGCAAACTGCTGATTTGAACATTAATGACTAAATTTGTCTGTTTGTGTTTTGTTTTTTTTCTCTTTCTCGGTTGTTTATGCCACATCACATCACAGGAATCTTGAGAGATGTTCCATATCTATGTTGTTCTTTCATTACCCCAGGCTTATGGAGACTTACATGGATATTGATGTTGGTTGGGGCTTTAAACCATAAGGGTTTAGGCAATAACACAGCTGACTGTGTGTGCCTGTATGAGAGAGAGAGAGACAGACAGACGGAGAGCAGGGTTGGAAGATGATCGTTCACTTGATGAAAAAAGTATATGACACGAGTGTCTGTCAGCTCAAATAAGCTCTTTCCCTCTTGCCATCTCCCCCGGTCTCCTGTGTGACACGCTACATTTGCATTGGCAACTTAGATTAAGCCCTGCGACAGACTGGCGACCTGTCCAGGGTGTACCCCGCCTCTCGCCCTATGACAGCTGGGATAGGCTCCAGCGCCCCCCGCGACCCTGAAAAGGATCGCGAATGGATGGATGGATGGAACTTAGATTAAGTTTATTTCACCCAGGTGACACAAAAGACAGCAAGTCGATCATGTGTTTGGCACTTTACGTGAGCAGGAGGGGGTCAGTGGCAATTACAAGGTGAAAAGATAAGATTTAAATCTTAGCACGTGGGTCTTAAACGAGGCTCGGAAGAAAAGGAGAAAACTGATCTGCAGATGCTTCGCTTGTGAATCTCTGCGATGGCTGTAGTCTGTTCATTCTCGAGAGGGTTGTTCAGGTCTTAAATCTGCAGGAAGGCAAAGAAAGATGTGCTGAAGTAGGGACACAACCTTTTGTTCCAAGACACCTGTGGCACACGCTCGTCATAATTTTTTTTATTCTGCAGGTCTTATGTTTAGTGGCAATATGCTGCTGCTTGAATGTGGCTACTCGAATGTAACACAGTGACTGCAACAGGATGAAAACAGCTGCCTAGTGTTCGCAAACATGCCAACCCACCCCTCTACAGCAATTTGTGGTTCAGGAGATATGCACTGGAAATACATTTTGGTGGTAACAGCTGGACACAGTCACTGTGCACAGATTCCCAGTGTCTTGTTGTCACAGCGAGTTTGCCAGGTTCTCCATTTTGCCAGCAGATAGACAGAGATGTGGCCAAATGTATTGGTACCTTTAGAAAATAAAACACAGACACACAATTATGTTAGTCATAGTGGTGGAGTCTCATATAACATATGGCCTGAGTTTCAGGTATCGAGGTCAGTGTATGTACGAATAATTCCTAATTCTAACATGGTCATCCGAGGCATGCAACTCTTACTGTGAGCACACCTGGCCAGACAGAAGGAATGCTATTTATTTAGCAGAATTAAAATGGCTTATTTCAGACAGCAGATATGCTGCTGTCTAAAATAATAAGGATTATTTTAGTCACGTCTTTTATTCCAGTGGGACTTCCTTGTAACCAGGGTAATTTAAATCAGTGGGTAAATGTTTTAAATATAATAACTGCATTCACTGATGCAGAGGAACAGAGGGCACATGCTCCTCTCCTGTTTTTATAAAACATAAAAGATGTTGATAACATTACATGTGGGCAGTCCTTTTTACTAAAAATAACACAAACAAAACTCTCCATCATCATTGGTTGGGTTGATGATACCAACCCTTGCTCAATTGATACTATCGATATGGCACCAAGTAAATCAATAGAAAATAAACCAAAACAAAAATTAAATTTCTATATATTGCTAGTATTGATCCAATACTGATACCAGCGTTGGTGTTGATACCATTGAGCTTTGTGGGGTCTTTCATAAACTGTTCATGATGATCCTAAATGTCTGCAGAGATTCCACATCCCAGCGACCTTCAGGATTACAGAACCGTGACACTGACTTCCCATTTCAAGAAAGACTCATCCGCCTTCCCGTTCACCTCTACACCACAGACTTCAGCCACTGCACAGAGATCTGCCATCAAGTTTTCTGATGACTCTGTGGTGGTTGGATGTGTCAGTACCGGGTTGTGGAAATATGGTGTGAGTAGAATCATCTGTAGCTTAAGGTGACAAAGACCAAAGAACTGATTGTGGACTTTAGGAGGACCAGGAAACATGTGACCCCTTTTTCAATCCAGGGGGTCGATGTGGAGATTGTGGAGGACTAGAAATACCTCAAAGTACACATGGACAATAAGCTGGACTGGGTTAAAAAAAACCCTTTACTGTACAGGAGGGACCAGAGTCGTCTCTATTCTCTGAGGTAGAGAGGGGTCTTTCAACATCTGTCAGTCACAGCGAGAGACTAAGATTACCCATAATGCATCACTGAACGACACAGGAAATCATTCCTGCCTGTGGCCATCTTTCTGTACAGCTCCTCCACCTAATGCACAGTACACACTGTGTGCTGTGCACATTCTCTACAGTAAAATAACAAAGTTTTACAGGAGAGTTAAATGAGTAAAATGTTAGAGTAAAATGTCAATCATAGATATGTAATCTCTGTAATATTCTGGATATTTATAATTGAGCTATTTGCATATATTAGAGCCATTTCTTTTATTTTGTAACTATGTATTTCTTTCTTATATTTCATTTAGTTCAGTCTGATACTGTCTTATTGTTTTTTGGAGCAACTGTAACCACACGGTTTCCTCAGGGATTAATAAAGAGTTCTGATTCTGAATCTGAACATGTTAATAATACATTTTCAGAGCAAATAGTTATTGAGGTGAGAGTATGGATCATGTTGCCCCATGTGCGGATGTGGAATCATAATCAGAGATATCAATTCTCAGGTGATAGATAAAAAAAAAAAACATTATTTTTTTAGATTTTAGGTCATTGTTAGAAAAACTGCTGGCTACATGTAATGGGTCATTAATCAGGACACGGTTCATGGTGGTAACCAGACACTGTTGATATCAGTATTGTTATCTTTCCACTATTTAAAGCATCCTTCTGGTTCATCTAGTATCTGTTTTCCTTCTGTGTCCACATCCAGGGATTTTGGCCTGGTCCCCTGGAGTTCCTTATAATATCTGCAGCTGTTCTTTGGTTCTTTGGTGTCAATGAGACACATAACTGAAAGTCTAAACGGCTTAATGATGACACCGATACCACAGCTGCTCACTGCATGTTCTTTGCTGGTCATCTCTTAAGCCTATACTGCTCTGTGACATACATATGACAATGTGACTGCAGCTGTGTGTATTGACAAATTTAGAAGTCCATAGTCCAATAATTACCTTTTGGCTCTGATGGGATAAGTGAATTATGTGAATGCTATTATGGAGCTTTGCCATATGAAAAATTGATTCTGATGCATAATGAAATTTTCTTTATTATGGAGTTTTCACCTGTGCATTGTTGGTGAGTTACAGCAGTATGGTCTCATTCATTACTGTCAGCCAGCAGGTCTGAAGCTCCTGTAATTGCATCAGAGTGGCACATATGTTAAGTCCCCAGGGTCAGATTTGATCTCCATCTCCTCCCCTCAGTATGGCTGTGTGGAAGATCTCTAACTCCAATATCATTAGACAACTTGGAGGAACACTTCGATTTGGAACTTTTAACTGTTTTTTATATAAGTTTAACATCTTTTCTATCCATACACCACATACACATTTTCTGTGAAGTAATGCAAAGTTTATAATCTAAATTTATAATTACAGGACAGTCTGAGCGATTAACTCCCAGAATATTTTCTCTGGCTTCACATGTTTATCACCTCTCTCCTCACTTCTACAACTCCCAGCAAAAGGCCAATATTTAGTTCAGTTAGGACCACCGTTTTAAAAAGATTGTTTCCGTCTTCAGTATTTTAGGTCTGGTGGCCAAAACTCCTGCACAGAACAGGCAGCTGTGAGGGCCTGTGGCTCAGGAGATGAAGCCGGCTGTCCACCAACTGGAAGGTCTGCGATTTGATCCATGGCCCCCTCTAAGTTGCTCTCAATGCATCCATCAGTGTGAGAGTCTGTGTGTGACAGAAACTGCTTAAAGGTGTGGAATAAAGTGCTGTATGAATGTGTGTATAAAGGGGTGAATACAGCTTCTACAAAACGTACTTTGAGGGCTCAGAGTAGAGAAGTGCTATAAAAAGCAATCCATAACAGATCAGTGACAACAGATTTAACATTCGTTAAAGTCAAACAAAGCTTGAAAGTAGGAGCAGGGTGGATGGAGTTTGCAGAGCGGCTCGCTGGAACAACTGTGGGCAGGCTTAAGCAGCTTAAATAGTGCATCCTTTCTGAGATGTGCCAATTACCAGCCATGAGCTGATGTGGTGCAGCCTTGAAATGAGTCAATCAGCTGTGGTCATGGCTTAGCTTCACTTTCTACAGAGTCCTGATTGTTATTATAATGAATGTTCAGGCTTGACTGTTGAACTTTGTAGTTATTTTGATGGTATTGCTCATGTGATGTTACATGCTTACAGCAGCTGAAAAAGATAAATGAAAGAAAGTCCTTTTTATTGCCTTATCAAAAGGACTTTTAATGTCTAAACCTAATGCAAGCTGCTTTTTTTGTATTTTCAGATATATTATAAGGTAATTTTCTGGTTGATGGTGACTTCCTATCATGCCTCATTTGTTTTTCTTTGATTTGGTGAGACATTTTGCTGATTTCCTGTGTTTTGAAACAGCAGGAAGTGACAGTTTATGACTGTTTCATTAGTGATTGTGTATATGTGAGGCTTAGGGCTCTGAAAGAGTCGTCTACACACAATTTGAGGAGCACTTTGTGGTTGTTAACAATTTATTTGGCTTATTTGTAGATGTTTTTAGATAATTTCCAATATAAGAAAGAACTCCCACTCTTTGTATTTTTGATTTTGCAAGAGATGCTCAGCGGAAGGATGAATGAATGGGGCTCTATTAAGCTACAGTTTGAAGTGGGTTTTTTTCTTTTTTCAAAATCATTCATCGTCCCTTTGACAGAAAGGGTTCAGACATTTTGTAACGTATATTTTCTGCTGGGTTGGATTGTTGTAAAATGCATTTCTGTAAGTATTCAGGATGAACCGCTTCATGAAATCCACTATTTTTATTTCAGCCATGAAGCGAGCTGCAGAGGAGAGTTCCTGACAGTATCCTTCTGAAAGCTTCAGCCATCACAACCAGCTTCTAACATTTCTTTTTATGATTTACCAATGTTTCAAATCTCATTATGTTTTTAAAACGTGTACGTCATCAAGGGACTAAATCAGCATGCAAATTGCACCCAGTGCCAGTCTGGGTACCTACAGCAGGTTTAAACCCTAAATGTAAGTTAATTCATTAAATTATTGTATCACTCAGTACATTTAAAAAACACATTAAACATTTCAAATCAGTCAAAATGTGCCAACAGAAATTGTTTAGGTTTTTTGTAACTTTTTTGTGAGCTGCAATCTGCCGAGTAACTAATAAACTCATGCTGAAGCCTTCAACAAACAGATTATTGATAAACGCCTTATTATTATTATTATTATTATTATTATTATTATTATTATTATTATTATTGATTGATTGATTGATTTTGTAAATGAACAAGCTGTTCATTTACTGCACGGCATTTTTATTTTAACAATACATGACTTCTCGTTGATTGACTTGCTGTATTCCCCTGATCCCGACACTGACACTAATAGAATTCACACCTCTTCTGTAGGCCCTTCATTTCCATACTAATACACTGCTGTGTCTCTCACTGATTCAAGGTATTCCCTTGGTGATACTGAAATTACAAAACTACCCTGACAGCCCACTTGACAGTGGGGAAAAAAACCCACATAACACATTGTTGTTATTCAAATGAGGTCTGAGTCACTTTAAGGCATTCACTCACTACTTGTTAGAAACCCTTTTTCAAGAACTTGGGGAAATTTTAATTGGTTCAACACTGACATTCACTAGTGTTTTTGCCATTTTGAAGCCTAAACCAATCCTGTGTAAGTTCTGCCCCAACAGGCTGTTATACAGATGTCTGCTAGAGGGCTTTCTCCTCATCCACATACTAAGATGATGTGAGTAGATGTCGTACAGTGTGCTGCGAGTGATTTTCTTTATGTGTAAAAAACAGAAAAGAATGAAGGTGACAGATTAGTGCAGTCATTTTGTTCCTGCACTTGGTCCTGGGAAACTAAACACATAAAAAGTAAGACAGGAGTAAGAGAGGAGTTCAGAGGAGGAATAGAGGGAGTGAAAGGAAGAGGCAGAATACATGATTCTGACAGATTCCAGTTTAGACCCAGATCCTTTTCATCTTAACAAGATGATAAGGTATTTCAGTCTCAGGTGTCAGGAGCAGCTACAAGATGGCTGGTGGAAATGCTGCAGAACAAGCAGGACCACCTTAAGGAGGTAAACTGAGCGATAGAACAAGAAAAGCCTTTGTCAGGATCCAGGATCCTGATTGGTACTCAAACATCAACATGTCATGGACTTAGACGCACTTTATCACTCAGGTTTTTATGACAGAATTTGAGTAAAAGACACTGCTCACTTGATCTTTAGCTAAAGGCACTTAAATGATCCTGACAGCACCAAGAAAAACAAAGATTTTCTCCTCAGATTAGACAAAAACACAACTGTTTGGAAAGATCCCCAAGCACTTAGTCAGGCAAATACCAAACAATACTCCTGATATCATCCCTGTGGTGAAGCATGGGGGAGGCAGCATCACACTGTGGCATCACTTCTCTGGTATAGGAAGGCTGGTTTGAACTGACAGAAGAAAGAATGCCATCAAATACAAGAACGTGATTCACAGTGCAGTTGGCCGGATACTGGGCACCGTTCCTCTGAGCATGTCAGTGAGCTGAGAGATGGAGCCAAGACTATTCTTTAATGGCCCAAACAAAGCCCGTACCTAACCCCCAAAAGAACTAGAGAGAGGTGTGACAGTGGCAGCTTACATACACCTATGATCTTGTTTGATGATCTTTTACACACACAAACACACACACACACATACACACACACACTTCATTTTATGCATTATTATGGGCTGTTTAGTATAGGTTCATGGTATAAAAGTTGATTCTGAAAACCTTAAAGCTACTAACAGGAGAACTAAGGTGGAAAATGATCGGTGATAAGAAATGTTACAGTAACAGCTTTAACCACAGTTTGCATGATTAACTTTAAACATTATAAGTCAGCTTGATAACTATTACTGTCTCAGTCTTTTAAAATGCTACGGTAAGAAAGGATTGCAAAGAAATTCAAGAAGAATTCAACTAAAAATAAAAGTACAAACACATTTAAAAAACTGCATTAACTTTGTAAGAAAACAGGTATGGTATCTGCAATGGAAAACAACCCTACCACATTTTATTTTTTGGAGAAAACATATATTAGTATTCTTAAAGCACAGCTATAATTTGCTGTATAATTTCCTACATTCCATATTTTTGTCTAAGTTCCCATTTACTGCTTCACATTCCAGTTTTTTATGACTTAGTACACGAAATAGAAACTGCATGCTGTAAATGCATCTGATGAATCCAACATGAGTCGGACGGCTAACTGTGCAGTAGTCTAAAAGGCCTCGGGGTAACAGAGATCAAGCCATAACATATGAAAGCAGGTTAATGAGGTGGATGCAGCGTATAAAAATGTAGACAATCATCTTCTAAAGTACCGACAAATAGACAAAGTCAGATAACTGCTAACTGCTTTTTCCTCCAGCAAAAGGCAAACAGGTTCATTTGAGTTTTACACTTGTTCTTATTTAGTTGATCAGATTTGAAGCGCAAGTAAACTTTAACTGGACTAGACAGCCTCTGGCTTCACTCTTGAGTTTATCAATTCATTTTTACGACTGGCATTTGTTACAGTTTCAGATTATTCTTTGATTTCTTCCGCTAAAGACAGACACCAGGTTTGCATACACACACGATAGATTATATTGCTTCCCATTAGCTATATTTATAATAATCAGCTTGTGTTTTAGAAAACACTAATGCACATCCATAATTTGTCATCACTTCTCCCATAATGTGAAAGCAAAATGATTAACCTTGACGGTGGAAATCTGTGCTTCACAAATGTTAAGACTGAAACCTGTGTTCAAGAAAGCCATTACAGTGTTTATTTTTAGCTTTGTTGCTCTTTGCATAATGTTGCTAGTAATGGTATTAAACAAGCAATGCCACACGATGAGTCATTTCTGAAGGTTGGCCAATGTAACCCATTCAGTTTTATTTGGATTCATCCTTGTTTGGCATTTATCTATATTTCTCAGAAGGTATATTATTATTATTAAGGTATATTATGGTTTCATAACTTTTACATAACTATGTTTTTAGTTTGCATTAATGGGATTTGTTTTTTGTTTACAGTTTTTCTACATCAGACATCAGATCCATGTCAGACAGCGCTCTGTTTTTTTTTTACTTCTACTTGCACAAATGCATCTAAATAATGCAAGCTTTTATAAAATTGGTCAAATTAAATTTAGATTAGCCTATTTCCATACACTGCTGTTTCATTACTATTTAAGTCCAAACTCTGAAAGTATAAAAATCCTATTGCTCCATTTATTTATGTAAATATTTGCACATTTTTGGTGGAACAGATATGATTGAAAACCCCAAAAATTATACATCAAGAGAAATGTTGAAATGTCCATATTTTGGGATGTTTGGCTTTCTCTAATATCTTATATTTCTTAATACTGTTCATCTAGTTGTTTTACTTTAACAATGAAATGTTTACTAATTATCAGATATATCCTAATTTTATTTTTTTACAGTTTTGTCTAATAAAAATATAAAGATTTCATAAACTTAATATCTATAAATGATTTCATAGCTGATAAGAATGTGAAACATGTTTAACCCAACGCATTTTGATAAAGCCAGGTTGCCTTTCATATTTATAGCAACTATACCACTGTATCTGTGTACATTTATTTATTATGTGCTTTTAAAATATACTAAACTATTCACCATCACATGACATATTTATCTAACAGTAGGTTCCAATGCAACATTTAAGCACTCTCGTGCAGTAGTGCATGAGTAACTGTGTAACTGCATTGCGTTTATAATTCTTGTGAATACTGTATCTCAGTGGTACAACAGTGGTCTACAATGTAACAAGCTCCAGACCTGAGGGACCAGAGTTTGTTAATAACATGTAGAATTTATGTTTGGCTGTAAGACAAGAAAACATACATATGACAAACTCATAGCAGTGCACCGATAGATTATGTAGCTGTGATATATTAGCCCGTGTAGCAGAACATTACATAAGAGGGCTTTAAGTGAAAGGAGCAAGGGGAGCAAAGGGAAGTGGGGGGGAGTGGGCACTGTTAATGTAACACTGGTGTCACTGACATCAAGTCTGTTGCGTTGAAAACAGCAAGCTCCTGCCCTGCACTGATGTTCTGAGGTAGTAAATATTTTTATGTCCTTTCAGTCCAACAAATGTTTTTCTAGACAGAAGTCTGTGAATTAATTTGATTACACAAGATGTTGACTTGTGCTGAATAACAGGAGCCAATTATGTTTTTACCAGCCACAAGTGTGCTCCCTGTATTGTTTTAGTGTTATGAGAATGTAAGTGGGAAGTACCACAGAGCCAGTTTTGACTATTTTGGATTGAGTTTAATAATGTGGACAGATTTTATCAGTGTGATTGCTTACATTTACCCCGGTCAACAGTTTACTGAATAACCACAAGATTAGGCATTTTTGGTAAAGTCACTTTTTAAATATTACACCATATAAATACTATTAATAGAAAATGTAATAATTATGTAATTTACTGGATATACAGCTGGTAATCAAGCATCCTTCTTTTTGAAAGGCCCACAAACATGGCCGCCCACCTTGGTGCTGCTGGCTGGTCCCAGACATGACAGACTAAGGCTGCTCAGAGCAATGTTAGTGATACGACTGGCAAACGAGAGCAAAGTCAAACACAAAAGTTTCCAATTTAAATAAATGGAGCTTATTTGACATGAAGACAAATCTTTTTTAATCCGTTCGACCGTCGATGCTGCTGCACTCACATGTGTTCCAACGGTTTATTGGTCCTGTGTATATATTAGTCCACAAATATGCCAAAAGAAGACCTGCAAGGTAAAAACCGAACAAATGTCATATTTTACATATAGTGAATATACCCAGCTTTAATCAGCAGCAGTAACTTGCTGTTTCATAAACTGTGATGAGTTCAAGTTTCCTCACATGGAACACTTAGACCCAGATATGAGCTTAACAAGTATCTGCTGTAAACTTAGTATCAAGAACCAGGTCAGCCACAAATCTATGGGCTGTATAGATGTAAATATATACAAATATTGTGTTCATCTCTTTATTCCAGTAAGAGTCTTCATAACCTGCAGACAGATGCCAGTGACAGGCTTTGAGGCCACCAACAGAATCCACTCTCGCTGTTGCAGAGCACAGTCCCGAGGCTTAACCCATTGGGACCTTTCCAGAAGGAGTGAGCTTTTCTAATGCTCTGTATTTCAGCGTTTCAGTCGCCCACTCATTTTCTGTTTTAAGTTTGAGTGCTAGTGAGACCCAGCCACTACCCATAAGGCTAGCTATTTTAAAAGCTGAATACTATCAGATAACAGCAAAGCCTTATTTAGAAATGGTCTCCCTGAAGTCTCTATACTGGCACAAAATATTCATTCTGCTTTTTGCTAATTCCAACCCAGAAACGCAGCGTGTTATCTAATAAAAAACAGACAAACCACTATTTCCCACAGAAATTATCGACCGGCACTATTTCAGTCACTGGCACAAGGGTGCCAGACTACTGAGTACAAGCAGCTAAATATGGACTCCCTAGGGAGTCCAGCAATCAAGGACAAGACAGTCATTTCCCAGTCTGGAATGCCAATGTCTGGAATTATTTTAATGCTGAGAGTTAAAACTGAACTTTATTTTCTTTATTATGTTTGTTTCCACAAGAGTCTCATTTAGTGCACAGGAAAAAATACCAAAATATCCAAACAACAAGACGAATGACAGTACATGAGTGACGATGAATAAGACCTGAACATGTATTTAAGTGAAACAGTAATGATACGAGATATGCTGAACTTTATAAAAATGTTACTTTTCTATTTTAATTAGGGTCTGATACTCAACGTCACTGTCTCTAGACTAGAATAAATACAGTTTTCACAAATGGCTGATCAAATATGATCCTTCGCTGCTAAAGGGTCAACATGACCCTAGTCTTAATTTGAATATGATGAGAAAATGTCAGCAGCCATTCTGTAGTTGATCTATGGCAGAGGTCCCCAACCTTTTTTGCGCCACGGACCGGTTTATGTCCGACAATATTTTCACAGACCGGCCTTTAAGGTGTCACGGATAAATACAACTAAATAAAACCAGTATTATTCATAACACATGGGAAAAGACCCAGGGAAACCGAGTTAACAATAAAAACAATAAAACAAATAACGCTAAAAACCCTGAAAACCATACATTTCACACCCGAGCCTCAACTCTCGCGGCCCAGTACTAACCGACTCATGGACCGGTACCAGTCCGTAGCCCGGTGGTTCAGGACCGCTGGTCTATACCATTGACCTAACATCCTATCATAACAATATGATAAAAGTATTTTAACAGTGGTACAAAACCATAGTATCTCCATAAATAACAGACTTTTAGTTGCTCTTCTTTTTGCTGCTGTGATAAATGACTCAGTCTTACTGTTTTTGTATCACTGAGAATAAAATCACAGATACTGTTTTTTCTCTTCACTTTAGCTTCACCTAGCTATCATCGATACTTCCCATCATTGATGTTGGCTTACAAAATGCATCAGTGTTGGCACTGTGTCAAATTCAACACATTACATGGTTATAGAGATCCACAGATAAGGAGTTAGCAATTAGCGATGGAGTGTGCATATTTACCATCAATCACAATAGATATATCATTATTTTTTTAAAGCAGTCTCCTTACATATAATCAAATCAAAGAGTGCATAGAAAAATGAAGACTAATGAAAAGGCAACCCTTTGTTTGACACCAAAAATGCTTATTACAACTGAAAAAAGCATCACCAGATACGCTTATTGTAATCTTAAAGTAAATCTGTGGCTCGCATGTATGAAGACTGTGTGGGTACATTGAAGTGTTGCAGGAGCCAAGCTGAGACAAGCTGAGAGTTCTTTTCTTGGCTTATTTTGCAGTGAGCGTGCTATGACCCTGGGCTCATGGCCAGAACGCTATAGCTGAAATGCCTCTGGAGTGCTAATGCTGTTCTCCAATGTAGTTATTATTTGTTATCGGTTTTATCTTTCCCAGGAAATGGGTAAAAATCCAAAAAGCTCCAAGCACACTATGCTGTGACCGTGGACTGTATACTTTAACTTTTGGTCCACGAGCAAATGGATCATTTCTGAAGAAGGTAAGATGGTGGATATGATTTTTGTAACAGCAATAACTAAATAAATAAATAATAAAGTCCTCCCCTCCTGTCAGCCTGTATACTTAGAGGTGAAGTGGGATAACATCAAAGTTGTTTCCACTAAGAGTAAAGTGCTTCTTCTAATTGAGCGGCTTCCTGCTGCAGATCACAGTGGTGAATGGGACTGGGAGTTTTATTTCGTGCACTTTTTACTTTGTTTCTTGAACAGAAAATAATTGGATTACAGTGGGGGACCAAATGCAGATATATGGCGTTGCGTTGATTGACCTCTGATATCAAGTTTGTGCCTCTTGTACCCTGTTGTGTGTTTTCTGGCACTTTTACTTATAACTTTCAAACCTCGGTGAACAAATGCAAGAACACTGCAGTAACTAATGATTTATTTCATAGATGGCATGAAACACAAGTCACACATATTTGATTGTGCAGCACAAAGAGAGCGTAGATATGTTACAAGTTTGTTTTTAATGATTTATTTAAATGAGATATACAGTCATCAAAGTAGAAATCCATCCAGGTCACTGATTAAATCCCACGCTTGGTGAAAGATTTCAGTGTACACATTTCTCTTGCAGACTAAAACATACATTTCAGCACATATAACAGCCTGAACTGCCAATCTGAATGGGTTTTCTGACATTGTTAGCCCATGTTCTGTGTTGTAGTTACTGTTAAAGGGGGTCTGTTCTGCTTTTTCCTAACTTTTCCTGTTAGAGAAGTTAAAAGCTTAGACGTCACACATGACCCTCATTATGTCTCTGAATAAGGACTAGGGGATGAGGGGAGTAACAGCTGAAGGGTAAAACTGTAAAAATACAGTTCTGCTGAAAAGGACTCGACTCAAAAAGGCGGCTGCACCACTATAAAGGCGCAGACATCCTAAGAAGAAGCAGAGGTGATTATACAAATCAAAGGAAAATCCCTGTGCTGCCAGCAGACACTAGCTGATCAGTAGCTCCCAAAACAACACTAATCTCACAGTCAAACCACTTAAACAAGACTCACCGCTACAGCTCGCCACTCTCAGGGCTGGCTCACACACTGACCGAGCAGCTCTCCTCCAGCTTTTAAACTGTTGGGTGGCTGATTGCTGAGTGGAGCCAGCTGCACACTGACTCCTCATGGATACACGGGCAGCTGAGGAAAGAGAAACAGGACACACCTACACAAATCACACGGGCCTGCTAAGAGCCGTAACAGTCCTGTATGATGTCACTGAGAGCAAATATGCCCAACGTGGGCAGAGCATAGACACACGGGCAGCCAATCAAAAGAAAGCTTAGAAAAAAAAGACATCAGTTAAAACAGCTTCCTTCATGCAGTGGATGAACTGAGAAGCAGCGCAGCTCTGTGCTGTTCATTGGCATTTACTGTTTTCATTCTCATAAAGCAATTGAAATAGAAAACACCACATATTATTGCATCCAGCAGTTTAACCAATGTGTGAATGTTTGGGTGAATAACCAATTTCCCCAAAAACAAGCATTTTAAAGATGTTGAATTTATTATTATTTGTTTGTTTTGGTCTTGATTTGCTGAGGAATAAAAAATGGGTGAAAAATATATGTTTATTTTTTTAAGCACAATTGTCACTGTCACAGCTAACACCTAGAGCATTGGCATTTTCTGTCAAATACAGAGATAATAATGAGAAGAAAGAACCAGCTCTGAGAAAACTAGAAGAAGAAAAGGAGATGCAGGCAAAATGGGAGTGCATGAAGCGGTGCAACAGATGAAGAAAAACATGGACAGTGACAAAGGCAGCACAGCATTATGCTACCAGCAGCGCAGCTGGACACAGATTGAACACATAATGATACGCTCCAGTGTTTCTGACACCAAAGTGTCTCAGTCACATCCATGCACGCCCATAAAGTACCACTACTTCCCTCCTCTGTTTGAGAATACATGACAGCGCTGTTCCCTGGCTGAGTGGGCAGTGTGTGGATGTGACACCTCCAACCAGCCGTGACCGTGTCTCTAGCATTTGTTCTCCCTTTTATGTAAGGTGTTCACACCTATGGATAACTTAGAATTTCCAATTAACCTAACCCCATTAACTGCATGTCTTTGGATTGTGGGAGGAAGGCAGAGTACCCGGAGAGAACCCACGCAAACACTCCATCACCCCCTTTTCCTCACCCCTTCCTCTCCTGTTCATAGTAGTTATGTCAGCCATAATATTTGCTGTACTTAAACCCTGACTAATGCTGTTTCAGTGCCTGCCCTCCCTGTCGCAGATAATTGTCTTGATCAATACGGACCCACCCCATATCAGTGAAAATTTTCACTGCTCATTTTCTGCAAAGCCCAAAACGCCCGTGTTATTTTCTGCTGGTATTTGTGAGAATTGGCAGTGAGTTTTCTGACACAGTCAAATTGAACAGTGGGAGGAATATTCAAACAGATCTAGCAGAGAAGAAGACAGCAGACAAGGGCAAGGATTTCTAGAATAAACTAAGACTGATGTAAAGATGTGGCTCATATCGCCTGCATTGGAATGGAGATTTGTCAAATCCCTCTTTGTCAGGTTTCTGTAACACTTTGAAACAGCCACTGTTCTAATAACTAAACAACAAAGAACCAGAAATAGGAAGTATGGCTGTATGTATGCATCAAACATGTTCTAAATTAATTATGTAATAGTACCAGACAAGCAGAGTGTGTTTTCCCCTATGCCTTATAATTGTAATGTTTATTGTTGTTTCAGTAACTCAAATACAGTCGATACGCAAACACTTTTAATGTGTACCATAACCTGAACATACTTGTAACAATATGCTAAAGTTTTTTATTCAGTTTTTTTAAGCTGATGTATAAAAGAGGAGGACACAGGTGGACTACATTTTGCAGAAGGTGCAATCAGGAAGAGATAAGATCCTGTAAGGTTTTGTTCTGGAGGGGGCAAATGTAGCAAAGCAGCATCAGATAGTCGTCTTTAGGATGATTTTGGAAACGAAGAAGAGGAAGCACATTAAAGCAGAGCCAAGGCTTAAATTGGGGAAAGTGAGTGGTAGAGAAGAGTTACCAGCTGTCTGGGAAAGTACATCTATAGTACTGAAAGAAACTGCCAAGAAGGTTTTGGTGAATCCAAAGAAGAGGACAAGGAGACTCGGTGGTGGAATGAGGAAGTAGAAAATATTCAAAGAAGAAGAGCATCAAAGAAACATTGGGTAGTCGGGGAGTACTGTGAGGACAGGCACACAGCAAAGAGAGATAAAGGCAAGTGAACCAAAACAGAACAATATTGTCCTGAACGGGTCTGCTTCAACCCACCAGCAGTGACATATAACATCTCCCTGAATGTGTGCAGGAAGTGAAAGTGACACTGACTAATCTAGTGTACAGTTAGTGGTTCACACAGCCAGTAGCGGTTTTAGATACGGGCGACACGGGCGGTTGCCCGGGGCGGCATCGTGGTGGGGGGCGGCATCGGCAAAAAAAAAAATGGTCGCACTCATGCTGCCCCGACGTCATGCCAGCGCATATTGGGAATGGCATACACACCGATCGTTTTTTTATCGCCCCTTTGCTGGGAGTGAGGGCGCCCTCCGTTTGCGAGGTGCGCCTGCTGCTGGCGGCACTGGGAGGAGAGGGCGGGGCGGCGGGGGATTCTCTGGTTGGCTGGAGCAGCATCTAATAACCAACTCGCCAAATAAAACAAAATAAAAACAAACCAACAAACACGAAAACACAGACATTATGATACAGACTTATAATTTGCACCGATGTTTTTTCGAAATTCTATACACGAAAAGTGAGCGCGAGAGCCCTCGGTGCACCTGCTCGCTGCTGAAGTCAAACTAAACTTTATTGTCATCTCCTCTACATACAGTCCAGTATATAGAGAGACGACGAGGCTCCAGTTACAGCAGTGCAAGTAAACAAACAACAAATATAAGAAGAATAAGAAAATAAATATACACTTTAGGACTCGGGGTAAAGGGATCAATAACAATTTAAAATGTCCGATTTACAGTTTGATGATTTAAAGTCTCACACGCAAGTCGTCGAAAGGGGAGGGGCCGGCTGCTTCCAAATAGAGCACATTTCATTTATAATGTTGTAAATCCAAGTCCATCATGTATTCTTGATTTGAATCCTGGGTTGTGTGAAATCCCAGAAATAAACCCTAGAAAAGGTGAATCTGTGAACTAAGGTGTAGGTGTGTTAGATCATGTTGTGGTGATCCTCGAGTTGGGGGATGGTGTTCATACTGGAGTGCAAAATTAAAACCAGTGGAAGATGGACAAGAAAAGTTCAAAGCCATCAGGTGCTCAGTTTAGAAAAAACACAACAACAACAGCTTTATGTTAATGTCCTTAATATGTTTTGTCTGTATGTGTGTGTGTGTGTGTGTGTGTGTGTGTGTGTGTGTGTGTGTCTGGGGGTGGGGGGGTGGGGCGCGAGAGGGAGTGTTGGCCCAGGGCGCCAAACAGGCTAGGACTGCCACTGCACACAGCGGTGCCACACATAGCAGGTCTCACGCAGCGAGTGTAATAATCATCATTTGGCCTGGAAATGTTGGCACGAGGCCAGCGCTCATGGCTGTCGAACAATTAATATTAAAGCAACCGAGCTGATATAACTGAACTCTAACATGCTGTGTCTAACATCAACCCGGTGATACACAGCTATGAAATAAGCTCGAGTGTCACAGCACAGTCTGGTTCCCTAACTACGAGGAGAAACTAAAACAGGCACCAATTTTGCAAAAGAGAGTAAAAAAACAATTATTTATTGTATGTTATTGTATCATAGCAACAATTGGACAGATTTTTTTGGACATAATTTGGGACAAACATTCATCTGTTTCTAAGGATGTATGTAGTTAAAGTGACAGCATATCCTAATCTGGCAGCATGTTAGTTTTGCCATGCAGTGTTCTGTTGGTTAAAAAGGAGTGTAATACATTCATGGTTCCCAGATGATCGATCTTAATCATTTTGGTGCTGTATTTGACTTTTCATAGCACACCAACATAAGTGACATTTGTGGCTTTGAGTGAAATATTTAAATGTGACCTGGATTGTTAAAAAACAATTAAATTGCTAATATGTTGGCAGTATCCTGACCTTTCCTTGTTAATAACCAGTTTTACTTTAATCAACAATGGCTGACATTGTCATAGAGTGAGACTCTTTTCATTTACAGCTGTATTAAATGAAAAGCTCAACAAAACGCAGCGAAAGGCTGTAGACTTACTTGCAGACTTAGATGTATACAGCTTCATTTATAGCTTTAACTTTATTCTCGGTGAGGCCCAAAGTGCAGCTTAGATTGTTAGCAGATATGTGCAGCTCTCAAGAGAACTGACCAATCACTGCAAATCCCTTGCCAATCCCCAACACCCAGTCAGTTGTGAGACAAGTGAACTCAGCTTGGCACCTTGTCAGACAGTCTCTCCCCCACAGTCTGAAACTACTGGAGATGGTGTATGGTGGGTGGATGTAGTGTGTGTGTGTTTCCGGAATACCTTCAGGGGTATACTGTGGACCGAAATGAACAAGAACAGCGTGTGTTTGCTCTCGCATCGATGACTAAGGGCAATCAAGAGTGAATGTGTGAGTGTGGTTTTCTTGCTCCGTTGGGAATTTCACAGCTTTCCACGTGATGGTCAGTGTGACTTTTTCACTTGAGACCTGTGAATTGGGAGGGAATTGCTTTGAAATAAACTAAATATCTTTCCAGAACAATCCATCTTTGATGCTGTACTGGTTTCTTAGAGTGCTGAGGCTTGATTTTCATATGGGCCAAGAGACACAGGTCATGTGGAAGCCTTTTTGTTCCAGTAATCTTTATTTTTGTCCTTCACTGTGTGATTTTTACTACCATGAAAAAGCTTTTCCTTTTGACGAGCAGATAGTTTGAAATTTTCTCAGGCAGAGCATTGACAATGACTTTAAAATTACCGATAAGAAATGGCAATTTGCTGACAATAAAATCTTTATTAACAAGTCTAAATTGCTAAGTAAAGCATTTACACGCGACTCATAGATTAGATCTCACCACACAATGTCACTATGACATTACCGTGTACTGAAAGCATGAAAACAAAGACGTTTCTTGCCAAGTTTCCCAAACAAAATTGAACAACAGCTAATGAACACATCAAAGTGGATTTTGAGGCCATTACATCCTTACAAAAATAGATGACATATTTAAAGTTGCAGATAAAATACAAATTACACATTCCTGCCATTGAGTTCTAACATTCTCTGTTTCACATCCAGCCATTTAATTACTAACACCTTGCTAGTCCCAGGTTGGGCCCCAGTTTGGCTTCATATGTCTTAATTCTCCATGGCGTAGATTCAAGAAGGTGCTGGAAACATTCCTGAGAGATGTTGACGTGATAATGCCATGCAGTTCTTGCAGATTTCTTGCCGGCACATGATATGAGTCTTCTGTTTCAGTGCATTCCAAAAGTGCTCTTTTGGCTTGAGATCTGGTGACTGTGGATTGCTTTGAGTGCCATGAACTCAAGAGCTTTCTGACATGAGTCTGAGTTACTGTTGGCCTCCTATTGTTTCAAAGAAGCCTAGTCATTCTCTCCTGACATGAAGAACCAGAGACCTGCCGCTCACTGTGTATTTTCTCTTTTCCAAGCCATTCTCTGTAAAACTTGGGGATGGTTGTGCAGGAAAATCGCAGTAAATCAGCGGTTTCTGAAATACTCTGATGAACCTGTCTGGCACCACCAACCGTGTCATGTTCAGATTTCCTTAAATCACATTTATTCCACATTCTGATGCTCAGTTTTAACTTCAGTCTACCTATGTCCCCATGCCTTAATGCAATGAATTATTGCCATGTGATTGGCTAAATTATATGTTTGTGTCAATGGGCAGTTGAACAAGTGTATCAATGAAGTTCACTGCACTTCTACACCAGATCTTCTCCTATCTGCAAAACCCATTTTAACTGCTGCTTCTTTCTAAATCCAGTTGCTGCACACAGATATATTGTTTTCTTTCTGCCACATTTCATCATCTCTTCAGTAAAACCAAAAACATCAAATGTGTAATTTACTATATTTTCTGCATATTACTGTCAATTAGTACAGTAATGTGCAGTACTGTTCTAAAAACGGTCTTCCTTTTGATGTATTCGGTGTGTTTCCTGTGTTTTTGGTGGTCAGATGACAGTTTTAAATAACAAACAGTTGGCAATTCTTATGTGCCGATCTTTAAAAAGATATGCTGAACCTACAAGTGCATATATTGATTTAGATTCTGATAAAATCAACCAAGACAACATACAGTCTCTACAAATAGGCAGAGAAACATTGGAAGTTCTGGTTCTTATCACTCTGATCTCTTTAAGTCTGTGCCAGGTTAACAAAGCTCACAGAGGAAATTAACCTGTGCAGTTTTGATGAAAAGCCCAGGAACAGAAAATCGACCACTTCTCTGCGTTTCAGTGTCTGTTTAAAATCAATACATCCGATCTGATCAAATATGTTTGCAGCCAACCAGCAGAATCTGTCTGTTTACAGGAATGTACTGAAGTGCATCCAGTATATAACACTGCATTACAGAAATGTTTCCACATTTCATTTGAGAGACAAAAGGTAGACCAAGTTTGGTGTCTGCAAGTATATTTAGTAAATAAAGCAGTAATCTATAATCTCATCAGTCATTCTAAACACACTAATCAGGGTTAAGTGTGTTGGCAGTATAAATTGGATTAATTGGATCTTCTTTTTCTGTCCTTTTTCTTTTAGTTGTTGCTGTTTTCCCCAAACGATTACTTTTGAAAATCACTACATTTCTGAGATGAGTTGAACAACATCAACTTTCAATCAATCTGTAAGAGTTTTCTTTAATACCACATAGACACCCATGGTGACCATACTCAACATTTAGGTCTGGTCTCTTGGCAAGTTTAGAAATACTTGTGAAAATGCAATCTGCTTGTTCATGTACAGGGACACAGGTTTCTTTGTTACAGTCACCGTGATTTTTAAAGTATTTCAACTGAATGAATGTTTGTTGTGGACAAAGTAAGCAAGAAAATTGAGCTTTGAAAAAGTTACCAGCTAAGGTATCAGCTAACTGACTGAAAACAACATTAAACAGGGAAGGAAATACAGCTTAAATATAAAAGAAATACCAAAGAAAGTGTAAAAAGCATTGAGACTGGAACTTCAGAGATATCTGTCACCCTTTTCAACGTCCATGTATTTAGATCTAACAAATCAATTCCTGTAAATGTTCAGGGCAAACGGTTAAAAATGATGTCTGGGAACATGGCTCAATAGAAGTGCAATGTGACTGCAGTACTCACAAAAATCACCTATGCTTAGGATGCCACATGGAATATGTGTCTAACATCAATACAGACTGAAGTGGCCTTTGGAATTAGCTGAATAACAGTCTTTGGTGCCTTCAGTGATGCTTAGCAAGCTGGCTGCAAAGCCTTCCAAAATCTTTGACTTTACACACAATAACCTCATCAAGTGTTAAACAAGAAAGGTGTGGAAAACAGAACTGACAAGTGATTAATGATTCTGTGTGAAAACATCTTGAGAAAGATTGTCTGCAACCAGGCAAATTACATCTGTCAGGTTTGATGTGCAGAATTCACTGTTTCTTGGTCTTTTCTCAAATCAGCCACAGCCAAAGAATGTGTTTGATGCCCACACAGCATGTCGGCAACACAACGGGTCAGCTGGAAGACCGAACAACTTGCACAGTAGTTCTCTAAGATAACAATAGCACCTGAATACAGATGTTTTTAAGTTTCATTGCTGCTGGTGTATAAAACCACACAGTAATGCAGTCTTTACAAACATTTGTAAAATAATAAGTCATTCTAAGAAGCTCACTGATTTGAGACTTGGGACTGTAATAGGATGGCACCATTGCAACAAATCAGTTTGTCAAGCTCCTTCCCTCCTAGATAAACACTGTGCCATCTATGGGTTTCAATCGCTGAGCAATTCTAATGTCTGTTGTCCATATAGTGTTTAAAAATGCAAAACACACATTTGCACACTTCTGAATTTACAACCACCAGCTTTCTGTTGACTTTATGTGAGTCTGTATCAAGGACCTGTGTGAGCATACCATCCTTTAACTTCATGTAGTTGTTGCCATCTTGTTTAGACATGTGCTTTAGTCTGATTTTCCTGGTTAAAACATGATTAGTAACTGCTACTTTCAACTAGCAGTTATACTTTTGTTCTCTCCAAATTGGCTATCATGTTAGCTTTGCTGATATTACACTGCTTAAATTACATATACAAGCTACTTACTGGAGAATACCTCTGCAAATATGTTACAAAGTTGCATTGGTATTATTATTTTTTAAAAAAAAGACAATTTACTAGTGCTGTCAGCGTTAATCTTGTTAAAATGACGTGGATCGCCCCTTGCACAGGGCGATCTGCGTTAACTCGCTAACGCAGATTTGCTGCGTTAATGCAGTTATGATGTTAACGTCATTTTAACAAGATTAACGCTGACAGCACTACAATTGACATATTTTAAACTTGAGGTTAGGGTTAAGATCGTCAGTAATGATGACGTAGACCTCGGAGTTAAGTACACCTTCAGTGAATGAGGAGTGCAGGAGCCTTGTTAAAGCTCCAGGAGAATTCGTCTGTTACCTCAATGTAAGTTAATTCTTTAAGAAAAAAAAGTGAGGAATAAATGCTAAAATATTCAGTAATACAAGACTTGTGAGCTGCTGCTGTTGTGATGTATATGGTCAGTAGCGGTTTTAGATACGGGCGACACGGGCAGTTGCCCGGGGCGGCATCGTGGTGGGGGGCGGCATCACGGGCATCGGTAAAAAAAAAAAAATTGCTTGTACTCATGCTGCCCCGACATCATGCGAGCCCATATTGGGAATGGCATAGGCACCGATCGATTTTCTATCGCCCATGGGAGTAAGGGCGCCCTCCGTTTGCGAGGTGCGCCTGCTGCTTGCGGCACAGGGAGGAGAGGGCGGGGCGACGGGGGATTCTCTGGCTGGCTGGAGCAGCAAAAATTACCAACTCTCAAAATAAAACAAAAATAAAAACAAACACGAAAACACCAGACATCATGATACAGACTTATAATTTGCACCGATGTTTTTTCGAAATTCTATACACGAAAAGTGAGCGCGAGAGCCCTCGGTGCGCCTGCTTGCTGCTGAAGTCAAAGTAAACTTTATTGTCATCTCCGCTACATACAGTCCAGTATATAGAGAGACGAGACGACGAGGCTCCAGTTACAGCAGTGCAAGAAAACAAACAATAAATATTTAAGAGAAAAAAAAAAAATATACACTTTAGGACTCGGGGTAAAGGGATCAATAACAATTTAAAATGTATATTTTTGTTTATTTAAAGTCTCACACACAACCCGTTTTTAAAATTTTAAAAAAGAGAAAAGAAGAGGAGTGTAGCGACTTCCACAGTCGCTAGAGGCCGGGGATGGAGCCTGCCTATTTGCCTGACGCGCTGTCAACTTTACGCAGTAATGCCAGAGGTGGAATTGCTTGCTTGTTTATTAAAGTGCTTGAAAAGTTTACAGAGCAATGTGATCGGCTCACGATTCAAACTCTTAAAACATCACAGGCTCTAATTCAACAAGGGGAAACTCGTTGTGCTGCGGTCAACAAAAACTATGCTACCCAGCCCTCCTCTCTGTCAAAATCAAACCAGTGAATGACAGACTGACAACGCCCTCTTAAAGTCACCGCTAGCACCCACGTGACTCCCGTTACACATCACCATAGCAACCAAACAAATAAAAACCCAGTGATCCTTAAAATTCAATACATTTAATTATGGCTCCTACAAGTAGGAACGAGCAAAAGACACAGGTAAGCAGATGTGTCATTGGATAATGGCAGGTCATGTATCCTAAAACATTAAGAATCAGGATACTTTCTTAATCCCTAAGGAAATTATGTGGGTTACAGTTCCTCCAAGAAGAAATGGTAAAAATAGTAACAGTAACAGACTAAACTCCAAACAATATATACAGTAATATAATATTAATTAGCCAGTGTCAATTGTTGATTTGTCCTGTTCTCATTGTATGTCGAAGTATGATGTCTGTTTAGTAGCTGTTTGCATACTATGCATACTCTCTCCCTCTTCATGTGTGTGTGTGTGTGTGTGTGTGTGTGTGTGTGTGGGGGGGGGGGGGGGGCGCCAGAGGGGGTGTTCACCCAGGGCGCCTAACAGGCTAGGACCGCCACTGTATATGGTTATAAAAAGTCAGCCCAGTGAGGTGAAGGATGATTGCCTGGAAACTCTAATAGTATAAAGCTGGAATTTCCAAGGCTGTCCTTTAAAATGCCATAATACAGCTGCTGCTTTGTTTTTCTGCACTTGTGCCTGCAGCACATCCTTTTAAGTTGTGCTATCTTCTTATTTTTCACAGAGGCACAAGGTTTATTTGTGACTTTTATTGCATCTCATCTAAAAGCAGAGTCAATGGATGTCCTTGGCTTTAAGCTAGGTTCTTAGTCAGTGGATGTGAGGAGAGGAAAAACACTCGTGCTAGTGTCATTTTTTTTTATAAGGAAGTTAATTTTTTTTAATGATAAAGGAACAAATATGTACACTTGCTCGTTCCTTTAATCAGCATTATGAAAATTAGACAAGGTAAAAATTAAATGAGGTGCCCAGATACAAGAGGAAAGTCAGATGTTAAAATTGAATGTGAAAGCTGACAACTGGAAGTAAGAAAAAAAGGTTTCCAGAAGTCTAACACTGCCACAGCTGGGAGAGATTCATGAGTTGGTGTCAAAAATAGCACTTTGGAATTGCTGTGAGAAAGAAGCCAAAGTAGTAATACACTGGAGACAACATGACTGGAAACCACGCTTTATGAAGTCACATGTTATGGCTTTGAATTATGCAAACTGAAAATAACCAACGTTTGTGTGTGCACTCAAGGGAAAGGAAACTAAGACAGATAAGAAGAAAACTGCTAAAGAGGTAAAAAAGTGGTTGAAAGAGTCACAAACAGATATGAATGTTGAAGTTGCATCTAGTTGGTGGACTGGCTTCTACTGATGTTCACCTTAAATGGAATAATAAAGTTTACAGCATTTGTAGATTGTCTGTGTGAAAATTACAGCTGATACCTACTGCGCTCTTTTTCACATCAACACTTTCATTCTTAGACTCCAGTAGGATTGATATGTATGATTCACATTTAAAAATTATCCTTTTTGTCTTTGAAGGTTTTTGGGCAATTTAATCTAAATCTTTTCTGATTGGCTGTTGCTCACAAATAGGTTTGAGCCCACCTGAGCAGGTGGGTTGAGTGCTGTGTGCTCACAGTTAAAGCTGTGTGCTGCAGATAGCCATATTATTATTAGCTGACATCACTGACATCATACAGATCCAGAGATGGAAAAACACCAAAACAAAGTATTTAGAGGAGGTCTGAATACTGAGCTGTTGGCTCATAGGGATAAGGTGTAGGTAATAAGGAGAAGCTTAATATGTATTTAAAAAATCACTTAATTAGTAAACCAAACTTCCATTGATTCTTTATAATTTATTTTTATGTTCTGTGTTTATGTCACAGTGGATTGTGGGTCTGTAGTTCACAGGAAGATTTTCTTGGTTGTTAGATTTAAACTATTTTCTTTGCTTCTTTTCAGGTGAAACCACAGGCTGAGCAACGGATTCTCTCTTATAAACTGTCCCCAAATCATAGACTTTTAATTCCACAGTTACATTTGAGAGAGGACTAGGCTCATCTTTTTGATTTTTAGTCAGATGAGAAGTTATCGTCACAGCTAAACTCCTTTATCACTGATAATGATGTTGCAGTACCAGACAAGAAGTCACTCATGACCAAGGAAGGTATGAAGCGTTCTTCTATACCACAGACAGTTAAGCTAGACCACTAATATGTATATACATGTAAATGTGTTAATAATGTCTGTTGCCTTAAACTAAAATGCTGGTCTGCTCTGCTGGTACTGCAACTTATTGAAACTTATTGCAACTTCTGCAAGCGTGTTCATTTCATACTTTGGAGACACAGCACGTCTATTACACGCTGCACCGTGATACTGCATTTGAATTAGAAACAGTTATTTGGAAACTTTTACAACCTTGTTTTTGACAATCTTCCTTTGATGAAGTTGGTAACAGGTTGCTTCCCACCAGGTAACCTTTCAATATTAACAACAAAAGAATGCAAAAGCAAATGTTCCAAGTCAAAGAAGGTTGCCACCATATTTTTACTCGAGTGTGACTCAGCCATAAGACAGGATTACATCACTTGATCTTCATCAGTGTGTATGATTAGGACTCTGATAACGATTTAGGGCCATTTCAGTGTAAAGTGTGTTGATGTTCAGTGGAGATGTTTCTCACTGCAAACTGAAGTGCACTTTCAGATCCAAAGTGCTGATGCAGATAGATAGGGACTGTGTGTGTATGTGTGTGTGTGTGTGTGTGTGCAGTGCTGCAGCTGCCTGCCCTATCTGCAGAGCAGTCATTTTATCTTAGTGCATACGTCCTTATCACTACAACCATTTAATGCACACACCTGACTGCCACTGAGTAACAGTCTCCTGTGATTACAGTGTGTTGCTCTCCCAGGACTTGCATGCACACACACCTGACGGCTACCAAGTAATCGCCTCCTGTGATTACACTGTGTGTTCCACAGGGACCTACACACACATGCCATAACACACGGACCCACACACACACACACATACACAAATATACACAGTGCCATTTCACCCAAAGGAATAATCTCTGCAGCTGGTATTTAGAGTTAGTGAGCAAGTTTTCTCTAACTGGATTAGCGTGGCCGCTCCTGCTGCTCTCACAGGGGAGATAGAGCAACTATAGTGCTGCAAAGCTTCCTAGTGATGGGAGAACATCCAGAAGGAAAGGGGGCTGCGGTGGCCACATCCAAGCTTCATCTCAAGTCTCAAATTTGTAATCTCTTATTTTAGATATTTGGGAGTTGGGTCTCTCCAGGGCATGTCCACAATTTTTTTTTTTTTACCCCCAACACCAGGTAAAGAAAAAGCTGCCTCAATCACATTTTGTGCTGATCATGAAAACACTCAGCCAAGCACTTTCTTTCCATATGAGGAGCATTTTAACCACGATACCTGCTAAAATCAGCAAACACTACTTACATACAAGTTCTAAACACTTCCAAACTCCCAACAAATCAGTGGCTTTGTCACCTGAGGGGAAAAGTTGAGGTGTATTTTAAGAAAATTTAGACATCACTGAATGGATACCGAGTAGCTGCATAAAGATGGTCAAGGTCATAAGGGAAATGTATGTATTATGAATGGGTTATGATTTACACAGACTGTTAACCATCAAGAGCTTATGAATGTGACTTGACCATGACCCGTTTTCATTCTCCTCGTGTCTTTTGTGTTTTGTTTGCTGTGTTTCCTGACCTGGAAACACACTGGGTGTGTGTCTGTGAGCACAAATCTCAGGCGAGGCTTCAAATCCCACTGGGAGCTTTTCAGAAGAGCGGCATTGGTGCTGAGCTTCATTATGAAATATAATGGGAGACCAGTAGATGTTATCCTATAGGTTTATTAGTTCATGACTGATTGTGCGTAAATGCTCATTTAGCTTGCGGTTATGTTTTGGGATAATTCTTAATCGAGTTGAGTTGATATTTTGGGATTTAATGTAACAGTGGGGAGGAGAGGCCAGTCATCTATGTGAGAGTTCCTGGGGCGAACCATTGTGACAGACCAAACTATTAGTTAATATAATGCAATATATGTGTTAGTTACGTGCAGGGATATATATATATATATGTGTGTGTGTGTGTGTATATATTAGGGATGCACCGATACCGATACTGGTATCGGGTATCGGGGCCGATACTGTAAAATGTGTGTGTACTCATACTCGTAAAAGTTAACCGATACCATGAACCGATACTAACTTATTTCATTAATCAGAGGGTGGCTTGTCATTTCTGTTGTAGTTTTTTAGATTGGCCACTAGGGGGACATCCCGCGCTAAACAGGCACAGGGTTAGGAGAGTGAGACTGGCGGCTCCAGATAAAAAAGAGAAACTGGAGGCTGCTCTAGCTAGGCTAAACAAAATGTTAGCAGTGTAGACCAGAACAGCCAACTTTAACTCAGGTTTTGGAAAAGCGATGAAAAATGTCAAGAGAAAATCCACGGGCAGTTAAAATGACAGAGACTCTGACTCATTTTATCGCTCTGGATGACCAGCCAATGCCAGTCGTGTAAAACAGAGGATTGCACCGTCTTCTCAGCATACTCGAGCTGCAATATGAAATTGCGATAATGGTGCCAAAACTTTCTGAAGAGGTAAAGACAAGCAGTGTGTGCGCGATGTCAGTCCTTGGTTTAACGGCACAGTCGACTGTTGATCCAAGGGCAGATGAGGAGTTTGTTCGCCAATGCCAAATACTTTCGTTATTTTGTTTGTTTGTTTACAATATGGACACTCTGCAATAATTTTAAAGTATTAAAGTATTTTATTTTCAAACCTAATTTGTATTTATTTTATTCCAAACAGAAGTGTTTATTTATTATTCTGAAAGCTCGAGTTAGTGCCAATAGTTCAGTGGTATTTTGTTAAATTACAATGTGGAGACTCTGCAATAATTTAACAGAAGTGCTTATTTTTTTCAAATTTTTTTGTGGTCATTTTTAATAAGATTTTATTTTTTATCGGCAGAGAATAAAATAAAACCTGTCTTCCAATTCATTGCATTTGTGTGTGTGTGTGTGTGTGGTAGAAGTATCGGTTTTTGTACTCTGTATCGGCAAGTACTCAGATCCAAGTATCGGTATCGTATCGGTTTGAAAAAATTGGTATCGTTGCATCCCTAATATATATATATATATATATATATATATATATATATATATATATCATCATCAGCATCATCATGCTTTGGGGCAAAAAAATACCACAAGTTGGTTGAGTTTTACTTCACTTTCATGCCTCTTTGTCAAAAACTTAAAGTTGCTGCCAGTGAAACTGACATGAAGATGGGATGAATCCCACTATGCCATTCCTGCCTCTGACTTCCTGCTCTGCGCTGCTTAACACGGCTCCTGTGAAAAAAAATAGACCCGACTCTATTTTTAGCAACACGGACCGGAGCACTGCTTCTGGGAAGTGTCTAAAACATTCTGTCTGGGGGAATCACAAGCATTTTCTTGAGTGGTGGCGATTAGCTCTGGTGCGCATATTTGAACAGCTGGGTCCAGGGTGGTTTTTGGGGTCACTGTGCAGAAATGTATAAATGTCAGCATGTCGATGCCTTACTTCATACGATCATCACTAGCACTAAATGTCCCTCCACCTCCCGACTTACTGCAGTGTAGTAGATACAGGGTCAGTGCAAAGTTTGTTATGTTATTACATCAGCTCATCTATGACTGAATTCTCCAGCCTGCCTCACTCACCTTTGGCCTTCTAGTCTGCCTACCTCAGCCAATCGCGCCACACTCCCAATCTACAGTCCTCTACCTGCTCGGCCATCTGCAACACCAGGCCTTCAACCATCCACTCCATCTCCACTCCAGCAGCTATTCGAAGTCGGTGCCAGCCTGGGCTAAATTCCTCCTTGTGGGTCACTAAAATGTCTCTGACCTTAACATAATGAGGGGGGATGGGAGTAAAGGAAGTGAAAGGTGCAAATGAGCCTGTTGAACTTCAGCATGTGCATTTGTGGTTTGCAGGGTTCGGTTATTTTAAAAACTGCCAGCAGATGTTCATGTTTCTCAGCAGACGATTACTAATCCACGAGGGTTTTTTCTACCAATCCCTCAATTGTAGCAGAGAATCATCTCTTTTTATTTTTGAATTTGAGAGACAGTGACTGAAATGAGTCTGCTGATCACATTTCTTTTGCTGCACGTATGCACTTCGCTTGTGATTTTGATGACCCTCCTTCATTTCATTTCATTGAAATATCCAAATCCAGTTAACAGATAATTTCTCAAATTCACTGAATGACTTGCTCCCCCGAGGAGGAGCACTCTTTATATTGTGCATTTTATTAGGTTTTATGAGAGCTATAAAGTTATCTGACTACACTTATCCTCATTCTCATCATGCGTTTCCCCTTCCGTTCTTCAGATTCATGGTTTTAATTTTATCTGAAATTTTATTAATTCTAAAATTCCCTCTAAGTGTCATAATCAGTGAGGCGGGCCGTGCTTACACAGGACTCAAGAGATCAGATCTTTGTCAAGGGACAAATCCATAGTCTTTATTTACAAGGTCCTTAGAAGGGGAAAGTCCATTAATGAGCTCAGCGCTCAAATCACATGAACAGGACCAGCATGTTCTGTAAAGAAGAGAAGAACAGGTAAGTGATCAATGAGGCAGGCCACAGGCTGATTGGAGCTGGTCTCACTAACGTGGTTACTTAAACACTCAGGTGAAGACTGAAGGTTCTCCCTAACAGTAGTGGGCGGCTGATCAGCGGATGGCAAACAGTTGAGCTTGATTGCTTCAGGTGTGCCGGAGTGCAGGTTGGGAATCCTAGAAGGATTTCGCCCCCTGAAAGGTAAGGAGTGGTTAGGAGCACACGCACACGCTTTAACATGCTCGCACCTTTCTGAAACAAGAACTTCAGATGGCTATGTCAACATGCTGTCTATCAAATTTGTGATAACACCTTTTGTTTCAGTTTCAGTTTACAGCAACACTTTGGAATTCATCCACTGATAACATCTGTTTCTCATGATTGAATTAGAAATGACTTTTTAAACATGTGCACAAAGTTTTGTACATTTCCAGAAAATGTGTTTCATTGTTTAATGGACACAGCCCAAAGTAATCACTCAGAACTCATATCTGGAAGTGGATAGAATATCCATTAAATGGGAAAGCTTCACAGTGCTACAGTTACATTTGGTTACACAGTGGTTGGAGACTGTAGCACAAACAAAATTACTGCAGCTGTGTTCAGTGAACTTGCTTTAAAGATGGGGACCAGGTAACTTCAACCAGCAGCTTTAGTGACGGCAGTAAAACTGTTGGAGTCAGTCTGCTGTTAGTTTGTGATTAAATGGGATAAAGTTGGCAGTTGCATGTAAACTAGTTGTGATATTAGAAACTCCTCCAGAAATTGTGACATAGTTGCTGCAGGATGGTGAGAGGAAAAATGAAATAGGGAATTCTGCAGCATTGCTTTTTCATCTGAATATAACTAGAATAGGGTAGTTGGGAACCAGATGAGTCAATGCTCTAATTGCAAAGAGACACTTTACAGAAGAGGAACAGGCTGACTCAGAATGACTGCAAAGTATTAAACTAATTATATAAAAATTATTTGCAGCCCTTTGCCAATCTATCTAAGAGTGATTGCAGTTGATCTAAGTAAAATCCCGGCTGTTTGGAGACAGGTTGACTCCAACCAGATGAACTATACCATTAAGAGTCACCTGAGACATTGAAACAAGCTGAAAACACTGAAACTCTTCAAAATCATCAATAAAGAGCAGAAAGGGTGGAGGCATATGGAAAAAGGAAGAGACACAGGAGACGTAAGCAAACTCGGAACTAAGGATTACAACAACAAACAAGGATAATTTGAAAAAGGATAACGCTGCAATGTATGAAATAAATCAATTAAAGCTTCTTGGAAAATGCACTTTTCCATAGGCAGTCTTTTTGAATAAGTCATTAAATGAGGTTAGCACTATATATATGTCCTCTAGGGTGTATTTTCTTTTGCAATACTTTTGTCAGAAATGCTCTCTCATGATGAAATAATTGCTGGCCTAATCGTTATCCAGTTGTTTTTTGTATATGCTGTGTTCAAGCAACAGGGAGAGCAATCAAACCCCTGGAGATATACAGAGTGGGAGCAGCAGAAATTAATCACAGAGCTATGAAAAATGCATCATTTCAAGAGTCAGGTCTATAGAAACATGGTAGATGCTGACAGATAAGGAATTAAACGGGAAAAGAGGAGCGAGTTAACAACAAGCAGTAAGCAACATTATCCCAACCAGAGGTGAATGAGGTGCTGAAAATTGAAATCATCCACCTTGTTTCAGTGAATCATCAGTTTGAACTTGCTCTCCTCTGCTGAGCTCAGTAGGAGCATTTTGCGTTTTCTTGATGTTTGATCTTTTTTACTTTCTTTTTTTCTTATTTAAATTGCAAAACCAGGAATCCAGTGAAGGTAAAGCCAAGGATGGTGGAAGTTGAAGAAGGAAGTATGTTCCTCAGAGTTCAGGCACAAGCTGAGACAGGCTCTGGGTGGTAGAGAAGAGATGGCTGATAACTTGGAAAGTAGAGCTGTGGTGTTGAGAGAAACTGCCTAGAAAGTGTTTGGTGTGCCCTCTTGACAGAGGAAAGAGGAGAAGGAGAGTTATTCAAAGAACGGAAGTAATGTGGGATAGCCAAACTAGACAGGAGTACTGGGAGGTGTAGAACAAAGAGAGAGGTGGCAGAGGGAAATGGTAATTTTATATGTGAGGGTGTGCACTAAGGAAGGAGAAAAACACAGTTGAAATGAGAGACTGTGTTAAGGAACTGCTTATTAAAGAAACTGAGAGAGAAATGAGGATGGATGTAGGAAGTGATGGCAAGGCAGCTGGTCCTGATGACATCACTGTGGAGATGTTTGGCTACGAGGGCAGATTAACCAGATTGTTTAGCCTGGAGTCCTGGAGAATTAGATGATGCCCAATTCAATTCAATTTTATTTATATAGCGCCAAATCACAACAAAAGTCGCCTCAAGGCGCTTCATAGATACAGAGAAAAACCCAACAATCATATGACCCCCTATGAGCAAGCACTTTGGCGACAGTGGGAAGGAAAAACTCCCTTTTAACAGGAAGAAACCTCCGGCAGAACCAGGCTCAGGGAGGGGCGGCCATCTGCTGCGACCGGTTGGGGTGAGAGAAGGAAGACAGGATAAAAGACATGCTGTGGAAGAGAGACAGAGATTAATAACAGATACGATTCAATGCAGAGAAGTCTATTAATACATAGTGAGTGAGAAAGGTGACTGGAAAGGAAAAACTCAATGCATCATGGGAATCCCCCGGCAGCCTACGTCTATTGCAGCATAACTAAGGGAGGATTCAGGGTCACCTGGTCCAGCCCTAACTATATGCTTTAGCAAAAAGGAAAGTTTTAAGCCTAATCTTAAAAGTAGAGATAGTGTCTGTCTCCCGAATCCAAACTGGAAGCTGGTTCCACAGAAGAGGGGCCTGAAAACTGAAGGCTCTCCCTCCCATTCTACTTTTAAATACTCTAGGAATAACAAGTAGGCCTGCAGAGCGAGAGCGAAGTGCTCTAATAGGGTGATATGGTACTACAAGGTCATTAAGATAAGATGGGGCCTGATTATTTAAGACCTTGTATATGAGGAGCAGGATTTTGAATTCAATTCTGGATTTAACAGGAAGCCAATGAAGGGAAGCCAGAACAGGAGAAATATGCTCTCTCTTTCTAGTCCCTGTCAGTACTCTTGCTGCAGCATTTTGGATTAGCTGAAGGCTTTTCAGTGAGTTTTTTGGACATCCTGATAATAATGAATTGCAGTCGTCCAGCCTGGAAGTAATAAATGCATGAACTAGTTTTTCAGCGTCACTCTGAGACAGGATATTTCTAATTTTAGAGATGTTGCGCAAATGGAAGAACGCAGTCTTACATATTTGTTTAATATGTGCGTTGAAGGACATATCCTGGTCAAAAATGACTCCAAGGTTCCTCACAGTGTTACTGGAGGCCAAGGTAATGCCATCCAGAGTAAGAATCTGGTTAGATACCATATTTCTAAGCTTTTCAGCGCTGAGTACAATAACCTCAGTTTTATCTGAATTAAGAAGCAAAGCCCAAAGAATAGAGAGGAAGTGTACTTGTACAGGTGATGTACAGAGATGTAGTAGATGTAGTGGAGAAATACAGATGAAGGTTTGAAAGAGTTGCCCTGTGTCTTTGTCGATCTAGAGAAAGCATATGAGAAGGTGTCAACAGAGGAACTGTGGTACTTTATGAGGAATGCAGCCCTGGCAGGGATGTTTGACATGGTGGTGCAGGACACAAAGACAGCAGGGCAGTGGTTTTTCAAATGGTGACACTAAGAAAAAGACAGGAGACAGAACTGAAGATGTTAAGACCGAGACAGAGTGGACAAGATTAGAAATGAGTACATCAGAGAAACAGCTCAGGTTGAGTAGTTTGGAAACAACGTTAGAGAGGCGAGTCTGAGAAGATGTGGATGTTTGCATCTCTGAATAAATGTTCATATCAAAGACAAAGTATAAAGAACTGAGGGGTGCTCAGCTGACTACGATAAAGTAAGTGAAGGGATACACACTGGACAATTTAAATGAAGACATGTCACCGGTTACAATACTGTGAACATAATAAAATGCTAAGATGCAATATCAGCATTTACAGCAGCCTGCATCTTCCAGATTGTCTGACATGCATCGCTGCATAGGTCCCACTCCTCTGGATTAGAACAAAGCAGTACAGACTCAGTGCAGGCATTCACCTCGAGATTATGCTGCATATTATTACGGATCTGGGGAACATTTAGCCTTTTTTTAGGGCACTGCAGGTCAGTTTGAAATGTTTCCTGTATTTTATGTATATATCTGTCTGGTGGGAATATTATTCATTTTAAAAGGTAATCCAATAGTGGTGCTACAGGATGTAATTACAGGCTAGCCGATCACCAAATGTATTCCATTTCATCCTCGGATGAACAGAATGTGTGCACTTGATTCTAAAGCAATTCATACAATAGCTGCGACGCCTCACATTGGGCCAAAAATGTCAGTCTGTTGCTGGTGGTGGAGTGAAACTCCGGGAATCCCATGAATATGAAGCATCATCTGGAACCAAGAGTGTCTCAACCAAAGTTTGTTCCAGTTAATCAATGAGATGTTTCTGTTTCTTTTGCATTGGAAGATTCATTGTTGATGATACTAGGTAGTCTAGATGAGCACCAAAGACATTATGGCCTTTTGTCTTCTAGAACTTTGAATATTAATATTATGGAAAAACCATCAGATGTCAAGACGTTTCAGCCAGACAAATGTTCCATGTTCAGACTACATACAAACACATCAGTTACAGTGGACACGGAGTATCTCATTATAAAGTGTTTTCTATAAGCAGACATGAAGAGACTACTACACATAAACTTCACGAGTCATAAATGGGGATTGATCTAACTGACATATCAAGTGGTTGGGACCCAGCATATGTGACCAGTACACTGGGAAAGCTAAAAACCAGTGCACAGTAGGGGCCGTTAATTCTTAAATCTCTCTCACACACACACACACACACACACACCTAAACCTCACCAGAAAGCTTCAAGGCCAGGCCTCTAAAGCAAAATACCTTAAACAGGTATTATTAGTATTCTGCAGGCTTAATGCAAATGGTTTTCTTTAATGTGACAACAAGTGGCTTGTCAGGAAATCCACACAAATGCCAAAAATGGACACTGAGACACATTGCAGAAGTATTTTGAATTTAAAATAGGAAAATCTATTAATAATTTATATTGAGTCAAAAGTGCACTTGGCTAAAAATCAGTTTGCAATATGGTAAGAACAGCACTAATGCTAAAGGTTAATATTCTGTGAAAGGCGGAAGCGCTACATTTAGACTCCAGCCTTCTTAATGCTTACATGACATCAGTGCATGGCACAGATGTAAGTGTGAGAAAGCTAAATATAAGCTTTGTGACAAAAGGTCCTGGAAATGCAGCAGGGCAGGGGTAAGAAACTGTCTGCACAGCCTGAGCACTTGAGCACGTTATAAAAGCCTCTCAGGGTTGGAGTCATATAAAAGTTTTGAGTCTTGCTCTTAGAGGGTGACCCAGAAGGGTTGGGCCTGGGTGTCTTTGCTTTGACAGATCATTGTATACTCACAGCAGTGGGGAGCTTCTATTTGTCAGATGACAGTTGTTACAGCAGCTTTTTCATTTGCCTAATTACCCAGAATAACTCCTCCTTGAAAAGAAGACAGAGATGAAGGAACCACAAACAGCAGTTTCTGTAGATGAAAACAATGAAACAGCGTTGATCTGTGCAGTGCTGACAAGAAGTGGAACAAGCAGTCAACAGCAGCAGAGCAGGTATCAGGGGGTGACTGTGGGACTGGCAACGTAAAGAAGAGGCCTCGTTTTAAATGCAAAAACTGATTAGTGTTTTTGTAAATCAGGTGATTTGAGGTGGGTTTTAGCAGAGCATATACACGGATTGCAGAATTTCTTAGGAATAAACTTGTCTTATGGAATTGCTGTTGCAAAATGGCACGCTGTAATCAAGTACTTTCACCTGAGTCCTTTCAAAAGCAGTTCCACACAAAAAAAAAACCCCATATGAGGCCAGGCAATCTCAAAAAATGACACCTATGTCATTCAGTATTCTGCAAACTGAGGAATTCCTTTTATTGGACGACTCAACATGAAAATAATACAAACAATCAGTTCCTTAGTCTGAGCTCTCAGCCAGCAGAAGCGAGATGTGTATTCATTCAGCCTAGCTGGATTTTAACAACGCCTGTCTGGAAAGGGTATTAGGATTGTGTGTGTGTGTGTGTGACTCATTGAGGAATAGGAAAAAAAAAACAAAACGGAATGAAAAAGAGGTAAATGTGAGGAATAGACAGCGAGACTTAGCGGGAGAGGAAGTCAGAGAAAATGATGGATAACGAGGAGAGAAAAATATGAATGTGACTGGGCCAAACAAGAACCTGGATGTATTTTGGAGATTATAATGGCCCCTGTTCCAGACCTCATTTATTTTTGTTTGTAGGTTGTCACATCTCTTTTTAAGCTCCCTGGTGCACACTTTATCTATTTTCTTTCTTTACCTGACTGTGTCTCAACCATTCCTTTCCCTTAATTTTTTTTTTATCAAATTCCCGCTTTTCCCCATCGCGTCGGGGCATTCTTCCCTGTCTCTGTCGTCCTTACTCTTTCCCAGCCTTTTCCCTTAGAGGTTACTGTCTGCCTCGAGCACAACCAACTTCATTTTAAAGAAGTCATGCTGTATCTTATTCTCTGAATTCCAGCCAATTACATGTAATTTTCATTTGCAGTGCCTGCACTTATTGCTGTACAGGGAAAGCAGCGTCTTGTCTCCATGTGTTAAGCTGAACAAGTTGTAATCTAGGTTAGACTAGGAGTCCTGGACCACAAAGATCAAGCTGTAGTTCAAAGCATTTGTTGTAAATTTGAACCACTCAATGAAACCGTGTGCAGATATTTGTTTTGTGAAGGGACCTCTGTTTTAAATGCTGAGCTTGATTTTGTATTGAGCTCATCTGTTCTTAATAGCTTTCTGTTTTCTTCTTTGTCAGCACAGCGAGACAGTCGTTAGCACTGAGGCCCCATAGCAAGGGGGATTGAATCCAGTGGTCAGCTTAAAGCCAGTTAGGGTAACACGGTGGTGGAGTTTGCTTGTTTTCCCCATGTTTGCATGGGTTCTTGCATTCACTTTGGCTTCTTCCACAGTTCAATGATATGCAGTTAGTCTGGCTATTCTAAATTGCCCGTAGGTGTGAGTGTGAATGGTTGTCTGTCTCTCTGGTTACACTCTAATAAATAAAACATTGGTTCAAATAAAAAAAAACATGTTAACGTTTTCCACTAGAATTTTTGAGTTAGGCCAACTTCTGGCAGAATAACATTAATTCAAAGCAATATTTTTGAGTATGGTGAAGTAGCTTTTTTGGCCACAATTAAACACATTCTTAAGTAAAATTAACTTAATAATTTTCGACTAGAACACAAAAATTTAAGTTGATCCAACGTGAATTTTATGTATAGTGAAGTTACTTTTTGGCCACAATTAAACACATTCTTAATTAAAATTAACTTAATAATTTTCGACTAGAACACAAAAATTTAAGTTGATCCAACGTGAATTTTATGTATAGTGAAGTTAACATTCACTATGTTATTCACAAGAATAACATTAATTCAAAGCAATATTTTTGAGTATGGTGAAGTAGCTTTTTTGGCCACAAAAAAACCACATTCTGAGTAACATGAACTTAATAATTGTCAACAAATACACAGGAATTTAAGTTGATCCAAGATTATATTTATGTATGGTGAAGTAACTTTTTGATCAAAATAAAACACATTTATAATTAAAATGAACTTAACTGTCGGCATAAATAGTATTTATGTTGGTCAAATATGATATTTTGGTTACAGTGTAGTAATTTTTTGGTCCTACAGGAGATTCTATAAGGGCATTTACCTGTTTCCCAGCAGGCTAAGTCGCTCCAAAATACAACCTTTATCATTTGGCTGTGTCTTATAACCATGACTACCGCGTGGGCAGGCTCATGCATGGTGGTGCCTGCCCACAAAGAAGTCAAGGTTCTAAGACCTTAGAAACTTGTCGATCACTTTTTTCCCCAAACGAAGGTCAGCCTTAACATGCGCTGTGTGTGCTCTTGTGTCATGACCTTCAGAAAAAGAAATGGATGTTGTGTGTATTTGTTTGAATGCGGCAGATGTGATGCCAAATACCTGGACATCAGTTAAGGGACTCGTACCTGGTGCTCAGAAAGAATAGAAATTCAGACAGATGTATTCAAATGAGTTAGACCCATTTAATTACAATAACAAACATCACAATTCTTTAACGTGCGTGCGAAGTGCAAGATTTGTGGGCTTCAGTTTCCTAGAACACAAATTGCCCGCTGAAACTTAAGGAACTGTGTATTAAAATTGTAATACAACCTACTACTTGAATCCTCTTTTTTTTTTTACTTTAACATGTGACAGTGAATCAAAACAAAAGATTACAGGCTGCTATACATTAAATGCACTAATTTAAACATAAAATGAGCAAAGCTTCTTTCATTCAACTTTGTCAGCACTCTTACAAAGTATTCTTGATTCTCTTCTATATTTGACTTTTCACCCTCAAGATTAAGGCCAGCTAAAGAGGGCATTACACAAACTTTAAAACACACCAGTACCCTCAGAACACAGGTCATGGGAGAAATTAAACGCATTCCTTAAAAATGTGCAAATAACAGCATTTAAGACACGGCAAAACATTAACTCAGAAAACTTAAGAACAGCGCTTTAAAATTTAGTAAAACACAATGAAGTAGTGCCAGAAATGCAGGAATAAGGTTTTTGTGAAACTCACTCACGAATGGTCTATCAAGTCTGCTCTAGAAAATACCAAACTTAAGATTCATTACTTTAGAGCTGGCTTTTTGTCCATCAAGCTCAAGGCATAGCTTTTGAAATACCTCAAAGGTAAATTTCAGCTGCTTGGGATAGGTAAGGTTCAGAGCGTTATTACTCCCATCATCAAAGCACAGGATCTGGCAACATCAATCCTCTCCAGGATCTTGGATCCCTCAATGATGATGGTTGCAGGCCCATCACCAATGATAGCAATCTTCATGATTTGCATTGCAAGGTCTGCGTTGAGCTCCTCCTCATCCTTGTAGGAGAAATTAAATGTTAGGATGTATAAAATACATAGCTCAAGCACTTCAGGATGACGTGCATAAGGGAATGAACTACTACAGGTAGGAAAATAAGCTAAAACAGGTTGTCTTTTGTGTTTTTCAGTGATTTTACTTTGTCATTCTGTAATTTTTAAAAGCTAAATTAAACCATAATCCAACGTTTAAAATAAAAAATGTCTTGTTTTTCACAGTTTTGTTTTTCCACTTTGAAAAGAAAATCTAATAAATCATTTTTAAGGGTTATTCCACTTCTAAGTGAAATTTTATCTATTGCCATATTGCCACAGTTAGAAAGTGAGAAACAAGCCTTTTGTAAACAGCACACTAATTCTCCTGATCCGGAAGCAATCCATTTGCTTTAGCAGAGCATAAACAATGGAAGTGAATAGCAGGTGCTAGCATGTTGTGTGCAAAAGTGATTAAAATGACTCAGTAATGAAAACAAATATTTCTTGGGAGCTCAGTAATCATGTTCACGGCAAATAAAAAGTGCAAAAGTAACACGGAAGATTTGCAGAAGCTGATTTAGACTTGAGACTACATTGCAGTTACGACAAACACCGCTGTAAACATCCACTGCATGGTGCATGGATATAACGCAACAGTTGAAAAAGCCTCCAGCTTCCATAAACAAACACACACAGCCACTACTATACAAGCATAGTAAGCTGCAGTAACAATGGATGGGTCTTTGATTTGTTGAAGAAATATTGCACAAATAGCATGTTGGTTTATAGACACTGGTCGGCAGTGGCTTCAACTGCTGTGTTATAACCATGTGGAGGCTTACAGCAGTGCTTTGTCGTAATGTAGTCCCAAGTCTAAATCGGCTCCTGAAAATCCTTCATGTCAATTCATACTTTTCATTTGCAGTCAGCATGATTGTTGAGCTCCCCAGGAATACTTGGTATCATTATTGACTGATTTTAATCACTTTTGCACACAAAATGCTAGTACCTGCCATTCACTTCCATTGTTGATGCTCCGCTAAAGCTGCTGCCAGATCAGGAAAATGACTGCGCTGGCTACAAATTTTTTTTATCCTGTGTGTTTATGTTGCACCTTATCACGGAAACAGGTTTCTATTCAGCAAATTATGTTCAATGACAATGGCAATAAACATCTTCGGATTGTAATTCTGAAATGCTTTTTTCTCACTTATACATGGCAATAGACATATCTTCACTTAGGGTTGGAATGTCCCTTAACTCATTCAGTGCCAGCCACTCTCAAATTTCATACCCCCCTCAGTGCCAGAGATATTTAGCTTTTTCACTGATTTTGAAGGCTCACAGAATATTTTGTTCTATGACTATGTAAATTCTGAAACCACCATGACAAAAATGAGTCTCTCTTCTTTCAGCAGCAAAAAAAAATGTTTCTACCTCTGTTATTTAGAAATCTGCAGTAGAAAAGAGAAACTTTCATGACACAACACCTGTTTCTGGATCAAAAGCGCTTTGTGTAAATAGGTTTTTCAGTGACTTTGATGTAAATATTTCGTGTTTCAATGATTCATGCAACATCTCAACTATGTTTTACTACTATGAAAGTAAAAAAATAACCTGTAGAAATGTACTTTTGGCAGATTATTTTGTGTATAAAAATAGTTGTTTATAGACAATTTCAACATTTGAAAAATATGTAAGAAAAAAGCGACTGATTTATGATTCAGAGAGTCTGTGTGTGTGTGTTACTCCCGCATGTGCACAAGTGAGTGCGCGACTTAGTCTGTTCACCCCCCACCCGGCCATCAGTTCGTCTATCAACAATTTCTGTGTGTTTTATGCAGCAAATCGTTCATTATTCTGGTCCCTGCTGGCTTCAGAAGTTTCTAACAGGAGATACTGGTCAGATAAATCCGGTTCATGTTCACTGGAAGCGCTAGAAAAACCATGACGTCAGGCTGCAGAACCCTCAAGCTCGAAATGACGAGCTGGATCAAAAATCGCGCCACAATACTCGTTCTCAGTAGAGCCGACTGTCATGCTGGTGGGATTTTATCCATGTTATCAACTCCACCACCTTCTCAATTCAATAAAAAGCTCAAGAGGCGTCTATGGCACTGAGCGTTCGGATTCATTTTGATGTCTAAAGATGTCTATGGCACTGAATGACTTAAATACTCAACCCTGAACAGAAAATCCAATGAAACAAACACAAAGACCCTACAGAGACATGCATTCAAAACTAAACAAAAAATTAAAAACCAACTCAAGTACTTACGCTGTATTGTTTGAAAAGATCCTCCTCCTTCTCTCCAAGATAGACTATGAGGCAGCGAATAGCAATTTCTCTGCGCTTTTCAACTGTGTTGTCCTGATTGATAGAAAAAAATAGATGTGTTAAAAAAAATCAGATGTAAGTAGCTTACTTCATATACTGAAAATGATATCCATAATGATATAGCATTTTTTTTAAATTAAATAATAAAAAAGATCATTTGGAATAAGGTGGAAAAGGTGATCTGGCTATTCTCCTGAGTTTCTTATTGTTTGGGACCTGCTTACTCCGCACACAGTGGGGGGCATGGCTGTCTCACTCTGCGGAGATCTGACAAACGCTGCGCTTGTCACCTGGACATTCCTTCTTCATAAGTAAAAACACTAAAATAAAGATACATTTTGTTGTACTTGTGCTCTGAACTTGTATAATAACAATAAATATCCATTCATTCAATTACAATGTAACTGGCACAGATACAGTCTTCCTCCATGTTATGTATTGTTAACGTGCTTGCGAGTGTGAAACACTTTATGTAAATCATAGAGCTTTATTTAAAAATAATAAACAGTGTATATTGTACAGACGACATATTTTCTTCTTTTGCCCTGCCCTAGATGCAAGTGTAACCAAAATATGAACAATTTTGGAAAAAAAATAGTGTTAGTATACAATGGACCTTGTTCAAAGCAGCCATATCAACATTTGACATGAAAAAAGTAAGGCAGATGCAAATAAAGATTCATAAATAAATTCTATTCATAAAGTTATTCATTATACCTGCAGAAGCATGTCCTTAATCTGCCTCATCCTCAGACCTGCAGCTCCTCCTTTTGACAGGGTCAAGGCCATCAGTTTTGGGGTGCATTGGTCAAGCCTGGCCAGAAAGGTTGATTCAAGGCTGACTGTTGTTATCCTCTTAAATTCTTCACATATCTGCAGGGCACACCAGAATAAAATACAACAAGAGACATAAGTATAAATAATTCATAAATGAAAATCCAAATGTGCATTTGTAAACATTTAAATGTATTAGGTGTAAATATATGCATTTCTAATTTTTTTATTTATCTGACTTCAATTTGTAATTTCATCAATCCACAACATAAAAACACTGGTTTAATAAACATTTTATCTCACCTGTACCTCGCTAAAAAGAGCAGGCCAGCGCTTCATGAAGTCACTGATGGCAGGGGCCTCTTTCACTATTATCTCCCGACGAAGGCTGAACATCTTGTCCATTTTCTGAGCTACCACTCTGGAGTTGTCCCTTTTCATCACTTCACTCAGTAGCTCAGTTCTCTCTTTTTCCAAACTTTCACTAGTTTCACCTTGAGCATGAGGGGGTAGGTAGTTCACCTCAGCCTTCTTTGGTTTTTTTGACATTCTTTGCCGGGTATTGGTCACATGTCATTTTCCTCTTAAGTGAGTTTACTTCAACTTCAGGGCAGCCGAGACCTCTAAGCTTGCTTCTGAAATTGTTCATCTTGTACTTTAGACGCTGCGCCCACCCATAGCATCCATTGAAGGACCCTGGTTCTTTCAGGCAGGGATGCTTTAGAGTCAGGACCTCTGCAACCTCACTGATCTGCAGACTGGATGGATAAGCAGTATACTTATAAATAGCTTCCGCTAGTTTTCTAAGGATGTCAGGAAGCAGTGGAATTAAATCTTTTGTAGGGAGAAGAGTCCCATCTTTTTGGAAGCGCTTGTTGGCTGACCGAATTTGGATCTCTGTGAGGTCAGAAAAGCTGGGAATCTGAAACTGAACAGGCCAGTGCTGGTAACGGTGCCCTGGACTATCTTCAGATGCGGAAAGAATCAGAGTGTCATTAGTTGACACAGATGAGGTGTCAACAGAGTCCTCCTCAGATGGATTATCAGTCACGTTGGTCACATCACTTAAGGTCAAGGTTATTGTAGGCTCCTGGTCCTGGAGAAACACAATCTTGATTGTGTCCTTGTCCTTAAGGTCAGTTGTCGAAACAAGGGTAAAAAACTCATCACCAAAATCAGCATCTTTATAGTGAAGACAGAAGTCTCTTGTAATGGAAAAGGTATCACGGATGGCTGAATAAAGGTCATCCACCGTTTCTGGGATTCCAGATGGTAGTACAACTTTACGGACATCATGATCTGCAAGGATCACTCGAAGTTGAGACGGTTGTGACATTAGGTAACCTGTAGACCAAATTTTTGACATGTTTCTGTAATTCTTAGTAACAGCTAAATAGTGCATAATATAATAAAATTTGATCTCCATGTATGGAAACTATAGGAGCCAATTAACTATATGCCATCTCTGAAAATAGTAGAAAGACTGAGATTTGGGTTTGTCTTTTTTCAGCTGAAAATCTCCACACAAAGTATGGAAATCATTTATGGAACATAAATGCTGCACTTAAGAGTCATAATGGTTGTTCCGCCACAAATGTAAGAAATCAAGGGGACCGTGTCTGATAACTCAGCTGCCTCTATGACTTTCACTGGACCAGTTTTCTCAAGCACATAGCTCCTCAGATGTTCAATTGACCAAGCAGTTACACCTTTCACTATGAATCCCACATTGCCTTTCAAAACCACAATCTGGATCAACTCCCCAAAATCTGGTAGACCACCAGTGGAACCATAAGCCAGGATCATTCCACTAGTGTACTTGGTGCCTCTGTAACACACACTTTTGGCTATCTGGACACATGTCTAACCAGGAAACTTAGCCTGCAGTGCTTCTTGGATATCCTCTCGCAGCACACTAACATCCATTGTAGACAGTGTTGTAGCCTGTAGTAATGGTCTGACAGCTCTGGAATCATGTTGGTTATAAGCAAGCAACAACTGATGCTTCATGGCCAGTGACAGCAGAATATTTCTAAAACTACGAGTATGTCTGACAACACGCTTGAAAAATCTGTGCTTTGCCTCAAACCGCATTGTCCACAGTGACACCAGAGGACCATAAGCCCTGATAAGTTCTGGATAATGTTCTAGGAAATGGTGTTTTGGAATGAGGCGTTGCTCTGGAAAAACCATGAGAAACCTGTGTTTATGCTCAGATATCTTACTGTCCAGGAAGCAAATGGTCTCCTCTGTGTGCACTTGATTCACAACAAGCTCAACAATGTCCCGAAGCACAAGAAGCAATTCCCATGCTGGGTCAGCCTCAGGGATTTTTGATCCAACCATGAGTGGCAAGAGACGAAGCAAAGCCCAGTTCTCGTGGGCATTGCCCCCCACACTTTTCCGTTGGGCAAAGTTCACAGGAACAAGCTGTGGTGCATTGGTTTTGTCCGACCATTTATAGGGGAACTCTTTGATGCATTTGTTCAGCTCTTCAAGAGTGAAGTATTTGTTGTGAATGAATAGTCTTAGGCACAGTGCTATTTCTAGGGGCACTACACCTTCAAAGAGATCATGCAACACATCAGGTGGATATCCAGACAAAACATGAAAATATTTAAGTTTTGCCATCAGTGCACACTGTCTCTTCAATCCATAAACATGCATCAAACTGTTATTTTCCTGTAAAGCCTGGACATGCAGTGTGTGTTGTTCCGCTGTTCTGGGTGGGAATGCCTTATTTCTCACTTCACCATCTTGAAATTGTGACTTTTCACCAAGACAAAACCTACAGACATATGAACTGGAAAAGCTCTCAACAAATCCCCCCATAGAATGGGCACCAAGGTTGTCTGCAACTACACTAAACACTGTGCCTTTGACTCTTCTACCCAGTGATGGAACATACAGTCCTTCCTCCTCTAAGACCACAAGATCTTTGAGCAGTGGCTCTAACACAGCACTGTAACCAAATCTCTTTACATCCTCAGCCTTTGCAAAGAATTGCTAAGAAGATTGAGTTTAGCTCAGATCTGAGCAATGAAGGGACATCAGCTAACACCCAATATACAGATGTGATTTTGTGTTTTTTCCTGGATGTACCGAGAGGATTGCAAATCTCAAAGTCATCCACATAGAGATTTAGCGCAATTGTAAGGTCATTTTTTGAGAACAACTCGTTGGTTTTGTAAAAGGTGCCGTCATGAAATGGCAAGTGATAAAATTCCTTCAAACGAAGAATGTAAGTATTCAGAGCCATCATATTGCAGCATGCCACACGCTCCCCAGGAAAGACAGTAAAACAAAGCCATCAATTATTCTTCGGTTTGTGAGTCGCAAAACAAAGATTGAGTTACTGAAACAGGGTAAGAAGCTTAAAGGGACTGGTGTGTATTTAAATGAACATTTAACGAAAAAGACTGCTGAAATTGCAAGACAGGCACGCAGCCTGAGAAAACAAAATAAGATACAAGCGACATGGACGAGGAACTGCAAAGTAATGATAAGACTAAATGGCAATCCCGAAGAAGCGAAAGTTGTGATGATAAGAGAACTCAAAGACTTAGAGCAATATAAATAATCAGGAATCTGCTCTGGAATCTATTGGAAAAGTGACGATTGGATAATGAACAATGGGTATGGAAAGTGTTTCTGGCCTTACGGCTCAAAAAACAACAACAAAAACAAAAACACATAAATGACAAGTTTGGACACAGATTATAGGTTTCCATTCAGAGATATTGAAGAGGAAGAATTTGATTATGAAAAGGACTGTCAAGGTGGTTATTTTGCCACACACGCTGAGAAAACGAACTTCAAAACGTTTAACTATGCAGAGCACAACATGCATGACCCTGAAAGTAACATTGACCCAGATACCCACTTCTACAATAACACCAATAATACTTGTGAGTACTATACAGATGACCAATTCAATATGAATATTAAAATGGCAAATGCATTGTCGGTCATACATTTCAATAGTAGAAGCCTGTATAAAAAATTTTCTAAAATTACAGAATGTTTAAGTAAGTTAAAAAAGTTTAATATAATTGCAATATCAGAAACATGGCTCGATAATGAGAAAATTAGTGAAATGGGACTGGAAGGATACGAATTATTTACAATGAACAGGGTGAATAAAAAAGGAGGCGGTGTTGCCTTATATGTAGATAAAGTTTTGAAATGTAGTCTGATTGAATGTATGTCAAGCACCATAGATAACGTATTGGAATGTGTCACTATTGAAATCCATGTTGAAAAAGCTAACAATATAATTATAAGTTGCATCTATAGGACACCAGGTTCATGCCTTGAGACATTCAATGAAAAACTTGCTGCTATGTTTAGCAACCTAAATGATAAAAAAGTGCAAATAATTTGTGGTGATTTTAATATAGATTTGCTAAACCCAAATGGACATCAGAAAACAACAGATTTCATAAATACAATGTATAGTAACTCCCTTTTCCCTGTAATTATAAAACCAAGTAGAATAACAATTGATACAGCTACATTGATAGATAATATATTCACAAATAAAATTGACCATGAAATAGTAGGTGGACTTCTTATAACTGATATAAGCGATCATCTTCCTGTTTTTGCAATTTTTCAAAATTATTTTGGGATTAAAACTAAACAAAAGAATCAAATATTTGATATGATACGACTTAGAACGACAAGAGCCATTGCTGCCCTCCAGGTGGACTTAAAGGAACACAATTGGAATGAGGTTTTTGCAAATGAAGATTCAAATAGTGCATATGATGCATTCTTATCAACTGTAATTTCACTATATGAAAAACATTGTCCTTTAATGAAAATCACTAGAAAGCATCACAGATCAAATAAGCCATGGATCACAAAAGGGATAGAAGATGCATGTAAAAAGAAAAATAATCTATATAAGAGATTCATAAAACAGAGGACAAAAGATGCTGAAATAAAGTACAAGTTATATAAAAATAGATTAGTAAATATTATAAGAACAAGTAAGAAAGAATATTACCACAAATTATTGGAGCAAAGTAGAAGTAACACACAAGAAACATGGAGGATATTAAATAGTATAATCAAAAAGGGCTCAAAAAATAAGAATTATCCAGATTATTTTAAAAAAGATAAAGATATTGTGCTTGATAAAACTAAAGACATTGCAAATGAATTTAATGATTTCTTTGTAAATGTTGGCTTTAATTTAGCAAAAGAAATTCCAGAGTCAAGAAATAATAACGACCTAAATAAACATATTACTCAGAATGTGTCCTCCATGTTTATTGGTGTTGTAACTCATAGAGAAATAATTAACATTGTGAAGACATTTAAAAATAAAAAGTCCACTGACTGTTTTGGTATTGACATGATATTAGTTGAAAGTATTATAGAATATATAGTGCAACCTTTCGCATACATTTGTAATCTGTCCTTTCAAACTGGTGTATTTCCCTCACAAATGAAAATAGCAAAAGTTATTCCAATCCATAAAAACAGAGAGAGAAGTCAGTTTACCAATTATAGGCCAATATCACTGCTCCCACAGTTCTCAAAAATTTTAGAAAAGTTATTTGTTAATAGACTTGATAAATATATTGAGAAGCATAATCTCCTAAGTGATAACCAATATGGCTTTAGAGTGAAAAGGTCCACTTCGATGGCAGTGATGGAACTTGTAGAAGGGATATCTAATGCTATAGATAATAAGGAATATACTGTTGGTGTTTTTATAGACTTAAAAAAAGGCGTTTGATACGATTGATCATTCTATATTAATGAATAAACTAGAGAGATATGGCATAAGAGGGTTAGCATACAAGTGGATGAAAAGTTACCTGGATGACAGATATCAATATGTCGAATTCAATAATGTAAAATCTAAGCAGTTGAAGGTAACTTGTGGTGTTCCTCAGGGCTCTGTGCTGGGCCCTAAATTATTTATATTATACATAAATGACATATGTAGCATTTCCAAACTGTTAAAATGTGTATTGTTTGCTGATGATACCACTCTGTATTGCTCAGGTAAAAACCTAGAACAGCTTCTGACTACAGCGGAAAAGGAGTTAAATATATTAAAAAACTGGTTTGATGTAAATAAGTTATCATTAAATATAAAGAAAACAAAATTGATTATTTTTGGCACTAGACAAATGAAAAATGTATCTAAAATCAGGGTTAATGGAATTGAAATTGAAAGAGTGTACGAAAATAAATTTCTTGGAGTGATAATTGATGATAAGCTGAGTTGGAAGTCTCATATAAACCATGTGAAAACAAAAATGTCAAAAACCATTGCTATTCTCTATAAAACAAAGCATGTCCTGAACAAAAAATCATTATACACACTCTATTGTACTCTGTTGCTTCCATATATGACTTACTGTCTGGAGATATGGGGTAATGCATATAAAACGAACACTCTTCCTATTTTCAAGTTGCAAAAAAGAGCTATAAGAATTATAAACCAATCAAACTATATAGAACCAACTAACATTTTGTTTATTAATCTGAATACCCTGAAATTTTATGATTTAGTTGAATATAAAATGGCACAGATAATGTATAAAGCACAAAATAACTTGCTTTGCCCCAGTACTCAGAAGCTGTTCAAAGTCAGAGAGAGTCAATATGACTTAAGGGGAACAGATTTCTTTAAAAAAAACAAGATAAGGACAAATATAAAGCAGAGATGTGTTTCTGTTAGAGGAGTTAACCTGTGGAATAGTTATGACAGTGATTTAAAAAGGTGTAGTTCATTTTCCTTGTTTAAAAATATGTTTAAAAATAGAGTATTAGAAAAATATATATATCAAGAATGAAAAGAGCAGAAAAAAAACAAAAACAAAAAACAAAAAAACCTCTTGATTCTTTTGCTTTGATGTAGTTACTTACTAAGGTGGAAAGTTTTCTGTTTTTTTGTTTTTTTCTTGTTTGTTTGTTTGTTTGTTTGTTTTGTTTTTGCTTTGTTTGCCTTCTCTCACCCCAACCGGTCGCAGCAGATGGCCGCCCCTCCCTGAGCCTGGTTCTGCCGGAGGTTTCTTCCTGTTAAAAGGGAGTTTTTCCTTCCCACTGTTGCCAAAGTGCTTGCTCATAGGGGGTCATATGATTGTTGGGCTTTTCTCTGTATCTATGAAGCGCCTTGAGGCGACATTTGTTGTGATTTGGCGCTATATAAATGAAATTGAATTGAATTGAATTGAATTTTATTATTTGCTTCGAGCCCTGTGTACAGGAGCTGCATGCTAAAAGATCTTTTGTTAAAAGGGTTGGCGTAATAAGCAAATGCTTCAGCCAATACCTTTTGATTAGCCTTGTCTCATGCTTTCTTGCTTTGTGGTAAATCTTTGTTCTGTCTTCACTGAGATATTTGAATGCTAATCAATAAAAAAAAAAACATATCACTCACAGTTGTACACAGTTCTCTGCGCCTCTGCTTCACTCAAGATCAGGTCTAGTATATCTTTCCTGCTAAGAACCTGAAGCAAAGACTTTAGAATGGGAACATACTGGAAGCTACTCTCTCCAGTAAGAATATACTCAATCGGCTCCACGACAGAAAAGTGTTCATTAAAATACTTTCTTCTTTTGAAGGCAGAAGAGAGAGGACCACCATCACAAAGGGCAGCGCTAACAGGGTTAGCAACACATATGTTGTTCACCATTTCAGACACAATGGCTTCATCAACTTCACAGTTGTGTCTCTTCAAGCAGGACTGTAAAATGTCTTTCATGATGGGAGCGGAAGCTGAATGACAAATAAAATGCAACGACTCTACAAGCTCATCAATGCATTGGTTGGGAACATGAAATGAACTCTCTAATTTCAACATCAAATGAGCCAAGCTTCTTTCAATCAACTTTGGCAGTACATTCACATCATCATCTCTAAACTCCTCAATGTCAGATTGTTCACCCGCCTGATTAACTACATCGCTGCACTGATCTGTTTGTAAAGGCTTTTCAAACCTCTTTAAAACGTCTTCTTTAAACTCATCTAAAGAGTGGGGGGGGGGGGGGGGGGTGCTTGCGATGTTTATGTGACGCAAATGTTCCATAAATGTTAGTTTTGAAACTACAATTTTTGAAAACACAGGACACAGTTTCTTGCTTTTTCAAATGTTGATGAAGGTGTTCAAAATACTCTTTTTCAGTGGAAAATGTGCCCACATTACAGAACTGGCAACAGAAACTGAGTATTTCAGAGGTTCTCACTGTTGAGTGAGTTGAGTGTTTCCTTGATATGTGTGATTTTAGGCTACCCCATGACTTAAATGAACAAAAACAATCTAGGTAAGGACATGGCAGAGGCTGTACACTGGGGATATGGCGTAACCTATAATGTTTCATCAGCTCTTCCTTAGTGGAGGTTGCAAATTTACAGATTTTGCAAGGCCAATCCTTACTTCATGATTCTGAATTACTCAATTCAAGCTTACTTGTTAAAGCTTACTTCAGAAGGTCCCTTGGTATTCGATACCAGGAGAAGATGATGGTTTGAGCCTTTGTCCTGGCAAGAAACACAGCAAAGTAACTGAATATTTCGGTGAGATTCCCACTTTCTTTAGAAGGCTGACCACGTCTTAACTGAACCCCTAGATCTGCAACGCCAGGACAGTGTATAACACCAGAAAGTCGTGCCTGCACAAAAATACAAAAGATGGTATTTTCAACTTCACCTGTGAGTCTTCAATACAGTGAATAAGTTTCACCTGTCAAAGCTGTGTGAGCTAGAACCAAACATTCAAAACTACATAGACCTGAATACACTGGGTGCTGGAAAGCCTAACGTGGCTTTCCATAGATCAAATATACATAGAGGTGACATGGACTGGGCCAGTCTGTTGGAGCGTGTATCCCCACCGACCGCGATCTTGGAGGGGTCTCCACTCGCCCCCAGTGCATGTATTTCTACTGAGGAATGTGTTAACTCAAAAAAAAAAAAAAAAAAAAAAAAATATATATATATATATATATATATATATATATATATATATATATAGTTTTTTTTTATCAACAAAAGCAAACGTAAGGTGTGGCATGACAGGACAGAATCATTTCTGACAGTAAATACGAAAAAAAAACCCAAACTTTTTTATACACAAGCTACAATGTCAATAATCCCACTTGATCTGTTTTCATTTCATTCTCAAAAACCAAATTGGAATCAATGCTAAGTCAGCAGCTATGGTCATTTTTGTGCACCCTAGTGTTGCAAAAACTGGCATACTACTAAAACCATATGTGGGATTATTGACCTTTCTTGCCTTATCTGTTTGGAAAAATATTTAAACATTTTCCTTATTTACCATGGGTGAATACATTCCTCAGTAGAAAAAATGCACTGGCGGCGAATGCGGACCCAACCAAGATTGATTTTTTCTTACTTTCAAACTTTATTGAGGCATATCAATGTTACAGCCAGTGCCAATGCACGTCGCCTCTACGTCTCTACAAAACACGGAAAGTCCCCAAAAATTAGGGACAGCTAACTACCCTACCATATGCGGCACAGTGCACTTAAGTCTGGTCTTTTACCTGTGGAAATAGGCCGAGCAGCCGGTGAAGAACCGTTCTTAGCTGTCAACAGACACACCGGACTAATGGCGACCGCACTTCCTGCGCAGAAGCCAATGGGGTTGAACTTCACCCCGTAACGTTACGAAAATTTAGAAGCGTTTCTTAACAATTACTAACATAAAATGCTTCCCTTCAAAAAATAAATTTCACATTTCAAAAGCTAGCTACGTTAGCATAGTAGTTTGCGCCGGGGCTAACAACGTCCGCTATCTTTTAAAAATTATAAGACAATTACAGTGGTCTGCATTAGAGTAACATCAGTGTTAAATTTTCCAAAAAGAGCCCAACAATTTATGCTATCGCGGAATTAGCTGCTGTGTGTATATTAAAACACACAAACGCGGGGGCAAGCTAAGATGTATGTTATGTATGTTACGTCGTTGTTTTAAAGTAAACTAACAAAATCCAGAGCGACTGCAAATATGTGTAATTTCGCATAAAATTACTCACCGTTTGCGACGAACTCAGCTCTTGATAAACCTTGAACACGTGCTGTTGAATATGTCCGCTTGAGTAGAAGAAGGGAACTGTGAGCTGTTTACACGTCATCAAGTTGTATTTTACATCGACAGAACTTAAAATTATATTTTTTTTGATTAAAAGAAGATTTTAAATTCAGACAAATCACGATTATATATTGAGTAAAGAGGCATAATTTATGTGTCACCCGAACTCAATAAAATAAAATTTTTAATTAGGAAGTCTAACAGTATTTATGAACTTGATTTTTCATTTCACAACAACATATATATGTAAGTAATGACTAAAGGTCCCATTAATTACTTTTTAGGGTGTACCCTGAATAAACCTGTCCAAGGTGTACCCTGCCCTATGGTAGCTGGGGTTGGCTCCAGTGATAGGGATCAGTGGAAGATAATGAATGGATGGAGGTTCAAAACAATAATGCAGGAGGGGAAGTGGATGGATGAAAAATGGATAGATGCTTCCATTTCTTCTCTTTTAAGAAGAATAATCCCAACGAGAAATGTGATATTAGTCCATGAAAGAATGTAAGACATCACAGTTTTAGATATAAACAAAACCAGTTAGAACTATACAAGAACGTTACTGACACTGGCTTTAAGTGGAAAGGACATCCATGGTTTTTAGCACTAGAGTGGCGCCAATCTGTAATAAGATCCTTGACAATAATTCTTTCCACTAGGCAATCAAAATTATATGGATGCAATTACTTTCAGGGATGTCAAATCTTCCTTTAGGAAAACAACTATGTGACTATGTGACACTAAAAACACAGAAAGCAATAACTCTCATGTCAGTGAACAAGTGCACTAGTGCAGCTCATCCTGACTGAACGGGATTGCAGTTTAGATCATCATGTCACGGGGAAGAACTAACATGTTCAAAAATTCAAATATGCCATTTCCACATACTTTATACAGTACATGATGTGTTGCTGTCAAGAGATTTATTCTAAAGACACTTCTTCAGCTAAGAATCTAAAGGTAGAAACACACAGACGCTGCAGTTTTTACTTGCAAGGGCGATCACAGAACGCTCACACCAGAGTGGGGGCCCTGTGATGTGCGCGTTGTTCCTGCACTTGCCTTTATTTATATACAAAAGTAATACAACAGTGAATATGTCTATTCATTAACAGAGGAATGTTAGTATGTAGGGAGTGAAGATAAAAGTGGTTCAGGTGTATGTGTGTGTGTGTGTGTGTGTTATTCTGAAGGACGTGGCCCCTCTTCTTGAAGATAAGAGCTTCCAGCTCCCCTCTTCCTGGCAGGAGTGAAATGATAACAGCTTGCTCAGCTATTATCACTGTGAGAAAGAATTTATAAAGCAAGTCTTGATTCCAACAACAGTAATAAAAGGGTCATCATGCAGTATTCTATAATATGCAAACTTATATATCACAAAAAGATTATACTGACTACTAAGTACAATTTTATATTGACAGTTGCAAAGGTTTGGAACATTTTTTTTCTACTTTTCATTCATTGTTTGTTCCAGTCCCAGTGACATCTTGACATATGTGCATCGTCCTCTGACCTTGTCACATTTTTGAAAATGGTTATCAAAGGACATAATATGCAGGCACAAGGACTGGCAGGCGGGTGCACTGACATGAACATTTAATGTAGCTACACATACCAATGCACAATGCCAGTAGGGGGGATAGGAAGATCCAATAAATAAATAAAATCCAAAAAGCAACAGGATCTATCCAAAAGGCAGGGAACACATGCAGAAACGCAGGGACATATAAACATTAGAAAGAGCAACAAAGTGCACACAGAGGTAAGGATAATAACAGGTTACCTCAATATAGACAGAGGAAAGTAAAAAATGAAAGGCTAAAATATCAGTCATCCAGTGCTCAGTGAAGTTACCAAAATAGCAATAATTCAAAGCTATGCTAACTGGCTCATGTGAGACTACAGTCAGTGTCAGCTGATAGCCAAATGTTGCAGGGGTTGCAGTGCTGCTGCACTACCACAGAAGTCGACTCCACAAAAGAAACTGAAATACAATCTGAAAACAATTAAAATCACGTCAATAAAATCATTAATAAAAGGCAAATTACGCCACACAAGCAGAAATGAGATAAAATGATAATTCGGGATCAAGTCAACTGAAACTGAGCATAAAAAATTTAGTGCTTTTAAACACTGATGATGTTGGAGCACATCCAATATTATGGGTGAGCTCAAGCAATTTAGAAAAGGTAAAACAAAATGATTGATTGTTGAGCAATGTGGCTTGTGATGACTTTTCAGTGCGTACTATTAGGATAATAACAAAGAATCTTAATCATCTTAATCTTTGTAATAATGTCAGATTCTGTAAACATCACTGCTCCTGTAACATTATTGTGTATTCATTCTATTGTTTTTTATAACAGTATGCGTCTGATTGTACAAAATATACATAGGTAACAGTGAGCGTGCAGTTATATACACTTTTTCACTGCGTAATCTCATTTATTTGATGAATTATCTGTATTTTGTTTACCTTATTTTTAATGTATCACCACTTTTACCATTTCATTGAAACTGTTTTTTTTTCTCGTTGAAAAGATAAAGAACATCAAAATACCACAACACTCGAGTGAAAAATGATTGGAAAGCTTTTTAAAATGACAGGAAAAGAGTTCGTCCAGGAGTAGGGTCTTTAGTCACTTTAAAAGTATCAGGTGAGGAATTAACAAAAACAGATAAAGAACACTGATGTGGAATGACATAAATGACTTTCTCTCTACCACCAAGATTATGAAAGATAACATACTATAGAGTCCACACAAGAGAAGAAAACCTTCACCTCAGTTATTGGCTCTAAGTGGTTAAAATGAATTGTACAGCAGAAGGGAATATGTAGAGCTGTGTCTGTTTACCTTGGGAAATCTAATCCAGTGTAGGAGTAAGAGATAACGCTGTCAACACTTGAAATACATGAAAGTTTGCTTTATATATATATATAAAAAAATATATTTTTAAAGCAGATTTGCAGAGAACATGACAGAAAGCTGCTGCAGTGAAAAAGAGTGGAAGACAAAAAGATAGAACATGGAGAGAAAGGAAAAGGAGCAGTAGTGAGAGAGATGTGGCTTCACAGAAATGTTGTAAATCACTGTGCTTAGCACCAAGGACACTACTGACAACATGCCTTTATGCTTCTGTCACGACTCATCAAGCTAAAAAAAATCATCTCCTAATAAACAAGCACACAGATAGCTTGGGTCTCTCTCAACGTCTTGCTTTTGAAGCAATAATTATTCATACAATTAGGCAGTTTTTAAATTTTTTATTCATATCTTATTTTGTGTAACTGCAGGACATGAAATGCAGGCCTGTCTATGACTCATAGTAGGAAAAATGATCAGTCTGCTTGGTTCAAGTGACAGTGTGACAATGAGCCAGCAAACACATCACCAGGGCCCTGAAAGTGAACCAGCCCTCATTCATTTTAGTGTTTAGACTTGTGATTTGGCATTAAGGAGAACTTGAGAATGTTAATTAATGTCAGGTTTAAATGCAAACACTGCTGATCACCTTCTCCATCCTCTGGGTCACCAAGGCCAGTTTGGATGAGTCTCACATCCAGTCACTACCAGTGTTAATCTAAATGTGACTTTACAGTGTTACAAAAAAACAATGCCCATTCATTTAGAAACAAGCACTGCACTCTCTGCAGTTATCAGTCAATTTAACAAGCCTACAGTTTTTCATAGTTCTGTTAGGTCGTGCATGTAGCGGGGTGCTTGCTCCCATCAGTAAACTAAAGCACACTAAAAGCTAAAAAGATTCATAAAACTGTTTCTAGTGTCACAAAAGTCACAAAGCGCAGGACTAGCAGAAATGAGGCAACAAAAGACAATAAGGACGTCAATGACATCAAGCAAAGATGAAAAAAATAACCAATGGTGACATGAAATGGGCTGTTCCCAAGTTAAACTTCAGGGTGAGTGATGTGACTACCAATGACAACACAGAATACCACTGACTGACTGTGTGTTTCCTTTTCCCTCATCACCCCTCTGTGTATATGTTCTGTCAGTTTCACTCTGTTCTTTGTCAGGCTGTCTGTTTTCCATGTCTCCAAGTTCCAGGTATTCATGTTCCTCCTTTTAGATCTGGTTTTACCAGTTTAGGTTATTGTTTAGTGTTGTCGTGATTCACCTTGCCTTTTGTTTTGTGTTTTTCCGCCATATTAAACGGCTCGTGTTTTGTTAAGTTTAATCCTGTCTCTTGCGTCTGCTATTGGGTCCACTCCACACACTGGACACTTTTTGCTGGGCTTCCACCTACCTCCCAGTTTTCTTTAATTAGGCTGAAAATTCCCCGTGGCTCTCTGCCGAATGGGAATTCAAAGGAGGAAAATCCCGTGAAGGCCTGGGGAACTCCCCGCACTGCAAACAAGAGAGGGTCTAACCGGGATCCCAAATTCATTCATCCTAATGAATCAACTTCATAGACTTGGTCTTCTTCAGCTGCTCCATCAGTCAGTCTGAGGGTGGTAGATACTGGTCCAAACTGATTTAATGCCCAGCAATTCATACAGTTCTTTTAGTGTGCGAGACATGAACAATGAGCCCCGGTCAGTTTTGGAGATGATCCGAAACAGCTCCTGTGCCACTGTAAAGTTTATCAGAGTTTTGCAGGAACTGTTGTTGGAGGAAGTCATGCTTCACTTCATATGATGAACTTTTCATTGAGGTTTTAATATTTGGATTGGGCTGTGAGGTCACTGCAGGAGCAAGATCTTCCATTGCTACCAATTAAAGAGTATAAAACAAAGCCCACACATATTGTAACTCTGTCAGTAAATCCCCAACATAAAAACTACAGCAAGTTCTCAGATGTAGGTCTGACATTGTCTACACTATGGCACCTTTTAAAAAGAGGAAAACCAAAAAGGGGCACCGGTTGACAGCTTATGTTTTTGGGGTGCCTTTACGTGCATTTGGTGTCAAAATTTCATATTATTCCTGAAGACAAACTTCTCCCAGTCTATGACATCCATTCAGAGGGATGACAGCATTGCCCTGTGGACTATATTTCTGACAGGTTCCTGCTATGGTTGGTGATTCTGTGAATCCGATTTGCATAACAAACCTAGGACCAAATGCATATTACATTTGTGTTGATTAAAGTACAGACAAGAACATATCTATAGTATAAGCTGCTGTTTACACCTCCTTGTTATAAGCATGAGACAGTTATCATGGAATTACAGTAAGCTAATATAAACAGAGATTATGTTCATTCCTATTGTGATATAAATAGATGTATAAAAGACCACGGCATTAATTTTGATTATTATTCTTTAAGGACAACAATCTTTGTCTAGTCCACATTTAACAGTTACCAGCATTCAATCAGGGTAAGGTCTACTCAGCTTTTTCTTAAATTTGTGCTTATTATTTTTTAAGCCATTGCACAGTGGATGAACAGGCAAGTCTTTTTTCTTCATATAAAAATAAGCTGCTTTTTATTAGATAAAGAAATTATGGACATGCACAGCGCAGCAGATTATGCTGATGTCTGCTCAGTGCAGTGTCCTAGAGTAAATCACAGCACGCGGTCTGCAACATAAACTTTGATCACTGAAAAAAATTGACAATAATTCAAAATATCAGGTCTGATTACAAGAGTTTCCCAAAAGAGAAGGAAGAGCTGTGTTCTGCAGAGAAGCACTGACGTCACCTGAGCCCAGCAGCTCTCATGTGGAAGATTTGACACAACTAATTTCATACACGAGTCAAGTCTATAGAGCTGTTTAGAGGATAATGAACACAATGCAGCCTTTTTGCTTTTTTAAACTTCAGTTTAATCACCAGGTCTGTTGGTCCACTGAGGCATGTAACCAGGAGCAGCGTGCGGTAACAGATGCTGTTATGGGGTGAAAATAGTGAAACATGTTGCTGAAGAGTGACTGAAGAAATTCTCAAAAAAAATGTCAGTTTATAATTTATGCACACTCCATATAAACTTGTAAAATATGTATACACACACACACACACACACACACACGTAGAAAAACATATTTAGTATACACATCCAGTAATGCATACACTCTTATATTGTACATATATTTATTACTCTCAGATTTAGCCATTCTTATATTTTGCTTGTTTTATGTTATTGTATTTTTACACACCTCTGTTGCTTGTGAAGCTCGCACACAAGAATTTCACTCGCATGTACTGTACCAGTGTACCTGCACATGTGATGTGACAATAAAAGTGATTTGATTTGATTATAAGGGCAAAATATTAAAATGGGTGTGGCTTCAGTAAAGTTCAGGCTACAACAACACAAGTAAGCAACCTAAGGTGAGAACACCAACCTTGTTTTGGCCTATAGTTGGGTAACAAGCCACTTCTAGTGCTACCAGATAAGCTAACGTTAGCACACTGGAGTTTTGTCATTGATATCTGTGTGACATCACTGGGATTCATTTCCATGGTCACTTTCTTAGCTGTGCCCATTTAATATAATCCTCTGTGATCCCTGTAATATTATTCCTGGAGCCAGATGAAGACACAGCATGGCATGCAGTTTGGATGATGATGCAGAGCAGTAGAGGTGTGGTAAGCTCATTTGCTGATTGCCATTGACCAAGAGCCATAAAATCATATCACTACTCAAATGTGTCACTGCACCTACTCAGGTTCTTAGCAATGAACCATTCCAGTTGTGTTTAGAGCTATTGACGTATGCAAAGAACAGAAGGACTGATAGAAATAAAGATATCTCTCAATTCATTGGAGAGACATGAGTGTGCTGACATTGTAAAGGTCACAAAGCATCAAAGTCTACTTAATATTTCAGTTGAATTTCAGTTAGTCACATGTGCAGCCACTTTGACATTTTAAAGATGGTGCATTGCAGGAAGACACAGTTGGATAGCTGCTGCTGTTGGTCTGTGCTGGGCTTGGAGCTCATAGGGGTCATCAAGTCCTTGTTCCACACTGAGAAAGGGAAATCCATCTTTAATCGCACGACTGTGCAGGACTGCACATTCTAATAATGCTGCAGGCTCTCTCTAGGTGGGAGAGCATTCTCCCCCCCTGTGGCACTGTGGCAAATCTATTTCCTCTTCAGTAAGCCAGTGGTTTGCTCCATTCTCAGAGGAAGCCTGACTCTGCTGTGCATTACATTGTCCCCGCTGTGTGCTCTGGGGTTTCATAAAGAGAGTGAGTGGTCATGTTTTCGACAGGTGTCTGACAGTACCTGAAGGTACAAAGCCATGTCAAGGTTTCAGAAACAAGTGATTGGTTTCAGGTTCACAAGCAGCATGCTATCAACTGGAAGCATTTTCCCCAAATTTGCTCATGAAAGTGTGGCAGGATGAATGTTATCCTTTGGTTCAACCCACTTTCAGCCTGGCGCATTAGGGGGCGCTAGTATAAATAGTGGCCATGTGAGCATACCTGTATCGCTTACCTGTGATCTCCTCTTTGGTCACCTGACTTCCCCTTGGTGTTGCAGAGATCATTCTGAAGCCTCCATCGCGGCTGCCTCCTATGAGCCCCTGCTCATGTTTCATGACGCGGGGTTACTCGGTACGTAATTCAATTTCGTCTCGATCCTTGCCTTTTATTGTTTGTTTTATAGTAATTATTTATTATGCTTTGCAGGAAGTGTGGGCCTTGGTTTTACGCAACGCCACACTAACTGAGGTGCTGCTGCTTTGCTTTGCTTGGCTTTTACCGTCTGTTCCCGTTGCGAAGTTTCTTTTCCTGCTGCTGTCCGCTTTTTAACGTGGACGTCGGCGTGGACAGCGGCCATATGCACGCCGGTTATGGGAGTCAGCTGGCGTACAAATTGATGAGCGTATGATTAATTTATAGTCGGGCAGACGGCTAGTTGGAGTAATACGGCGATTCCGTTTGCTCCAGATTTTAAAGTTTTATCCAGATTGTATGTTGTTTTTCTGTTTTGATTTGTAGTTTGGATTTTTGTTACACCACTGGTGGGAGGCCCTTTTTATAGCTGCAGATCACCAGTGTGGTCCTGCAGTAGGGTTATCCCCCAGCGCTACATTAGTTTTGTTGAATCTATTAAAATTTTCTTTGTTTCTTTTATTCAGATGCGGAGTGCCGACGTGGAGGAGACCAGGGTGCCTTGGTGGTGGGATCCTCTGAGTGTACACACCTGCCTTGTTTAGTTTATTAGTGTGAGTGTGTGATTTTTGTGTTGCACTTGTGTCTTGGTGTGTTTTCTTTTTTTGAGTTTGTGCGTGGCATCCCTGCCCCTCCACTGAATATATTTTTAAGCATATTTGTACATGGATTTTTATGACTGTGTTTTTATACGGCGTTTTAGATAATTGTTAATAAATTGTCAATTTGTCTTAACATTGAACCTCGTCTCTGTACTGAGTATAACAAACCTAACTGCCTTCGTGGTGATTAGTGTTACTGATTATTCTCTGGGTGAAATTCCCAGAGTGGCGTTGTCTTTTAAAACTGTGAAGAGTATTTACTTTATTCTCACCTCGTGCTGCCACAAAAGGATGAAACATGCAGGCAAGTTAAATGTTTCTTTGTCATTTTTTCTCCTGGAGACAGAGCTGTTGTCATGAAGTAACTAGTAATTAATGGCAGTGGATACTTTGGAATAAAATCCTTTAGGATATACATTTCAGTGTCCATGCATCATATTCAGGATTGTGTTACTCAGTGAATTATTTGTATATATATTTATTTGTATATATCTGACCTCATTATTTAAAACTAAATAATTAACTAACTAATTTAGACCATCTATCACTGTAGCACTACACTGTAAAAAATAGATTAATACTGTAAAATAACAGAATTCTTTTTATCGCATAAATATACAGAAATTTTGAACGATCTATTTAAAAAAATTATTTTTGTGAGACAGTATGTACATGAAACGTGGTATTTTTTATGTTACATAAAAAGATATTTACATGTATAACAACAATGCAATTACCTGATGATGTGGTCAAACACTGTTGTAATACAGTTAATCAGAAAAACACTGTTATAGTGTTTTATTATCTAATTTGATGGAAAAAAACACTTAAAAAAGTCAAAATCTTGTTGGTAAACTAGTAACTACAACCATCTACATTTCATTTTTAATTATATCAAGTATGAAAAATATCTTTATGTTAAACATAAAAAAATATGTCACAGTTGATATAATTAAATAAAAAGTACAGTATTTTCATATAATCTATTATATATTTATCTTTACTATTAAAACGTGTTTTTGACATAAAGTTTTCTTTTTAAAAATATCCAAAAAAATGTTATTGTAATGACAGATTGCATGAAGTACATACTGGTATGTTTCCACATACATCCATATCTGTTTAAAGATAAGAACACTGACGAGTCACGTTTAGTAAAGAATTTCTTTAACTTAGTTTAATAATATCATCATACCAACACAAAATTACTACATTTACATTTTTTATATTTGCCTTGAAAAACAATTTAAAAACCTCTACTGGTGCCGTAAGACCACCTCAACACTGCTCCACATTTTCATTACTTAAAGTGACACAGATTTTTATTACTGAATGATCACAACTCTCAAACAGTTAGAGCACACTTCCTTCCTGTGTGTAGCTACATTTAATTCTGTAAGCAAACACAACACAGCATCATCTTCTAACAATATTATTAAAGCGCTCTGTTCCAAATAGCAGTCAATGAGCCATACACACAAAACAGGAAAAGAATCTGTCAATTAAACCACAGACACCTTCAGTTTAGAGTCACACTGAATGTGGCAAGTTACCCTGAAAATGTCTGTCCTCGAGGAAAGATCACTGCTCTCTCCTAATCCATCGGGACTCTTTTTTTTCTAGTTTTGAATTTCACTCGTGCTCCTGTTACTAGTGGTAGCATGAGAATGTACAAGCAGTCCATTTAGGTTGCACAGATAATCCACCTCAACCAGGATGCCATAGGTGAAGTTGCAAGAAGGTTTGCTGTGTCTCCCAACACAGTCTCAAGAGTGTGCTGAAGATATCAGGAGATAAAGAGAGCAGGACAGGGCTGTAGGAGCCAGTTTCTGCTTCTTTGTGCCATGAGGACCACAACAAACACTACTAGTGGGCCTGACACTTACAGCCCCACACCATTCAGATCAATTGACATTCCCCAGAGAAGAAGCAGGTTAGAAGTGGGCGGGTTCTACTGGCATTACAGTCTTTTCACAGATGAATTCTATGTAATCTATGCATTAATTGTGGATTTTATTATGTTACAACATTTCCTGGGAATGTTCACCACTGTTCCATGTTTTCAACATTTCTGGATAATGGCTCTTCCTGTGGTTTGCTGGAGTCCCACAGCTTTAGAAATGGCTTTCTAATCTTTTCCAGACTCAGAGATCTCAATTATTTTCTTTCCTTGGATCACGGTGATGATTTCTGGCTTTGGAGGGTCTTTTTTACTCCACTTTGTCAGGCAGGTCCTATTCAAGTGATTACTTGATTGAGAACAGGTGTGGTAGTAACGCCTGGGTGTGGCAAGAGAAACTCAACTCAACTCTCCAAACATGTGATACACCACAGCTAATTTATGTTCTAATGTTGGAGCGGGCAATCACTTTTCACACACGTTTTATCCCCTTAATCAAAAACAAGTTCATTTAGAAACTGCATTTTGTGTTTTGTAGTCTTATATTTTTTTAAATATTTGAATATGTTTGATGATCTAAAACTTTTAAGTGTGACAAACATAAGAAGAAATAGGAAATCAGGAAGGAGTGAAAGGGTGTTGCAAACGCAACACAATCCAATTCAGATTTTTTTATCCTGTGCAAAATTACAACAACAGTTTCCCAAAAGCACTTTATATATTTATATATATATATATATATAAAGTTTATATATTTAAGGTAAAGACCCTAATAATAATAATGATAATAATGATAACAATAACAATAATAATAGAAAAAAAAAAACAGAAAACCCAATAATCATATGACCCCCTATGAGCAAGCAGTTTGGTGACAGTGGGAAGGAAAAATTCCCTTTTAGCAGGAAGAAACCTCCGGCAGAACCAGGCTGAGGGAGAGAGACATCTGCTGTGACTGGTTGGAAGAGAGCCAGAGAACAAATAATTTAACATAGAGAGGTGTCTTAACACATAGTAAGTAAAAAGGGTGACTGAAGAAGAAAAAGATGCATTGTGGGAATCCCTCAGAAGCCTAGACCTATTACAACACAACTGAGGATTCAGGGTCACCTGATTCAACCCTGACTTTATGCTTTAAACATTTTAATGTTTAAATCTTAAATGTTTAAATGTTTCCTAATCTTAAAATTAGAGAGGGTGTCTGTCTCCCAAATCCAGACTTTAAGCTGGTTTCACAGAATTGGGGACTGAAAGCTGAGAGAGCTGAGCGTAAAATTGAAGCTCCCGATATACCGGTCGATCTACGTCCCTACCCTCAACTATGGTCATGAGCTTTATCCGAACGAGACTGCAGATATAAGTGGTGGAAATGAGCTTTTTGCAAAGGGTGACTGGGCTCTCCCTTAGAGATAGGGTGAATAGTTCAGCAGCCTGGGAGGGCCTGGGAGAGTATTATTGTCCCTTATTTCCAACAATGACTATAGGAAAGGTCATATATCTTCACAAGCTAGTTAGTAATGTATCTGCTGGTACTGAGAAGATCATGTGTAGAGGAGTGCTGGAAATAGCTCCGTGCTTTGTTTTCCAGCTGTAGACATATCACTCAAAAACAGTTAAACTTTTCGACCACAGCTGTGCTCTTTTCTGTGTCACATTTTGGTGACATTAAATTTGGTGAATTAAAATGCGGTCAGTATTTCAGTAGTAACACTGTTAACAATAGCAGGGGTGAAGCTAACTGAAGGCCAGTTACTGGGCTTTGTTACTTAACGACAATAAAAGCTTATACAATAACACTCTAGGAAAGGAGATCACAGAGACTTTATGCAAAAAACAGCCACCTTTCACTATACTATACACAAAAATCTTTGATCCAATAATCATGTGATTAATGTGATCAGGAAGATGGGCTCCAGCGCTCTTAACTCATCTTGTGATAAAGAAAAGCACTGTGACTTCAAAAGTTTTACCTTGTTTAGGGGCACTGATGCTGTCATGTGACTTTCTCATATACACTCAGTGATGCTGAATATTTGCAAATCTAGATTATACAAAATAAGTGAATTATTTCAGAGCATTTTACGGAGTCTCAATGAATCTCAATGGCACAATGGGACATCCTGGTTAAATAATGGCAATAATTAATTAATATGCAGGACAGCTTAGCTCAAAAGTGAAACAGCTGACATGCTGGGTCTTTGCCTTACAGTATAAAATGCCTTTAGGTGACTTTTCTTGGGAACTGGTCTGTATAAATAAAGCTGAATAGCACTGAACTAACACTACTGTACAATAGGTAACTCATGTACCTGAAACATACACACACACACACTGATGAGGTCATTCTCCCCCCATTTCATTTTGCTGTGCCATTGTAGTGAATATGAAGTAGGAGCAGAACAGTGCCGTGCATATCAATGTGTCCTTAATAAATTATGAACCAGCTGTAGGGAGAAAGAAGCATGTTTGTGTTTCTCACTGTGTGGCCTACAAATTCACCAGAGTCAAAAAATTTAAATAAAAGTAAAACAAAAAATAAAACACTGTTTTCAAAAGTCAGCATCCTACAAATCACCTGTCCTGAAAAGTAATTCACAACATCTAAATTAGCAATTTAAAGACTCACATCTGTGTTTCATCTCCATTTCCACCCCAGAAATTGAGCTTAATATTCATTTGTACATTGAGTTATTGGACTTTCTAGCACTGTTGCTAGATGATAACTGGAACAAAATCGCCATCAGCATTACTGAAACACATCATCAGATAAGGCTACAACCAGCTAATATTTATCATGAAACAGAAGGCACAGTGTGTGTGTGTGTGTGTGTGTGTGTGTGTGTGTGTGTTTTGGGTGGTGGAAGGATACATGAAAGAATTAGTGTTGTGCTTGCTGTGACCTTGCTGCAGGCTAAGATGTAGTGCAGGTTTATGGATGCAGTTCTTCATAATGGAATGGATGATCTTTATAGTATCTTTAAAAAGTAATCTTTGACAAAAATAAGCCAAATTCCGCTGTTTGAACTGCATGACATACAAGCAGACAACATGAACATGGTTTATGATTATGGCCACTCCAGGACATTCACTGGTGGTCCCAAAGCCACTCGTTTGTTGCATGTGTGTTTAGAGTTGTTGTCCTGTTGGGAGATAAACCTTCGCCCGAGGCCAAGGTGGAGAGTGCTGTGAAGCAGTTTATCATCAAGGATGGATTAACCTTTCCTCAACCCTGACTAGTCTCCCAATCTCTGCTGCCAAAAAACATCCCCACAGCATGATGCTGCCAGCACCATGCTTCACTGTAGGGATGGTATTGGTCAGCTGATGAGCAGTGCCTGATTGCTTTGGCATTCAGGCAAACAGGCTGATTGGTGGAGTGCTGCAGAAATAGCTGCCCTATCCTCAGTCAGAGAGGTGACCAAGAACCTGATGGTCACTTTGACAAAGGCCCCAACACCCCAATCGCTTAGCTTGGCCAGCTGGCAAACTCTAGGAAGAGTCCTGGTGATTCCAAATGTCTTCCATTTAGAGATGATGGAAGCCAGTGTGCTCACTTGGATCTGCAGAAATGCTGCAGACATTTTTCTGCACCCTTTGCCATACCTATGTCCCGATACAATCTTTTCTTATGGGTCTACAGAAAGTTTCTTGGACTTAATGACTTGGTTTGTTTGTGCTTTAACATCATGTCAAAAATCATGTCAGTCGTGGTTATTGTGTCATAACAAAGGCAGTGAATACCTATGCACAGGTTATATTTTCGTTTTTTATTTTTCATACACTTGAATGCAAACTTTTTGACGTTGACATTATTGGGTTGTTATTATTATTGTTACATTATTGTGTGTAGAACTTTTAGGTGAAAAATCGATGTAATCCAATAATAAGGTTGTTACATTACAATGGTGAATAGTTAAAGACTGCTGGTGGCTGTGTTTACTGGACTATTGATATTATTTAGCTTCAGCTCAGTTGTGTCAAGTTTGGCAAAGTTTAATTTAGGAATTTCTGAACTCCTTAGTTTTCTTATATCAGGAGCAGTGTTAGAGAAGATTCTCACGGTATTTGAAAGCTCTCTTCAGTGCTTCATATCAATAGAACTCAATATATTTTATTTACTGGCTTTACTGTTATTGTTAGCATTGATCATAAAAGGGTTAAGATTATTTATTAGAGTAATATTACATTGTGATAATATAGGATGCAGTCAATTTGAATCACACTAACTGGATTTTGTACATCATGCTTAAGGATTTGTGCTCTTTGTAGATATAACTTATGAAAATGAAGAGAGAGATGTCTCAACTATGTAACAATAGGAAAAGAAAGCACACCAACATGCACAACCCTGGTGGGCAGAAGCCAGTCTCACGAGCGCCTGGTGAAATGTCTTACTTTGAAACTTTTAAATGAGTGTTGTTAAAAAAAGATGCTCCTTCTGCAATGACTCATCAGCCTGAATAAGAAACACAAACAGGTAAGAATAAAGTTTCAATAGTGCCGAATAATTCTCCTTTAATGCATCTGCCTCACCTGCGACCTCTATCATTTAATCCAGAGTAATTCAACATGAGAACTCCAGCCCAGTGCCAGGGGATCAGGTGCTTTTGTTATTTTTAGGTCAGTGTTTCTTGGCCCTGTGTCACCTGCTACAAGCTGAACATGATCCAACAACAAGGAGCCCATAAGCTTTGATTAAATCATTAAATTGTCATAAGGTTGTTTTGGAAAACCGCAACAGGGCAGCACGATTCCACACGTTCACACCCACGGCGCATGCTTGAGTGAGCGCGCAGATGCACACACACACACATGAAGACGTATGTGTCACATATACACAGCTGTCCACACACACACACACACACACACACACAGACACACACACACACACACACACAGACATAGATAGCAACACTCGATCTGTTTGGCTGCTGTTTTATTCATAGTTATTCTTTACAGTGGAAGTTGATCCAAAGGGGAACTGAGCTGAGCACCTGTACTTCCTCTCGGATCATGTGATACTGTTAGATCGTTAGTGTGCACACATGTATCCGTGAGGTGTTGAATCACATTGAACAGTATCGAGGGTAATTCATTTCTCCATTTATCTTGTTTCTTGTAAGCAGCCATCTCCCCTCTGTGTAGCTGTGTATGTACGTGTGTGTGTGTGTGTGTGTGTGTGCTGCTCTCTCGTACACTAACTTCAATTTCATTAAGATGTGTCTGAACTTTCTAGAGTGTCATGTTCCTGTAATCTGAACCCATGGCCGACGCGACTTTGATGGCTTAACTCTCCTTTTCCAGCTGGCCAACAATCAGCTACATGTTTACCATCATGTTTATGTGTTTCCACACTTCTTGGTTTATTGTCATGAATTTGTTTTTCCAAAGGCCTGCATATACAATACACACATTTTCCAGGAAAATGGCATCAAAATGCAAGGCTGTAACACACAAGTTAGTTTTTTCTTCCATCCTTAATTAAATCTACCTCTGCCTCAGCAAACAACCGTTCTACCAGATGCTAATCCCACCCTCAGTCATAGGTTATGACTTGTAACTTCCAAAGCCTTAGGAAATAAAACCTAGCAGAAACATAACTTAGGCTTTATTCTCTCCAAGTATTTACTGCTTTTTATGATCTGAATAATTAAAAAAACAAAAACATGCAAAAAACCATCACAAAAGATGTCATCATATTTTTATGCCTAACTTTCATATTTAACCTTCATAAGTAATAGTAATAATGCTGACCATCAATACTACCTTTATTGGATCTATTGGTTCATCATTTTTTTGTTCTCTCCTCAGAAAGTTGTGCAACAAGCAGAGTTTCCTGCTTTGTTCACGGGGTTCAAGGGGTGGCTGTAGCTCAGGTGGCAGAGCAGGTCAGCCACTAATCAGAAGGTCGGTGGTTTGATCCCAGGCTGCCTCCTGGCTGCGTGCCAAATATCCTTGGGCAAGATACTAACCCCATATTTGCCTACTGGTGGTGGTCAGAGGGCCCGGTGGCGCCTGTGTCCGGCAGCCTCGCCTCTGTCAGTGCGCCCCAGGGTGGCTGTGGCTGCAATGTAGCTTGCCATCGCCAGTGTGTGAATGACTGAATGTAGTGTAAAGCGCTTTGGGGTCCTTAAGGACTAGAAAAGCACTATACAAATCCAGGCCATTTACCATTTACTTTGTTCACGGGCAGGTGTTCCCTTTTATGGTAATTCTAACTGTTTTAGGCTCACACACACCTTTAGTTTCTTGTAGAAAGCATGCAGGAGCAAATGTCCCAGTAGCACGTCTGACCATCACAAATGGTCCTCGACCAAGCTACTGTAAAAGGAACTGAATTAATCTGCACAAAAATGACAGATAACACGAATGATAAGTGATGTAACTGAGTAAAATTGTTTAGTAATATTACACGTATGGCAATGATGAACACCATAATGGATATCCACAGCTACAGGGGATTATTTGTTCTTATTTCATATATATCACAGATGATGTGTTGAAATGTTTAATATATAGATAATAAAACGCCACACACCTTATTACTGGGTTTCGTCCTTTGTATAAAAAAGATTTTGAAAGACTGTTGGCGAGCCTATTTTGAAGTTCTACCTGCTGGTGGAACGGCGCTGTAGCTTTGTTGAGAGGATGATCTGCTGGGCTGCTTTGTCAGGTCTGATGTATTCTGCAATGGTTCCAAACAGGTTCAGGACTTTGTGATCAAAATACGTTTGAAGTCCTTGGTGTGTTCATGACCAGTCTTAGTGCTTAGAAGTGCACTCTTTTCACTGCAACTGCTGTGTGTTTCTAATGAAAAGCTAAGAATAGGGAGGTGAAGGATAACGTTTTCAGCACAATTATTTGCCAACTTTGTTTTTTTGTTCTCCTTCTGCTTTAAACCAGCACAGTGTTTGTCAAAATCTGATATTTTCACATAATTCAATCTGCTCTTGAATTTTTTTCTGAGTGCCTTCGCCAGCCACTCATGATTGGCAAAGGCAATTTCTCTTTGTGCTCCTTTAAAATAAAAATTGAGTACAATGTGAAGATAAATGTTTCTTTTTTTTCTTTGATGCAACGTTCGTTCAGCGTGTATGATCACAGCTTATAGACAGCCTGTCTGAAACATTTAGGCAGAATATGTATGGACATTACCACGAGGACTAATTTAAAGACAAACCTGTTTAGAGTTTAGCAACAGTTGCAGAATGTCATTTGCTCTTCAGTTCCTCTGTTTTCTGTCCTTGGAAAAGTTTACTTCCTTTCAGAGAACTTAAACAAAACTCTGAACATGCCCCTGACAGTCTATCATCACTTTGTAACCCTGCACTGCTGATATCAACTGACTCCTTCCTCTGTCTCTCTCTTTTACACACTCACACACACACAAACACATAGTTGTTAGTTCACATGATAGTCAATAATGTCAACACAGCAGTCACTGGAACACAAGCCGAGTGTGTATATGAAGTATTGGTGTGCACAACAGTCACACTACAGTTACAAAGACTCTGGATTTTTGCTCCTGATATAAGATTTCTATCTTCCACCAAAGTCTATTCTGGAATATGCCAAATATTACAAAGACAAGCTACAAAGATTAGACAGGTCAAAGTTGAGGGAATGAACAACAAAATGAACCATTGTAATCTTTATGTTTCATGATCCAGACGGTGTAGCTCATCAGTAAAACATGGAGCACGTCATGTCGTAGCGTGTGCATGTCTTCTTGATCTGGCTGATACTTTTTAGTTACAAATGAAAGAGCAGCAAGAGGTCAGTCACAAGTAGGCAGAACGTTTTTGTCTAGCTATTTTAATTCCTGCTATCACATTGGACTGATAACAAGCGCTTTTATCTGTGGCGACAACAAACTAACAAACAAAGACTCCCATAAACTAAGCGCAGCTTCTTTGGAGGCTTGGTAGTATTTTCTTTAGGAAATAGTAAATGTTTAGTAATAGCTGTTGTCTAGTTGTTTTTGTATGAGGTGTTCCTTTAACACTAGCCTCAACCCTGGCATATGAAACCTCCAGTCATTTTCAAAACATAAGAAACCCCTTTAAGAAAATTAAAAACTAGGGTAACATACAACTAAACCATCAGAATATCAAGCTGTAGTGTACAGCTGCAGTTATCAACTCTGAAAGGGAATTCAATCAATTTCAAATGTTCAAAGTATTGCTGGGAGAGGATGCTGTCGAACTCGGTGCAAAATGCAGGATAAGAACTGTAAGTGCGAGTTCTTTAAATGTAGTAGCAAGCTTTCTGCTGAGCCTAATTTTAGCATTTAAGTACACCTGATTTTTGTCAGCACAGATGACAAAAGATGCAGTGCAGACATGTTTTTACAGCTTTGGTTTGCCTGGTATTTCTGACATCATATTGAAGACATGGAAGGGTTGTCTGTTTCCTCTTTGTTGTTTCCCTGTGGCCTTCTTTCTCGCATACAGACACGATATACTTTCCTTGTCTGGCAGTTTTAGCTGTAGATATGCAGTAGATGTGGAGAAGCAATTCACTCTGTATTTTAGAGCTTGATCATTGGCATTATCAGCTATTGTTTCAATGCCAGGCTACATGTTGCTCTTAAGAGGTAGGAACTGGGAACCCATCCTTGTAGAAAGGTCAAGCAGGTCCTCTTCATCACTTTCAACTATTGTGCCCTGGAGAGCTTCTCAACTGCTGATCTCTCAACAGGAGGAAGATAGTTAAGAAGACATGCCAACAGGGCACAATCTACATTGACTGAGTCAGGTCCATGAACAGAGGCTAAAATGAATGCCTTTGATAGCCTCACGGAAATCATACCACGGTCTAATTCTTTCAATCAAAACTGTCTAAGTGCTTGCTATTCATTCAGCCTTAGAGCACTTTGTCTTTCACCTTCACACTGTTCCAAATATTGTTCCGAGTGTGCAATGCAAACCTCCGCTCAGAGCCGTGGGAAGAGCCTTGAAGTTGGGGGTGTTGAACTGTGCTGGAGGTGGGTGTCTAATGTAGAAAATATTGTGCCACATTCTGATATAACTAAAGTATGTCAATGATGCAAAGTTTGCCAGTCTTCCAGCTACAAGGTGTCTTAAGACAACAGCAGTCAAGACATACAAAACCTATCGAAATATGGATAATAAGGATAATATTTTAGGCAACTCAAAAACAAAATGTGTCCTTTCACAAAAAAAAAAAAAAAATGCTGCTTAATTTTAATGTTAAACTGCTTAGGGACAGATGTGTCAGTCGGTTTTGTGTCATGGTTGTCATGGTCCTCAGTCTGTCAACTCAGTGTTTTGTGTTTCTTTATATTATTTCCTCTCCTTGTTTATCCTGTTTTATCTTTTGTTGAGGTTTTGTTCTGTGCCTGCCTGCTCCCACTTCTCTGTGTTCGCTCTCTCTATGGTGTCACACTGTTTGCTCGTGAATCTGTCTGTTTAATTCAGTGTCTTGTCTGGTTCTGTGTCTGTGAGTTTTCTGTTTTATTCTGAAGGTCTCTGCCTCATGTGAGTGTGTTCAGTTTACATTTCCCCTGTCCCGTCAGCTCTGATTTCTCCCAGGTGTGTTCCCCTCCTGTTGCTCATCCCTTGATTGCTGCTATGTGTATTGTGTAACCATGCGTGTTCTCCTGTCAGTTGCCGGTTCGTCTGCATTATCTCCCTCCGTCATCTGTGTTCGTTCCCTGCTTGGTTCTTTGTCTAACTGCGTCTCCCTGCTTTGCCATTTGGGTCTGTGTTTTGTTAGCTTTCTCCAGTCTAGGTTCTGCTTAGTTTCTGCCCACTCCTTTGCCATTTCTGTTTGTGTTCCTCCTCAATAAAAGCCCACTCTCATCACATATGCCTGCATCTTGGGTCCTTTAATAAATTCCACACGGCTCGCCTCGCTGAACGTGACAATGGTGGTTCATTATCATGTTTTTAATCCATCTTGGAGAAATACACATATATGAGACCAACAATGGGACAAATGTAAGAGTTTAAGGGATGGTCTGTTATGCTCCTCTGTAAATAACACAAAAAAGCTTTTTCATGCAGTTGTGATAGCAGGTGATATTGGCTGATAGGTCATTTTGAAAAATGCACCACTTCTAACTGTGTGTAGTATGTGACATTATTTGACCATGACATTTTCTGGAGGAAAAGAAAAGCAAAATATGTGTTTATATGTGTATCCACACATATTTTCCTTTTTTTTCCTTCCAGAAAATATCACCTTCAGGTTCTTCTTGAGCTTCTCATGTTCCTTTTTCCTGATGCTATCACTTGGCATAGCTAAATGACTGTGTTCCTCTGCTTTCAATTCAATTCAATTCAATTTTATTTATATAGCACCAAATCACAACAAATGTCGCCTCAAGGCGCTTCATAGATACAGAGAAAAGCCCAACAATCATATGACCCCCTATGAGCAAGCACTTTGGCGACAGTGGGAAGGAAAAACTCCCTTTTAACAGGAAGAAACCTCCGGCAGAACCAGGCTCAGGGAGGGGCGGCCATCTGCTGCGACCGGTTGGGGTGAGAGAAGGAAGACAGGATAAAAGACATGCTGTGGAAGAGAGACAGAGATTAATAACAGGTATGATTCAATACAGAGAGGTCTATTAACACATAGTGAGTGAGAAAGGTGACTGGAAAGGAAAAACTCAGTGCATCATGGGTATCCCCCGGCAGCCTACATCTATTGCAGCATAACTAAGGGAGGATTCAGGGTCACCTGGTCCAGCCCTAACTATATGCTTTAGCAAAAAGGAAAGTTTTAAGCCTAATCTTAAAAGTAGAGATAGTGTCTGTCTCCCGAATCCAAACTGGAAGCTGGTTCCACAGAAGAGGGGCCTGAAAACTGAAGGCTCTCCCTCCCATTCTACTTTTAAATACTCTAGGAATAACAAGTAGGCCTGCAGAGCGAGAGCGAAGTGCTCTAATAGGGTGATATGGTACTACAAGGTCATTAAGATAAGATGGGGCCTGATTATTTAAGACCTTGTATATGAGGAGCAGGATTTTGAATTCAATTCTGGATTTAACAGGAAGCCAATGAAGGGAAGCCAAAACAGGAGAAATATGCTCTCTCTTTCTAGTCCCTGTCAGTACTCTTGCTGCAGCATTTTGGATTAACTGAAGGCTTTTCAGTGAGTTTTTTGGACATCCTGATAATAATGAATTGCAGTAGTCCAGCCTGGAAGTAATAAATGCATGAACTAGTTTTTCAGCGTCACTCTGAGACAGGATATTTCTAATTTTAGAGATGTTGCGCAAATGGAAGAACGCAGTCTTACATATTTGTTTAATATGTGCGTTGAAGGACATATCCTGGTCAAAAATGACTCCAAGGTTCCTCACAGTGTTACTGGAGGCCAAGGTAATGCCATCCAGAGTAAGAATCTGGTTAGATACCATATTTCTAAGCTTTTCAGCGCCGAGTACAATGACCTCAGTTTTATCTGAGTTAAGAAGCAGAAAGTTAGTGGCCATCCAAGTCTTTATGTCTTTAAGACATTCCTGCAGTTTAACTAATTGGTGTGTGTCATCTGGCTTCATGGACAGATAGAGCTGGGTGTCATCTGCATAGCAGTGAAAATGTATGCTATGTCTTCTAATGATGCTGCCTAGGGGAAGCATGTATAATGTAAACAGAATTGGTCCTAGCACTGAACCCTGTGGAACTCCATAATTAACCTCAGTGTGTGAAGAGGACTCTCCATTTACATGCACAAATTGGAGTCTATTAGATAGATATGATACAAACCACTGCAGTGCAATACCTGTAATACCTACAGCATGTTCTAATCGCTCTAATAGGATATTATGGTCAACAGTATCGAATGCTGCACTAAGGTCAAGAAGGACAAGCACAGAGATGAGTCCACTGTCAGAGGCCATAAGAAGATCATTTGTAACCTTCACTAAAGCTGTTTCTGTGCTGTGATGAGCTCTGAAACCTGACTGAAACTCTTCAAATAAACCATTCCTCTGCAGATGATCTGTTAGCTGTTTGACAACTACTCTTTCAAGGATTTTTGATATGAAAGGAAGGTTGGAGATTGGCCTATAATTAGCTAAGACTGCTGGGTCTAGAGATGGCTTTTTGAGTAAAGGTTTAACTGCAGCCACCTTGAAGGCCTGTGGTACATAGCCGATTATTAGAGATAGGTTGATCATATATAAGATCGAAGAATTAATTAATGGCAGGACTTCTTTGAGCAGTTTTGTAGGAATGGGGTCTAAAAGACACGTTGATGGTTTGGAGGAAGTAATTATTGAAGTTAACTCAGAAAGATCGATTGGAGAAAAAGAGTCTAACTTAACATCAATGGTACTAAGAGTAGCTGTAGATAATATTACATCTGTGGGATGATTATTGGTAATTTTTTCTCTAATGATAAAAATTTTATTTGTGAAGAAGTTCATGAAGTCATCACTAGTTAACGTTAAAGGGATGGTTGGCTCAAAAGAGCTCTGACTTTTTGTCAGCCTGGCTACAGTGCTGAAGAGAAACCTGGGGTTGTTCTTATTTTCTTCAATCAGTGATGAGTAGTAAGCTGTTCTGGCTTTGCGGAGGGCTTTCTTATAAAGCAACAAACTATTTCTCCAGGCTAAATGATGATCCTCTAAATTTGTGACACGCCATTTCCTCTCCAGATTACGAGTCATCTGCTTTAGGGTACGTGTTTGAGAATTATACCACGGGGTCAGGTACTTCTGATTAGAGACCTTAGTTTTCACTGGAGCTACAGTATCCAGAGTCGTACGTAGTGAGGAGGTGAAATTATTAACAAGATAATCGACCTCTGTTGGGGTAGCGTTCAGATAGCTGCTCTGCTCTGTGTTGGTACAGGGCATTGACGATGATAACAGTGGCTGGATTATATTCTTAAACTTAGTTACAGCGCTTTCAGAAAGACATCTACTTTGATAAAGTCCACTCTCCACTGCTGCGTAATCAATTATTGTAAATGTAAATGTTATCAGGAAATGATCAGACAGGAGAGGGTTTTCAGGAAACACTGTTAAATGTTCAGTTTCTATGCCATATGTTAAAACAAGATCTAGAGTGTGATTAAAGTGGTGGGTGGGTTCTTTTACATTTTGAGAGAAACCAATTGAGTCTAACAACAGATTAAATGCCATGTTGAGGCTGTCATTTTTAGCATCAACATGGATGTTAAAATCACCCACAATAATTATTTTATCTGAGCTCAGAACTAAATCAGATAAAAAGTCTGAGAAATCAGACAGAAACTCTGTGTAAGGCCCAGGTGGACGATAGATGATAACAAGTAAGACTGGTTTCTGAGTTTCACAGCTGGGGTGGAAAATGTTAAGCATCAGGCTTTCAAATGAATTAAAAGTCTGTCTTGGTCTTTCATTAATTAATAGACTGGTGTGAAAAATTGCTGCCACACCGCCCCCTCGACCTGTGCTTCGAGATTTCTGGTAGTTAGAATGACTCGGGGGTGTTGATTCATTTAAACTAACATAATCATCCTGCTGCAACCAGGTTTCTGTAAGGCAGAGTAAATCAATTTGTTGATCAATTATTAAGTCATGTACTAACAGAGACTTGGAGGAGAGAGACCTAATATTTAATAATCCACATTTCACTGTTTTACTCTTGTATGTGGATACTGTATTATTCTTTCTTTGTAAATGTTTAAGTTGTTTGTTGCTGGTTTTTAGTTTGTTTTTTGTCTTTTTGGAAGCAGACACAGTCTCTATGGAGATGGGTTTTTGGGGGGGTAGCAGGAGGAGAGAAGCTGCAGAGAGGCGTGTAAGACTGCAACTCTGCTTCCTGGTCCCAACTCTGGATAGTCATATTTTGAGGGGTTTAATAAATTTGTCGATATTTCTAGAAATGAGAGCTGCTCCATCCAAAGTGGGATGGATGCCATCTCTCCTAACAAGACCAGGTTTCCTCCAGAAGGTTTGCCAATTATCTATGAAGCCCACATCGTTTCTGGGACACCACTCAGACAGCCAGCAATTTAAGGAGAACATGCGGCTAAACATGTCACTCCTGGTCTGATTGGGGAGGGGACCAGAGAAAACTACAGAGTCCGACATTGTTTTGGCAAAGTTGCACACCGATTCAATATTGATTTTAGTGACCTCCGATTGGCGTAACCGGGTGTCATTACTGCCGACGTGAATTATGATTTTACTGAATTTACGTTTACCCTTAGCCAGCAGTTTTAAATTTCCTTCAATGTCGCCTGCTCTGGCCCCTGGAAGACAATTGACTATGGTTGCCGGTGTCTCTAGCTTCACATGTCTGAGAACAGAATCACCAATTACCAGAGTTTGACCCCCAGCGGGTGTGTCACCGAGTGGGGAAAAACGGTTAGACAAATGAACGGGTTGGTGGTGTACCTGGGGCTTCTGTTTAGGACTATGCTTCCTCCTCACCGTTACCCAGCCGTCTTTCCCCAGCTGCTTGGGATCTGCCGATCTGTTCACCACTACTGTGTCCGGTGAGTTAGCCATCACCAGTTTGTCCGTCTCTATCTGGAAGTACCACAGGATCTTAGCTCAGTCATTCTCAACCCTTTTGACCTCGGAACTTCCAGGTTATACTCAGCACAGATGTTTCTGTACACTAAGCAGCCACTTGGTTATGGCGTTCCATGTATGCCCTGTCTGCTAGCATCTTGCACCCTGCTGTTATGTGCTGGATTGTCTCAGGGGCATCTTTACACAGCCTGGGGTCTCGCCTGCTGTGATAGACCCGGAGCTTCTATGGATCTTGTGCTCAGAGCTTGTTCCTGTGCTGCCATGATTAGAGCCTCTGTGCTGTCAGTTCAGCTTTGTCCAGCCACTGGTAGGATTTCTCTCAGGATCTCACAAAAGCAGTCCAGAGGTGCAAAAAGAGATGACCCTGAAAAGTAGATCAGCAAAATTTTAATTGAGTCAGTTTTTGCTTTTCATGGATGGAGTCACACAACTTATTTTCATTGCACTACATATAATACTTTATCTTTTTAACTTACTTTAGCAGATCTAATACAGAGGGACTCAAAATTAAAATATATGTGCATATAAACAGCCTCTTTTATCTTATTGTGGAGTTTTGATCTCAAATTCAAATGCCTGAAGTCCCAAAACCACTGACTTGCACACACTGTTAACACACTTTTGGAGAGTACTGCAAGTGTTACATTAGAATTTGATGTGACTGTGGGTGTGAGACTACATAAAGTATTCACCACTTGGGTTGTTCTCAGTTCTTTTGTTTCAAGTTGTGTTTGAAAAAATTCTCCCATGACAGGAACATGGTGTGATGATGCTTCTTCTCTGCAAAGGGCCCTGGAATGCAAGTGCAAAGGATAAATGAAGGCAACACAACTTTGAAACTATAATAATATCTGGGATTACAATTTATAACCTGTCCCTAAATCTAATGCTGGCAAAATACTACAGGATCAGGAGTGGGACAAATTGCTTACAGGAGATAGTAAAAGTCATATTCCAGTCCAACTGTTATCATTGCAGCAACACAAATCAGACAGAAAGTCTCACCAACTCTAACTTTAACCAGCTGCTCATAATCAAACTGGAAGACTATACAAATAAGAATTACAAAATAAGTTTGAATGTGTGTCCAAATCCATTTACACAGACCAATGCCACAGCATGAATTACAGTGAACACACTGCAGGGCCTCTGCCTGATAGGTCTGTCTGTATATTTCTATTTCTAATGTTGCCATTATGAGCTGATGCTGTCTTTCTCTCCTTGTTATGAGGGTTTTAATTGCTGAAACAAGAAAGACACTTAAAACGACCTTTGCTTCATGGTGTTTGAGGAAGCTAGCTATTTGCAAAAGAAAACTGTCCTCCCATAAACCACCTTATTCTGAACCTTTGGTATGTTTCATATGAAAGGATCCTCTGAGGGCTGTAGCTGTGCTATGCGTGTACTACACACGCATCAAAGAAGCTCTGTGTGGATGGTAGCTCAACAAAACTTTAAACTGCTATTGAAAGTATCACACATTTGTTTATTTCCTGCTGGAAAGATGTGGTTTAATCCTGCCTGTCCTAAAACCTTTAAAAGCATATTTATGACTATTATTGTAATGAGGAAAGGTCTCTATTTTAACCCAAGAATAAGCAACAGAGCTATGCTCCTGAGAGTTGTATTTACAGGGCTATATGGTACAACTTTTTGGATGCTCCGCACATTCCATGAAAAGGAAGGTGTATCGTGTGTGGGAATTTAGTAGTAATGATACCCCATCAGCATCTCATTATGTATTAGTACTAATGTTGTGATAAAACATATATTTTATGTCTACGGAGCAAAATAACCACAATATTTCCAACATTTGGATTCCTGGATGAGAGACACAGGTGGCAGTTTTTACCCGTATCAGAGCTTTTTCAATGATATGAAGAAAACTGAAAGATCTGCTCAGCTTCTGTTTACAATACACAAACTAGATGCAGTTGTTTGTGTGTGACATTGTGCAACAAGCCTTTGCTGCAGGCCATTATAAGCTATTTTAAAGCAAGGCCACAGTGAGTGAGTCATAACGGGATGACTGACCCTGTAGGTGTTGACGGCTTGACAACGAGGATCACATCCCAGAATGCCGTGGTTTCAGATGTTACGCGTCCTCTGTAACTATTTCAGCCCCATCTGACACAGAGGACGTGATTACAAGGCTCTGCAATAAGCCTGCAATCTGTAGTGGAAAGTACAAGAGCTAGGGATAAATAATTGATGGAGGTTCACCGTTTAAAGGTGAACCTCCATCAGTAAAGTGACGGACTGACAGTCGTGCTTAACAGAGAAAGAAAAGGAGACAAACAGATTGTCCATTACATTCATGCAGTCTTTGTTAACTTCTGCATTCTTGACTTGAGTTTTCTTAATACCCTCACCTCGCCTGTCGTCTCCTTTCCCATCTCCTTTTCTCTCTTCCCTCTTTTCCATTTCTCTCTTGCTTTTTCTCATTTATTTATTTAGTTTGTGCTGCTGTTCCCCCTTCCTGGCTCAGGTGATATAAGGTATGGCGACAGCTATTGAAACCTGAGGGATTAAGTAAAGCTATTTTAGTACCTTAGGCTAACTCCACAGTAGCTATCTCACACAAATGCACAAACATGCCACAGACAACCAGGTGATATAAGGTAGAGAGACAAAGCTATTTAAACTTGCAGGGGGGTTGTGTGGCTGCCTGCACACATACACACACATAGCCTGTTGCCTATGGCAGAGAAAAAAGTTAGAGCCAAACACAGGCTCATATACACCACCCACACACGTGCAGAGAGAGCATAGTGTGACACAACTCCTATCATGCTGCTCTCACACTGAGGAAGCCAGAGCGCCAAAAGTCGACACCCAGACAAGATTTGCTGGAACACATCTTCCCTGTAAATCCATGCCATCACTGTATTGTTCCACAAGTCAAAGCTCATTGCTTTTGTGGCTATATGTGGCCTTTAGCATGATGCACCATGGAAACAAATGTCCTTTACATCAGACATCCATAATAGAATTGGATGCATACCACAGCCCCAGCGCTCCTGTTCTTGCATTTGTACAAATTTACTGCTGCATGCTCCTTCTGCAAAAAAGACCTTACCTAACCCAAGATGGCCTTAAAGCTATTGTAACTGTTTATTTGCACATCTAGTCCAAAACAATGGCATTATTTGCAAGGCACACCATTGCCACATGAAGTACATGTTTGTACTTGACAGCTTGTTATGACGAGAGTCTTTAAGACAGATCTAGGAACCTTACAAATTGAAATAAAGCTTTATTAGTTGTATAACACTGCTACTCTTCTATTGACCACTCGAAGCTGTCGCCAAAAGTGAGGCAGTCTCTGTAAACTCCAATGTTAGAATACCAACGTGCACCTTCACAGCCTTTTACTAAGAAGCTTTTGGTATTTGTGGATGGATCTGCCCTCATAATTGTACAGGGGGTTAATTTACATAATAATATATTAATAATTTTATTTTTTTTAAATAAATCATTGATTAGAACAAGGTGAAGGTTTTAGTGAGGAATGTGACTCGTTTGAGTGGCAGATACACTGACGTGGCACATGTTCACTGGTAGACCTCACCTTCCCATACAATACAATACAATTTTATTTATATAGCACATTTAAAAACAAGGTGTATGCCAAATTGCTTCACAGAAACCAAATAAGCGCAATAATAAATACAAATAAATAAAATAAATAATATACGTACAAATAGAATATACTAACAGGTGGGAGACATAACTAACCAAAGATACCAGGCATAGTAGGCACGAGCTGAAAGGCTGAAGGTCAAAACATAAAAACATTAATAAAAGCAAAAAGGTTACAGTACAGTTAAAATGCAGGGTCTAGGAGGCAGGGAAGGCAAGGCTAAATAAATACGTTTTTAAACAAAATTTAAAAGACTGAATTGAATGAGACGCACGGATAGCTTGAGGAAGATTACTCCAGAGGTAGGGTGCAACAGAGGCGAATATGCGGTCACCTCTGGTCATAAGGCGGGATCTAGGTCGCACCAGGAGTATTTGGCCTGCTGACCTAAGCGCTCTCCCAAGGGTATAAAAGCTGAGGAGATCCATAAGATAGCTGGGCGCGGTGTTATTTATGATTTTTAAAAGTGAGCAATATGATTTTAAAATCAATGCAATGTTCCCTTATTCCAGTAACTGCTGTGTTAGTCTTTTGGAACATTTTTAATGGAATTATTTGACAAATAAAATATCCTACTGTGGGACAGTTCTTTGTACTTTATCATATTTTGTTAGTCAGAGCTATGCTATGTGTGTTGAGCATGTACAGTCTATAGATACAGCTTGTTAACCAAACCCACTAGTGTTAGCTGATAATTTAGCATTAACACACAAAATGAGTACATTAAAGACTGGCTGCTGTCACTCAGGCGATACTGATCTTTACTGTCATGGCTAAACTAGAATATTTATTAACAGACAAGAAAAAATAACAGGGCACACTGATGAACTGGGTTAATCCAGGGGAGATCAGATGGTACAGACAGTGGAGCAGTCCAAACATCCGACCCTCACGATCCACGCACACTCTCACGGTTTGAGGGAAGACTCTCTCTCTCATCACACTCGAAAGAAACGCTGAAGGGAACAACATCCTGCACACAAGGAAGACAAACAGTCACCGAAGGAAGCTGCAAGGAAACACACAAGGAGTCAACTAGAGAATGAGCTGGGGTTGTGGGTCAAGGTTCCAGCAATGAAAGGCTGTCCATCTCTGCCTTAAGAAGGGCTGTGATTTTTCATCCTCTACAGGTGAGTGATCAGCCACAGGTGAGAAGGACGGAGACACAGAAAGAGTCCAGCCCACCGTCAACACTACACACAGACCAAAACAGAGGGGGGAAGAGAACGAGAGAAGGAGAATCCACTGGGAGAAGCAGATCCATGACATAAACACAGTGCTTTAAATTTACCCCCTTCATTTTATTTGCTTTTTGTCACATGTTTCAGAATTGATGGATGGACACTGTCCTTTAGGATTTTCTGGTAAAGAGCTGAATTTATGGTCCATAGCAAGTCGTCCATCCCTGAAGCAGCAAAGCAGCAAAGACCATCACACTACCACCACCATGCTTGACTGTTCCTTTGATGCTCTTCTTAGTTTTGTACCAAATGTACCAGGGTACAAACCATCCAAAACACTAAAGTGTTCTCTCATCAGTCCACAGAATGTTCTCCCAAAAGTCTTGTGGATCATCATGATGTTTTTTTGCCAAATGAGTAGCTGTCATGACAAAGATTTCCAAAGATAACCACTGTAAACTGCATCATATAAAACAACATTTAACTGTTTGGGTCTTACTGGTAAATGTCTGGTGGTGAATAATACAAAGCATCCACTTTATGTCTGGATTCACCTTCTTCACACACCTATGTGTGCTCTGCCATTGTCTGCAGCACACCCACACTTTTCAAACGTTCTCTCGTATGAAAAATGGACTTTGACAGCTTCTGGAAGTAACTAGCAAAGCAAAATATGTTCATGGATGTATTCTACATTGTTGCAAAAGTTTGAGCCAAACACAGAGAGAATGAGTTTTTCAACAACTGAGTTTGGCTTTTGTTTCACAAGTAGTAACAGAGGAAACTTCCTCCAGAGTTTTGCTTCATACTCTTCAGTCTATTCTTCTGACTTGGTAAAACTGAAGAGGTTTTGAACTAAAACTGTCAGAATCCAAGACCCCTGAGTGCTTGCTGCTGCTACGACGATGGGCTGCCTTCACCAAATTATCTGCCAGGATTTTGCTGCAAAGAAAACATTGTGCCTGCAGTGTATCTTCAGACATACAAGGAAACCCATACATGCCACGTAATTTCCACTGAGCTTATTTCTATGGAATCAAATCATTTTTATCCTTATATAAAACATATTAAGAGTTTTCAAACAGCTTGTCCTGTTGATAAATCCAGTGGTTACCACACAAACGAGGGCCCTCAGTCATGAGGGATGCTCTCTCCAACATCTGGACACAGCCAGCAGCAGTTTGATGCCCCTGCACCTCCTGAAGTTTCACTGTTCCACTCAAGGAAAAAACACCCCAGACCACCAGGTGGGATCTGCTCGTCATGCCAGTAATGTTGGAAACCATCAGGACCATCATTCATCATCATCATTTGTTCTCATCAGAGAATAAAACTTTCTTCCACCTCTCAATGTCCCATGTTTGGTCCAAACGGTCAGTTCTGTGGCGTTCAAGAACACGAGGCCTTTGAAGACGTTTTTCTTTTTGAAGCCTTTCAGTCTCAGATGCCGTCTGATGGTTAAGAGGCTGCAGTCGGCGCCAGTAACGGACTTAATTTGGGTTGAGGATCATCCAGTGTCTTGACAGACAACCAAATGGATCCTCCGGCTCAGTGCTGGTGACTTTTTTGGTCTGTCACTTCAGTTTTTTGTTCCACAACCCCCAGGATCATTTAAGAAATTCCAAATGACCGTCTTACTGCGTCCCACCTCAGCAGTGATGGTGTTGTTTTCAATCAATTGTCTCACTCTCATTTCTTCTTGTTGCATGTTGAAGCTCAACTTGGAACCTTTTTAAGATCCAACCATGCCAAATAGGATTTTTTGCCATTTTTCAAGCCGTCTTAAACGTTTGACATGGACTGTACTGTAAAATAACAGTGAATATAAAATCTAATTTCTGTGTCGAGTCTTTAATAAAAAAAGCAATTTGATGCTAATAATTATAATTTTCTGATTGAGATAAAGTTTGCATAGCTCTTTCATACACCTAATGTAACAATCTCTTTCCATAACAACTTTCTTGTTGCTTTATTCAACGAGGCGACAGCGAACTAATCATTCTTATAGGTCTCGACATTATCCATCCTCGCATGAAAACACTCAACAGTGAGACATTTGAAATTGTTTTCCACTAAATAATTTGGGTATAAACATCAGAAATAACCTTATTTCTCTTTCATCAACATTAAATCAAACAGCTGATTCTTTTCAGCGAGGCAACACTGTCTGATTGCGTTGGGATTTTTCTTTTTTGCTTTATTTATTTATTCTTTTTTGGGGTTATTTATCCAAAGATTGGTGAGCTTTTTCTGTCTGAGAATCAGCAACTGGAAGTGATTCCAGGCATCACTTCCAAGGTCAAGCATCTTCAGTCATCTCAACTACCTAATTCTACAATGTGCTACGTTCACCCTTCAGCACTTTGCTTGTTCTTCTGAGGGATCACTTTTATTTGCTTTCATTAGTAGCAGCATCATGCAGGGTGGTCCAGTGGAGCAGGTTGGTGTGTGTGGGAGCATATAAGAGCATGCTTCTTTTCTTCACTCTGTCTCTTCCTTCACTCCCCCACCTCTCGAGCTCTTTATAACCATACAGTGAAATGATTTCTCTATCCTCCCAGATTTCCTCTACCTCTCTGTTGTTCCATAAGCTTTATAGCTTACTGAGCAGATTAAGAGTGCCACATATGACGAACCAAAATATTACCACAAACGTGGTGAACATGTGTGACGTGTGTCAAAGTCCAGGGTAAATTAGACCATAAAGAGGTAAAGAGGCTCTTATTGGCTTATTGATCTTATTAGTTGGATGTGAAAGGTGTAAAGACCCATGTTACTTTGATAAGGCTCAAATTGTTAGGACCAGCGACAGCCACAGCCCGTTCTTAAGTACATAGCCTCCTGATGGATAATGGTTTGCAGGCACAGGGGAGAGTGAGCCTGGGAAGGAAACTCCACCAGAAGGCAGAAACAGAAGGAGCTGACCACAAACCACCTGGAAAAGGAAAACATCCTGACAACAAACCTGACAGTTTAACCTCTTAACATCCACCAGTGGCCTGTCTATGGTTGGACTAAATTGATCTTCAGAGATTTTGGTCCATATTGACATGATGACGTCATCCAGTTCTTTGAATTTTAACGGCTACACAACCATGATGTGAATCACCTATTCCACCAATCCCAAAGGCACTCCACTGGGCTGAGATCTCGACTGTGAAAGCTTTTTCAACACTGTCATGTTCAACAAACCAGTTTCAGATGATATGAGATTTTTTGACCTGGTTCATTATCCTGCTTGAAACAGCCATGAGGACATGGGTACACTGTGGTCATAAGAGCATGGACTTGATCAGGTAGGCTGTGATGAATTTCATGAGTTTCTTTTGCCTTTCTGTCACCTTGAACCACGTTGGCAATTATCCTTTGACCTGTGACATCAACAAGCCATTTTTGCCTTGAGAATTTCACTCCCAGTATCTCGTTGGATATCTTTTTCTTTTTTGTACCAATATTTTTAAACCCTAGAAATGGTTGTGTAGAAAAATCCCACTAGATTGGTAGATTCAGATTTTTTTTGGCAACACCTCACCTTTTTTCCTTATTCTAATGCTTGATTCAGACTTCATCAAGCCATTTTGGCCATGTCTGTATGCCTTTTATTCTTATTATTCTTCTTATTTTATTCTAAAACACAGGGTTAGTGTTGTAACTATCAACAAGGACTTAGACCTTCCTGGTCTTTAAATGTGTAAGGGTTTCAAATGAACCTTGAGTAAAAGAGAAACATCGTCTGGCCCACTGAGTTTTCTGTATTCTTGGACATCGTGTAAAAAAGCGGGTATAAGTGTAATTGTACCAGGGCAGACAAACAGGTGAGAGAGTGTGATGCTCTGGAGCATTAAAGGGCCTGTTGGATCAACTGCAGGCGAGGTCAGGACTGTTTTGGCTGCACACAGAGAAACAGGAGCTTATTAGGCAAACAGCAATCCTTTGGCTCACCAGCTTTTGTGTTTAGCCATACTAGCATCAAACACATTTTTGCTGCAAAAATGTTCTCCTCGAGATGAACTGCAGTAACTGGACGATCCTTAGACTTTCAAATAAGAAAACACTTCCCATTAGCCTTAGCTGTACTTTGTGTATATTACCAATTACAAAAACTAAAACTTTTTCCAAGCAGGCTTCAAAATTCTTGAGCTCACACAGTTTCAATTGATAGTGGCACTAAATGGGAAATATTGTACCAGAGAATTATGATATTGTGGTCATTATTCTAGTTCAGTGGTTCTTAACCTGGGTTCGATCGAACCCTAGGGGTTCGGTGAGTCGATCTCAGGGGTTCGGCAGAGGTCCAGCCACACCCGAATTATCGTGTAAATTTGTGATGTCACGCCCCCTTCTGGCCATCACTGGCTGCAGACGATCATGCTACACTGCTTGGCCAATCAGGGCTGCGGGGAATGTAACGCGTGCAGTAGTCAACATGTGAATGTTGTGGTAGTACTTGGTGTGATACAAGAACACAACACTTGCTGAATTCAAGGTGAAGAGAGCCAGATTCGATGAAAGGCCCACTCTGCCTGCTCTTGGATTTGTACCCGTTAACAAACCGATCCTCACAGCATCGTACAAAGTTTCTTACCTGATCGCAAAGCAGGGCAAGCCACACACCATTGGTGAAACACTCGTGAAACCAGCCGCGTTAAAGATGGCAAATCTGATACTCGGAACAGCGGCCGAAGGTAAATTATCACAAATTCCTCTTTCAAATGACACAGTCAGCGACAGAATAGAAGACATGAGTAAAGACATCTTGGCTCAAGTAGTCGCCGATCTGATTTCAAGCCCGGCAAAATTCAGCCTTCAGCTCGATGAGAGCACAGACGTTGCTAATCTAAGCCAGCTTACTGTTTTTGTGCGCTATGTGAAACATGACATGATAAAAAAAGATTTTTTATTTTGTAAGCCTCTTACAACAACAACTAAGGTTGTGGATGACTTCTTCAGAGACAACAATCTTTCATGGGACATGGTTTCTGCAGTTTGTACGGACGGAGCTCCAGTCATGCTGGGAAGAAACTCTGGTTTTGGTGCGCTAGTAAAAGCCAATGCACTACACATCATTGTGACTCATTGTATTTTGCACAGGCATGCATTGGCAACAAAAACCTTGCCTCCAAAAATGGCAGAAGTATTAAAAACCATGGTGGAATGTGTGAACTATGTGCAAACTAGTGCTCTGAGGCACCGCATCTTCAGTGAGCTGTGTAAAGAAATGGGCTCTGAATTCGAGGTACTTCTGTACCATTCTAATGTTCGGTGGTTATCACGGGGACAGGTGCTGAATCGTGTTTTTGTGATGCGTGTGGAATTAGCTCTGTTTTTGCAAGAGCACCAACACTGTCATGCAGATTGCTTCAAAAATCCTGAGTTCATTCTCATTTTAGCGTACATGGCTGATATATTCGCAGCTCTCAATCAGCAGATGCAGGGTGGTGGAGTCAATATCATAGAAGCGGAAGAACACCTGAAGGCTTTTCAAAAAAAGCTAACGTTATGGAAATGACGAACAGAGAACAACAACTTTGCAAACTTCCCCCTTCTGGACAACTGTGTAAGTAAGGTCGAAGATGTGTCTGGAATCGGAGATATTTCTGTATCCACGGAACTGAAGCAAACAATTGCAACGCACTTAGATGAGTTTGCAAAGTCTCTCGGCAGATATTTCCCTACAAGAGAGTCATATCCAGCATGGGTGAGACAGCCATTCACGTTTGCTGTTGAGACAGCAGATGTCAATGATGAATACCTTGACGAAATCATTGAAATTCAGCAGAGCCAGGTTCAACAGCAACTCTTCAGAACAACAACGCTCTCAACGTTTTGGTGTCGACAAATGGACAAGTATCCAATTATTGCTAAGAAACCCCTGGATTTTGTTATACCATTTGTTACAACATATCTTTGCAATCCTTTTCGACAATGCTGGACATAAAAACGAAGAAAAGGAACAGACTTTTCTGCGAAAATGACATGAGACTGGCACTTGCCAAGGTGAAGCCACGCATATCTGAACTGGTCTCTTAAAGGCAACAGCAGAAGTCACACTGATTTACAGGTATGTAATTTGTTGTAAGTTCATGCATTGTGTTGGTTTTGTTCTTTGAACAAGATGATGTTCATGCACGGCTCATTTTGTGCACCAGTAAAAAACATATCTATGTCTTGAATTTGAAAAAAAAAAAAAAAAAATCACTAAAGAGGAGTTTGGTGAATGCGCATATGAAAGTGGTGGGGTTCGGTACCTCCAACAAGGTTAAGAACCACTGTTCTAGTTGCAGTTTGCGAACTTTTATAATCTCAATGGTTAAAAATCAAGTGATGCCTAATTTTGTGTTGTGCTCTTTCATTAAATGTCATTAATATTAGAAAAACTGACTGAAGTTGCTCTAAATGTTTGACATCTAATCTGAGGGAAAGAGTTGAAACATAGGCCTGTTCTCACTTGAGGTTTGATCTTTACAAGCTGGCATTTTACTATATAAACAGCACTTTCATGTTGGTCACTCTGTAGCATCAGTTACACTCTTTTAGTAGCCTAGCAACAATTGCAACTGGCAGCTTCAAAGAAGTAGCTTGTTGCACCCTCCTTTCGTTGCCTTCCTAATGTGCCGGAGACTCTGCAAGATCCTTCCCCTCTAATCTCTGGGTCCAACATGCTATTTTTGTCATTTTTTTCCTTTAGGATCAGGAGCAGGCGATGCACTGTTTTCTTCTGATGGCTTGTTTGCTCATAGGTGGCCCAGTAAAACAACACAATGATGAGGGACTGGCCCAGAGGAGAATACAAATGAAACCACTGACTCCCCCTGCTCAATATGCTTGGAAAAAGACACATTTTAAATCTGTTTGTACACTTTAAAGTCATGCATTTAAACTGCGCTCTTTGGTCCCGTTGTTCCCCCTCTTTTACAAATTAAAACATTTATCGCGTCATCCCGGCCAGAGTGTCAGAAAACTGCTATTTTGTCTGAGAGGTACAGACAAAGCGTGGTGTCAGTGCTGGCACTGCTGGATGCTAAGGGCAAACAGTGCACCTAAGCTAAGCATAAGGATGCACAAGGGGTGGTGTTATTATAAATCTCAAGACTGCCAAGCATGCAGTGTACCTGTGGGGCCTTTGTTTTTAGCCCTTACTTGTTTTTTCATTTACTTCAGGGTTCAGGGTCACCTACGCTGGTTCCACAGAGGAGGGGTCATACAGCCGAAGGCTCTGCCTCCCATTCTACTTTTAAATATTCTAAGAACCACAAGTGAGCTTGCAATCTCATAAAATGAAGTGAACTACTGAGGTGATATGGTACTATGAAGTCTTTAAGATAAGATGGGGCCTCATTTGTGAAGAATGTTCCCTGTTGGCCAGACAGTATTTGTTAGGATTAGGGATGGGTACTGGTATCCGGTGCCATGATGGCACATTTCGGTGCTTTTTTTCGGTGCTTTTTTTCCTGAGCTGTGATACACTTTAGATTCTAGCCAATCATTTTACGTTTCCGAGGATAGTAGGCGGGCCCAGGTACGCACGTTCTTTTAGAGCAGAGCTACAGATTAAAAATGCCCAAGGCGAAGTGGTCAAAGTCTGGCTGTACTTCACAGCAAAAGATACAAACTCAGCAGCCTGCAACAAGTGCTTTAAGCTGATACTGTGCAAAGGAGGTAACACCTCAAATCTGATGAAACACCTGGCGACGCATAGCTCTTTTTTTTTTTAAAGCCGAGAAATGCGCCGTATTTGATAGCTTGCTGCGAGACCTCACAACGAGTGCATCTACTGCGGGTGGGTTGCCTGTTATCGGACGGAGTTTGCAACATCCCCCAAAAACCCGAAGAGTAGAGTCCTGGCCCCTAGCCCTGCCAGTGTAGCAGAAATGATGACGGATGATGATGGCAGCAGCAGCCATTCTTCTCTGTGTGAGTAGCTTAATGTTGTTCGTGTATAATTTACGTTGAGTAGGCTAACCACGTTATTACATTAATGCATGTAAGGTGAACTAGCAAACACCGTCGTAGTTACATGCAGCTGTCTTCTTGTTTGATGGCAGATACTCCTTTCATCCTGGCCAAAAAGGCTAAAATGACCAAAGAAAAAGTGGAAAACAGTTAAACATTAGAGGTTTTTGGACAAAGTTTGTGTTTTTTTCCATTGTTTAAGCACTGCTTCCAGCCAATAGTGATACCATACAGTGTTGGGGAGTAACGGAATACATGTACCGCCGTTACGTATTTAAAATACAAAATATGAGTAACTGTATTCCGTTACAGTTACCGTTTAAAAAGGTGGTATTTAGAATACAGTTACTTTGTTGAAATAAATGGATTACACGGCGGTACTTTCCTGTTTCATATTGTGGCGGGTCAGGACTGTTTGGGTTTTGTTTGACAGCTACGTTCTGTTGTTCCAGGCGGCAGCGTTACGGTTGCCATGGTTACAGGGCGACACTCTCGCTCTGCGTGTTTCCTAGGTGAGAGAGCGCCTTCTTGTTGTTGTGCTAAGCTAATAGGCAGAATGCAGAATGTATCATCATGGGCAGTGTAGTCCGTGCTGCAAGGAGAATGCACTGCCATACGCATTATGTGTCTGTGAGCGCCAGGTGGGAGAAAAAGGAGAGTCGAAAAGTACGAGCTGTCATCGAGCAAAAACGGGAGCTGGAAGCATGTAAATATAATAATAACCACTGCAGCCAAGAAGAGAGCCTGACGAGCCCAGTTGTAAGTAAGCTATTAAAACTCGACTGTACGCTTTGTTCGTGTTTTCCTCCAAAAACAATAAGTTCCGTTGGAGCAGCCTTTCAACGCCTCTCTCTGTCTCTCGCAAGCAGAGTTGACCCAGACAACAAAGTAAAGCTAGTTTTCGGCTACGAGCCCGACACAGAACCCACCGTATTAGCCAGAGGTCCCTTTACTACGGTTCGGAGCCGCAGACCTTCAGTAACAGTAATAAATCACAGCAATAGTACATTCATGTAGTTGTAAAATGCATGATAATATGTTAAGTAATCCAAAGTATTCAGAATACGTTACTCTCATTGAGTAACGTAACGGAATACGTTACAGAATACATTTTGGGGCATGTATTCTGTATTCTGTAATGGAATACATTTTAAAAGTAACCTTCCCAACACTGTACCATATATGCCCCATAGCTGCAGAAAAGGCTAACATTGTTATCTTTTTACAAAAAAACAGTTGAATATGAGGAGGGTTTTGGACAAAGTTTGTGTTCTCCATTCTTTAAGGACCGGTTTGAGCAACGTTTAAGCACCGGCACTGTTTCAAAAGTACCGGTTTGGCACCGGTATTGGAAAAAACCTAAATGATACCCATCCCTAGTTAGGATGTAGAAGAACATCATGGTGTTGGTCCTTATAGAAGATTAACTCTTTAAAAACAAAGATTCTTAAGGGTTTAATTCAAATTTGACACTAAGGTGTCTCAACTACATGAAACACGTGGAGAGTGAGACTGGCCTTACCCAGTCTACCTCACGCTGAGCTCAGTATTTTTTCATAAATATGAGCACAGACTAAATGATCCAATTAAAAATTCAGTTTTCAATACTTGGTTTTTCAAACAACTGGAAGATTATGAACAATCCAATACTTACAGTCAGTCTATTCCAATAATTATGCACCCCAAGGGTTTAAATGCCAGAAGTTGTTACTGACTCAAGATTTCTTAAAATTAATGGATCTGCCACACTAGAATAAAAATATGACAACAACCTTCTTGCATCTTGGACAAATGTGTGGTTGCCCAGTGACTGCAATGATTTTTTTTTCACCTTCAATACATTTTAGAGCTCCAAGGAAATGACTGAATAAAAAAAAAGTGTGACTGCTGTAACAATGCATTGAATTTCAGTTTGTTGATGCCACAACCTAATTTCCCCACTAACATCAACGCTTCCTGTTCAGATGTACTTGCTGAATAAGGAGTAGTATAATCCATTTTCCAGCACTATAAAGTTGACCTCAGTATGTTTTGGGGTAAAACTGGGTGAAACATATGAACTGGTGGAAGACATGACATGGGACCTTTAGTAGTGTGGCAGACAAAAACCCTGCTGGAGATCCTGGTGAGTCACCCTTCTAGCTGACTGTGATGTTTGCTGCAGCTCTCCGCAGGAATAGCCCAACAGCAGCATGTGGCTCTCTCTCTCACACGCACACACAGACACAGACACAGACACACACACACACGTGCAGTGACTGTCTTTGTGGATTTTTTTATTTTTTACTGAGTGTATCTTCATTTTTTGTCCTCTACGTGTGAGGCGACCAGCAGCTGGTTCACCTGGGCGAGCATCATTACGTCAAACAGGCTTTTAGAAACCAGTTAGGAACTAAGTGCACTGTCTCTCAAGCTTTTCTCATCAGTAGGGCACACACATGAGATTATAAGAAAGGGAACATTTTGTGGTGGGGGGAGGCAGGGATTGCCACCTGCTTCCTGTATTCCACAGTGATTATAACAATAAGTAAAAGATGGAGATAAATATTTAAGTGTTTTAGCTCATATATGTGGTGAGTCTGTTGCTTAGGTGAGCTGTGATAACATGTTAAAACAAAAAGCAGTTAAATACAGTAGATACATGCATTTTATTTCTGTGTATATTATCCTTTTAACAAGATGTACTGAGAGGTACTGTGAAAGACAAACCAGTCCATGAGATGATATTATTTAGCAGATCATAGATCCAGAACAGTCACAGTACCCATGCTGCCCATGTACACTACAGAAAGTGCCAGCAATGGGCACATGAACATCACAAGTGGACCACAAAGCAATGGAAGAAGGTGGCTTGGTCCGATGACATTTTCTTTTACATCATATGGACTGCTTACCTGGAGAACACCTGGCAACAGGAGGAACTATTGGAAGAAGTTAAGCAGATGAAAGCAGTATGATGCTTTGAGAAAGGTTGGGTCCTGCCATTCATGTGGATGTCACTTTGACACAAACCACCTACCCGAGCATTGTTTTAAGGAGTTTAAGGTGTTGCCTTGGCCTTCACATTTCCCAGATCTCAATCCAATCAAGCACAAACAAATCCGATCCATGCAGGCCCTACCTTGTAACTTGCAGGACTCAAACTGTCTTGGTCCCAGATACCACCGCACACCTTCAGGGGTCTCGTGGAGTCCACTACTTGACAGGTCAAAGCAAAAAGGGGACCAACACAATATTAGGAGGTTATTGTGCTGATAGTGTTAGTGCAGCTGTCCCTTTAATAGTTCTGATACCTGGTGACATCACAGGAAGCAGGAAGTAGTGAGGTTTAGTGAAGTTTGCACATGGCCAAGGAGACTGCCATGAATCCACATGCATCTGCCCTCAATCCTTCGTCTTTTGGAGCATTGTCTGTATGTATATTGTTTATTTGATACTTATCTGTAGTTCTGTGGTTGTATTTTGTGACATGAGGGACGTTTAATGTGTAACTTTGATACGTTGTTGAAGCCACATGTTTAGAGCACAGCTAATGCTTATTCTTGCAGCTAAAGTGCAATGCTACGTTGATTTAGATTATTGTAGACTTGTAGGTACAGTGTATATGTAAGATTTAAAGAATATACTGTAATTGTAATTGTGTTATGTTTGTTTCAGTTTCACACTTTCTACATCATTAAACCTGTGGACAAAGAGTAATGGTCTTCAGAGTCTTGATGGAAGAAAAGTGTTGAACCTTGCTGCCGGTTCCTCTTCTGTGCAGTGTGAGGAGGGAAAGACAGTACAGTTATGTTACGCCTGATCAGTGAATGTAAAATCCAAGACAAAAACAAAACTAAGGCATTTACCTCAGAGTCATCAAGTCATCCCAAACTCAGTAAGCACTCATGCTTCTTATGTCCCTATGGATCAGTATTTGTGTTCAATGAGCTAGTTAAAGAAGTATGCTAACATCAAGGAAATAAAAAATGACTGTGGACACTCACCGCTGCATGCAGTTTAAGATCACAGCTTATTTACTCAAATAAGCTCCAATTAAGCCAAAAATAAAAAAAAGCTTTAATAATTATTTTTTTAGCAATTTGCATAATGTTGCCCTTATTCCAAGCATCTCATTTCACATGCAAATTTATTATTTGCATGTGAAATGAGATGCTTGAGATGCATTTATTATTTATTTAACCAGCTTTGTAATATATATCAACACACTTTTCTTTTGATGTATGTGTATTTAATGGAGCAATATGAGATGCAAATATGCTACAACTGTCATAGTTAAATGTTAAAAAATGAATGTGCAAACATGTTTTGACATTTAGTTTAAACCTTTTCGCACTGTCTTAGGGCTTGAAAAACCTTCCTTTCACCTCTTTCCCTCCCTGAACCCAAACCCTCTTTTCATGCTTGCGGTGTAGAAATCGATGCAGGATCATAGCTATCTTCTGAATTCACCTGCTCCACAAGCACAGGAAGTACCAAAAATATAGTATATGTGACTAAAGTCCTGTCTAGACAGGAATATTCATCCTGAAATGTTAGCTAAAGTCATTTTCACTTGTATTTAGGTCCTGTGAAAATAATTGCCTTTCTTTGTGGGTGTGCAAACCATATATCAGGTGAAACAAAACAAATTGCTTAATAATTCTGTTTAGAGCTATGTAATATGCACAACCTGACACACAGCACAATCAAAATACAAAATCAAGAGGTGGTGCATTAAAATAAATCTACTCACATGAATAATAATTGAGTGTCAAAGCATTCATTACACGCAAGAGCACGCATGCAGTTCCAAAGCATTCTCGATGAATTAAAACCAGATCCGAGCCCACTGCTCTCCTGGAAACTGTACGCATTGTAAACGTTAGTTACCAGCGCAGCACGAGAAGCAGAGATGCCTGCAGGCTCAGCAAAGTGCTAGAAAAGCCGTCCTCTGTCATGGGACGGAGGGTCAACTCCCCGGAGTCTCAGGGGGGAAGGGCGAGTCCAAACTGAGGCCCATGCTAAGCCCTTATTCACATAGGACAGGATTCATGTAGTGGCATTAAGTGATTAATGAATTAACACTCCTCCTCTGTGCTTCAAGGAAGGAAAAAAGTTGTCCAAACCTCCATGGTGAAAATCCATTTGTCCAGATGTATACACTCCATTAAAGGCTTTATTTCTGATTCCGTGATGAACAATGGTAAGTGTCTTTGACTCCATCAGCACAGCATTGGGCGGTTCAGGGATTATTTTGTGAAAAGGGGAAGCACAAGGCGGGGGGTGATACAGGAAATCAGAATATTTAAATTGCATTAAATATGTAACTCAGTGAAGTGTTTGAGTAAATGTAGAGTACTGTGAAACTACAAACAAAAAATTAAATCTACTACAGGAATTTCTCTTTTGACGGTAGTGGGTGCATAGCTAGTGAGACAAGGGAAGTAAAACTGAACACAAGCACATGAGATGAGGATAAAACAGGAAGTAGCACCCACAACAGGACTCAGACAAGTGGCTTGACCCCAGGACGGGGATAAAACACGACAGACTGTGGAGACATGGAAACATGACAGACCTCACATGGAAGACGCTAAGGACAAACCATAAAGGTGAAAGTAAGAACACAGGAGGAGGACACTAAAGAACAAAACACAGAGACAAGACTAAGGGACCGGGAAAATAAACAGACGCCCAACATAATAACAGAAATAGGCTCAATTCTCAAACTCAAAATGACTTTAACCAGATTCAAAAGTCCAGACCACAAAGCACTGAATCACCGACCCAGATCTGTGACATTTACGCTTTAATCATGTAGAGAAACTGAGACATGCTGTTGAAATTTTACTTCTTTTTCTTATATTAAATAAGACATTGTGTTACATGCTGTTACAGAAAGGGCAGTTTCACTGGTGTGGCCCGCTGCAGCTCAAAGTGGGCTGAAAGTGGCTCAAATTTAAGTTTGACACCCTGTTTAAAATATTTACGAATCTACTACTCAGGTAAAGGTTTATTTTTATGTGTTATTTCAATGATGGCTGTATTTTTGTGCTAATAAGATAACAAACATAGATATTAGACATGTTTAGTTTTAGTGCAGCCAGTGTGGTGGAGCTTTTAAAAAGAACAAGAAGACTGAACCTGAGGACAATCCTCAAATATCACCTACACTGTAAACCCGAATAAGTTACCAGAACTCAAAAAAATTGCTCCCTTTTAGCACATTATGTTGAAATTAAATACATTTTAAAAAAAATTAAATAAATTAAAAATAATTAACAAAAACATTTATAAATTAAAATAAGTAGACCAAAAATGCAAAAATCGAAAACTGTCAGAGTAATAAAAAAATAATGCCAAATAATTATAAATAATATCAAAATGTGCTTTTGGCTCTCTGGCTAATATCTGAATAAGGCAACAGGGCAGCAATTTGAGTGAATTACAATGCTATTTGTTTTACATTAACCAGTATCAAACAGTGAAATTTAGGTCATCTTGTGCAGCCCACAATGTTTTAGAAATAGTATTATGAAAAACATTAAAACATACAAAACATTAGTGTTGCTTTGCATTATGTTAATGAAAACAAAGACACGTTGTATAGTTTGGACCTATTGGCTGAACACCTGTAGAGTAATGCAATAATGTTTTGAGGCATTATTTAGATAAAAGGAGAGAACTTTGAACTAGCCTTTTATAATGCTTCACCCTGCATCCTTCTTTCAGATGAGTTCCTACATAACCAAGTCATTCTTGAGGGTCTGTAACCTGGGTGACAGTTTACCACTTTCTAGACCAAGTTAAATCTTTTGAGTAAATTCTAAAGTGTTGGTCAGGGCTTTGGGGTAGCTGAGGTGAAGTGCATAGATCAGTCCAAACATTACCAGGAAGGCTTCACCAAATCTGGGGAGACTGTCCACGGCATCACTTTCAATGACGACAGAGATTTTCACAGGTTGGTAGTGAACTGGACTTGTCGTGTCATGGTCACTGATGACAGTGAAGAGGGCCACTTCAACACCATCAAGCTCCAACTCATCAGATTTGTCCTGAATGAATGAAAAAGAGATACTAATCACAATCTAACCCAAGAAATACAACACACGACATATAATTTCTCATTTTACCAACTCCCGTTGAGATCCAATACCTCTTTTACAAGGGAGACCTGGGTCTCGCTGTAAGAGGTGAAAAACAGAAGATCCATGTTCTGCACACAGAAATCAGCTAATTCACCAGAGAATCAAGTGGTGTGAGATAGACTGAAACTAAGCTAAAGGAATACACAGGAAAATGTTTTACTAAACATCTTATCACTTTCAACAAAACACCAATTCAGTTCATTCGTAGTGAGGAGACAGAAAAGACCATACATGGAAACCGTATGGGTAGACTAAACAAAGGTAAGTCCAAACAGTGCATCAGAATACATGTTTGTACTTTGATGCACTGTTTATATACACAGTAGTATCTGTTAGAAACTTAAGGACACTCACAGTGCACGTTCTGAAAAATCCAGAGACATCCTCACGCAGATAGACAGGAAGGGCGTGGAGAACGGTAGTGCGCTTGGTGTGGATATCATGGATTTCCTATTGCCAGATAAAAACAGAATTGTATATACTGGTGAGTTTACTGAACAACAACAACAGTCAAATCAGAACATATGTCCACAAATAAGAATAAGAATCTATAGGTGGAAAATAGCATAAGTAAAGTTGGTTTAGTAGTTAGTTTAATATATTTTTAAGACAACTCGAGAGAGAGCGAGAGCGATGATTGGTAGAAGAATTCACAAACAAAATGAATTACCTGGTATCTTTATCACATCCCCAGTTCTCTTCCTCGACTCTGTCTTAATTCTTGAAGCTGGAACAGAGAGATCCAAAGGCATAAACTGATGAACAATTAAAAAGCATCCAAACGGTGACAAATTATAAATACTTCCATTTATAATTTTTCCCTGTTAATGATCTTTTCATTTAATCCCCAAAGTGGGAATGCATCTCTAGTCAAGATACTAAAGCCATTGAGCAAATATTACAATACTGAAGACAAGCAGCAGCACTTGAACTTTAACGGCATGGTTAAATCAACAACAACGCCATTTCTACAAACTAAAGCCTTACTGATGAGAGGTTCCCCCAAACATATGTTATTTGAAATTATTTAATGTGCATGCACAGTTAATGTCAAAAATGTCAGGCATCACTGCTTCTCTCTCCGAACGATTCTGGTTGTTTTGATTGACAGGTTTGTTTTTTAGGACCTTAGTGATCCAAGAGTGCCAATTGGTTGGCAGAAGTTGATTGACAATTGATTCCACTAATTAGGCAAAGTGAGAGGAGACGATGCGTGCGCCGTGCTCTTTCATTGGCCCTCTAACTCTGGCTTGTGAACAACGTGCCTCGTCAGAGCAGGTGTGTTAGAAGGATACACCTGGTCACTTGGTGTTCGCTCGCTCTGTGGTATAGTATCGCTTCCTGTTCCTGCTCAAACACAGTGGTGTTTCTGAGTAGCTTATTTGCTTAGCAGTTTAATTAACAACTTTTAAATACATTCTTTTTTCACAGTATAATCTTCACGTGCTTCATCCGAAGCACACTTTCTGTGTACTCACTACCTAATTTATAGTATTCACTCACTGTCTCTGTACTGTTTCGCTAGCTTAGCTCGTAGCCGACCCGTTAGCACCATGGCTACTTCACCTGTCCCTTCTGCACTTTCTTGCTCATTGTGTCAGATGTTTAGTTACTCCTCGGCCTCCTTTAGCAGTAATGATATCTGTAACAAATGTAGCATATTTGCAGCTCTGGAGGCCAGGATTACTGAACTGGAGACTCGGCTTTGCACCCTTCTCTCACACTTAGCTAGCCAGGCCCCTGTAGCTGGTGCAGCCGAAGATAGCGTAGGCCCCGCTAGCTGTTCCCCGGGAGATCCCAAGCAGCTGGGGAAAGACGGCTGGGTAACGGTGAGGAGGAAGCATAGTCCTAAACAGAAGCCCCAGGTACACCACCAACCCGTTCATTTGTCTAACCGTTTTTCCCCACTCGGTGACACACCCGCTGGGGGTCAAACTCTGGTAATTGGTGATTCTGTTCTCAGACATGTGAAGCTAGAGACACCGGCAACCATAGTCAATTGTCTTCCAGGGGCCAGAGCAGGCGACATTGAAGGAAATTTAAAACTGCTGGCTAAGGGTAAACGTAAATTCAGTAAAATCATAATTCACGTCGGCAGTAATGATACCCGGTTACGCCAATCGGAGGTCACTAAAATCAATATTGAATCGGTGTGCAACTTTGCCAAAACAATGTCGGACTCTGTAGTTTTCTCTGGTCCCCTCCCCAATCAGACCAGGAGTGACATGTTTAGCCGCATGTTCTCCTTAAATTGCTGGCTATCTGAGTGGTGTCCCAGAAACGATGTGGGCTTCATAGATAATTGGCAAACCTTCTGGAGGAAACCTGGTCTTGTTAGGAGAGATGGCATCCATCCCACTTTGGATGGAGCAGCTCTCATTTCTAGAAATATCGACAAATTTATTAAACCCCTCAAAATATGACTATCCAGAGTTGGGACCAGGAAGCAGAGTTGCAGTCTTACACGCCTCTCTGCAGCTTCTCTCCTCCTGCTACCCCCCCAAAAACCCATCTCCATAGAGACTGTGTCTGCTTCCAAAAAGACAAAAAACAAACTAAAAACCAGCAACAAACAACTTAAACATTTACAAAGAAAGAATAATACAGTATCCACATACAAGAGTAAAACAGTGAAATGTGGATTATTAAATATTAGGTCTCTCTCCTCCAAGTCTCTGTTAGTACATGACTTAATAATTGATCAACAAATTGATTTACTCTGCCTTACAGAAACCTGGTTGCAGCAGGATGATTATGTTAGTTTAAATGAATCAACACCCCCGAGTCATTCTAACTACCAGAAATCTCGAAGCACAGGTCGAGGGGGCGGTGTGGCAGCAATTTTTCACACCAGTCTATTAATTAATGAAAGACCAAGACAGACTTTTAATTCATTTGAAAGCCTGATGCTTAACATTTTCCACCCCAGCTGTGAAACTCAGAAACCAGTCTTACTTGTTATCATCTATCGTCCACCTGGGCCTTACACAGAGTTTCTGTCTGATTTCTCAGACTTTTTATCTGATTTAGTTCTGAGCTCAGATAAAATAATTATTGTGGGTGATTTTAACATCCATGTTGATGCTAAAAATGACAGCCTCAACATGGCATTTAATCTGTTGTTAGACTCAATTGGTTTCTCTCAAAATGTAAAAGAACCCACCCACCACTTTAATCACACTCTAGATCTTGTTTTAACATATGGCATAGAAACTGAACATTTAACAGTGTTTCCTGAAAACCCTCTCCTGTCTGATCATTTCCTGATAACATTTACATTTACAATAATTGATTACGCAGCAGTGGAGAGTGGACTTTATCAAAGTAGATGTCTTTCTGAAAGCGCTGTAACTAAGTTTAAGAATATAATCCAGCCACTGTTATCATCGTCAATGCCCTGTACCAACACAGAGCAGAGCAGCTATCTGAACGCTACCCCAACAGAGGTCGATTATCTTGTTAATAATTTCACCTCATCACTACGTACGACTCTGGATACTGTAGCTCTAGTGAAAACTAAGGTCTCTAATCAGAAGTACCTGACCCCGTGGTATAATTCTCAAACACGTACCCTAAAGCAGATGACTCGTAATCTGGAGAGGAAATGGCGTGTCACAAATTTAGAGGATCATCATTTAGCCTGGAGAAATAGTTTGTTGCTTTATAAGAAAGCCCTCCGCAAAGCCAGAACAGCTTACTACTCATCACTGATTGAAGAAAATAAGAACAACCCCAGGTTTCTCTTCAGCACTGTAGCCAGGCTGACAAAAAGTCAGAGCTCTTTTGAGCCAACCATCCCTTTAACGTTAACTAGTGATGACTTCATGAACTTCTTCACAAATAAAATTTTTATCATTAGAGAAAAAATTACCAATAATCATCCCACAGATGTAATATTATCTACAGCTACTCTTAGTACCATTGATGTTAAGTTAGACTCTTTTTCTCCAATCGATCTTTCTGAGTTAACTTCAATAATTACTTCCTCCAAACCATCAACGTGTCTTTTAGACCCCATTCCTACAAAACTGCTCAAAGAAGTCCTGCCATTAATTAATTCTTCGATCTTATATATGATCAACCTATCTCTAATAATCGGCTATGTACCACAGGCCTTCAAGGTGGCTGCAGTTAAACCTTTACTCAAAAAGCCATCTCTAGACCCAGCAGTCTTAGCTAATTATAGGCCAATCTCCAACCTTCCTTTCATATCAAAAATCCTTGAAAGAGTAGTTGTCAAACAGCTAACAGATCATCTGCAGAGGAATGGTTTATTTGAAGAGTTTCAGTCAGGTTTCAGAGCTCATCACAGCACAGAAACAGCTTTAGTGAAGGTTACAAATGATCTTCTTATGGCCTCTGACAGTGGACTCATCTCTGTGCTTGTCCTTCTTGACCTTAGTGCAGCATTCGATACTGTTGACCATAATATCCTATTAGAGCGATTAGAACATGCTGTAGGTATTACAGGTATTGCACTGCAGTGGTTTGTATCATATCTATCTAATAGACTCCAATTTGTGCATGTAAATGGAGAGTCCTCTTCACACACTGAGGTTAATTATGGAGTTCCACAGGGTTCAGTGCTAGGACCAATTCTGTTTACATTATACATGCTTCCCCTAGGCAGCATCATTAGAAGACATAGCATACATTTTCACTGCTATGCAGATGACACCCAGCTCTATCTGTCCATGAAGCCAGATAACACACACCAATTAGTTAAACTGCAGGAATGTCTTAAAGACATAAAGACTTGGATGGCCACTAACTTTCTGCTTCTTAACTCAGATAAAACTGAGGTCATTGTACTCGGCGCTGAAAAGCTTAGAAATATGGTATCTAACCAGATTCTTACTCTGGATGGCATTACCTTGGCCTCCAGTAACACTGTGAGGAACCTTGGAGTCATTTTTGACCAGGATATGTCCTTCAACGCACATATTAAACAAATATGTAAGACTGCGTTCTTCCATTTGCGCAACATCTCTAAAATTAGAAATATCCTGTCTCAGAGTGACGCTGAAAAACTAGTTCATGCATTTATTACTTCCAGGCTGGACTACTGCAATTCATTATTATCAGGATGTCCAAAAAACTCACTGAAAAGCCTTCAGTTAATCCAAAATGCTGCAGCAAGAGTACTGACAGGGACTAGAAAGAGAGAGCATATTTCTCCTGTTTTGGCTTCCCTTCATTGGCTTCCTGTTAAATCCAGAATTGAATTCAAAATCCTGCTCCTCACATACAAGGTCTTAAATAATCAGGCCCCATCTTATCTTAATGACCTTGTAGTACCATATTACCCTATTAGAGCACTTCGCTCCCGCTCTGCAGGCCTACTTGTTGTTCCTAGAGTATTTAAAAGTAGAATGGGAGGGAGAGCCTTCAGTTTTCAGGCCCCTCTTCTGTGGAACCAGCTTCCAGTTTGGATTCGGGAGACAGACACTATCTCTACTTTTAAGATTAGGCTTAAAACTTTCCTTTTTGCTAAAGCATATAGTTAGGGCTGGACCAGGTGACCCTGAATCCTCCCTTAGTTATGCTGCAATAGATGTAGGCTGCCGGGGGATTCCCATGATGCATTGAGTTTTTCCTTTCCAGTCACCTTTCTCACTCACTATGTGTTAATAGACCTCTCTGTATTGAATCATACCTGTTATTAATCTCTGTCTCTCTTCCACAGCATGTCTTTTATCCTGTCTTCCTTCTCTCACCCCAACCGGTCGCAGCAGATGGCCGCCCCTCCCTGAGCCTGGTTCTGCCGGAGGTTTCTTCCTGTTAAAAGGGAGTTTTTCCTTCCCACTGTCGCCAAAGTGCTTGCTCATAGGGGGTCATATGATTGTTGGGCTTTTCTCTGTATCTATGAAGCGCCTTGAGGTGACTTTTGTTGTGATTTGGCGCTATATAAATAAAATTGAATTGAATTGAATTGAATTGAAGGATGAGTTTCCCGATCATTCTACGGCGTAAAGTGACTGATATATATAATATATATATATAAACACCTATCGAGACCTCAAACGCCTAATACACCATATAGTTTAAAATATAGCGTTTCTAACAAGAAAACGGCTTGAAAGCACTCTCACTGCAGACAGTTATCTCCGCTGTGTAACTGCAGCGACAACGGGCTTGTTTGGACCCAACTATTCTGAGTCATGAGAGGGGGTTTCAAAATTTAGAGAGATTAAAACACTTTGTTTCATACTAGGCGACCGGGCGCCACCTCTAAAACAAGTAGTATCTAACTTTTTAAACAGCATGCGACCCTCATTACAACAACTTAATGCTAGATCTGCAAGCGCAAAGTTTCCTTCGGGGAGAGCAGCAAAGCACATAAAAAACACGGATCCGACATTTCTACTATTCTTTTCGACACGCACCAAAAATACAACTAAATATTCGTATTTTAACAATAAACTAATATCAACATTGAAAACTTACTGTAAGTCCAGTGATGCTAGTTGCTGCTGTTAGGTCCAACTTTCTCCAGTCTTCCGTGTTGCCTCTTTGGTGCTGTTTCCCGCCCATATACCTTTACTTCTTCTGTGTTTCGTATTTTTTTCCAAATAGCGGTAAACGATCAGTGTATAATGCTCATTAGCCCCGCCTTCGGCTTCGGAGGGTGAATCAGAGATTAACTTGGAATAAAAATTGATTCCTGCAGCTGCTCAACACTTACGGGAAAAAGAAAAAAAAAAATATATATATATATATATATATATATAGGATACATTGATAAGACAATGAATATTAAAATAAATACATTTTGTCTTCCACTAATGCATTTAAGACAATTTGATTTTACTTATTTGGTGAAACACTTTGAGATTTTATTGTATTTTAGCATGTGCTACATAAATTAAGTTTATTATTAAATCCTACCTACTTGAAACAACAAAAATAACAGGACCTTACCATTCTTATATGTCCTAACTTAACTGTGTTACGTTGTGCTTAAGTTATGATTTCAAGTGATGCTTACTTAATATAGAAATAGTTCAATTCAATCAAAAATTATTAGCTTTATTTACTCAAAAAGAAGAACATGTTACACGAACTTGACATATTTAAGTTAACAGAACTTTTTAAAGACTTTGAGTATACACTACTTAATCTATTTAATTACTTTGAACATTCAGGTTTACAGTGTAACAGCTTTGAGAAGAAACTCAAAGCTGTTAGGTGTTGGTAAATTTGGCCCGTTTTGGTCCTTCATAAGCTCTGTGGTTACTTGACTCAGTGACCCAGTTACCTTGCCAACAGTTTTTATGCTTTGTGGTTTGAGACCTTTTTTGTCTCTCGGGAAAACATTTCTGTGGCATTCAAACTGAACTGTTTACACTAGGCTACAGATACACAACATGGTGAGAAACGCTGGTACAACATACACAACACAACACAGCTATCTCTAAGATTTGTGGAGGATGGTCAGAAAAATGCGGTAATATCCAGTGAGCTGTACCCCTCTGGGTGAAAAACCCTTTTTTGATGCTAGAGGTCAAAGGAGAATAGCCTGACTGCTTTGAGCTGATAGAAAGGAAACAGTAAATTGCCTTCCTATCAACAAGTTGCCAAGTTGTTCATGTTGTGAACATGTGAACACAAACAATGTTATTTGTTTTTTTTGTTTGTTTTTTTTTATGTGTGGTGCGAAGTCAAGATTCATGTTACATTCCAAGTCACTTCTGCCATGATTAGTTAACCAGTTAACCAATTACTAATCCAAATACGTTATTTATATACTGCAGACAGTCATCAGTGTGTTGTTTGAACAATAAAACCAACATCATTCAAATACCAACGTTACAAACTAAGAATAACAGGAACAACCACAGAAAGCTGACCATCTAAGGAAAACCAAATGATCCATTTTTAATTTTTGCTCACTAATCTTCTTTAATAAGACATACTGTTGATCTGTAAACATTCAGTATGGATGGTCCCTGTCTAACTCCAGTACCAATGTATTGAAATCAATCAATATATTTGATCATTATTCACATGGATAGACTGATGGGATTGATAGGATCATCTTTAAAGCGTGCATTTTGTCTAACGCTCACTTTTTCCCTTTGGTTGCTGCAGTGACCCTGCTGCCCCACAGGGATTATTACATTGTCAGTTAAGCTGATCTCTCTTTCTCTGCCTCATGATGGATCTCCCGCTCTCCTCGTACCTGTTCTCTTTCATCTTTTCTTCTTCACAAAGGAAATTGTACTGTACCTGTGCTATCATTATCCCCACAGTCTAATTACAATCACACTCTTAGGTGTACTCATACATACATATTACATCTCCCATCCTCATCATAATTGCGGTCCATACATCAGCTGCTTGCTCTTTTCTCCTCTGGTGAACACAAAGAATTACAACGGGTACACACCTACTGCAGTACTTTATCATTCTCCCAGCAATTTTTACTCTTTGAAATTCAAAGAAAAGTGTGTGTACACCAATCAGACTTAACATTGTGACCACTGACAGGGAAGTGAATAACACTGATTATCTCTTCATCATGGCACCACCTAGTAGGTGGGAGCGAGTGAACATGTTGTTCTCAAAACTGACGTGTTAGAAGCAGGAAAAATGGCCGAGGATGTGAGTGATTTAACAAGGCCCAAACTGTGATGGAGACAACTGGATCATAGCATCTCTAACACTGCAGCTCTTGTGGGGCTGTCATCGTCTGCAGCACGACAACAAAAGGGGAGCATGCGCAAAACAAGCAGGTGGTCATAATGCTGTGTCTGATCGGGGTATATTAGAGCAGAGTGGAGGCATCTCGGCTGTGCGTGTTTTTAGAGCATGTGCGTTTGTAAAGTGCTGTAAAAATAAGGGTCATTTTGAAATATAGTCCTAAGATATTCCTGTGTGGGTGTGCTCTTCCACTGTTTATGCTCTTTATTGTTGGCTGTGTGCATGTGTAGATATTAATAAATTTGACTTTATTATACTCCTGACAGGCAGTGATTACATGTTTTTGTCCCTTTTGTTGTCGGTGATGGTGGATGTTCTGCTTTCCATGGCTGAGGATGATGGGAATATAAAAAGGTCTGTAAACGCTTCCTCTTGTTATCTTCCCTCTCCTCACCTCCCCCTACCTGCCACCCTCCTACATCGTGCTAACTTCTACTCCAAGCAGCGTGGTACTCTGTGTCATTTACAGCCCTAATGATATAGAGATCTATTTAACACTTGCTCCTTTTCGTTCTTTGCCTCTGACTTTAGCAGCAGTCAGCATTTGTTGCAGATATGTGATCGCTTAAATTATACCCAGGCCTCTATAAAATGAACTACTCTCTGTCCACAGTTGGAGGCACGCTGAAGTCTGTATTACACCATGTCCTCATATTGCTCATTCTGTGGATTCACTCAGAAAATAGCAGTAATCATTACTAGACGTTAAGCAATAATGAAACATAGTCAATGTCCACAAGCATGTTTTTTCAAAAGAAAGCCATACGACATCATGACAACAAATAGCAACAGACCAGTGGATGTTACCTGAAGCCTCAGAAAGATGATGAACTCTGATGAAAACAAAGATAATAGCTACTGAGCTTGTACATCAGCACTAACATCAAGGCAAATTTTCTGAGATGAAGACTGTGATATGGGTGAAAACTCCAGAAAAAAGCAGAAAAGTAGAACATCATGGGAACATTTTGTCAGCTGGCAACATTACTTACAGTGGCATTATATTGTTACCACAATATTTTCAAATATTGCAGTGCTATGAATTCAACTTTACAGAGTGGCTATGGCCTCATGGGTGTCAGGCAAAGGTATTTTAGTAAACACTTCCTGGGTCTCCCTGTTACCCACAGCTTGATTTAGTGGTGGTCTTTGACCCACTTACTGTTTAGTTTCACTTTCACTCAGTGTCCTAGTCCATTTACATAACTGGTAAATGGAATAGTCATTATTTACCATATTTCTACATGAGAATTCAAAGCATGAGATGAGGATCCAAATGCAGGACTTGGACACTGAGTTGTAACTCAAAAAAACTCAGCTTTATTGCTGACCAAAAAACAAAACACGAACTGAGCAAAGGTACTGCACACAGACACACACAGGCAAGTGTGAGGGTGCGACGCAACACTCACACAGAGAAACACGGGCCTTAAATAAACTGGGGCGTAATCAGAGAATGGAAAGCAGGAGGGAGACACAGCTGGGAGAGATTAGGGCTAAAGAGACGGGGGGGGGGGGGGGGGGGGGACGCAAGACACACTGACATAAGACACAACCTTTCAAAATAAGACAGGAAACAATTCACGAAGACGCAGACTAGACAGAATTAAACCTAAGAACAAAACCTTAAACCTGAATAAACTGGAACATAGAATTATGCTAATAAACAACAAACATAACAAAAACATCAGAATACAAACCATAATATAAAGGAATATAAGAAACTGAAAATGCTGGGTCAAAATGACTTAGAACCATGACTCTATGTCTGTGAAGGTTCTTAGACTACAATGACCTGGATGACTAAGGAGCTTGGAAAGAAAAGCGTCTGGACTTCTTGGGTTTCTTGAAAATGTTTCACTCTCATCTGAGAAGCTTCTTCAGTTCTAATAGCAATTGATGGAGAGTCCCTGATTTAAGCCCTATGGGAGTGTCCCCAAGAGGGTCATGGACTCCCTGATCCTCAGCAGTCCCCAACCCCTGGGCAACTTACCGGTACCAGTCCGTGGGTCGTTTGGTACTGGGCCACAAGAGTTGAGGCTCTGGTGTGAAATTTTCAGGGTTTTTATCGGTTTTTAGAATTATTTTATCGTTTTTTTCATTAACTCGGTTTCCCTGGGTCTTTTCCCGTGTGTTATGAATAAATCTTTTTTGGTACCTGTACTGGTTTTATTTTGTTGTATTTATTCGTGACACCTTGAAGGCCGGTCTGTGAAAATATTGTAAAACATAAACTGGTCCCTGGTGCAAAAAAGGTTGGGGACCGCTGCTCTACCTAATTACACAAGCCAAGGTGTGAAAACAGGTGTGGGTCACAATCAGCCAAGTTTTCAAGTGAACCCATTGGGAAACCTGGCCCCACCCTATCATGTGATTGATTGAGGTCAGATGGCCCAGGGTGTGAGTGGGCATTAAGGCGTCGGGGAAGGATCTTAAGAGTGACCTTTGACCTTTAGATGCAGATGAACTATGTTGTGCCATGCGTTTATGAAGTGGCTGTTTGGTTTCTTATCCTGGCTTTAACAGGCAGAACCAGACTCAGGCTTCCTCCCATCACCCACAACCCCATGGGTCTAGTTCTGCTGGAGGTTACTTCCTGTTAAAAGGAAGTTTTTTCCTTCCCACTGTCACCAAGTGTTTGCTCAAAGGGGGTTGTTTGATTGTTGGAGGTTTCTCTCTCTTATTGTAGGATTTTTACCTGACAATGTAATTGAAGCGTCTGTTGTTGTAATTTGGCACTGAGCTGAAACAAAAACCTGAGGCATGACATTAGACTGCAGATAGTGCGCACAAGTTTACTGAGTATTTTGATTCACTTACATAGACACGGTGGTATTTTTATTGAATCACAGCCATATAAGATTACACTGCACAACAGCACGCACTGACTGCTAAGAACATTTGTACAAATGTAGAAATCCATTGTCTCTATTATTTCTGTTTTTTTGGGGGGGGTAAGGGGAGAACAAAAGAAACATGTCTGGTGGTGTGCCTGAGTGGTCCAAGGCCCAACCCATCATTTATGTTCAAAAAGTGAATCTAATAAAATCAACCAGTAGCTGGTCTATAGTGGTTAATATCTGTTTACCCTCTGTCCCTCATTTTACCTATTTAACTCTCTTTCCCACACCTCACTCCCTAAAGGCAACTTTCTTTGCACCACTGAAATCACTGATGAAAAACGCCATCATATCAAAAGACTAAAGAAACCCAGAAAGATAAAGACACGGGGGAGAGAATGAAAGACTGAAGTGTAATCTATGAAAACACTCATCTGTGGAGGATCATGGAAAAAAAGCTGGCAGGGGTAATTGAGGTTTTGAAGTGGCAGAAATTGATTAAGTCACAGCCCAAATACAGAGACTGATAAAAGGATTTTGGATATGATACCTTTAGAAAGATGCTTTGGTAACATTGTCCATGTAACATTCATTGGTCTGTACTGATAAGCTATTTGCTAATGGTCTGTGGAGCCCATTCATTTTTCTCAGTAGAAGCACCATGCTGGTTTTAATGGGCCTTCAGAGAGAACGAGGAGGTTGGTTAGACGTGTCAAGAGGGCAGACTGGGGGTACGAAATAGAAAAGTGCATGTTGTAAACAAGCCATTAAACTTTAATATGAAGCAAATATGCACATTTTAGCAGATTAAGGAGGATATATTTATTTTATACTTTATAAGAAACATTAGGGGCATAAAAAAGATATCAAACTACCCTCTGCAATGATACGCAGACACATACGCACCACTTCAGGATTGCACACGTTTGTTAAATATTAAATCTGCCAATGTGCACCCCATGGCTGTCTACTTTATTGGGGTGCAACTTTGTGTCAATGACATTCGTCTCTCAGTCTTCTTTTTCCTAAAGAAATGTGTCACACAGCGAGCTGACTGATAACATTCATCAAGTCAAATTGAAATAGACAAAGTGTATTTAGGCTCATGAGCACCACCAGGTAATAGTTGAGAACATAGCAGTGATATATGACTCTTTAATGATTCCATATCCACCAGGTCACCACGGCTTGTTGATCAGCAGTAAGGTTAGATTAAAGTCTCTTAATAGCTGATTAAGAGCTGATTTGAAATGTTTAGCATGAGCCACCCGTAACACTGACCTTACATGTAAGAGTTTCACCGCTGATCCGGTGGAGGTGGCAATATCACAATAGGAATAAAGGCAGCTTTAACCTCTTAAGCCCCAACGCCCCCTGATACGGGGGCAAAAAGCAGGAGATCAGGTAGGCTTGGGGCTTAAGAGGTTAAACAAACTAAAAACAAAGTCGGCTGGTGGTTTACTGACTAAACAGTGAGTCAACTACGTATGCATAATATGAGAAGTGCAGCTTGAACTGTGCCTACAAAGAATTATTGCTGTAATCAAAGCTAACTATAATACTAAAAATGTAATTAACTAAAATAAAATGAAAAACCTAGACTCTAAAAGACATTAAAACTTTTCTCGTTCAGGTTCAGAAAAATCAGATTAGCTCATCATTGTTTGATGGTGACTTCATTTTTATCACTGTGCATTTTTTAAGGACAAAGTTTTCAGAAAGCTTCAGAAGTGCCTGTCCAAACAACACAACAACTGTAACTCCTCCAGCCTGGATAAGCTACACACTTAAAAAAATAAGTCCTCACCTCATGACGACTGCTCTTTTAAATTGTCCATGCCTTGTGTTGTACTGCTATGTCAGACAGTGTATTAACAGAGTGCATCTTTTATTATTGGTAAATCATTAATGACCGGGTCACAATGGCAGCAGTCCAGGCCTCGCTCTCCCCACGCACCTCCTCCAGCTCATCAGGGGGAAGGCTGGGGATGTAATCTCCACAGTATCTCCTGCTCCCCTCTTTCCTCATTTATGAACAAGGTGTATGTTATAGAGACATTGTAATTTGGACAGAAGTCTAATAACAGACCACTGCTTGGGTTCAAATCGTGCAGGCCGTGCTGCCCAGTCTCCAAGTCTTATTGTCGCTGCCCACATGAGCGTTTAAGTTTCCCAGTGGGAACAATGGTGATTCTAGCTGGGCCACTCTGGCAAGTTGACTCCAATGATTCAAAGAAGATGTCACTGGACGGATACATGCAAACAGCAGTAAGAACCTTTTGCCTGACCCAAAAGTGCTGGGAAAAAAAAAATCACAACATACAGGCAGTGTGTCCAACTGGTTGAATCTCTGGTTCCTTACAGGGGTTTTATCAATCACTTTACACCTGCCGCCTCACTGAGGACCCTTTTGCCTTTGGTGACAACATAGCATAAAAGGTTGGCACATTGGTGTAGTGGGTATCATTGTTGCCTGATAGCAAGAAAGTTTAAATCCACTGGTCGGCTGGGGCTCCCCTGTCTGGAACTGGTGTGTGGGCTCTCCTTAAATACCCTGGCTTCCTCCCGCAGTCCAACATGCACATGTTAGGTTAACCGGTGACTTTAAATCAGCGGTAGGTTTTCTGCCTCTCTGCAATGGACTGGTAACCTGTCAGGTGTGCACACCACCTCTTGCCCCATGACAGCTGAGATGGTTCTGTTCAGTTACTGAAATCTGAGGATCTTGTTAGAGCCAAACTATATTTTGATTGTCTGTTGCCACACTGTAAAAAAAAAATTGTAATATAAAAGTATTTTTACTGTGAATTTTACAGTTTTGTACTGTTCTTCTAGAATATCATTAAATTTACATAAATATGATTTATGATTTTACATTTCAAATTTAAAATAACATAAAATCACTGTAAATGTAACAAAACATAATTTTCTTGTTTTTTTTAATATATTTGTCTGTACATGTGCATATTTAGATTAAAATACATTCACAAATGTATCATAATTTTACAAATATGTGTCTATTATTTGAAAGATTGAACTGTTAAATTCAAATGTGATGCTATGGAAAAATACAGTGGGGCAAAAAAGTATTTAGTCAGCCACCGATTGTGCAAGTTCCCCCACTTAAAATGATGACAGAGGTCAGTAATTTGCACCAGAGGTACACTTCAACTGTGAGAGACAGAATGTGAAAAAAAAATCCATGAATTCACATGGTAGGATTTGTAAAGAATTTATTCGTAAATCAGGGTGGAAAATAAGTATTTGGTCAATAACAAAAATACAACTCAATACTTTGTAACATAACCTTTGTTGGCAATAACAGAGGTCAAACGTTTACTATAGGTCTTTACCAGGTTTGCACACACAGTAGCTGGTATTTTGGCCCATTCCTCCATGCAGATCTTCTCAAGAGCAGTGATGTTTTGGGGCTGTCGCCGAGCAACACGGACTTTCAACTCCCGCCACAGATTTTCTATGGGGTTGAGGTCTGGAGACTGGCTAGGCCACTCCAGGACTTTCAAATGCTTCTTACGGAGCCACTCCTTTGTTGCCCGGGCGGTGTGTTTTGGATCATTGTCATGTTGGAAGACCCAGCCTCGTTTCATCTTCAAAGTTCTCACTGATGGAAGGAGGTTTTGGCTCAAAATCTCACGATACTTGGCCCCATTCATTCTGTCCTTAACACGGATCAGTCGTCCTGTCCCCTTGGCAGAAAAACAGCCCCATAGCATGATGTTTCCACCCCCATGCTTCACAGTAGGTATGGTGTTCTTGGGATGCAACTCAGTATTCTTCTTCCTCCAAACACGACGAGTTGAGTTTATACCAAAAAGTTCTACTTTGGTTTCATCTGACCACATGACATTCTCCCAATCCTCTGCTGTATCATCCATGTGCTCTCTGGCAAACTTCAGACGGGCCTGGACATGCACTGGCTTCAGCAGCGGAACACGTCTGGCACTGCGGGATTTGATTCCCTGCCGTTGTAGTGTGTTACTGATGGTGACCTTTGTTACTTTGGTCCCAGCTCTCTGCAGGTCATTCACCAGGTCCCCCCGTGTGGTTCTGGGATCTTTGCTCACCGTTCTCATGATCATTTTGACCCCACGGGATGAGATCTTGCGTGGAGCCCCAGATTGAGGGAGATTATCAGTGGTCTTGTATGTCTTCAATTTTCTGATGATTGCTCCCACAGTTGATTTTTTCACACCAAGCTGTTTGCCTATTGTAGATTCACTCTTCCCAGTCTGGTGCAGGTCTACAATTCTTTTCCTGGTGTCCTTCGAAAGCTCTTTGGTCTTGGCCATGGCGGAGTTTGGAGTCTGACTGGTTGAGGCTGTGGACAGGTGTCTTTTATACAGATGATGAGGTCAAACAGGTGCCATTCATACAGGTAACGAGTGGGGGACAGAAAAGCTTCTTACAGAAGACATTACAGGTCTGTAAGAGCCAGGGATTTTCCTTGTTTGAGGTGACCAAATACTTATTTTCCACCCTGATTTACGAATAAATTCTTTACAAATCCTACCATGTGAATTCATGGATTTTTTTTTTCACATTCTGTCTCTCACAGTTGAAGTGTACCTCTGGTGCAAATTACTGACCTCTGTCATCATTTTAAGTGGGGGAACTTGCACAATCGATGGCTGACTAAATACTTTTTTGCCCCACTGTATATAAAATGATTCTTATAAACTTTTTTACATCAAATAATGTTATTTAGGGCGATCGTGGCTCAAGAGTTGGCCGTTCGTCTTGTAATCAGAAGGTTGCCGGTTCAAGCCCTGCTTCGGACAGTCTCGGTCGTTGTGTCCTTGGGCAAGAGTCTGCATACCGGCAGGAAGTTGAGCGGCTGGTACTCTGTTGCAGTCAGCACAATCTGGAGCTGAACACTCTTAAAACTGTAGAGATGACAGTGGACTTCAGGAGACATCCCTCAACTCTGCTCCCCCTCACCATATCAGACAGCCCTGTGTCGACTGTGAAGATCTTCAAGTTCCTGGGTACAACCATCTCCCAGGACCTGAAGTGGGAGACCAACATCAACTCCATCCTCAAAAAGACCCAGCAGAGGATGTACTTCCTGAGACAACTGGGGAAGTACAGTCTTCCACAGGACCTGCTGATCCAGTTCTACACTGCAGTCATTGAGTCTGTCCTGTGCTCCCCCATCACAGTCTGGTATGGAGCAGCCACTAAACAGGACAGGAGCAGACTGCAGCGGACTGTACGGGCAGCAGAAAGGATCATCGGCGCCCCCCTGCCCTCCATCCAGGATCTGTACCTCTCGAGAACCAGGAAATGGGCAGGGAAAATCGTCACAGACCCCTCACACCCTGGACACAGACTTTTTGATCTGCTGCCCTCTGGCAGACGGTACAGAAGCCTGCAGACCAGGACCACCTGACATAGGAACAGTTTCTTTCCCCTCGCCATCTCCCTTCTTAACAGTTGACCTGTCACACTGCTCCCACTGCCAGACTGCAACTGCACCTTATGTACATTCTGTAGTATTCATTCCACCTCATTTCATTTCTGTATTTTATGTATATAAGTTTAGATTAGTTATTTATAGTTGGTTTACACAGCTCTGTGTATGTATGTGTAATGTGTGTATATAGACAAGTGTGTGTGTGTGTCTGAGTATGTGATTTACATTGCTGTGCTTGAGAGCCACCATCTACCGGAACCAAATTCCCTGTATGTGTCTGCACATATACTTGGCCAATAAACACGATTCTGATTCTGATTCTGAAGACACTTCAGCTACCGCCTACTGGTGTTGGCCAGAGGGGCCGATGGTGCGATATGGCAGCCTCGCTTCTGTCAGTCTGCTCCAGGGCAGCTGTGGCTACAACTGTAGCTGCCTCCACCAGTGTGTGAATGTGAGACTGAATGAATAGTGGCATTGTAAAGTGCTTTGAGGGTCTCGGAAAGCGCTATATAAATACAATCCATTATTATTATTATTTAAACCAACTGTTAACTGTATATTTCTGTACATTTAAGTATTATTATTCATATTGCCGCATTCATTGACCTTGTTTATAGGTAATTTCATTGTTTAATCACATTAAAATGTTCCTAATTTAATGTTTAAAAGCACTTGATAAAGGCAAAATCCCATGTAAAATTAGGACAACAAACTGTATTGTCATTACTGAAAATGACCGTATTTTTATGAGAAAGTTATTTTCTGGTATTTTCTGGTATTATTTTGGCGCCCCAGCTGCTGGAATATTACTGTTTTTTTAGGGGTTTTTTTACAGTGCATGTAAACAGTTTTTATTCTGGTGAATTGTCTTCACTGACATCTGCCCCCCCCCATCTCAATCTGATGTCACTTGTGTGTTTTGAAGCATTCAATAACTGCTAAAAAGATTCTAATCTGCTATTTTTTCAGTAGTCATTAAATGCCCTCTACTCATCGGTGCACATCAAAGTGGCCAGGCATTTGCCTTTTGTGTGCATACTTGTGAAATAATAAGCACAACTGGCAGGGAAATTAAATTCTATGAAGGGTTTAAACCTGCAGAATAATGTGTATTGATGACATCAATTACATTATGTGCAGTTTGAAAGTAGCATTTATCACAAAGCTGTGACAAACTCATATCTAAGAGCCTAATAATTGAAGAGTCTACAATTCCAAAAATAATTTTGTAGAGCAGCCTGGTTCAAGTCATTATCTTCCTGGTGCAAACATGTTCTCTTCTTGAATTAAAATTGGTTAAAGGCTCATTTCACAAACATAAAGTCATTCAAGCAGGTGTTTTTATATTTTGAAGATCTAAAGTAAATGTAAAGTGAAGTCATTAAGTAAGACAACCAAGGAACAAAAATGACAAAATCATAAAGTCCTGCGGTCAGTCTCAACAACATCCTAGCAAAATGCTCTCAGCTGTGTAACATTTATAACTGTCCTGTATGTCATATATTCAGTACATATACTTACGGTAATCTCTACAAACACTGTTTAGCTTTCAGGGCTCATATTTCCACCCTTCCTCTACTGATGTTCTCAGAAACACAGCATGTACTGGAATAACAGTTGCTATATGTACACAGGATTTTACAACAGTAAGAGATGCCACAGTGACACAGAAGCTGATGACAAATAATATGCTGAAGTTCTTTACAGTTGCTTTGCAGTAACCAGAAGAAGCTGATAACGAGATTGTTATCCAGTTTGGCAAATTCACTCAGGAGTCTAAACTTCCAGACTTCCAGGGACATACTGAATGACCTCCCAGCTCAGCTGCCCACCCACCCCCAATATAGACATATCATATGCAATAAAATTGCATATAATATGTCTAATTGCTTAAGCTCTTTAAAAAAAAGTATGTTATTGAAGTTTTTACAGTTTTTAAGTGCTCTGATACAATCTCAATATCATCAGTACTTATATTCATGCTTTATTGTATTTAAACTTATTGTGCTTACCATAAGCCCCAGGCCAATAAAACAAACTAACACACACACACACACACACACACACACACACACAGAGTTATTATGCCTGTAAGAATAAAAAGTGTTGTTGAATGTACGTGGTTGTAACTGACCACAGGTCACCAACAGGCAGTTTGTTCCTTAGAGCAGGTCCATGGTAAGTGAGAGCCTCCTCAGCACACTTACATCTAATTCTAGGAACAGATCTGCAGTTGCTGACTGGAGCAGTCTAATTGGGTTACAGACACTGAGCAAGTCAGTGATGTACTGGGGAGTCAAACCATTAAGATCTTTAGGAACTAGAAGAAGTATTTTAAAGGTAATTCTATATCGACCTGGGAGGCAAATAATAGACTCAGTACTGGGCTGCTGCTGATTTGAATAATCCTGCAAATAAACCATTACAGTAATCTACTTTTTATGACTGCATGGGCCATTTTCTCTGTTATTATGACTTAAATTTGTATATTTTTTTAAGGGTGGACAGGGTTTTGGTGAACTTATTGATGCGATTATCAAAACTGAGTTCATTGTCTAAAATAATCCCAGATTTGCTCAAAGAGTTTTAGAGGAAGTTATGATAAAAACAAACAAGTTTGAGTCTACTAATTGAAACATAAGAATGCCTGCCCTTTGCATATGATGAAAACCAGCTGAGAACCTGACCTGTTAACTATGTGACTCATGAAGCCTTTGAATTAAAATGAAACCATCAAGAGTGTGGAAAGCAGCGACATCACTGAAGACTGAGACTCTTGGCAAGTCACAGCTGATTGTCATTTCCATGACGGCTGTTTCTGTGCTATAGTTGGTTCTGAAACCTGCCTGTTATAAATACTGTGAGTTGGAAGATGTTGATTTAGTTGTTATTCTGTTCAAGTTTTTGCTGAGGAAAGATATAGTAGAAGTTGGTGTTTAATTATTACTTACCAGTGGATCTAAGGTATTTTCTTTAGCAGTGGTGTGATCACAGCCCATCTGTGAGAAACAGAGAAATGCTAGCTGTTGGTAATATTTACTAAATGATTTATAAAACACTGACAGATTAACGTTTAGGTCTTTAGATTTTATGGATGTGAACGTAAATGCTTGTGGCAGTAATTTAATAATATGAGGCAGTGCAAGATACGTTACAACAAGATTCTAAACTATTACCTAAATTATTATCAACTTTACTGTGGAAGAAAGTGGCAAATTCATTACATTTAGATAGATTCACTTCATAGATATGAGAAGGAGTCAGTAGTACGCTAGTGTAGCGCATCAGCCAGTTGACCTGCCAATTATAAATTGAGCAGAGCTCATGATACCTGTGTTGAGAATGACCTGGTCCCTCAGGAGCAACATGGGGAAGCCCAGGTTATTTTCAGTGTAACTTGCAGTCATACACTTACTGTAAGTTATATCTAATGAATAATCTTGGGTTTATTTCTGTGTTTTACTTGTTCTGGAACAAATGGCTGAAATTAGAGACAAGCTGGGTAATTCTGTTTAACTTCAAGGACCTACAGAGCACAATAAGTATATTTAGAATAATAGTTCAGTCATCTTTATTGTCACAAAAATAAATTTCTTATTCCATATAAAAACAATAAAAATTTAAAACATAAAAAACATAAAATTTGGCACAAAATTTCAACATTTTTTTCCCCTTCATGCATCAAATACTTTTCAAGGCATATTTTTTTGAAAAATGGTCCATTGACCCACTTTTAGGCATTTTTAATTTTTTGTTTTCTCTTTTTGCACATTGAAATTGGAGGCAAGATAAAAGCCTAAAATTGTCACCGGTCGTTCATGTGATCAAAATGAATCAGGATCTATAATTTGGGAGAGATGCATCAAAAAGTGTCCAAGCATTGGCTTCTTAAAATCTAAAATCTGAATCATAAAAAACCCTTCATCAACTAGTGATGATTACGGAATGACATGTAGAATAGTTTTAAACATGAAATTCACAAATATTAATAAAATATGGCGAAAACTAAATTGCGACAAAATATGGAAAAAGTGGTGCTGTGAATACTTTTCAGGTTTTTTTTAATGCATCTAAAATTGCACGAAATAGAGCACAATCAGACTTACATCAAAACATGAAAACTATTTATAACATACACAAAAACCTTTGGGTCAAGAAATGTTAATCTCATCATGTGACATTTAGAGCCAAGACTTAGTCACGGTAAATATGAATTTGCTTTTCACAGACATCACAGCTTTGTAGTTATGTGTATCCGTTTAAAGACTCTACATAAATCCTAATGACACATGTTGCAATTAATTAGTTTATATCAGAATCAGAATACTTTATTAATCCGGAAGGAAATTAAATACTAAAACAGACAAAAGTAAAAGTAAGAACAAAGAAATAAGTAAGAAAAAGGTCAAACTAAAGAGAAAGAGCAGGAGCAACTGTTACAGGTGCATGCATGTTACAGGCGCATGCATGTTACAGGCGCATGCATGCGCACATAAACTGTCAGTGAAGCATGTGTATGTTAGATAATTGTTTTTTGTCTTTGAAGACCAGAATTTTTGGAGATAATCAAGTCAAGAATGCTTTTTTGGAACTAATTCATTAAACAAACACACCTGCTGCCTGTGCTCTTATGTGTCTTATGCTATATTAGGTAGCATAAAGTTGTTGGTGACAAGTGAAAAGTGATGTGTTTGCCTTTCTGCTGTTCTGGAAGAGGTCAGCTCAAAGGTTGATAAACTAGGATCTTATTTTAGCTAGCATGAAATCTAAATTAGGGTCGTTTTCTCACGTTTTCTCAATCCTGAAATAAAACGTTATCCAAAGGTGAATTTCTGCAGGCTAGGTGCTTACTTTTTGATTATTTTAAAAATGTTTTAAATGTCAGCCTCCTTTGGTTATGCTATTATTATTATTATTATTATTATGCGATTATTACAATAGTGAAACATACACACAAAGCATATCCATTCTCTCACACAAAACCCTGTTGTTACGACAGCCTTTTTGCACTATAAAGATATTGCTTATTACACCCAGAGCCCATTGGGGCAGAGGAAAGGTTGAACTAAGAATTTGATGAGTTAGGTTGTGACATGCTAGCATTTAGCTGAGTACCACCAGTTCTTGCATTAGCCCCGGCTGGCTCTGCCCAGCCACTGGGAAAGGTCAATGGTAATGCTGGCTGGTTAGCTCATATGCCTCAATCTATCTATATTTCACTTGCTCTTGCTCTCTTTTTTGATATGAACCTATCAGTTGCTTGACTCAAACGTGATGTTTTATTTACACCCACATGCATGTAAGGAAAGACTTCACACAGTCTCCGCTACAGAGACTTTAAGGTTCAGAAACTCTTCGGTGAAGCATGTTTTGACTATGCAGCTTGCTCAAGGACACTTCAGCAGAGCAGGTGTTTGCTGACTAATAGTTCTGAGTCCCATTCATCCATTTGGAGAGACTCTCTAAGCTGCTGCAGCCCCCAGAGTGATCAGGCAGATTTATTATTTTTGCAGATTCCCTGTTTTTCTCTCTTGCTAAGGTTACTCTGGGTGATTAGGCTTCAGCACTGCATTGCTGACAACTCATTGCAGCTTGGCTGCCTTGTTAGTACATCCAGAAAGGTCACAGCTAATATACTGCAGTTAGGTGGTACATTTCAGGTTAGATATGCGATACTGGAAAGTCTTGTTTTAAGGGGCTTAATCAAACCTCCCATGTAAAGGCAGATTTATTTTTAAACCAATTACATTAAAAATTCCTGTTGTTGCCCATGTCGATTTTAAATAAAACTCTGCTACTTTCAACAGGCAAATGTATATACTGTTTATAGGCAATTCACTTTCAGTATCTTGGTTATCACATAAGAATAGAATAGAATAGAATAGAATAGAATAATCCTTTAATTGTCCGACAGGGGAAATTTGGTTGTAACAGCAGCAAAACAACACATATACAAACAGAACAGGAGACAGGACAGAAACACACAACATTTTTACATATTTATATCATGGACAATAGTTATCAAAACAGTACTGTACAATTATTAAAATTAAAGTACAGATAAGTGGCAAACCCAGGTTGTAGTGTGAACTTATTTTTTAATCATTTAATTTGGTGGAATATGAAGTGCTTGTGAATGGGAACAACAGACCAACAATTAGAAAACCTGCTTAGGGCTCAATTATAGTTCCATCTACTTTACATACTTTTTTAATATTTGTCACTGATAGCTGGCCTCTAGATTGTTGAGTTAAACAGAAAAATAAATAATTTCACTTCAGTTTTCTGTGAATAGGCACTTGCTGCTTGCACATAGATCTGCTCACCGCTGTGTTCCTCCATTAAGCAACAGAAAGTATTTGATCCATCACATATAGCCCTACCCATTCGTTACATGAATGTTAACCAAAGGTTTGTCAGTTCTCAAGAGAAGTTGGGATATGTGTTAGTTTTCACACTAAAGATGTTGCATTCATAGTAAAAGAAAAAACAAGGAAACTTTATAAAAATAAAGACTTCGTTCATCTTTTACTTTCATGTAGTACAAATGCAAATCGGCTGCTGAGAGCACAGGGCCCACAACAGGCGATCTTCATCAAGTCTGTTTTTGATTGTTTGGTCTGACGGAGCTCCAGCTCTGCTGGAGGTCATTTTGTAGCTCTGGCAGGGTTCATCCTGTTTCTCCTTGCACAAAGGAGCATCAGTCCTGCTGATGGGTTAAAGAACCTGTTACAGCCATGTCCAGGTCTCCTTACAGTAACTACCTGCGGATCAGAGGATCTGGACTACCTGCACAACCTCTGTATATATCAGTTTAAGTGACTTGATGCTATACTTTGCTCAAAGAAGTGTATTAACACTTTAATCAGTGTAGTTAAATAAAGTTCAGCAAATCACTGCACCTATTTCTCCTTTTCTTAGCTAAATATAAAGAGGTATATAAAGGGATGTGGCAAGACTTTTGCACAGTGCTACTCAAAAATAATGGCAACAACATCAAATAAAATACGTCTTTAACACATTTAACGAAGTGGAAACATTTATCACTTAACGAAACAATTCTGTATTTTTCAAATGCATTACTGGGTTTCAAAGGAGAACATTGTTTCAGATGACACACCTGGGTTAAAGGTTCTTGTCCTTTTTTGAAAAGACCAGTCAGGTTGATCACCAGACAGATGGGGAGAACATATTTGTGCCTTTCAAGCGTGTGCTGAGAGAAAGATCAATGGATCTGAAGAAAATGGCGCTCATTTGAACTGATGGAGTTACAGCAATCACTAGGAGACAGATGGGACTTGTTCAGCACTTAGGGCAGTACCATTCAGACTCATTTGACAGCACTGCATGATTCAGCAAACCAATGTGAGAGCCAGTTATTTAGAATGTCCTAAGTCTAGTGAACGGCAAATGAACTCTCCAGAAAAACTCTTCAAGACGGTGCAGTGCCAGTTGCTGGTAGAAATCAATAGAAATGGTGATATCATTATGTTACTATGTTGCAAAGACCCATATTGTAACAGTTCTGAGCAGTGTTTTTAAATGGGAGGTATACACCTGTTTAGCACTCTCTTTCTCGTTTCCTAATACTTCTATAGCCGATTATTCACATAAACACAAATCTGTTCTATGGATTATTTATTATTCTGCCCATGCTGTCTTTGGCCTTCATCTGGAACCTCGTTGTCTCTGCCCTGTAACAAAAATGAAGGAAGCTGTTTTCTTTCAGTGCAGACAACGAAAACAAAAATAAAATATTCGTTTTTTTTGTAATTATTTTAGCCATTTAGCTTCACTGACTCCAATTCACTGTGGATTTTATGTCTGTACTGGACCACACTACACACCCCACTTAATTGCAAAAAGTTTCTGTACAGTGGGTTTAATAGGAAATTGAATGGCTCTTGTAGACTGGCTCTGGTGTCAGAGGTGATGTCAGTATGGCTACATCCAAATATGTCTTTTTGTTTGTGTAAGATTGAGTTACCTACCAAGTGCAACACATTTCTGCAGAATCAAAAGGTAGCTCGAGATATATACACATTTGTACATGTATCTGTCTAAATCAACAGTCTCGTATAGAGGGCTACCATGAATAGCAGCAGTCACTGTCTTTTCAGCACCATGAATAGCTCAGCCATGCTTTTGATCAAAAGCAGTTTAAAGCTGTAAAAGAAAGGAAAGAGGACTTTTTAAAGAATGGCTGGGAAGAACTCAGGTGTTATTGGAAAATGGAAGTGAGGTTAGATGTGACCTTGTGTCAGTATTCCTTAAAGCCAGAGTATAATTTTATTATTCATTAGTACCCGATGCAAAGAACCTGTTGTTTACATTTTTTTTGTTGGACACAAGTTCCACAGAAACACTGAGAACAGACAATGCTTTTGAGTGTCGTCCATCATTTACAGCTTTGTCTTTTTTGTGGTACTCAAACATATGTGCACCTGCTCCTGACATCAGCTGTTCAAAGGGAAGTTTCAGTAATTTCATAAAACTGTGGGGCCTGACAACTTAGAACAAAAACCACTAAAACATGAGGTAACAGTGCTCTGTCTCATTGTATGTAGTGTTAATACAACATGTGTGGGGAAAAGACCACCGCTTTCTGTGACTGGCTTTAAATAGTTAGTGGGCGGGGCTTGTGGTAGGTAGTGTGCATCTACTTTTACAAACAGTTTTTTGTCAATGACATTTTTAAGCCTTTGTTTTGTATTAATTTCTCAGTAAATCACCTTAATCTGTTAGGACATCTTCAGACCAGTTTTTAGTTCTGTTTGATTGGTTTTAGTCCATGGTGGGACTGGTAATTAGTTTATCGAAAACAAACAAACACCTCTGAACTGATGAAGTGGGGTGCCTGTGGTCACTTGCTAATTGGAAGGTTTATGGTTTGATCCCTGGCTGCCCAAGTCTGCATGCCAAGCATCTTGGGCAAGATACTAACCCCAAAGTATGATAGAAAGCATAGAAGAAGGTGCCAGTGTGAGTGGGTGAATGTGGCATGTTGTATAAAGCACTTTGAGTACTCCAGGAGAGAAGAAAAGCGCTACGTAGTCTGACAGTCCATTTACCATTACGTTCGCTGGATTCTCTAATAACAAGTGGAATGCAAAGAAAGCAGTGTTGTCATTGATGCCATCAGTCACCAATTAGTTAGGCGTAGTAAGTAAGGGTAGAAGCTTTGACATGATATAAATAAAATTGAATTGCATTGAACTTAATTGCCACAGTTAGGAAGCTGACCAAGGTTAGGATATCAGCATGCTATAGTGGCACACATGTCTGAGAGCAGCATTGCTAATCTGATTGTTCTTGGTATAAATCTACTGGACAGAAGTAATGAGATGAGGTGCTCAAATGTTGATTTTGCCATTCTTGCGGCCAGTATTTAGTCTGATATGTCTCCTACTGAACACAGCAGGGATGTGCTTAGTCGACATGCTCATCAGAGGCAGCTGTAGCCAATCACCAGTGCACAGCTGCCCTCATCCAGGAATGGAAAGAAATTCCTCAACCAAATATCCCCAAACTTGTCCTGTTCGTGCACAGATAGGTGACTGCCTGCATCAACTTAAATAGACCTGCTGTGTATTACAGCGCAGGTCTGCAAAATCTGTTCAGAATACAAACGTACGTTTATTTATTTATTTTGACTAGTATACATAAGAATTACTTGTAGTCATATTGGACAATAAAGCTGCTCAGAGCAGACTGCTGAAATCCATGACATTTTAAGAAAAAGCTGGTTTTATTTTCCCTAATAATAAATGGGAAGAAAAACATGAAATATCACTTACAGAAAAATCAGATATATATTCAGATTTGGTTCGATAACAATTAAAAATATATGGTTTAGGGGCAGTGTCTCTCAGCTCTGGAGACAAACAAAAAACAAGACAAGAGTTTTGAGTTCTTGTCTAACTAGTAACGCACCAGGATGATTCTAGGGCAGTTGGCAAATCAGTGGGTCCTCAAGCCAGTTCTGTTGTTCAGTTCTTTCCTGTTTAGTCCGTTCTTGGGTGCATCCAGTTAATTAGCAAGCCAAGAAATGAAGCACAAATCAAAGCACATTGTTAGTCCAAAAGAACCATCAAGTTAGCTGACAAATGAGCCAAGAAAGAGTCTAAAAATAAAGCCTGGGTAAGCATTCCTTTTGCCAACACTTTACCGTACAGCTCAGACACCCGGAGCTTGCCAAACAACTTTGCAACCAGCTTTCTTTCTGAAGACAGACTAAGCTGGCTGGGGATAAACAGTTCAAACCTGACTGCTGATGATCTGCAGCTGTTACAGTTACACCTGCCAGATTCTGCCCTGCTGCAGTCAAACACAGGGTAAATACCTTATTATGATCTGGTGTTCAGAGATCAGCCTCAGGAACTTTGAGTTCAAGCCTTTATTGCAGAAACACATATATAACCAAACTGCCAGCAGCATTATTGAAAATCATCAGGTCTTTAAAAAAATCCCCATCAAACGTTGACTGCAAATCTAAATAAAACCAAACATTCACATGAGAATTTAATAACTGTGATTAATCCATGTGATGTGTAAAATGCAATATGTCTACATTATGCCTGCAGACTAATACGCTGTGTTAACCACTGTTATATTTTTCTCTTCCAATGCTGATCTGTATTGACATTTTCTCTGACCTGAACAGTGTTCAGATTAGTCCTCTGTGGCACCATCTTGCTTCCTAGAATATAAGAAACAGCCTCTTCCAGACACTCATTTTCTCATTTTCTACCAGTGCTCTAAAGCATAAGGTCACCGTGCATCATGCACTGATCGGAATAGAGAAGATGATTTGTTGTCGACATTTTAGGTTATTACCACCGGTCCAAGATATGTGATGAGGGGCAGTGAGAAAAAGGAAGAGAAGAGGAAGAGAAGGGGTGATAAAGAGAAGGAAGTGGGTATATGCAATTGGACGCATCACTTTACAGTCCCCCTGAGAGAGAAAAGGGAAGAGAGGAAGCGAGATGAGACTGAGAGTCAGATTAGGCATACCGAAAGGAAGGCTTGTTAAAGAAGAGTAAACCGCATTAGCTTAGCTGGTTACACATCTCCCCAACTTATGTAACAACCTTTGCACACCACATGGTCCTCATAGGATAAAATATTCACATCATTGCTCAAACACGCAGAATATATTTTCATCTTGTATTTTCTTACTGTGCACTGCTGCTTCCATAAGGAACGCCAATTTAGACTAAACCACAAACACATAAAGCCACTGTTTCCAACTTGGAGATTAGGATTGGATGTAGTTTTTACCAAGCTCACCTACCACGGCTGAAACATAAAGCCGATGAAAATCACAGGCCAAAAAGAAGAGCTTCTGTAATAGACACTTGGGACTGGCTCTGAAGCCGAATCAGTTGGTATGAATCGATATCCAGCAGGCCCTGCTGCTATATTCCAGGTTCGGGTTTTGGTTTGGAATATATTCCTACCTGAACCCAAGTGAACCTAGTTAGCACACAATCCAGTGTCTAGAAGACTGGTGACAATAACCCAGACTGTAACAGTGTTATTCAGGAGTTTGTCACAGGGCTACAAAAATGTCTGTGTACAATAGTTAGCTCTGCCAAGGAGGTGATGTCTGCGTCTGTGTCACTATTTGTCTGTAAACACGATAGCTTGAAACATTTTGAGTGAATAATTTCATGAATTATGAAATATGACAGAAGGTTGTGTAGAGTTGGGTAAATTTGCCCTCAATTTAGCCTTCAAGGTCAACACAACTATTTATTAGTTGAAAATGATACTGAATACGGGACTCAAAATATCACTTTACAGTTTCCAGATGTTGTGTCACATGATTTCTGATCTGCCTTTTACATTTCACATCTGAAATAAAATGATCTGCCTGGCTAGTTAAAAATATACTGTAGTATAATATTACATAATAATCTCAAATTATTCATATGCAGTTACTTATAAATGAGTTTGTGCAACCAACTAAACGTCTGTCATGTTATTTTTACCTCATTTTTATTGAATGACAAACTTCTTAAAGGATGTTTAAAAAGAAAAAAAGAAAACAGAATGAATACGTACAAAATAAAATACTATTTCCTTAAAAGTAAATCCTCCCCAGAGAGTGGGCTGACTGGGCGAGTTTATTTCTTTATATGGAAACTGTTACACACAAAAGCTGAATACAAAGAGGTGAAAAACAACACGTCCTTCTCTATTTGCACTAAAGTTATTACACACTGCTACTAGATTTATTAATGATTTAATTGTTTCCACAGAAACAATAACTTTCTTTTTATTACAAATTGGGAGTGTTAATAAGTTATGCCAGTGTTAAAATTATTAGATCAGCAGAATTACATTGGATTCACCTCGAGCCACATTCCAAACTAAACTTTTTTGTCCTCTGTAGTTATTCTTTAAACTTTGAAAATAAAATAAAACACATTTCCTTTTTGTGAAAAAAAATCTAAAATCCTTCAATTCTCCCACAAACCTGAATTGGCTGAAAGAATAAATGGCTGGATCAATCTTGTTGATTTGTTTTGCTCTAAAACAGGTTGGTACCCTTAACATTGCTACTTAGAACGTGGCTCAAAAATGGTAATGCAAATATTCAAGTCAGTTCCAAGACAATCTTTATTATGTAGATTACAGATATTCTAGGTAAGTTTTATATATCTGGTTCACAGTGACATTTTCTTTAGCCATACAACATGTGCTCATGAAAAAGGAAATAAGAACCACAGTTTATTATGTAGATTACAGATATTATAATAATAATAATAATGAATTGCATTTATATAGCGCTTTTCGGGGCCCTCAAAGTGCTTTACAATTCCACTATTCATTCACTCTCACATTCACACACTGGTGGAGGCAGCTACAGTTGTAGCCACAGCTGCCCTGGGGCAGACTGACAGAAGCGAGGCTGTCATATCGCGCCATTGGCCCCTCTGGCCAACACCAGTAGGCGGTAGGTGAAGTGTCTTGCCCAAGGACACAATGACCGAGACTGATATTCTAGGTAAGTTTTATATATCTGGTTCACAGTGACATACATTTTCTTTAGGCATACAACATGTGCTCATGAAAAAGGAAATAAGAACCACAGTTTGGGAATCAGATCAGTTTTTAAAAATTTGGATTAATTGAAAAAAGTGACACTGACAAAAGATTTCAGGCAGCATTTAGGGTTTAAGGAGTCAGCAGTTAGCAGATTGCATATATATTTGAAGATGAGAGCATTTAAAGCTTTAAAAACAAACAAAAAATTTTAAAACTCATTTCTACAACTCATGTGACGTGTTAAAAGCCGGCAGCAGAGCTGTGAGTTGGTGGTAGTCTTTGGATGTTTTGCCTGCTGATATCAAAGTGTACAACAATATTATAGTGTAGAGATAAAGGCAGAGAACCTTCCTTAAATCTCCAGAGAAAATGGTCTACACCAATTTAGTCATCTCATACTAAAAGGTATTAAGATAAAAAATTATGTTGAAGTTATTTCACCAGCTAGGATAAAAAAAACATGATTCTCCCTGCAAAATTCCTCATCAATTATGCACTCACCCTTGAGAAATGGATTTAAACATTTAACAACAGATGTCACAGAATCAGCTTAAAAGAGGAAAACCAATCTTGCTGTTGTTTTTTCTCCTCCATGTATTATTCAAATATAACTTACACAGGTGTTATTCTGTATTCTTGTCACCTCCACTAAAAGACATTAACTGTTTTACCTCTTCGACTGCATTTGATTTTGTGCTTTTCTAGATTTATTGAGTACTTTTACATTACAAGCCACATTGACCCACACCCATGTATTCTATGCAAACAGCACACTCCATTACACACACAAACATGCCAATGAGGGAATTGGAGAAAGTTTGTGGTGCCGTTTCTTACCCAAGATAAGATTTTAACTGTATTCATACAACTAAATTAATCTTTACAGGGATGCCTCACATCACTCAGAAGCTCTAGCTCTATTGACTAAACCAGGTGCTGCGAGGACTCACTGAGCCAACATTACATATTATGTCTTGCTCAACCAATGCCTGTCTCTTCAGAAGAGTCTAGTTCTGGTTTTCTAATTCTATCATGTTCCTTGTCAAACTGAAGTGTCCAGGTCCAGGTCTGCACATATAGGCCTTCTGTCTCTGCCACATGGCTTGGGAAAGGCTGTCCAGTTTGCTGACAGCAAAGATTTCTTCCACTGTTACAGCTCGTGGAGAGGTTCTGTCTTGATCGCAGGCCTCCTACTTGATTGCCATTTTGACCTTCCGGTTGGCATCTTAAAGGTTCTGCCTTTGTAAGCAGCCTCCTCCCCATCTTTGAAAGGCATTTTTTTCCTACTGTATGTTCCCTCCTTGCCACAGCAGGAAAGAAGTCCAGTTTGCTTTGGCTCCCCTTTGCCCTGGCCAGAAGGAAGTCTGGCACAGCCTCCCTTTCAAAAGTTGCCACCCATTTAGTTCCACTTTTGGACGCATCACGTTTTTAGTTTTGACTGTCTTGTCTCTTGTTTTGATGCACAATTCTTTGCCGGAGGTTAGTCACTGCCATCAGAATTAACCATCTGCCACATAAGCATCAGTGTAGCAGAAATGCATGGATGCTTTATTAGCAGCATTAGGATGTTGCAAACGACCTTTAAGTTAATTGAACACTAAGACTTTATTATTTCTATGAAATTAGAGGCAATTATAAGGTCAGGGTCAATTACCTCTCCCAGGAGTTATATGTATTAAACCTCGTTAGTGTGATTCATGTATGGCCAACATGAAAACTTGTGGGAAGGTTAATAAAGATCCAGTCCTTGCATGAATCATTTGCATTTGAAATGCAGCCCAAAAGGAGGAGCAACTGTCGTTCCACTTTGAATGAATGAAGGATTTCTGAGGAGCCCTGCAGAGGACTGCAAAATACAGGTTGCTCATATCCACCCTTACTGTTATTAGGGCCACATGCCAAAAAGGCCAATGACAATATGATGCCATCTGTCCTATATGTTACATGCTTGGAGCTTTACAGTGTGGGAGCTGGCTCAGAGGCAGCATGGGACAACACTGTAATCTTACAAACGAGAGAGAGAGGCACAATATGAAACACACAAAGTCAAACATGGTAATCACATTAGCTGTGCTTTTGAAATTTTGGGATGAGATCCTTGTTAGTCATTGGATTATAATTGAAAATGTGTGTTTACAGTTCACATCAGTATAGCCACAAAGTGCTTTTTCCACAGCTTGAAACAGCATATTTGTGGTTAGGGCTCCACAATTATATGGGACAGTGTTGCATATACTACATGGCCCCAGCTGGGAGCATATCAACACTTGGCACACGGCCCTTGCATGGGAGATACTGCTGCACCCTCACAGGAAGATGTGCAAAGTGGAACATAAAGGAGATTAATCCAGTAATGGAAAATATGAAAATTAATCAAGACACTGTAACCCAGTTTTTCCATGGGGCCTAATTACAGGAAGTCTGTCTACCATGTGGCACCAGTCCAGAGTATTTGCATTGAATTTGCCATTTCTATCTCCTTGAAGCCTTGACTCCTTAGGGTCCACACTTTTACTCAGTAATTCTATGCTGGATTCTGAGTTAGAAATATAATTCTTGCTAAATGCACCATATGTGACCTATGTTTCCCAGCTGCCTCTGTATGCTGCCCTATACTGGTTGTATATGGTGGATATAACTAGGATAACGGATAGATGAGGCTGATTGTCAGCAAGAGACTCAAAAATAGCAGCCCAGAAAGTAGACAACAACTTTTTACATAAATTTCTTTAACAAACAAATACCATCATGTTTCTTAACCACCTTTGAGAACATAAGTTGGTACCTAGAATGACACATTCACTTTTATCGTTGTAGAAATTAGTTAAAATGCCAGTTCTACTAGGATGGATAAAAAAGGAAAATATAAACATCTGACAGCATTTTAATATGAGGCTATCCACACAGGAAGGTCTAATGGTGCTTAAGCCTAAAGTCAGCTTATCATAGCATCCTGATTAGAATCTAGAGAAGCTCTTCCTGAGTGCAAGTGTAAAATATTTTACACTGTCATGACAAACAGTTTTTGTTACTATAGGTTAACCTTGAACCTTAAATAAAGGTCACATTTACTGAACATCTTGTGGTAAAAACTGATATCACATTAAAGTCCTACTTCAGGTTCAGATGTTCAATACAATGCATATGTGTTTGGGACAGTTGATACCAAAGACATTGTACTAATTCTTTAGTAAGCTTTAGTTCATTTTTAAAGTGTTATATTGTTTTCTTAAACACAATACAATAAATGCTTTTTAAGTTTTGAAGTCATGCATGGATAAGAACGTGTCAGTTGTCATGTGACTGTGCCAAAACACTGAAAATGCTTAACAGCTAAAAACTTGAAGTAAGCGCATTTAGTCATACGCCTATTTTTAGCTAACCAACATCTGCATTCCATTTCAGTCCACTCGTAGTTACTCACAAAAGCTCGTTAGCCAGTGTTAGTGCTGCCCAAATACCTAGCACTATCCTTTCATTTCAAGTTTAAAGCTTGAAATGCAAAGTGACATGAGCCAAGCCAACACAAATCAAGCCACTGACTAATGTCATCGAGGCTACATCTTTAAATACAGTTTAGGCAGCAGTAGTCTCAACATCATTTAAAGAATTAGCATCCATATTTATTGATTTTTAAAAATCAGAGATCTGCTTCTGCTAAGGGGAACTGAGTGTATTGCCCAGAGTTGTTACTATTCTTTTAAACCTAAAAAGACTAGTCTGCATTTTGGAACAAAACAGAACAAGGATAAAATATAACCAGAGGCTTTTACCAGAAAGTTTAGAAAGCTATGTCAAAGAAGCGCATGAAACTCTGTCAGTAATGAGGACTTCAAATCGCCCTGACTGTATGCTTTAAGGATCCAAAGTTGTTTGTTCCTGTTGCTTCCTAATGGACATCTGAGTTATACTGTAGAAGAGGGCGCGCTTTGATATGCAATTTATGTTTTTTGTGAAATGCAATCTCCATAATAAAATTATGGGCATATTTTACAGAAAGTGAAGATGTTGACATGTCTCCAAAAGATATATCTATGGATATTTTTTTGTATCCTATTTCCTAATGTAGAACAAATATATTTGTAAATTTGTATTAAAATATAGAAAAAGGATAGCATGGAAAAGTGTAGTAACAAAACAAAGCATGACAGAAAATAATAATCTGAACACTTGCTCCTGAGAAATGAGAAGTCGTCGGGAGGTAAATGTCAAACGAGGAGCTGCTTAGTGCCGGATTGCCAGGCTGTGATGGATGGACTCTGGTGGGAGGGCAACACTTCTTCTGCACTGGAGATATCCATCAGCATGTAGAGCACATACAGAGAGGAAAAAGGAGGGAGGACATCCAAACTCCAGAGGAAGAAACAGAGGAAGAACATGCTTTAAATATTTCTGTGTAGAACATTTCACAACGAAGTTTAAACTTGTCCTTAAACAGAAATTACCTCTCAGTTCAAAATTAATCTTTTTGTGCTTTCTCAGTGTTGTAGAATTCTTGTTTTGCAAGAATGTTTTTTATGGTTTTTACAGTCGAGTAAAGATTAATGGTGGGTTAGAAAGATGCAGTTGTACTTATATTTATACAACTACTCATTTAAGAGGTGCAAATTTTAATTTCTCATCCAGATAAAAATCTACTTTAGCATTTAGTCAGTTTCTGGGCATTAACACATATACCATACATATACACCCTGAATGCTTCCCTATGTCCAAGTAACACATATGTTGTTATGTTGTAGGAAATGATGAAATGATAGAACATTGTACCTGGTGTGCATGAGTTTATAAGTAATAGAATAATATATGTATATATATATATATATATATATATATATATATATATAAGTGCTAGATTGTTCCTATTACTTTGTGATAGGTTCAGGTTTGTTGTTACATTAACTGTCTTGCACCAAGTTGGTGTAGAAATGAGAATGATGTAAGCGTAGGTTCATTTCTCTCTTTTGCCCTTCTGTTATTTCTGACTTGTCCTGTTCCTGTCTCGGTTGCTGAGATTTTTCTGACCCGTTACAATGTAACATCTCAGTGGAGTCTTTTTTTTTTCCTTTCTTTGCTCCCGAGTGTCACTGGATGTTTTTTCTAACAGGGTTGTGGTGCAGATATTTTGATCTGTTCTGTAACTTTAAAAAATTGCATCAAATGCTGCTTGTATAGCTTTACAAGAATAGTGCATTCCTCTGGATAGCAGTGGCAGCAGTTTAAGTAGAAGCATCTAGACCTCCTCCCAAGCCATTGCCTCTAGCTCTTCTCACGGGACACAGAGGCGTTCCCAAGCTAGCCACACATAATCTCTTCAGCATGTCCTGAGTTCGCCCCGGGGTCTACTTCTGGTCAGACATGCAAGAAAGCCTCACCCGACAGGTGACAGGGAGGTATCCCTGCCAGATGCCCTAGCCACCTCCACGGGCTGAGGCAGTTTTTGGCCACTATAAGTGACTGAGCTCTAAAGTGCAATAGTCTAACCTTGTTTGGCCCAAAGGGAAGAAGTTATGCTACGTTTAATTCCAACCAAGACAAGATCATAAATCATTTTTTTACTATTGAAATCTTGACCTTTTTAATTTAACTGCGACTCAGATGCGACGCTAAGTTGGATCTTGATTTTAATCACATTGGAAACAAGAATGTCTGGTCTCCTTTGTCACTGTAACTGTGTTAAAAGATTTTACCTTATTACCTTTATAATTGTTTATGTTTAGCTTTATTTGAATTTCACAGAAATGCCTGTACATAGCGTGTCAGCAAATTCTTTAACTGGAACAAAGTGACCACATGAGGAAGTTGCTCAAGTTTAGACAACACCCACATGTATTGTTTCAACCCATTGTAAGATCGTTAATCAACTTGTTCCTCCTTGTCTTGCAAAGATGCATCCTGTGCAGCCTCGTATGCAATCACCAGATAAGAAGTTGTTTTTTCCTTAACTTGTACTCCACCCATGAGTAAGAGAGTATATAATAAAGTTTAAGCAGATGCCTGGCACGCACATTCCTGCACGACTCTGTAGTTGACGGATCGTGCTTAGGAACCGCCCATGTACATGAATTAACTCTGGGCCCGTGATTCTTTGCTTTCCTGAGATTTTTTCCTAACATTTCTTGGTCCTCCGAGCCAGATTTGGAAAAAGCAACTCGATTGTTGTGACTCCAAACCAGAGATCTACCTGTATCCTGTCGCCGTGGGGAGCCCGCTCGAAGACTGTTGACAGCCTCCTCTAGGAAGGAGTAAAAAGTCCTGGGACGTTAATTCGGGTTCAGGCCGGTGTTCTTATCAGTGGTCCACGGCACTGGGATCCAGTGAAAGACCTCAAACAGACTGAGAGATCTTGGAAAGGTAAAGAATCCACTCAATCACACTCGCGTAAAACCAACATAGGACGTGTAATAAGGTTGACCCACTGTAAGGGTCTAAGAAGGTCTAACCCGCCACAAGGGTCTAAACAGGTCTAACCCGCCGCAAGCATCTAAACAGGTCTTACCCACCGTAAGGGTCCAAAAAGGTCTCACCCGCCGTAAGGGTTTAGGAGTGATCCGCCGTAAGGATCTGCGCGACTGTGTGTAAATGTCTGTGTTTTCTGTGTGTCTGAAGTAAGTGATTTTTACAGCACAATAAGTTGCTGAACTACTTCCATTGTTACGGTCTTTTTATTTACTGTAAGGAGCTCAAGTACTGGTGACAAAGGGGAAAGGTTGGGTTTCATCCCATAAAACTGACACCGCTTCGTGAGTAGCACGAAGTAGAAGGGCGTGTCAGCAACCACCCCTGCGTCTCGTGCCAGAGACGGCTCTGCAGTTGTGTGATAATGGGTAATCGGCCCACCAAACTCACTGCTGATGAGCAGTGGCTAGAGAAAAAATGTCCAGGCGCCGGACAAATCAGTCCCTCAGCATTAACACAATTGAAGGAAGCTCTTTTGAAAGAAATAGGAGAAACAAAAAACTTAAAAAAGAAAGGAAAACGCACGCAATATTTGCAGGCCCGGAAAGAAGAAGCAGTTAGGCAAGACGAAAACAAAAAGAAAAAACAAGAGAAAGAAGATAAACAGTCAGAAAAACAGAACTAAACTGCCAGTTTAATAAAACCAGACGAGGCACTGTGCAGTCCTCGCAATCCTTTTATTAATCCACCACCCGTTCCTGCAGCCGCATCTGCAGCACCACCCGTTATATATTCACCCATATCAGGAAGAACAGAATAATCCCTCATCAAGTGGAAACTGGAGATCAAAGTAGTTTAAAGTAGTTTAAAAAGGGTTGGAAACAGACCCGACTGAATGATGAAAAATAAACGAACGGCAAAATTACATTAGAACTTATCTTTAATGTATTCATAATAATAATAGCAAGGATAACAACATGTAAACTGGTGTTAATGATGAAATAATATTAATATGAAGAGGCACCTCAGTCAGTTATGATGTGAGGTGGATAATTGTTAAAAGTAACCTGCATTAAGCTTAGAGTTGCTCAAATTCAGTACAATGACATATGAAGTAAAATAGGTAAATATTTTAACTAATTATGTGTATAGAGGCACTTGACCTGTTTGAAAGACTGTCGTCTTGGTTCAGATATAGAGCACACCTATGAAAACAACTAATATGCTGAACCCTGTATGAAACAGCTGAAAACTACATGATGGAGAAGCTGAATTGAATATGAAAGTGCAAGTCTTTGCCACTGTGGGGCAAAGCACGCAACCACTGTGTGAGGTTGCGTTGTGGTCTTTTCTGAGCTGATGAGCAAGGTACACATTATAAGATCAGGAGCTGGCTGAGAACTCTCCAAAGAGAGGGAAACAGAACTATGATAACTGTGATAACTGGAATGTGCAGAGTTTCCGTGAGCAGTTTTCCTGCATCTTGACTCATGTTATAGAGTGTTCATAGCATCAGCATCATGTTTTTGTTTATTTGTTTTGGTGGGTTGAAAAATAGTTAAATAAACTTGTGATCATATTTATGGATCACGATAGCACATGCCACTGGCCAAATGATTTATTTACGCAGATGAAAAAAGTGAGTGTTAATGTGTCTGACGTCACAGTGTTTTTGTGCGCTGTGTAAAAGTGATTGCCTCTGATTGTGAGAGCGGTGATTCTGCAGGTCACCAGCTATTGAAAAAGAAAAAAAGAGTGAAAAAGAGACAAAATTTACATTGTAGATGAAAAATAATCATAGGAAAAAGGTTTTGTGTTGATCAGCCAAGAACAACTACAATCTCATTTTCTGCTTTTAAGAAAGGACTGTTCACAAAAACAGAGAGAGAGAGAGAGATATGTGTTGATTAAGCAGTGATAATAATAATGAAAATGTCTTAGTTTGTCACTTTTAGGTGACAAGCAGACCTGAATCAATTTTCCACATGCAGCGGTCGGAAGAAAGTTATAGTTTAACATCATTGGAAACATTCAGGCCAAGTTTCTGGCTAACTTATTTACAGCACCATGTGTCTCTCAAACTCACAAGCGAGCTCTCACTCCTCCCTGAAGACAAGGAATGCAGCTCCAAAGAGCAATAACATGGCAGATAAAGAGACAGCAGCAAAGTCCTGAGCAAAGAGTCCCAGCAAGCAGCAGCAGTGTGGACAAACAGCATCAGAGAAGAAGAGCAAACCCATCATCCTGCCTGATTGGATGAATGGCACTGTGTTCCCAACAAGCTGCAAATTCACTGTGCATGTGAAAAGAACGTTTGAGGAGAACTGAGGAGACTGTTAGAGTTTGATATTTGCCACCTTTGGAGAAAATGGCAAGAAGAGACAGTGAAACACAGGACAAAGCTGAAAGAGAACTGCCTGCTATTGGACTGTTGAAGTGGGAGAGGACAACAGTGGGAGTAAGTGAGAATGCTGGTGTTTAAAGTGGGAAATCAAAATTTGGGTTAGCAAACCTGGGAAAAACAAAACTGACTGCTTAAGTGGGAAAATTGTGAAGAAGTTTGAAACACTGCAAAAAGAAACATACAAAATCACACACACACACAAGCAGAACATGCATTAACCCTACTAACACTTACAAACACAAGAGAACTCATGAAGATTAGACAACATCTTAAGCATGTGAGTCTGTTTACCATCTTGTCCAAGTCACTTAGTGTGATGCAAAGATCAATGGACTCATAGCACATTAGTTACAAAATGATTAAATATAGCAGAGAAATGTGTAGGAAAGGCAGCTTTAAGAACATGCTCTGCTGGATATGCAGCTCCACAAACATGCATTAAACCTGCCTAATAACACAAACACCCATGCAATGAAAATTAGTTTGTTATCTCTCATCAGTGTTAAAATAGTATGAATTTAACAGACACTTGTTATCAAAAGCTGAATTTATCCAATAAAAAAAAAAAAAAAAAATTGACTCTCTAGGTTGCAGGACAACAGTTTAACTTTTGTGGGAAAAAAGATTCTGGTTTGACCAACCAGTGATCAGACAATAAATTTAGTTGTTAATACAGTAAATTGGGAGATGTTTTCTGCTTGATTGATGCAGCACAGGTAATTTGCTGTATGAGGGAAATTCTATTTTTGTGATAACATTTTGAATATGCATTTCTGTTGTCCTGTCATCTTAGTGGGTTAATAGCTGATATGCAAATTTAGTTGATCGTTCTTAGATTAAGGAAAGGTGACTGAATTTTAGCATGAGTGAATGAGATGTGTTGGAGTTTGTTAGAGTGGAGACTCTAAAACACTGAGTTTCCTATTTTGATGTGCGAGTGAATCCTGTACCTAGATACACAACTCTGAATACGTCAGAACAAACTTCTTTTGTGAAGTGCATGACAACATGTCACATGTTTTATGATGACGGGAAAAAAGGAAAACTGAATAAAATGGGTGTGTGTGGCCTAAATGAATGAGAAGCACAGACCTGGGGATTAAACTCATAGCTAATAACATATTAGGCTTATGTTGTGTGTTGTGCAGCTGATGGTTGGTTTGGAGTGAATCTAGCTGATGATTTTTTTTTGTTGTGAAGTTGAGCCTGCCAATTAGTATGATGGTATGATAAACCATGCTAATGGTATGATTTACCCTCCTGAGAGGAGGAGCTTTTGTCATGACGTAACAAGGCCTTTTTATTTTGATACTTTCACAGTGCACTGAAAGTTTTGTTCGATAATCTCTGTTTGAGCAGATCTGCACGATTAGAAGCGCTATACGATACGTCATCAAGAAAATTGTTACAAGTGAGTTTCTCCACATTAAAATGGGCTCAGGAGAAAGCCACTTATTTGGGACGATTAGAAAATGAGAGTCCCTGCCTAAAAAGGATTCAGCGAAGTAATCCGATCTAAAATTCTTCTTCTTTCTTTTGAAATGACGTCATTTTGCCGAGGGTGGAAATCAAATGTGGCGATAGTTCCCACTATCAGCAAAGAAAGAAAGAATGGATGAATGAATGAATGAATAAATGGAAATAAAAACAAACTCACTGACTGGTAAAAGCTGACAAGACTTGAATGACTCAAAGTTAACCTACATACCGATTTAACTTTTAAATGCCACTTTCTGTGTTTGTGAATCTACCAGGGGTGTGTTATTCATGGGTTTGTGTTGCTCACAGAGATTACTGTGAGAAAGAGTGTATACACCTGCGCAGCGCTAACATTTACATTTCTTTTCTACAGCATTACAGTTCTTCATGTGACTTGATCATGTGATTTATACCAGGACAACTAGTTAATGTTTTTCTACTAAAGGATTTCTGGGTTTATGTGTGAAGAAACTGTGTTTATAGGTTATGAGTTGGTGATGCTGTTATACTGTGTTTCCTGTGTTGAAAACTAGTGTCACTTCTTTCCACAGCTATGGATGGATGGCTAACTTTATGGTCTTTTTATGGCACCTCTGGAACCCGTCGACCTACGTCTGACCACCGGGATGGTCAATGTGTATTGCTAATGTTGTTTTTCTAAGAGTACATGTAGAGAATTCAGCAGAAGCGGACAAGTGACATGAGAAAAACAAATAAGAGATGCAGTGTTTATGGAATAATTTAATATGGGGCTCATTAGCTGACCACCATTGAGCTCATACTGATTGATGAGTTGAGTGACTTTGCTTAAGGGAAGTCAGCGATTACATTAATGTTGACTGAGAACATGGGATGATCCATGTCTGAGGCAAATTATGGAAATAATTGTAGTTTACTGATTTGAAAAAACCTGCACATGATACTTGTCCTGCTGATGTTGAATGCTTTATCACTCTTATGATATAATTGTTTATAAGTGTGAAGTTTGATTTCACTTCCAGATCTTGTTTTTCACGCCATAATGGTGTGTATGCAGGCTCCTGGCGGAGCCAGTTTTTAAGCAAACTGTCATGGATTGCAGTGTGGCTAGCAGGAGTAGGACCCAAAATGCAGGACTCAGACTCAGGGGATGAACTCAAAATCGCAGCTTTATTTGCTGGCAGGAAAAACATAAACTAAAACTCACAGGGAATTAACAAACTAAGACTCACGGGGAGACACAGAGAGATCCACACATCAAGAGGGACGACGCGACACTGACTCAGAGAAACACAGGGTTTAAATACACTGGGAAGTAACGAGGGGAATGAGACACAGAAGGAGAGCACAGCTGGGAGAAATCAGAACTGACGAGACAGGGAGCAAAGTAGGATACACTCACATGAGACACAGACCTTCAACGTAAAACAGGAAGACGCAAACTAGACTAGGGGAGACAGCAACTAAGAAACACAGACAATACCAACAACAAAGAGACAGAGGGGAGCTACTAAATACTCAGAGAACTAAACAGAATACAAGAAAACCAAACAAAGACACTACACTAAAGAATAAGCTGGGACAACAAAGTGAACTAAGAACATAATACAAAAATCTCAGAGGCACAAGAACTCAAAACACTGGGTCACTGACCCAGGACCGTGACACAAACTTAATATGCAAAACACACTAACATCTTTTATTGCAGGATTATAGGTCCGGAGTGGTGCTGCTCCAGAGGAGGAGATGCCCTGATGTTGCCTGGGACGTGATCTAGCTAACCTTTTTCTTTAAGACAGGAATCTGGTTTTGGTGAGTTGACTCATGGGAGTGTCCATGCGTCAAGAGGAGGGGTCCAGGATTAACATGAAATAATGAATTAACATTAACATGAAACAATGAATTAACATTAAACTATGTTTTATATGATTTTTGCAGCAATTTGTGTGATTAACAGTCCATTCAACGGGTATTAAACCTATGCAAGTGGTGCATCTGTGTTCAGATGAGGCTTTGATGGCCTATAAGTGAAGTTCACTGAACTAAATAATGTGGTTTGATTATTGTTGACATGCTCTCCAAATAGAAGTTTTTCCTCCTAGCAAGGAAATACAGGTGCAGTAGTCCTCTCCTGAGAAATCTTCAGAGGCCCGGTGAGAAGCAAGAACCATTCCAGGCATAGCTGACAGCCCAGGCAGTGGTTGAGGTCAAAGGTCGAGCTGGTTGGGGCCCATCATGAGATTAGACTTTGGAGCCACAGCAAGGACCACGAAGCTGCGTTGGAATGAAGACTGCTGGGATCATAACATCAGTAAGATAACTGGACCCAGCACCCTTTCCACAGAGGGGTTTTTTCTGCAGTAGAAGAGTCATAAGTATTCCTATCACAGGACAGAAAGTTCTCCACGCCCTTTTCCCAGGGGTAGGGACTGGAAAACATGCTTTAAGAATAGAGACATTATAATATCGATTTGGGCTGTTCTTGAACGCATGAAAATACACGTTGTAAGAAGTTATGTTCTGATAAATGATATGTGTTTTGCTGTACAATTCAAAGCTGCTAAAAACAGGAGGGAATGTTAAAAGATTTTACCTTTTTACCTTTATAATTGTTTATGTTTAGCTTTATTTGAATTTCACAGAAATGCCTGTCCATAGCGTGTCAGCAAATTCTTTAACTGGAACAAAGTGACCACATGAGGAAGTTGCTCAAGTTTAGACAACACCCACATGTATTGTTTCAACCCATTGTAAGATCGTTAATCAACTTGTTCCTCCTTGTCTTGCAAAGATGCATCCTGTGCAGCCTCGTATGCAATCACCAGATAAGAAGTTGTTTTTTCCTTAACTTGTACTCCACCCATGAGTAAGAGAGTATATAATAAAGTTTAAGCAGATGCCTGGCGCGCACATTCCTGCACGACTCTGTAGTTGACGGATCGTGTTTAGAAACCGCCCATGTACATGAATTAACTCTGGGCCCGTAATTCTTTGCTTTCCTGAGATTTTTTCCTAACAAACTGGCAAAACTAAAGTGGCAGTATTAAATGTTTAAGCATTATAATTGTGTATGAAAATAACAAAAAAACAGCATTCAACAAAAATATTCAATTTCCAACAAGATGATTGTTACTTGTGGTTTTCTACCATTTTCACAGTATTCACGAGATGTGATGAAAAATCAAAAGGAAAAGAAAAGAAAGGATTTTTTTGTTGCTAAGGTTGACCTAGATTGATTAATAAGATTGTTAAGAAACAGAAGACCCCTCTCTCCCTGTTTCATAAGTCTCTCATATTCTAAGTGTCAGTTTCTAGCAGACTGCTGTGCCTGTTGTTGGCAGTATGTCACGCCAATTAAGTCAGTAGAATGCAGATTGCAGTATCCATGAGATATTTCTACTTGGCCTTTATCCTTCAGCCTTTTGTCTTTTTTTCCTCCTCTCATCTTTCTTTCTTTCTCCATCAGTGAAACACATGAATAATGGAATAAACTGGAAGACTAAGTATTCCTCTCGCTGATGAAGTGACACTTGAGTTGTTGCATGAAAACAAACTGGATTACTGGTGATTTATTGAGGACACTTTATTCTCGAAGCATATCGAGGCCCTCTTTATCTCTCTGTATGTGAGTGAGTGCAACTGTGTGTATGTGTGTGTTTGTCAGGTTCCTGCTATACTACCACCCATCACTGCTTTTATCTCATTTTCATTCTTTCTCTGGACTTGCTCCCTCCCCCCCAACTTTGGTTGGTGTGTGTGTGTGTGTGTACTACAATTGTAAGGGTAGAAATACAGAGAGATGGAGAAAGTGAAGAACGTGACATATGTCAGAAAATATGTTGACAAATATTTTACAGCAATAAGTGAGCCTGCTCATAGCAGCCAGCGCCCTGAAGCCTGTGAGAAAAGACTGAAATGAGGGTAAATGAAACATTTTACTCAAACATTATAAAACAAGAAGACACAGCACTCAGAATGCTGAACATTAATCAATGGGAGGATTCGCAAAGATACCACAGCACTGTTTCTGGTCCACGTGTGTTCGAAGAGGCTTTGTTGTTGGTGTCCCACAAGCAAAATATTAATGACTAAACTCGTGTTCTGGGTGAGCGTATTACAGATGTTCTATTGACTGAAGTGTTGATTGTTTTCAGTCATGGGGGAACCTCTTGGACAGGTCACCAGTCTTGCTTTTAACGTCCATCAGAACATTTGAAGTGCTAACTTTGAACCTTTCATGGATGCCTGAAAAGTCTGTAAAGCATGAAAGAAGAGCTGCAGTGATTTTATTGAAGCTGAGACAAATTGCGTCACAGTAAAAGTTGACAATAATTTTGTTATTCCTTGTGCTTATTTGACAGGACAATAACAAGGTGAAAAAAACTTATTTGGGCACAAACTCATCAACTCAAAGTATCTGTATTTAACTTTACAATTTTTATGTGTCCATAAACACAGACATTAAACATATAATTCCTCTTCCATTTATTGACATAGATAAATAAATGGATTCAATCCAAGATGGTTGGCAAGCTGCTAAAAAGACTTCCGAAGTATCCACTGTTTTCTCTGAGTAGAACACAATAGAAATGATTTGTTGTTCTGTTTAATGTCTTAGCTTAACTATGAAAGTGAGAGATGGGGCCTCTGCACATGTTGCAGCACAAAAGCTGCAGAAAGAGAGAATAAAAACATGAGCAACATACTGACTGATCTGCACATATATTTTTTATAGCAAGTGTGTGTGTGTGTGTGTAGGTGTGTGTAGGTGTGTGTGTGTGTGTGTGCACTTGTGGCCTTGTCCTGAGTTCATAAAATAACAATTGTGCGTGCTCTGTAAGACACAGCGGTTTGCTTCTTCTGATCTCTCTGGCATCACTGATCACATTTAGAAAAGAGAGTATCTTGTGGCTGACGTTGGCTTTGCAGGCTGCCCAGCCAGTTGCAACTTAGAAACCATACTAATGCATTTTTTTCCACTGGCTGAACAAAACCAAAAAAAAAAATAGTTTTCTTAACTTTTAATTGGATGGGCAAGATACACATGTAGTTGAGCTGAACCCAGTCCTCACCACAGCTGAAACCGTTGTAACAGATGCTCGTTGGCACTTTATTCTGTTCTAGTTTTTTTCTGTTAGTTTGTCTCTTTGCTGACTGAACTGTGCCCAAGTTTCAAATCTGCCTCATTGCTCATTTCAGCCTGCCTGCCCACTCTGACCTGCCATGCACATTCTAAACCTCAACAGCATACTGCACACCATTACCTCTCCCCGAGCAGAACTCCTCTGCTTCCTCCTAACAAGTCTCCAGTTGGTCCAGCTCCTCCTAACCACAGCCACACCAACTGCATCAATTATCTTTATTGTAATAAAACCTTTGAACAGATTCCAGATTTGAACAGATTCCAGATTTGAACAGATTCCAGATTTGAGGATTCTCTGAATCCTCAACTTTAGCTGAAAGCTCACACTCTGACACACTCCTGCCTCTTTCAGTTACTAAAATACTCTACTTGATTTTCTCCCTGCAATCCCTCTATAGCAGTCTCTCACTGTAACTATAGAATATTCACTATACTTATACCTTCTTTTTCGTTGTAACAGTAATGTGTGTATGTACGAGTGTGACAGGTAAGTTCAGCTACAGCGTGCTTGCACAAGTGTAACCATAATGTATCAAAAAAACTCCTAAAAAAGGAAGCCAGTGTAGACGTGCCAGTTCCAGGTTTCCCAGCTGTCATAAGCAAGCTACTCCCTGCACAGCTCACCAGTCTGTCACTGGGCTAACATTCACAGACAGACAACCGTTCACACTCACAGTGGATTTCAAGTCACCAGTTAACCTAACACCACAGTTATCTCTGCATGTTCGCTGTGAGTTCTCCACCACAGGGTTGCCTGCAGAGAAAAACAATCAGCATTTCACAAGTTTCACAGGAGAAAAAAAAGAAGCAGTACATAGCTGTAGCAGTATATGAAAAATTGCTACTGCCAAATTTTTGACTCAACTATAACCCTCAGATTGGAAAATGGGTTCTCTGAAATAGACCAATGTATTTGTGTTGTTGGTGCATTTTGGTGTTTTTCAAAGTTGAGTTATCGGTTGAATTACTTTGGCTGCTGTGTTGTAGAGCTCTTCAAGAAGTAGTGAGATTGAGATAAACAGGTTAACCTCAGCTGATACCAGAACACATCTTCTGGAGAGGAGCAGGACTCTGCTCCAGTCTGGACTTGCCTCCTTAAAGGTACAGTGCCGGAGGTTGGCCCACATGGTCACTCCATTGTACTACTGGGAGACTCACATGGGCAGTGAAAGACCTGGAGGGGTGAGGTGGATGTTACTATCACCTACCAAAGCATTGTTGCAGACCATGTACCACCTTTTCCCTGATGCCTGTGGCCTCTTTCAGCAGGATAAAGGGCCCTGCCACAAAGCAAAAATGGTTCAAATTCCCCAGATCTCAGTCGAATCAAGCATCTGTGGGATGTGCTGCACAAACAAGTCTGATCCATGGAGGCCCCACCTCACAGTTTACAGGACTTAAAGGATCTGCTGCTAACAAGTCTAGTGGAGCACATGCTTGGACAGGTCAGGGCTGTTTTGGCAGCAAAAGGATGACCAACACAATAATATACAGGCAGCCATAATGTTATGACTAACTGATGTATATGAGGAATGAATAAAACAAAATTGATGGATACTCATTTTGGTTAAGCTCATCTACAGAGCATGTAGTTCTCACTGCTAGTGCACTTGTGATGATGATGCATCAGAAAGACTGACAGCCCTGGATAAAACAGCCAGGGGTCTCACTCCTCACTTTCCTTTTCCTCCCCCTGCCCTTTGAAGCATTTCGCTCTCTCCATCCTCCCTGTGACTACTCTCATTTACTTTAGAAAGAAAATGGAGTCGCTGGCCCGATGCCACACCTGACACCCCAGCCTTAATCTGATTAATGTTTTTAATTTATATAAGTGGAGGCTGCTGCCTTTACGGATCTCTCACACACACACACACAATTTGCAAGCTTTGTGACGGGTGTCATATAGGCCGAGTCATGAAAGGGCAGAAAGTGCATGGCTGTGTGTGTGTGTGTGTGCGCGCGCGCATGTGTAAACAGAAAGATAGAAACTGAGTGACGTAAACAAGAAGGCACAGATGGAAAACATGAGAGCAAGAAGTACTTACTGAGGGTGAAGTGAGGAGAAAGTAAATTGAGAGAGAGCAGAAAAAGAAGACGGACAAATTGGGTAAAGAGGAGCTCTGGGGCAGGAGGGTCGAAAAGAAAAAAAGAGGGATGTGGAGAAGATGAACAAAATCAAGAGAAAGAAGGATTCAGAGGGCTGGTAATTATGAGAGATGATGAAAAGGCCAGTTTTGGACAATCTAAGTGGAAAATCTTGGCATTTTATTTCAAGCTATTCATCATAATGAATTCTAAAAAAAATGACACAAAATTTCCCCAGAAAGATGAATAAGTCATGTCCAGAATCTCCGCTCCCTAAATCCAAAATAGATGCCTGAAGCAAATTTCTTAGGTTCAGCTGGTATTTTTTTTTTTTCATTATGTGTCCCGATTAATATTTTTATAAAGTTTTCAATGTAAAACACACAGACTGCCTCTGTCTTCAGTCCTGATTTCAGATACACACCTCACCATCCCTGTTTTATCCAATCAATAAAGCCACTGATTGCAAAACAAACTCACTCTCACGCTCGTTGAAACAAGAAAATCAGCTGTTCTTTTTTTCATCACAGGCAGCTGGTGAGAGGAAATAGTTCTAGAGGTAGAAGTGACAGAAAAAAATGAAAAATGAGGACGAAAAAATGGAGCGATGGGACAAAAATATTTTTATTCCCAGTTCTGCTTTTAAAAGGAGCCTGCAAAGACATATTTTCCTGAAACCTTCCACCTTTCCAACCTTTATCTGTTTTTAAAACTGGTCATATGCATGATCTGAAAATTCTGCAAAGTACAATGCACCACTGAGCCGCACAGCACTCAGTGTGCAGCTCAAGTCTTTCCAACCTTGTGTGGCAACAAGTTTGAACACGTATTTAACTAATATCTCCTGTGGATGCATCAGCAGTGAATCCCTGTTCAAAAAACGTGTTTATGTCATGATAGGCTGTGTGGTAGGCACAGTAGCGGTTTTAGATACGGGCGACACGGGCAGTTGCCCGGGGCGGCATCGTGGTGGGGGGCGGCATCACGGGCATCGGCAAAAAAAAAAAAAATGCTCGTACTCACGCTGCCCCGACGTCAGCCAGCGCATATTGGGATTGGTACAGGCACAGATCGGTTTTCTATTGTACATTTTCTGGGAGTAAGAGCGCCCTCCGTTTGCGAGGTGCGCCCGCTGCTTGCGACACAGGGAGGAGAGGGCGGGGCGGCGGGGGATTCTCTGGCTGGCTGGAGCAGCATCTAATAACCAACTCGCAAAATAAAATAAAATAAAAACAAAACAACAAACACGAAAACACCAGACATCATGATAGAGACTTATAATTTGCACCGATTTTTTTTTCGAAATTCTATACACGAAAAGTGAGCGCGAGAGCCCTCGGTGCGCCTGCTTGCTGCGGAAGTCAAAGTAAACTTTATTGTCATCTCCGCTACATACAGTCCAGTAGAGAGACAAGACGACGAGGCTCCAGTTACAGCAGTGCAAGTAAACAAACAACAAATATAAGAAGAGTAAGAAAATAAATATACACTTTAGGATCAGAGGTAAAGGGATCAATAACAATTTAAAATTTACAGTTTGATGATTTAAAGTCTCACACACAAGCCGTCGAAAGGGGATGGGGGGCCTGCTGCTTCCAAGTAGAGCACATTTCATTCATAATGTTGTAAATCCAAGCCCATTATGTATTCATGATTTGAATCCTGGGTTGTGTGAAATCTCAGAAATAAACCCTAGACAAAGTGAATCTGTGAACTAAGGTGTAGGTGTGTTAGATTATGTTGTGGTGATCCTCGAGTTGGGGGATTTGTGTTCATACTGGAGTGCAAAATTAAAACCAATGGAAGATGGACAAGAAAAGTTCAAAGCCATCAGGTCCTCAGTTTAGAAAAAAGAGAAAAGAAGAGGAGGAGAAACGAGCAAAAGATACAGGTAAGCAGATGTGTCATTGGATAATGGCAGGTCATCCTGAAACAATCAGAATCAGAATACTTTATTAATCCCTAAGGAAATTATGTTACAGTTGCTCCAAAAAGAAATGGTAAAAATAGTAACAGTAACAGACTAAACTCCAAACAATACATTATGTTACAGATTTTAATATTAATTAGTCATTGTCAATTGTTGATTTGTCCTGTTCTCATTGTATGACGAATTATGATGGCTGTTTGGTAGCTGTTTGCATACTATGCATACTCTCTCTCTCTTCATATTTGTGTGTGTGTGTACAACAGTTTTATGTTAATGTACGCCAGAGGGAGTGTTCGCCCAAACAGGCTAGGACCGCCACTGGGTTGGCAGGCCGAAAAGGTGGAACCAAGAGCAGGACTCAAAACTGGGAGGTTAAACTGAAAAAGCAGGTTTATTGCTGGAAAAATCTCCTCATAAATAAAACTTACAAAAACAAAACTCTGAACAGAGAAACTAAACAGGAGCACAAGACAAACATACAGCTTACAGAGGGTAGGAAACATTAACGGAGGGCACAGGGCTTATAAACAGTGGAGTAATCAGGGAATAGGAAACAGGAGGGAGACACAGCTGGTAGAAATTAGAGCTAACAAGAGGGGGGGGGGGGTCCTATATCAGTCCTACATTGATATAGGACTGGGAGTATCGAAATAAAACAGGAAATGAGAAACAAATCACAAAGATGCAAACAACTATTTTTGGCCAAACAAATTTTGGCCAAAAATAGTTTGGCCAGAACAGCGACTCATTAAATAAACTGGGTTATGAGACTGAGAATTTAGGAGAGTAATTTGTATTAAAACATAAAATCGGATGTTACTAGAAAAAGCATCAGGGTGCAGAGCACGGGGTGGCGTTTGTAACCATAAACAGCACAGATCACTGTGGAGAAGAACAGGAGAATAATAATAGCTAATTATTAAATGCAGATTGGTGTATCTGATATCTCTGTATTGGTATTGTTATTTATCATATCATTATCTACCATAATAATGATAGATTGTCTGATGGAGTTGGAACATGAGAGATAATGAGAACAGCTGAGAAGATCATTGGAGCCTTTCTTCCCTCCATCACGGACACTCATAGCTTTCGGAAGAACTCTGTCTCATTTCACTCTGTACTGTAACACTGTACATGGCTGAAATGACAATAAAAGCCATTTGACTTGACTTGACAATATCATTTACTGGACCTCATATCACAGGTTAAACCCAGGGGGTGCTACACCAATCTGTAAGTTTTACCAAAGATACATAAACAGGGTGCACCTTTAGGACTGATTGTCTGTATGATCATCAGTTCCCTCTTTGGCTCTCGGAGGAGGCGGACACATCTTTCACCCTCTCCCTCCCTTATCTTCCCTGCTGCTGCTTCTATGTCTTTGTCTAGTCTCGTCTAACTCTAACCCTTAAAGAGTTTCTCAGTCTTGTTCTCTAAAAACGAAAGAATTATCGATTTGATCAACTGGTCCCGTAACGAAACTGACAACTGGTGACACTAGGGATGGGTCGTAAACGGTAGTAACCAGACCGAAAAGCAGCGCACATTTCGGTGCTTTATTTCGGTGCTTTATTTCAGTGCTTTTTCTTTTCCTGAGCTGTGATACACTTTAGATTCTAGCCAATCATTTTACGTTTCCGAGGATAGTAGGCGGGACCAGGTACGTAAATTCTTTTAGAGCAGAGGCAGAGCTACAGATTAAAAATGCCCAAGGCGAAGCGGTTAAAAGTCTGGCTGTACTTCACAGCAAAATATGCAAACTCAGCAGCCTGCAACAAGTGCTTTAAGGTGATACTGTGATACTGTCAAAGGAGGTAACACCTCAAATCCGATGAAACACCTGGCATTTTTTTTTAAAAGCCGAGAAATGCGCTGTATTTGATAGCTTACTGCGAGACCTCACATCGTGCGGGTGTGGTGCCTGTTATCGGACCCGGAGTTTGCAACATCTCCCAAAAACCCAAAGAGTAGAGTCCTGGCCCCTAGCCCTGTCAGTGTAGCAGAAATGATGACGGATGATGATGGCAGCAGCAGCCGTTCTTCTCTGCCTGAGTAGCTTAATGCTGTTCGTGTGTAATTTACGTTGAGTAGGCTAACCACGTTATTACATTAATGCATGTAAGGTGAACTAGCAAACATCATCATAGCTACATGCGGCTGTCTTCTTGTTTGATGGCAGATACTCCCGTCACCCTGGCCAAAAAGGCTAAAATGACCAAAGAAAAAGTGGAAAACAGTTAAACATGAGAGGTTTTTGGACAAAGTTTGTGTTTTTTTCCATTGTTTAAGCACTGCTTCCAGCCAAGAATGATACCATATATGCCCCATAGCTGCAGAAAAGGCTAACATTGTTATCTTTTTACAAAAAAACAGCTGAACATGAGAGGTTTTTGGACCAATTTTGTGTTCTCCATTCTTTAAGCACCGGTTTGAGCACCGTTTAAGCACCGGCACCGTTTCAAAAGTACCGGTTTGGCACCGGTATCGGATAAAACCTAAACGATACCCATCCATAGGTGACACTCTCGATGGAGGACATTGAACGACATCTACCAATTCGGAACCACGATAACAGAGTTTTGGCTGATTGGAGCTGGCTCAGAACTGGCTTATCGAAGAACAAGAAGCGGCTACAGCTGTTCAAAATCCCACAAGGCTGTCCGACATGATAGACGATGGGCAGGGCTGTGAGTACTCAGACTGTGTTTTGAACGCAATATGGATACGATCTTGGAGGAGAACAAAGGGAAGTGAGAGAATTAGTCACCAGTGATGGACATTAGACCAACTGTAAAAACTGGATGCAGTTGTTCGCACTAAACCCAAACATTCACCATCTTCACTCATGCGGCCATCCCACTGGTGCCAGCTGAAGGCCGTTGAAGCTGACTGGAACAACAAAAATTCTCCATGATAACAGGATTGTTGTCAGAACTCTTTGTCCCTCCTTCAAAGCCACCTGGGTCCACTGGAGACTGTTGACCTTTGCTTAACCAGGCGTGGTGACACTTTCTCTCAGCTGAACACGGGATACACACTCACACACACACATGCACACGCATGAAACATGTACACTGATATGCACCATCACCCTCCCTCCGCCGAATCCAGCGCCTCCTCCCATGCTTACCTCCCATGCTTACCTCCCATCCGATGTGGACAGCGGATCAGCTGGAGGCGCAATCAAAGATTGCAGTGGTCCAAGATCAGCTGTACACACTAAAACAATTAAAAGTGGGCAATTAATTATATAGTTACTTCTTCAAAAAAGTTACTGAGTTTTACAAACAACAAAGTTTTTTGCAGCTGTTTACCTAAAAATGCAGCCAATGCGTTTTTTAAATAAACATTTCAAACTATTTACAGAACAATCAGCTGTTCTGCATCAAATTTGATGCCACACAAATTATTTGTGCCACTCCAAAAAATAATTTCTGTCCACTATGAGATAAAGGAGAACAACAGCCTGATACCTGCAGGCCTGACAACATGAGACGTATCACTGCTGTAACACCTGTAACATTCAGCAGTCGCCTCATTGTTCTGACACACACAACAAAACTATTGACTACACTACACACTAACTACACAAGATTTGCGCTAAATGTCGCAAATCTCTCACATCTCAAACACACCGTCACTCCTAAAACTTCCCCCTCCCTAAACAACTAAATGCCATGTTGCCATCAATTCAGGTTAGATTTTTTTTTGTGCACAACGCAGATTTTCTGTGCGCAGAGACCGTGCCAGCAGTGCGCAATTGCGCACGCACACAGCTTAGAGGGAAAATTGATTGTATGTACGGTCTGCAAGGTCTGTCATCTCAGTTGTGGGCAACTGCAACTGACAAATAAAGGCTATCTCTGCTCATCTCATCATCATCATGTCATCATGGAGGCAGATGAAACCATGGTCTCGTACGATTTACATCTCAATTCACTTGTGTTCCAGTCACCAAAGCAGTGAAGGTAGTTTGTAAGCGATTACAGGATGACCCCAACCTCAGCAACAGGACCACTCTCAGGACTGACCAAGTCTGTTTGCTCTTCATTCTTCATTCCATATATTTCACATACAAGAGACAAATACTACAGGCAGAAACATTGTGGCCAACAATTTTTGTTGTTGTTGTTGTTTATAGTGGACATGAAAAAGAGGGCTCTGTAATCCTACCCTGGAACACCACCACATTGGTCCAGATATGTGGATAAACCCGGGTGAAAATGAAATCTCACCTTTCATATCCTCCGAGGGAGGATATGAAAAATGACAGGTTAGCCTTCTTAGACTGTGAGATTTTCATCAGTAATGGGGGACATCTATAAGCTGACGTGTACCGTAAACCTACACATACGGATCAGTATTTAAGGTCTGGCTCTCATCATCCACTGGAGCACAAACTGGGTGTCATCAGGACGCTACAACACAGAGTGAACACCATCCCCACTGACACAGCGGCCAGGGAGGCAGAAGAACAGCACATCAAGAAGGCCCTGAGTAAATGTGGTTATCCCAGCTGGACATTTTTTAAACCTGGGAAGGCGCCTGAAGAAAGCTCCAGCTGATCCAGGAGAGAAGAAGGACAACTGCTGCCTAAGCAGAAAACTTTAGTGTGATACCTTATGTGTCAGGAGTATCGCAACAGCTGAGATGCATTTTCTCTAAACACTGTGACGGAGTGGCTTTCACACCCCAAAACACTATGTCAAGAATTGGTGCACCCCAAGGATCAGGTGTCACTGGCATAATATAGTGTGTGCTGCTAAGAGCTAGGTCAATTGCTGTGATTTATACATCGTAAAAATCAAACCAAAAACTGGCTAACTCGTCAGGCCAGGACTTCAGTCTACTTACACCTACAGGCCAGTGGCCACTGTTCCAGTTATAAGGAGTCCACATCCTGTAGAGGGAGGAACGCTGGTTTGAGCAAAGAATCAAAGGGACATTTTTGTGAAATGGGAAAGACCATCTCTGAGCCGGGAAGGGGGAATAATTCTATCTACAATGCTGTGATTGCACCAGTTCTCTGTGAATGGTAAATAATAAGTGCATTTATTAATATAAATTAATGATCATGACTCTGTCCTCACACCCCATTGTAAGTACATTTACATAATGACTGACACCACTGACTGTTTATAAGGTTGGGGAACCACTTGTGCTTGCGATGTGATTGAGTCACAGCAGCTGCTGTCACCCTGTTTTAGTTTAGGTACTGTACATGTTGGTTTTGCCAAGTACTTCAAAAAAAAGTAACAGTTGGAGCATGAAGTTGTCCAAAATGTCATTGCATGCTGACACATTTAAGTTCCTTTCACTGGAGCTAAGTGACCGAGCACATCTCCTGAAGAACAACCCACACCACAGTCTACCCTCCACCAATGTTTACACTTGGCACAATGTATTCAGACAAGTCCCGTCCTCCTGGCAACTACCAAACCCAGACTCGCCCAGTGCCAGACAGAGAGAGGCATAATTTGTCACTCCAGAGAACACATCTCCACTGCAGAGTCCAGTGATGGCGTGGCTTACACCACTGTATCTGACACTTTGCATTGCGCTTCGTGATGTAAGGCTTGGATCCAGCTGCTTGGCCATGCAGACCCATTCCATGGAGCTCTGTAGCCACTGTTCTTGAGCTAATCTTAAGCCCATATGAAGTTTGAAGGTGTGCAGCAAATGACTCTGTGGAAAGTTGGTGACCTCTGTGCACCTCAGCAGCCTTTCACTTCACTTTTTATGTCATTCCGCTTCATTGTTGAGTTGCTGTTGTTCCCGATCCCTTCCACTTTGTTATAATACCCCTAGCAGTGTGCTGTGAAGTATTTAGAGGTGACTGGACTTGTTGCACAGGTGACATCCTATCACGGTACCATGCTGGAGTTCACTGCGCTCCTGAGAGCGACCCATTCTTTCACAAATGTTTGTAGAAGCAGTCTGCTTGATTTTATACACCTGTGGTTATTGAAATGATTGGAACACCTGAATTTAATTATTTGGATGGTTGAGATTGGGAGATGGGAGTTTTTCCTTCCCACTGTCGCCAAAGTGCTTGCTCATAGGGGGTCATATGATTGTTGGGCTTTTCTCTGTATCTATGAAGCGCCTTGAGGCGACATTTGTTGTGATTTGGCGCTATATAAATAAAATTGAATTGAATTGAATTGAGTGAAAATATTTGAGTGAATTTTAACAATACAGTGTAAATCTCTATATTGGAAACCCGGATATATGAATTCTGCACCTGACAGTTCACAGTAGTTCCCTAAAGATAATTTCAACAGCTCACAGTCAGACAATGTGATGGAAAATATTGTCAACTTATATGAACAATATAGTAAATGTTGGTGTTTTATATATGTAAGCTATTGTCTGTCTTATATAATGTACAGTGGGGCAAAAAAGTATTTAGTCAGCCACCGATTGTGCAAGTTCCCCCACTTAAAATGATGACAGAGGTCAGTAATTTGCACCAGAGGTACACTTCAACTGTGAGAGACAGAATGTGAAAAAAAAATCCATGAATTCACATGGTAGGATTTGTAAAGAATTTATTCGTAAATCAGGGTGGAAAATAAGTATTTGGTCAATAACAAAAATACAACTCAATACTTTGTAACATAACCTTTGTTGGCAATAACAGAGGTCAAACGTTTACTATAGGTCTTTACCAGGTTTGCACACACAGTAGCTGGTATTTTGGCCCATTCCTCCATGCAGATCTTCTCAAGAGCAGTGATGTTTTGGGGCTGTCGCCGAGCAACACGGACTTTCAACTCCCGCCACAGATTTTCTATGGGGTTGAGGTCTGGAGACTGGCTAGGCCACTCCAGGACTTTCAAATGCTTCTTACGGAGCCACTCCTTTGTTGCCCGGGCGGTGTGTTTTGGATCATTGTCATGTTGGAAGACTCAGCCTCGTTTCATCTTCAAAGTTCTCACTGATGGAAGGAGGTTTTGGCTCAAAATCTCACGATACTTGGCCCCATTCATTCTGTCCTTAACACGGATCAGTCGTCCTGTCCCCTTGGCAGAAAAACAGCCCCATAGCATGATGTTTCCACCCCCATGCTTCACAGTAGGTATGGTGTTCTTGGGATGCAACTCAGTATTCTTCTTCCTCCAAACACGACGAGTTGAGTTTATACCAAAAAGTTCTACTTTGGTTTCATCTGACCACATGACATTCTCCCAATCCTCTGCTGTATCATCCATGTGCTCTCTGGCAAACTTCAGACGGGCCTGGACATGCACTGGCTTCAGCAGCGGAACACGTCTGGCACTGCGGGATTTGATTCCCTGCCGTTGTAGTGTGTTACTGATGGTGACCTTTGTTACTTTGGTCCCAGCTCTCTGCAGGTCATTCACCAGGTCCCCCCGTGTGGTTCTGGGATCTTTGCTCACCGTTCTCATGATCATTTTGACCCCACGGGATGAGATCTTGCGTGGAGCCCCAGATCGAGGGAGATTATCAGTGGTCTTGTATGTCTTCCATTTTCTGATGATTGCTCCCACAGTTGATTTTTTCACACCAAGCTGCTTGCCTATTGTAGATTCACTCTTCCCAGTCTGGTGCAGGTCTACAATTCTTTTCCTGGTGTCCTTCGAAAGCTCTTTGGTCTTGGCCATGGCGGAGTTTGGAGTCTGACTGGTTGAGGCTGTGGACAGGTGTCTTTTATACAGATGATGAGGTCAAACAGGTGCCATTCATACAGGTAACGAGTGGGGGACAGAAAAGCTTCTTACAGAAGACGTTACAGGTCTGTGAGAGCCAGGGATTTTCCTTGTTTGAGGTGACCAAATACTTATTTTCCACCCTGATTTACGAATAAATTCTTTACAAATCCTACCATGTGAATTCATGGATTTTTTTTTCACATTCTGTCTCTCACAGTTGAAGTGTACCTCTGGTGCAAATTACTGACCTCTGTCATCATTTTAAGTGGGGGAACTTGCACAATCGGTGGCTGACTAAATACTTTTTTGCCCCACTGTATATATGTACTATAGTTCTTCACCATTTACTCATCAAAGTGACCACTTTCACATCTGTCTCATAATAAACAACAACATGTGTAAGATAAGGAACAATGAAGGGAAATAAAAATAATAAAATTGTCATATTGTCTCCAATATCAAATGTTTATTTTTTTCCCTCTTTTTTCCCTTTTCACATGGCAAATGTATGGAAACCTTTTTTTTTTTTTTTGTGGCGAATTGTTTGAAACATGAATCCTTCCTTACTTAACCTTAGGCTAACCACTGAGATACCAAAGTGCATACATAATTTGGCAGACTAAATTTAACAATCAGTGAGATGTAAGTTGTATGTTGTGGCATTCTACACAGTTGGTGCATGACTCACACTCCCAGGACTGATATGTGGACTCCCTGGTGAGACTGAAACACTGATGTCTTTAGGTGCTGTGCTTTTGGATTTATTATTTATTTTATAATGTGAAAAAATGTAATTTCTGTTGTTCTGATGTGTATCACCCTTAAAGGATAAGGTGCTCATTATCTTCACTGGAGTGGGTTAAATGTCACCATCATGACAAACTGTCAGTGAGTTGTGAAGGTTCTGCCAACAGTGCCATCAATCTCTCAAGTTACAAAGTCAAGAGAAGACTGCAGCTACAAACTGAAACAGTGATATTAACAGTATGAGTATCATGATGTTATTGTTTTTATAATAACTTTTTTATCAAGTATATACATCATGGAAACTGTGAATTTGTGTTGAAAATTGACCCTTTTTCTGATGTTTTTCTATTATTTTGCATATGGGAATCTGGATGATGATGCAAGATATGAGATGTAATTTAACTAAAATCCTGGTAAGTCCATATTTGCTCTCTGTGATAATTAATGTTGGTTTATCAAAGCTCCTGTCACATTTACTCCCATGTCCATTGCCAGTGGTGTAACTGAGTATGGCAATAATTAGAGGTGTCTGTCATTCTCAACTCTTCATTTTTCAGCCTGCAGTACTGTTGTGAATAATTTTAGCTGAAAATGAAGTGTTTTCCTAAACCTGAGCAAGTAGTTGTTTTTGCCTAAACCTAACACAAACCCTAAAATCTGCTACCCCTTGAAACCCTCACAGCACTAAATCATCGTAATCATTTTTCAGGAGGGCATTAAGAGATGAAGGTTTATGTTTTTTTTTCCATCCCACTACCTGCAAAAGGAGGTTTTTTGCAGTCAAAAGAATACAAACTTTGTCTTGGTTTTCCATTCCCTCTCCTTTCTTATATGGCATAAAATGTGCTGTGCTATTAAGCCTCCATGTTTTGCTTCTGGTGAAATCAGAAAACATCCAGCCTCTTGTACCTGTTACAGACACTCCTCTCTTCTGGGATGCATGTTTTAGTTTAATCAAAAATACAAACGAAGAAGTCATAAAAGGCTGTCGAACACCAGCTAACAACGCTCCTTCTACCAAAAACATATCTGACAAAAAACGTTCAATACTTATGTTTTATGTAGGACTGCGTTCGTTGTTCCCTGTCCTCATTCTCTTAGTCCTGATATGTCTGCTTGTATTTGCTCCTCACATACATCTTGACCTTCTCTGTTCTGGTAACATCTTGTTTCTAACCCTTTGTATTAATCTATTTAACAAGACAACACACCTCCTATGTGAAACATCTATCCTTAAACCTCTGATACTTTTTGCTAGAAAACTCAATGATAACAAAAATCTCATATTGGTGTCTTTCACCTCTGCTTCTGTAAAGCACTCTGTGTGGTACATAACAGACTGCTCTCCCTCTAACTTGACTATCTGCACTTCTAATCATGTAAAAACACCTCCTGACAGATTTAACAATCCATGTGTCAGAAAGGCCATACAGGCTACAAAATCTGGCCTTGAGCAGGATGCTGCAAGAGTTTGACTTCCAAACCTCTCACATGAAGATTTTAAGATGTAGTTCAATTTTTCTGTGAATTACTGTTTTCTAAACTGAACTCTGTTACACAAAAAACACAGAGAATAATCAATATGTCAGGTACAACCAAAGCTCAAAATGCTGGGGAAAGCCAGTCCAGTTCAGTTAGAAAGCAGGTATATGTTACCTCATACTACTAGAGCTTTCACAAACCATCTCTTTTGTATCTGATGAATGGTGCATGTCGTGCATGTCAGGATGCCATGGTAACCAATCCACAATAATGAACAGAAAATTGAACAAACTTGGCAAAAACTAAGGGAGAGGATACAGAGGAAAGTCCAGTTCCAGTGTGTTTGATCACACACACACTTTACCTTAGCTGTCACTGAGTTTTTGCCACATTCCAACAAAAAACGTAATGTGGAAGTGGATTATAAAGTCCTCATCACTAACCACAATCTGTGAAGAGACAGCAATTGTACCTATCTGATATGGAGAAAACTTTCCACTCAGGGGAATCTGGCCATGCAGTTTATAATTGGAGAAAAATTATCGGAATTTCAGGAGCAAGACCACACCTCCAAACACGCCCCTTCTAGTTTTTATCCATCTATATATCTCACTAGTTATTCAAGCTGTTCTTTCTTTTTTTTAGCCTAGGGATAAGCTGGGTATAAGAAATGTGACCCCAAGTTATCTAATTTACGATTAGATAACATAAAATTTTAAGGTTTCATCTAGCACTCATATCCGCAGACACTCACTAACAAACTGTTTGACTAAGATTTCTCCCACAGAAATACTCAGAGCAACCATCAGACCCACAGGCTGTTTGTTGGGTGGTGGAGGCCTGGCGGGAGGGGGGCTGAGGTGCCTGTCATCTGGTGGTTAAGGGCTCGCTCTCCAACCATTTATCCAATGGGAACAGGAATGAATTCAACCCAACCACTCAGCAGGCACTTGTCTCCATCAAGACACACCTATGCACACACCTGGAAGGGAGGCAAGAGAAAAACCTGCAACCACATCCTCTAGTGGGAGGAGTCACATATTATCACACACACACATGACACATGTGATCTTGGGTCATAACACTGAGACAGATGGAGGGTTCCTTTTTCATGCCATGGTTGGAAGCAGAGCTGATGTTGCAAGTCCCAATCCAAGGAAGTCTACCTGTAGATTGGGGGTGATCGTGGCTCAAGAGTTGGGAGTTCACCTTGTAACTGGAAGGTTGCCGGTTCGAGCCCCGGCTTGGACAGTCTCGGTCGTTGTGTCCTTGGGCAAGACACTTCACCCGTTGCCTACTGGTGGTCAGAGGTGGCGCCAGTGTCTGGCAGCCTCGCCTCTGTCAGTGCGCCCCAGGGTGGCTGTGGCTACAATGTAGCTTGCCATCACCAGTGTGTGAATGTGGGTGTGAATGGGTGGATATGTAAAGCTCTTTGGGGTCCTTAGGGACTAGTAAAGCGCTATATAAATATAGGCCATTTACCATTTACCATTACCAGATGTAACTGTCCGATGCTCGACTGGAAAATCTACTAGAAACAGCTGCTGCCTTTGCTTCCAAAACAAAGACAAGAAGGTAGCAAGTTTCTACAGTTAGAACTCGGTTCACACTGCAAAAACATAAACCTTGCAAAAATAGTTATCTTTTTTATTTAAATAACATACATATATAACATGCACAGTATGCACACCTGTAATAACATCCATTTATGGTTGTTAAGACTTTTGTTTACCCTTCATCCTACCAACATACTTAACATACTCCCACTTGGGTCCCAGGGGACCCCAAGAACAATATACTGTAAGAAGCAACCACAATATCAGGATAATAATAATTGCTAAACTTATTTCTTCTCAGAGCATTATTGTTTACAGAATCAAACTTTATAATTATTGTAGGGCTACAGGCAGACGTTAGCTAATCGTTGTATTCTGCAAAAGCTGTTGGTCCATTCTGAAGTATAGGCTGTTGGATAACCCATTAAATCCAGTATAAGCTCAGGACACATTATCCAGCCCATAAGCCCCCTCCTGGCTTTGATGAACCTTCTTATACACAGAATCAGCAGCTTTATGAACTTTTACTGATTTTGGACCTAAGTAAGGCTTTCAGATTGTTTTCCCTCATCTACTATCATCTTTGCTTTTGTGGAATTTGCACCAATGTGTTTTAGTTAATAATTCCCATAAAAGCTTAATATCTATGTGTTTAGTATAAAGAAAAAAAAACAAAAAAAACAATATTTTATTTCTTCATTTTCTTACATTATTGTAGACTTGTCTTTTATGAACTGGGCTGAGCTGGGTACGTTATAGAGTTCAGTAAAGGCATTCAGAACTCTTACATAATGTTGCATATTTTTAGAGATAAAATAAGAATTTCATTGGGCTTATGTAACGTTACAGTTGAAAGTGAAACTGAGTAGACACCGATTTCCAAACAACACTAGTGATAACCAGAATAATGCAAACTGGAAAGGAGAGGTAGCCATGGCTGGAGTTAAAGTATGTTCAGCACAGGCAACTTTATTTTTCTCCTTGTCGTTACTTCTCTTCTGTGTCCCCATTTTCATCCTACAGCTTCCTTCTTCTAGCTTTCTCTTCTCCCACCAGGTCCTCTACATACACTCAAAAATACTTTTTTCAGTTGTTTGGAGTTTGAATTGAGCAACAGAGAGCCAGCAACATCCATGTGAAATAACAATGAGAGTTACTGCAAGCATACACAACCAGTTCAAATCCACCTCTGAGTCGGCCAGCGCAACACAGATTTATGAGGCATCAACAGTTATATTTAGCTCCAACTGGAGTTATTTTAAGTCATATTTAAATAATATTGAATGAAAAATTTTTTTACACTTGATTAATTTTCTCCCAATTACTGGAATAAGCTGTTTTGCATTAGTAACAAAGTTACATTTTCACACAGTTTTTTGTTTCCAAAATCAGTTCTTGAGGCTACAAAATGGAATAAAAGGCTCAGTGAGAAGAATATGTTTTGCTGTGAAAGCTTCAAGGGGTTTAAAGCCATTGTTTCCTTTGTGTCTCGCTGACTCTGCCTCTCAGAACAATAAAAAAATGTTAACAAAAAACTTGTGTTGTTGCTGCCAGCTGTAGAGAAATGGCTGGAATACATGCAAATGTTCCCCGAGCTCCCCTCTGTTGTAGCTTTGCACTAATGGCAAGGTCTGCTGCCTCGTTTCTTCTTTCTCATCTTCCCTTGAATCGACTGGCTTCATATCAAAGTGAAAAAGTTTGTTGTTGCTCCTACAGGGGACTGGGAGGAGATTTCCATTCTCTCTCTCTCTATTGCTGAGGCATGAGATGTGGTTTGTGTGTCCTCCAAAGGCTGTGCAATGATGTTTCCTCTCCTTCCCTACTCTTTCTCCATCCCCTTCCCATGTTTCTCCCCTCCCTCTCTCCTCCTCTTGACTTCCAGCTGATGCTGTTACGAATGCTGTGGGGAGTCTGCTGTGCATTGTTGTGCCACTGCCTCTTCTTCACAAATATTGTGGCCTTTGAGCTGAAAGGCAAAAAACCCTAGGGTGAGCAGATAAGGAGGAGTGAGAAAGAAACAGAGAGGCAAGATGGGTGGTCGTTTGGAGATGATGGAACTGATGAAAAAAAAGAAACACGATTTCTGTTTTATTTGTAGAAGTGAACGAATAAAAAAATATTGTTAATATTTAATTGTTTAATTTTTCTCTGGTGTATATCATATATCACAAAATGACCCTTGTCATGTTCAAATGTTCCAGAGAACAGAAAACAGAGACGGATGGAAGACATCCTCAGAAATCAGAAATGAGCATGCAGAGTCAAACCAGCCTGTCAGCGGTCTGTGCAATGGGCTGTTCATAGGCATCAAAGACTGTCAGATCAAGAACCATGAAAAATACATTTAAAAGGTTCATTTATGCAGCCCACTACCCTCACTTACATGGGCCTTCAAAGTAGGGCTGAAATTCCAAAAACCATCTGTGTAACTCAGGGACATCTCTTACATTGCAGGCTTTTGGACAGAGTCATGCAAAAAAGTAAATTAAGAAAGGAAAGTACTATAGTACACTGAACACATTGTCTATAATATACTGAAATAATTTCTCTATATCACATATATGTTTATCACCCGTGTGCTTGTAATTGACAAAGACTGGCAGATGGGTTTTTTTGTCAATTGGGAAACCATGAAGAGTAAAGTCCAGAAAACAAGCTTCCTCTGTCATTTGGGAATGTTTTCTTTTCAGTGGATCAGATGTGACACCAATATCTGCTTCCTCGAGCGTGGTGTATAGACGAGGAGAAACAGGTGTCCATGATATCAGAGAGTGGAGGTAGTATAGGGAAAGCAATCACCCTGAAGTGGACAAGCTTGTTATGCTGTTTTTACATACTATACAAATTCACTCTTTGCACCTGTTTCTCTCTTCTTGTAGCCATCATCAGTCATCTACTTTAATTAAGTCTCTGTATTTTATTATGTAAGTAGGAATTACTTTAGAACGTATACGTTTTCAACCTATAATTTGTTTTATAATTTAAACAGGGCCATAGGAATCCAACAAGAACCCACTGTTACTCTTTACTTTATGCACTTCTTATTTATGTTCCAGTAAACATTTTAATGTTAAATAAAAGGTTTTTTTTCCGCCTATTGTTACTGAAAAATGCTTTCAAAATGAAAGCTGTGCTGATGTTGGAGACATCAGCTCACAGTTGGCTGAACGTATTTCTTGAATGCTGCCTTGGCATCTTTGTTAAAAAGAAAATGCTTGTGTTCAAAAATGCTGGATTAACTAAACAAATTATTATATAAGTAGGAACATCAAAAAAAGAGCTCTGACCTCCTGTGACCTCACACACAGAAGCAGGTTATAGTTAGATCCATGGTAATTGGACAATGATGTAATTTTGCCCCAGTACACCACCTCAGTATGTTTCAAATCAAGTTTAACAAAGATATTGCATTAACTTCTTAGTTATTTTACCTTGGCCTCCAGTAACACTGTGAGGAACCTTGGAGTCATTTTTGACCAGGATATGTCCTTCAACGCACATATTAAACAAATATGTAAGACTGCGTTCTTCCATTTGCGCAACATCTCTAAAATTAGAAATATCCTGTCTCAGAGTGATGCTGAAAAACTAGTTCATGCATTTATTACTTCCAGGCTAGACTACTGCAATTCATTATTATCAGGATGTCCAAAAAACTCACTGAAAAGCCTTCAGTTAATCCAAAATGCTGCAGCAAGAGTACTGACAGGGACTAGAAGGAGAGAGCATATTTCTCCTGTTTTGGCTTCCCTTCATTGGCTTCCTGTTAAATCCAGAATTGAATTCAAAATCCTGCTCCTCACATACAAGGTCTTAAATAATCAGGCCCCATCTTATCTTAATGACCTTGTAGTACCATATCACCCTATTAGAGCACTTCGCTCCCGCTCTGCAGGCCTACTTGTTGTTCCTAGAGTATTTAAAAGTAGAATGGGAGGGAGAGCCTTCAGTTTTCAGGCCCCTCTTCTGTGGAACCAGCTTCCAGTTTGGATTCAGGAGACAGACACTATCTCTACTTTTAAGATTAGGCTTAAAACCTTCCTTTTTGCTAAAGCATATAGTTAGGGCTGGACCAGGTGACCCTGAATCCTCCCTTAGTTATGCTGCAATAGATGTAGGCTGCCGGGGGATTCCCATGATGCATTGAGTTTTTCCTTTCCAGTCACCTTTCTCACTCACTATGTATTAACAGACCTCTCTGTATTGAATCGTATCTGTTATTAATCTCTGTCTCTCTTCCACAGCATGTCTTTATCCTGTCTTCCTTCTCTCACCCCAACCGGTCGCAGCAGATGGCCGCCCCTCCCTGAGCCTGGTTCTGCCGGAGGTTTCTTCCTGTTAAAAGGGAGTTTTTCCTTCCCACTGTCGCCAAAGTGCTTGCTCATAGGGGGTCATATGATTGTTGGGCTTTTCTCTGTATCTATGAAGCGCCTTGAGGCGACATTTGTTGTGATTTGGCGCTATATAAATAAAATTGAATTGAATTGAATTGAATTATTTTAGCCATTTTTATACATATGAATTAGCAAAAAAGGTAAAGAATTTTGTCTTTGGTTTATGATATCTTTGTAGTAACAATCTTCCTTAGATTCTTCTTGTTGCACCACTGGACAGCCTGTTTGTCCCTCTGAAATAGTGTGTTATTTGTAAGGAAAATGTATTTGTGGGTTTAGCAGTAGAGTTGAGTATGTGGTTTGTGTCCATTAATAAAACCTGTCAAATCTTCTCTGTTGATGCCAAACTGCTTATTCTCCTATTTAAGCTTGCCTGGTGTCATTCATACTCCGCTGTAGTCAATGACTGCCTACAGCCTAGAAGCCATGGACAGCATCATCACCAGTGGATCAATAGGTGATTATCATTTGTACTGTGAAGCTGTCCAATCAGCTGTGCAGTGTTTGCCTGAATCTCAGCTGAGAGTACAGTATGTTGTATGCAGCCACATCATCAATAAACACTTGTGACCCCCTGGCAGTTATATATGCTCATGAAATAATATTAATTCCACCATGTCTGACCAATTAAGCATGTGTTGAGCTCATAAGCATGATGGATACCACATCATCTGTTAGGTTTAGGCACTAAAATCTACTTGGAAATCTGATGGTCTCTTCTCCTCTTTGTGCTGACCCAGCCAGTCTCTGGATCGCCTCTGTTTGCTCTGTCTCTCCCTGGAATGGAGGGCTTGTTAGTTGGCGATCTTGACTGATCCCCCTCCCAGAAGTATGGCTGGCTGCCTGGGCTCCAGTTTGATGCACCTGTTCCTCTCCATACTCACCTGCAGCATTTAACCTCAGCCCTCCTTGTCACCCCTCACCAGATTGTTGAACTACTCAGTTGATCATTTGGCTGCCTACTCTGGAAACCTGCCTACCTAATTCACCCTTTTGGAGAGACTTACCTGAGATCACAGCATAACCAATCAGTGAGTGAACCTGTGGAACTTTCAAGAAACTCCTCTCAAAGCAGAATATTAGAGAAAATTAGAGAATGATCCTCTGTGTTGAGCCTAAAGACTCTCGGAGAGCAGATCTCAGTCTTGGCTGCAGTGACTAAGCCTTAAATTTAAGAGTGAAATTCCAGTTCTATCTCTTATACTTACCTAACTCAACTGTTAAACATTTCCAGTGCATACAATATTGAATATTTTGGGTGGTCCAGGTAAAAAGCTCACAACAGTAAGGGAACACATGGAAGTGACTGCATGCTGTTCTGGCTACATTATGGGCCACATTCAGCTTCTCAAAACAATGTTTTTATTTAGCCGGACTTAAAAAATGGAGGCTAATAAATTCACCACAGACCAGCGTAGAGAATCAGGTTTGTTTTCAGTAAAAGAAAAACAAAGTCAGGGACACAGACCTGGTGTAAATGTGATACACCAGCTGAAACATGGCTTTGAATATAATGACATAGTCTTTAGTTTAGATTGTGTGCCTTTACTGTTGTAGATCAGAGGCTTGTAGAGCCCAGGCTAATACAGACACTGTCTCAGATGAAAGTCTTTGGCATGTTCTTAACTGCATAGATAGTTGTTGTTGTTTGTGATGCATGATGTATTTTTGATGCATCAATCAATTCAGTCATCAGCCTGAGCAGCTCAGTGGCCCTGAAACACAGCTGTTGGAAGCACTCAGGGTACGTAAAACTTTTTAGCATTTCCCATCAATGATCACACCTGAATCATGATGATCATGTTCATCATGATTCAGTTTTCACTCATCATCATAATAAATGCCAACTATTCCTACAGCACTTTCCTGACAGTCATCAAATTGTGGGGCGATCGTAGCTCAAGAGTTCGTCTTGTAATCAGAAGGTTGCCGGTTCGAGCCCTGGTTCGGACAGTCTCGGTTGTTGTGTCCTTGGGCAAGACACTTCACCTACCGCCTACTGGTGTTGGCCAGAGGGGCCAATGGCGCGATATGGCAGCCTCGCCTCTGTCAGTCTGCCCCAGGGCAGCTGTGGCTACAACTGTAGCTGCCTCTGTAGCTGTGTGTGAATGTGAGAGTGAATGAATAGTGGTATTGTAAAAGTGCTTTGGGTTCCTTGAAAAAGCGCTATATAAATGCAATCCATTATTATTATTATTATCATTAAATTGTGTCAAAGTAATGCAGTGATAGCTGTCCATACATCTATGTCTAACTTTAAACATTAGCTATTTCAGTGTGCTTTAAAGTGGCCAGCAGTGCAGCTACATTTACAGCAGCACAGCTCTCACAGTGCTGGACTCTGGAATCCCCGACATTGTTTTTAAAAAGACGGAGATGTAGAGACGCTTGAGTGTTGTTGCTTTGACTCTGCAAAGTTCCTGATTTTCTAAATATAAATATTCTCTTGGAAATTTTACTTTAGCAATTGGAGATTATGCCATGAACATTATACATTTTTAAAACTTTGAGCCCACATTTGTCAAAACTTCCATCATTATAATATCTCCATGCATGGGGGATCCAACCTGCTTCTGTCTAATTATGGGACTGTCTCCCTAACCACCAGGCTAATCTGATGCCTGATGCATTAAACATGGCCAGCAGGTCTAGAAATTAATATAGCAGAGCCAGTGAAAGAAAGTTGTAGCACTCACTTTTAGAACCATTTTTGACTCTTTTCCCCCTTGTCTGTAAATCTGTGTGTGTGTGTGTGTGTGTGTGTGTGTGTGTGTGTGTGTGTGTGTGTGTGTGTGTGTGTGTGAGCATGTCTGGACCAATAAAGGTTATATTTACCATTTGTCTGGACCGTGACAGAGGCAAGGGGGCAGTGGCATGAACTACTAGAATTCTGATGACGAACATAGGTGATCACATACAGTCTCTCTCTCTCACACACACACATACATGCACACACAACAAAAAGTGTGGTTATTGTGAATTTAATCAAATGTCAGAGCAGCTCCCATTATGGTGAATATCCAAAGTCTAAGATGCCTGGAAAGAATGGGAATGATTAGGAATCAACAGGAGTTCAAGGTGGATCAATAGGAATAACTAAGGAGACAGATGAGATATGCGTGAGAATAGCTGGACACCTGCAGAAAGAATAATAGTCAGAGGAATATATTAACAACCTATGCAAACCCAATCACACATTCGGTTTTCTTCTTCTTATACTTGGTGGTGACTTTGTAAGCAAGAGGAGACTCGGGAACAGATTCATCAGCAGCTGGAAACATAACTGATGAGTCATGGGTACTAATCAGCAGTCCCATCCCGAGCTGCAGATTTAGGATTCAGTTTGTTCTATGACGTAGTAAATAACTTATTTTCAGTCTGCATTAATCATTTTAAAGACTTAAAATCTTAACTGAATAACTTTAAAGTTAGCCTTTAAGTTTGCAATGATTAGACCATAGAGAATTTGTGGTCTAACCCAATGTCTACAAATCATTTGAGTAGCCCTCAGTCCAAAAGTCCATGACCTCAAATGTTTCCTGGAAAAGGAAGTCCATGCATTTATTCTCAATAACTATCACTGTATTAAACATTTATAATGTTAAACTTTAATTCCTGCACTAGATTCAGATTCCCTTGAAAAGCGTGAGGGTGCATTCAGCTAAGCTTTAATTCATCTCTATGATAATATTAAATTATATTAACTTTATTCAAATGCAAACTCAACATTTCTTGTTACTGGCAAACATTGCTGCTAGGGTATTAATAGAGCATTATCACCTCATATTACCACATACTGCGTGTGGTAGTTCAGAAGAACTTTATACTACAGGCTTTTTGTTCTTTGTGGTCTTGAAGCTCAGACTTCAAATACTGTGGAAAAAATAATTTACCCTTAAATAATTAGGGAAAATAACTGGACATATGAGATAAATATGCATCATCTTGAGCTGTGTTTAAACAAGTCATCCAATACGATTTTTGCCCAATTTGATGTTGTAGTCACGTTTGTCGCTAGGTTAGGCTAATGATGACCATCAAATTGATCAAGATGCAGCTACAGTGGGGCAAAAAAGTATTTAGTCAGCCACCGATTGTGCAAGTTCCCCCACTTAAAATGATGACAGAGGTCAGTAATTTGCACCAGAGGTACACTTCAACTGTGAGAGACAGAATGTGAAAAAAAAATCCATGAATTCACATGGTAGGATTTGTAAAGAATTTATTCGTAAATCAGGGTGGAAAATAAGTATTTGGTCAATAACAAAAATACAACTCAATACTTTGTAACATAACCTTTGTTGGCAATAACAGAGGTCAAACGTTTACTATAGGTCTTTACCAGGTTTGCACACACAGTAGCTGGTATTTTGGCCCATTCCTCCATGCAGATCTTCTCAAGAGCAGTGATGTCTTGGGGCTGTCGCCGAGCAACACGGACTTTCAACTCCCGCCACAGATTTTCTATGGGGTTGAGGTCTGGAGACTGGCTAGGCCACTCCAGGACTTTCAAATGCTTTTTACGGAGCCACTCCTTTGTTGCCCGGGCGGTGTGTTTTGGATCATTGTCATGTTGGAAGACCCAGCCTCGTTTCATCTTCAAAGTTCTCACTGATGGAAGGAGGTTTTGGCTCAAAATCTCACGATACTTGGCCCCATTCATTCTGTCCTTAACACGGATCAGTCGTCCTGTCCCCTTGGCAGAAAAACAGCCCCATAGCATGATGTTTCCACGCCCATGCTTCACAGTAGGTATGGTGTTCTTGGGATGCAACTCAGTATTCTTCTTCCTCCAAACACAACGAGTTGAGTTTATACCAAAAAGTTCTACTTCGGTTTCATCTGACCACATGACATTCTCCCAATCCTCTGCTGTATCATCCATGTGCTCTCTGGCAAACTTCAGACGGGCCTGGACATGCACTGGCTTCAGCAGCGGAACACGTCTGGCACTGCGGGATTTGATTCCCTGCCGTTGTAGTGTGTTACTGATGGTGACCTTTGTTACTTTGGTCCCAGCTCTCTGCAGGTCATTCACCAGGTCCCCCCGTGTGGTTCTGGGATCTTTGCTCACCGTTCTCATGACCATTTTGACCCCACGGGATGAGATCTTGCGTGGAGCTCCAGATCGAGGGAGATTATCAGTGGTCTTGTATGTCTTCCATTTTCTGATGATTGCTCCCACAGTTGATTTTTTCACACCAAGCTGCTTGCCTATTGTAGATTCACTCTTCCCAGTCTGGTGCAGGTCTACAATTCTTTTCCTGGTGTCCTTCGAAAGCTCTGGTCTTGGCCATGGCGGAGTTTGGAGTCTGACTGGTTGAGGCTGTGGACAGGTGTCTTTTATACAGATGATGAGGTCAAACAGGTGCCATTCATACAGGTAACAAGTGGGGGACAGAAAAGCTTCTTACAGAAGACGTTACAGGTCTGTGAGAGCCAGGGATTTTCCTTGTTTGAGGTGACCAAATACTTATTTTCCACCCTGATTTACGAATAAATTCTTTACAAATCCTACCATGTGAATTCATGGATTTGTTTTTCACATTCTGTCTCTCACAGTTGAAGTGTACCTCTGGTGCAAATTACTGACCTCTGTCATCATTTTAAGTGGGGGAACTTGCACAATCGGTGGCTGACTAAATACTTTTTTGCCCCACTGTATACAGAAAAACTGCAACCTATGGAATGAGCATGAAATACATACACAGGAGTAACCGGTTATCCAGACAGGTGAAGCTAACTGTTTCTACAAGAACATGTTCTGCTGCCCCCACATGGTCAAAAGCCTTTTGGTTCCAACTTTAGTCAATGTACACCAGTCAAAAGTTTGGACACACTTTCTCATTCAATGTTTTTTCTTTATTTTTGCTATTTTCTACATTGTAGATACATTATCTACAATGTAGATACATTGTATGCATCTACAACGTAGATACATACAATGTATCTACAATGTAGATACAGAATTTAGAATTTAGATTTGATGTTATTTATCCCTATTTATTGTTGCAATTTATTACTGCCTTTTTACTGCTCTTTTTAAAATTATTATTTTTTAAACTACATTGTTTATTGCACTGTAGAGGCTGGTGAGAAACAGTATTTCGTTTCAGGCTGGGTAACACCATACGACATTAAACTTGTCGAGTCTTGAGTCTTACTGTAGACATCAATATATAAAACAAGATATATGGGATTATGTAGCAAAGAAAACATTGAGGAATCTTAAATATAAAACATATATAGAGTTATTTATCAAAGCAGCCACCCTTTGCTTTGTTGACTTGTTCCCTTCTCTCAATGAGCTACATGATGTAGTCAATTTCTTGCCTTCTTAATGGGGTTGGCACCGTCAGTTATGTTGTACAGAAGTCAGGTTGGTACAGAGCTGACAGCTCTGTTTGACAACTGCTAGCTGATTGGTTCCTGCCATAATATGAGTTCTAAGTAAAGATAAATGACAGTCCATCATTACTTTAAAAACTGAAGGTCAGTCAGTCTGGAAAATTACAAACACTTTGAATGTGTCCCCAACTGCTATTGGAAAAACCATCAAACGCCACAAAGAAACTGGCTCACACGAGGGAAAGAAGACCGAGAGTCACCTCTGCTGTGTCAGCTGTGTAAGGGCAATTTGACCAAGAAGGAGAGTGATGGAGTGCTGTGGCAAATGGGCTGGTCTCCACAGTCACCTGACCTAAACCCTATGGAGATGGTTTGAGATTGGATGGGAGTGCAGAGTGAAGGAAAAAGGGCCAACAGGTGGGAACTCCTTCAAGACTGTTGGAAAACCATTTCAGGTGACGACATCATGAAGCTCATGGAGAGAATGCCGAGAGTGCAAAGGAGTAATCAAACAAAGGGTGGATATTACAAATAATCTAAAATATAAAACATGTTTTGAGTTATTTCACGCGTGTTATTTGCGACATAATTCCATATGTGTTCATTCATAGTTTTGACGCCTTCAGTGAGAATCTACAATGTAAACAGTCATGAAAACAAAGAAAAAACATTAAATGAGAAGGTGCGACCAAACTTTTTACTGGTAATGTATTTTCATTAGTCATGACTTGAATGAATTCGCACTCATCTTCAGACTAGGAGGATCACTGGGATCAAGTAATGAACCATATCGCTATGCAAAGATACGAAATATAATAATTGTCTTTCATGGTCTGTTCTTACATCATGATTCAGGTAACTCTGTCTAAATGCCACAGTAACCCTGCTTACTATACTGGAGTGCGGATGACTTCAGTGACATGGCTGTAATTGCCACATTTATGATGATTAATCGCTACATAATCAGATTTGCATATTTAATGGCTTGGGGTCAATCAGTTGTGACCATGTGTGTTATCCAAAAATATTCAGAGATCCAGAGAAACATGCTGAGTGTTAATGATCATCTGTCTGCACTGGGCGGTCTACAGAAGAATCCTCTCGATGATTAATGTGTCAGCCAAGATGTCCACTGAAGGAGAAGAAACATTCTCGTAACTGAAGCTGACCACAAGCTTGTAATCAGTGAAGACAAAAGTAGAGAAGTCATAAAGGATAGTGAGCTTTTATGAATATGCATAGTTAAATGATCAGAAAGGTACTAAACCATTTAATAACTTATAAACAATTAAATCTTAAAACAGAACAGAGAAGCATTTAACAACAGCATTTCTTTGCTTAACGAATGTGAAGCTGCAGTCAAGAAGTTAGAGGAGCACAACGTCTGATTTTGCTCATGTTGAGAATGTTTAATGTGCCCCAGAGCACTCTGTAGGATAAAGAGTAAAGATAACTAAGATAAAATTATTTATCATATTAATTTTTTACAGAAGATCATGTTGGCTTGAAAGGTTAAATTTCCATAAAAAGTTTCAATATATGCTAGTAATTGTTCTCACGTTTGCTTTAATGGCAGCAGCTACATGGACTTCACAAGTTATTGACGGTTTTTCAGTGCTGAAGTCATTACTGGGGTCCATTTTTTATATAAGCACTTTATTCCTCACCTATACCAATTTCCTCTCATCTGAGTTTGGGTCTTCTTCTGCACCTGAGCAAAAAAATAAATAAATAAACGGTTGTAACATGCAGTTGTGTTAACTTGGCAAGCAAAATGTTGACTTTAGGATTTTAAAACAAGTACTTTACTCAAAGGTGGTCTTTTCAGTCTCACGTTCCTTTACCATGACGTATCTGTGTGCAGCTTCTTCTTATACTGAAATATGGGAGGCATGATTACAGCTGTGCTTGACAGCCTCCCCCTGGCACCGCCGCCTAAATGCACTGCACCACCCCTCCCGTGCAGCCAATCGACATACAACATCCCACCACACCTGTACTTAAACCGATCACCTTGAAATTTGCATTTGTTTAGAAATGCTGCAAGAGAAGTCCCCACTTATGTAAATCTTGTTAGATATTCACCGAGTCCTTGCTTTGTATTGGTCCGTCCAATGAGTGCTGCCAAAGAGAAACTACCAGTTGTAGTCAGTCATGATTACTAGTGAAAGTTTAGAGGCTTTGATTTTGACAAGTTCAACAACATTGTGAAACCTTCAGCATGACTTATTATTAAAAGTCAGTGCATGTATCTATTTGAGCCTGTATGGATAATTGTAGCCATGTTGATTAGATTGTGCATCTAATTCTTTAAACATCTTAAAGCTGTTCCACCTGGAGAACCTACTTTCTCCATCACACCATTGTCACTGGAGATAAATCAGATCTTGCATAATGAAGTCACATTAGTTCAGAGGCAGTGTTTTATTTGACGTGGTTATATTGTGACTGATTGTTGTAAATGTTTATTCTCTTCAACAATGGTGGTCTCATTCTGTTGAGGTATTAAAACACTCGTGACACTTGTACATTCCCACCATCATGTTTTGATACATTACATTCGTCAGTTCACAGAAAGTTACCGTCCACTGCAAAATACTCTGCCCTCCCCTCAGAAAAAGTGAGTGTAGAGGCTGCTAATCATCCTGTTAAATTACTGCTTTATAGCATTTTTTTCACAACTGTTTTCTGACAGTGTTCTTGATTTAGTGGATTCCATGAAATTGCTTTTCGTGTTTCAGTGAACAAAGCTCGATGGATTGACTTTGTGATGCTGTTGTATACTTTACTGTTTCTAATTGTGCTTTGGAGAATGGACCACTTCTCAGCCCCAGCATATGTGTTAAAATGCTAAGCAATGCTGTCTATAGCTCTGCAAACTCATCTCACTCCTAAAAGAAAGTAAAAATATGTGAAAATATTTATTTAAGTTATTACTTCCTGTTTTTGTATTAGACAGGCTTGCAGTCATGTCAGCAGGGTCTGGTGTTTAAAAGCTGCGGCTGTTTAACAGTTATGTCACTTATCAGCTTTTCTATGGACTTTCTTATTAAGATTCCTTTATCAATTAATATATCCCAGTATCTCCTTATTGATCCCATCCTGTCAAAGTGTGATAAAATGGTCTTTGAATGTGTGCGTGAGTGTCTGAAGCAGTACAATACAGTCACACATATGCAGAGTATAGTGTTAGGCTTTGAACATGTCTTAATGCAGATCATATCTTGACAGAATTCAATTTCCCATCTGAAATTAAAACCCTTTGCAAGACCTAATTGCTCTGAAATCGATAGCAGGAAGTGAGGTGAGAGCTGATGTGCTGTGTGCTTTCCCTCACTCATGTGGTTCTCTTATTTTTAATATGAATTTGATGGATATTTTTTTTTTAAAAACAGAGTGAGAGAAGTGGGGGAGGTAAAGACTTATTAGTTTTCTGTTGAGATTACCGAAAGAAAACCCAAAATATTTGACTGAAGGAGTGTTCAGGCTGTTTTAGTTACCTCGAATGAAGATTGTGAAAATTGTCTTTCTTTCTCTGTTGAAAAAGTTAGTAATGTCAGGAACAATATCTCTCCTTCTGTGTCACTCTTGCCTGCTCCAACTCCACCTAGGCCTGTTATTTTAGAAAGATTTTTACCTGTGTCCTTACCTGAGCTGCTCAAATTAGTTAATTTGATGGAAGCGTCCCCCTGCTCTCTTGATATTTTACCTGGATCTTTGTTTAAAAATGTCTTTCAGTCTATCAGTCCCTGTATGCTTACAATTATCAATACTTCATTGGTTTCTGGTCAGGTCCCTGGTTATTGTAAGAATGCTGTTATTTACCCACTGTTAAAAAAACCTAACCTTGACGGTTCTCTTCTTACAGTTTACTTAGACTTAGACTTAGTTTCTCCTGCGCCGGAGGGCGCATTGGGCGGCAAGGGATCGCCAACGGGCTCAGTTTGCAGCCACATCTCCAGCCTCATCCCATGAAAGATCGACCGCTTTCAGGTCCTCAATGAATGACCGTCTCCACATCTGTTTTGGTCGTCCGCGGCTCCGTGACCCCCGGGCGGGTCTCCACAACATGGCTATTTTCGGTAGTTGGATGTTGGCGAAGAACGTGACCGGCAAAACGAAATCGTCGCTCCAATACCACGTCCGCTAGTGGTCCGCTGCCTCTTAGCAGCTACAGACCAATTTCAAAGTTACCATTCATTGCTAAGATTTTAGAAAAGGTTGTTGCTAAGCAGCTTATAGCTGTTCTACATGAATACAGCATTCTGGATAAATTCCAGTCGGGCTTTCGTAGAGTTCACTCTACTGAAACTGAACTTATTAGAGTCTCTATCTCTATTAGATGTTGGACCTGACCTCTGCCTTTGATACTGTTGACCATCACATTTTGCTAGATAGGCTGAGACACTGGGTGGGTATATCAGGGTCTGCTTTGGACTGGTTGGCATGCTATCTGTGTGAACGATCTTTTTCTGTGGCTAACTCTAAATACAGGTCCTCTTTGACTTCTCTTGAATATGGTGTGCCACAGGGCTCTGTTTTGGGGCCTTTATTGTTTTTGCAGTATATACTCCCTATTCAGCACTTATTGAGCACTTTTAAAGATATTTCTTATCACTGCTATGCAGATGATCAGTTGTATATCTCCTTTAAGCCCCAAGATGTTTTCGAACTACAGATTTTGCATAGGTGCTTAGATTCCATTAGGGGATGGATGGCTGATAACTTTCTTCAGCTAAATGAGCAGAAAACTGAAGTCCTTGTTTGTGCTCCCAAAAATTGGTACCTATGGTTATGGATAACGTAGGCCCTCTCAGTACATTTGCCAAACCTTCTGTCAGGAACCTTGGTGTAACTTTTGACTCAGCTGTGACTTTGGACACTCATGCTAATTTATTGGTTAGCTCCTGTTTTTATCATTTAAAAAATATTGCTAAGCTGAGTCCCATTATATCACGCTCGGAACTAGAAATGGTCATCCATGCATTTGTCTCATCTCATTTGGATTATTGTAATTCTTTGTTCACGTGTTTATGTAAAGCCTCCGTGGATCGTCTCCAAGTTGTTCAGAATGCTGCAGCAAAACTTCTGACCAAGTCTTCTAAATACTCCCACGTTACACCTCTGCTGATCCAGTTGCACTGGCTCCCCATAAAATTCAGAATCCACTTCAAGATTTTGACTTTGACATTCAGGGCTCTGCATGGACAAGCACCAACCTATATCAGAGATCTTTTACATCCGTACATCCCCAGCAGGTCCCTGAGGTCATGTGATCAGGGCTTGCTGGTCGTCCAACATACGAGGCTGAAAACAAAAGGCGACAGAGCGTTTGTACCTGTGGCCCCCAGACTCTGGAACTCCCTTCCTTTGAACCTGAGATCTGTGGAATTGATTTCTGTTTCTATGTTTTATCTTTTCTGTGAAGCACTTTGTGATTTTTATCTTGAAAGGTGTTATACAAATAACATTTTTGCTTTTTACTTTTCTGCTATGGAGGCGGAAAATGGAGCAAGGCAGAGCAAACCAGACTAGAAAGGATTAGGCGAAATGTTAAAGGACAGCCAGATTTAAATTGGGCATCTTGCCCATGACAAGATACAGCAGTTAGTATCACCAACACCTCTAAAGTCTTATGGTATCTGACAGAAAGTCATACATTTTGTATATCAGATCCTCTTTTGTGCCTCACTGACATTTTTAAGGTGATTTTAATGGTTGCATTAGACTGGGAAACTGTATGAAGGGTTAGTGGTGGGATGCCCACTCCCTGAGATCCCAAACACTCTTCCATTCAGGCAGTAATCAAGAATAATCAGCTGCAGTAATTAGTTGCCTATTCAGTCTTAAATTGTCATTTACTTAATTAAACAACAGAGGGATAAGTGTGCCAGTGAGGTAAGGAAAATGTGCTTGTTTCTAATACAAATTAGGTTGTTTAAGCAATTTGTTGACATAATGTGCTATTTGATCATCTCGATACTGAAGTGATGAGCAGTGTTCTGCTTTGTTTCCCCAGAGATGATGGAACGACATCAGGGACAAATAATGTTTTTTTTTATCCTAACAAGTCAATTTTGCTCTACATAAGATATATTGAATGTATTCCTGAGATTTCCAAAAGTAATTTAAAAATAAATTCAACAATCCTGAATATTTGAATGGTAATATACAGGACCTAAACAGTTCTATGAAAATTATTGGCTAATTTGAAAGATTTGAGGAAAGTTTTTCTGTTTTCATAGGTTGCAGTTTGACCTCTGAGGGCCACCGTAGACCATGCTTTATTTTAGTGTCTTTATCTTACAGTATAAATCTTTGAAGTGACTGATGTTGTGTTTTGGCAGTATGTAAACAAATATCAATTGATCTAAGAAATAAATAATAGATAATACATTCTTCTTAGGGAAAATAGTAAGAACATGCTTTGTACTAGTATCCAGCATTGCTCCGTTGAACAGAAGAAGCCTCTTGGAGGTGTTTTGTATGCAGTCCTCATGTCACTTACATCCACTGGCTGTAATTTCTGACCATTCGTGGATGCAATATTCCTCCAGATGCAAAATGTTTCAGTGTCCATTTACTGCCCTTTACAAATCCTGCCACAGTGTTTCAGTTGGTGTCAAATCTAAGCTTTTACTAGCCCACTCCATAACCTGAGAATGAAGACGGTGTAATAAAGACTGATTTAGCTTGCTGCTGTTTCTTCCAGCATACTTGCCTCTGGCCATTTTACACTGACTATTTATGAAATCATTACATAGTCATTTTACAGTGCTGAATGACACATGAAGTAGTATACAGGTTAGTGTAAAGTCAGGTGGGTGTTCTGGGAAAGACTAAACAGCATAAAATGCTGCACAGAAAGCAAAGAGAAATCATCTGTTTTCTTAAACGCTCATCTACTTCAGAATCAGGTTTGAGCCTAATCCTGATAACAGAGGCTGACTGGCAAACATAATGTAGAGCCATTCATGTAATATGCATTTCACTACACCAGGCCTTTGGTATGACACACATTCTGATCAAAGAATTTACTCAAGTATTTATTTATTTATTTTTTTGTAGCATCAGAATTGTTGTCTGAAGGACAAAACATGCTTTACTTTGCTAAGTGGACAATTTGCCATAATGGTCTACTTAACGGTCATCTTTTATTCGAACTTTATTTGGATTTTTGAGTTATTACAATCACAACGGACAGAAAAGAAAAAGAGGAAAGAAAGAGAAGTTGGGGAGAGAGTTCACAGAAGGAGAGAGAGAGGGGGAGAGCAAACACTGGAAATCTGCCTCGACACCGGCTGAAGAAAAAACAACAACAAAACAACAAAAACACAGCAGAGAAAGCACGACAACAACCAACATGAGCATATGCAGCGCTCCTAATGCAAGATATGTTTAAAGGCCCCAGCCGAACAAGATAGATGTGCACACAAGCAGGCACTCAGACACACACTGTGTTCATTAGGTTTCTCCACTGAAGTGTCTGATAGTGTGTTATTCTGCATAGTTCTGGGAATAATTAGTGTGAACTTACAATTAATTGTGTGTATCACTGCACTGCTAGTTTCCAAACATGGTTGGTCTATTTGTATTACCATTACTACACCTCTACATGGGTTTTTATATAAAGATGCCAACAGTTTAATAAGGGTGAGGGGATAAATGTGTGTCACCCTCAGGCTTTGCTGTTGGGGCTTTCAAGAACGCAGCTGTAACCAGCATCATACTGTCACCTGAAAAAATCTTATTTGTCAAGAAGAGTCTTCTTGTGCCGAAGGTAGGCAAAATATTTTATTCCCTCCTATCTACTGAGTAATTTGATACGCACTGCTCATTTAATCTGTTACTGATATTTACTGGCTTCCATGGTCAGGAACCATTATATGCTCTTGGGGAACACTAATGAGGAAGATACAATATTGGAGACTCGTCTTTTTAGCTAAAAAGACATTTAAAATGCTGCCTTTGGCTCTTCAGTAGGTAATGCTCAACTTTTCCTAACATGTAAGCAGAAATAAATCCTGCTGATTCAGAGATGATGTTTCTGTGAGTTTGTGAGAGAGTTATATGGTTTCTGAACATTGAGATGTGTGTGTGTGTGTGTGTGTGTGTGTGTGTGTGTGAGAGAGAGAGAGAGAGAGAGAGAGAGAGAGAGAGAGAGAGAGAGAGAGTTGTAGCTGCTTTACAATGCTGATCTCCACCTGAGTAATGAGTTTCTTAATGTATGTGTAAGCGACAGGTTTCCAACAAATTATCCACAGTAGGCACAAACACAAACAATGGCTGAACAAGTCAGCAGCAGAATCGATATAAATCATCTATTTCCTGTGCAGAGCATTTTAAGAGCTGCTTATAATTTCAAAACACCACCCGGACAAAACCACCAATCTCCTCCACTAGATCTCAGCCATCTGTGGACTTATTACCATATTAGTATTGAAGGTGAATTTCAAAATAAAAGGCTGTTTATAAATCAGAATCTTCAGGTTCCTAACTGGATGTCCTTCCTTTCTGCATTCATCTTCTTTGCCCCACTTTCTGTTTGGCATTCTGGCACTTTGGCTCGTCCATGATTTGGATGATAATTTTGTGTTCCCCTCATCTCTGTTTTGTTGTTATCCTGATTTGACCCAGTGCACTCACTGGCTTTTTCATCAAATGTGATTAAGAAGGTGAATTGATCATAGCATGGATACATTAGAGTTTGAGTCCTTCAACAGTTCCAATGCTTGGGCATCTCTTTACTGCTTCATGCACATTGGAATTACTGCTTTGTAGTACGCATGCAGATTAGCTCTGGTGTGCTGTGTCACCCCCATCTAAAAATGCTGAAAACACAGGTTGCCAGAACATCTTGTCAATGGTGTTTAATAGTTGACAGAAAATCTCTCAGTCTCAAAGAGGTTGTGTTAAAGAGAAATGGTCGTAGGACTGCCCCTTAACAAACCCCTGATTAAATGTTGTTTTTGCACCTTTAGATGCTCACTCTATCAAGTGTTCGGTTGGGCAGGCAAGGTTCTGCTTCCGATTGTAGCCCTCATCTCCCACTCTTTGGCCTCCACACCGCTTGCCTCTCTACTACATCAGTCACCTGTATTTAAGAACGATCTCTTGCAGTCTCCTCCAAGCTTTCTCGGATTATTTGCATACCTATTGAGTTCTCTAGCTTATCGTCTTCGTTCTCCTGCATCCCAGTTTCCTCTGTGTGTCTGAGATATGGCTCATATTCACAGATCAACAGTTATGTCCATACATATTTGGACAGAGACACCTTTTTCTAACATTGGTTTTGTACATTACCACCATGGCTTTTAAATGAACTCAGGTGAAGTTGAAATACAGACTTTTAGCTTTAATTCAGCGGGTTTAACAAAAAATGTGAGGACCTACAGCATTTTAAGACAATCCCTACATTTCAGTGGTTCAAATGTAATTGGACAAATTAAATGACTGAAAATAAAATGTTCATTTCTAATACGTTTTCAAAACCCTTTGCTGGCAATGACGGCCTGAAGTCTTGAACTCATGGACATCACCAGATTCTGGGTTTCCTTCTTTTAATGCTCTGTCAGCTTTCAGTTTTTCCGCAGCTTAAGGATGGCTTGTTTCACCTGGATGGAGAGCTCCTTTGACCGCATGTTGTTGAGGCAACTGTCCGATTACCTTTGGTTCCTTTAAAAACAGGGTGGCATATGTTAATAAGCTGAACCTAAACCGTTCATCTGATTTGTGGAAACCGTCAAATGAAAGCTGACAGTCTACACATTATGTCCATGTCCATGATATATAACTATATCATGGAAACTTGAAAGAAACTTGTTTCATTGTTCAAATATATATATATATATATATATATATATATATATATATACATACAGATCTACAGGATCTGTAGACTGCACAGGTAAGAATGTAGGAACTGAGCAGAATATGAGACAATGTCAAATAAAGTACTACAGGAGGCTAAGATATTACCTCTAATTATACCTGTATTAGAAACTTTGGAAGAAAGCAGCAAATTTGTTACATTTATTTATTGAAACTCTGTTGGCACAGTTTTGAAATAATTAAGTCGTTTTTAAATGGAGGAGAATAAAACAGCAGAATGACATTATTGTTAGTCAACAGGGAAATGTAGGCTTGTTTGCCTAATTTTATTCCAGTTTGTAGTTTATCTATATTTTCTCTCAGCTCTCCAGCAGATTCTTTATCATCGTCTTCTCCAAGCTGGTTGACTATGTATATTGACAGTTCTGATAGGAGCGTAATGATCAATAATTTGATAGATGGCATTTGAGAAATTGTTCATCATTTCATCACATGTTCACAGTACTGCAATGTGCACATTGAAAATTCACTGATAAATGACATTAGTGATTTTGAAACCACATGGCCTCATTAGTAGTACGACTGGTCAGACTGAGTGGACCGTGATGAACTGGTTTCACCAGCTGTGACAAAAGTAGTTGAACAGATAAAACAATATGATAAAGTGGGAGAAATGATTATTTGATCCCCTGTGGAATTTTTAATAAGTTGGTATTTGATTCCCTACAACACAGACAACACAGCAAGAAGGTCCTGAGTTCAATTCCACCATCAGGCCGGGGTCTTTCTGTGTGGAGTTTGCATGTTCTCCCCGTGTTTGCGTGGGTTCTCTCCGGGTACTCCGGCTTCCTCCCACCGTCCAAAGACATGCAGTTTGTGGGAATAGGTTAATTAGATAATCCAAATTGCCACTAGGTGTGAATGTGAGTGCGAATGGTTGTCTGTCCCTGTGTGTTGGCCCTGCGACAGACTGGCGACCTGTCCAGGGTGTACCCCGCCTCTCGCCCTATGACAGCTGGGATAGGCTCCAGCGCCCCCCGCGACCCTGAAAAGGATAAGCGGAAGCGAATGGATGGATGGATGGAGATTAAACAGTTACCTATAAATCAAAGTTCTATGAAATTAGATTAAAAAAAATCAAAATCAAGCTCTTTGTCATCTTTGTAGGAAGAGAAATGCTGAGTATGACCCAAAGAACACCATGGTCACAATGGAGCACAGAGGTGGAAACATCATGTTTGGGACTTCATGGAAATGAGGGACCATTGGACAGAACCATGTATCGTGCCAACATGGGCTTTTTCACCAGGTACTGAGTCATGTTTTGTTTGTGGACCAAATACTTATCAAATACTAATTTAAACCTTTATTTAATCTGTTTACTTTTTTCTGGGTTTTTTTCAGGGGTGGGGTGATATTCTTCTCTCCTTTAAATCAAAGTACCTTTAATAAGTAGAGACGGATCATTTCTTTGTAACTGAGCAAAATTATAAATTCAGCCATCGATCAAATAGTTATTTCTCCCACTGTATGTTTGAGAAAAGAAGTTTTGCTCCAACTTTCTTTGGATGTCTACCATGATTTCTGAATAACTTGAGGTTACTCTATTCCGTAACCCCCGTTCTCTGATAACATGAGTGAGGTGTCTCACTATGGGGAACGCTCTCTCAGCGTTGTCCTCAGAAGCCTCTATATCATTACTCCAGCCAGTATTGGCTGGCAGTCGTGACGCTTGCGTCAGGGAGGGGCCACCCTCCTCCCTATAAAAGGGTGTGACGCAGCGTCACCCGTCATTCAAGATAAGCTCACCTCTTCCTCGCTTCGTGCAAGGAGGGTGATCTGGTGAGACACCTCACTCATGTTATCAGAGAACGGGGGTTACGGAATAGAGTAACCTCAAGTTCTCTTTCAAACATTCGTTTCGGTGTCTCACTATGGGGATATGCAGACTCCCGTATTGCCAGATAAGCCCATCTGAACGACTGACTGCCAATTTAGGAGGTCTCGTGGGGACCCACACTTAACACAGTGTGGGCTAGAGACGGTGCAGTGACATCCAACCTGTAAAACCTTGCAAAGGTCAAAGGTGAAGCCCAGCTCACAGCTGCACATATCTCTTCTATAGAGACACCCCTAAAAAGGGCCCAAGAGGTTGCCATCCCTCTGGTAGAATGAGCACGAAGTCCCTCCGGGGGGGGGGGGGGGCAGACCCGTGCTGGAATAAGCCAATTGGATCGCCTCAACAATCCAGTGGGAAATGCGTTGTTTGCTAACGGGCTTGCCAAGATGTGGTTTAGCCCAGGAAACAAACAGCTGATCCGACCTCCTGAAAGCCTTCGTTCTCTCCATATAGGTACATAAAGCCCTAACTGGACAGAGAGCATGTAGGCGCTCCTGTTCAGGGGAGGAGAAAGGAGGAGGGCAAAAAGCTTCCAGCTCCAATGGGGTGCATTGGAGATAAGGATTTTTGGGCACAAAGGCCAGATTTGGCCTGAGTGTGACTCTAGAGTTATCCCGCGTGAATCGGGTGCACTCTTTGTGTATTGACAGCGCATGAATATCACTGACACGCTTCGCAGATGCGAGAGCCAGGAGCAATGCAGTCTTCAAAGACAGGATTTTTATTTCCACCTGGTTTAGTGGTTCAAATGGTGGCTGTGAAACTGCCCCCAGCACCAGGGATAAATCCCACGTGGGAACGAGAGGTTTAGACACCGGGTGGAGCCGTCGTGCCCCTTTCATGAAACGGCAGACTAGCGGGTGATGGCTCACCGGGCCATCCACGAAGCCCACATGGCAGGCTGAAATGGCTGCTAGATATACTTTAATTGTGGAAAAGGCCTTTCCTTTATCTAACAGTTCTTGGAGAAAGGAGAGAATTGTTATCACAGAGCATTGAAAGGAGAGAGTGTGAGACTTTCCTCACCATTCCTCAAATACCCTCCACTTGTTCTCATACAATGATCTTGTGGAGGGGGCTCTAGCACTCTGAATAGTGGCTATAACACCCTGGGGGAGTCCTGCCGTACTCAGATTCAACCTCTCACGGGCCAAGCCCACAGGGCAAGGCGCTCGGGGTGAGGGTGAAAAATCTCCCCCCTGGCTTGGGAGACTAGGTCTCGTCGGAGAGGGAGAGGCCAAGGTTCGCTCCACAAGAGGGGCACAATCTCCGCTAACCAGTGGGACCTCATCCACCTTGGGGCGATCAATATCATTGTTAGCCCTCTCTCTCTCACTCTGGTTAGAGTGGGAGAAATTAAGGCCAGCGGAGGGAACGCATAAAGCAGAGCATGTGGCCAGTTGTGAGCTAATGCGTCTACCCCTAGCAGAGCCTCCTGGTCCCTCAGGGAGAAATACAGTGGACACTGAGCGTTCTCCCTCGAGGCAAACAGATCGACCTGTGGCTGGCCAAAGCGGGTCCAGATTTGGGTCACCACATGTGGGTGCAGGGTCCAGTCCCCGTACTGCGGGTTTCCCCTGGACATTAAGTCTGCTCCCAAGTTCAGAGCTCCTGGAATGTGAGTAGCTCTCAGTGACAACAGATTGATGCTGCTCCACATGATCAGTCTGCGAGCCAGCATGTGCAAGGGAGGGGAATGTAACCCGCCCTGTCTGTTGATGTATGCCACAACAGTGGTGTTGTCTGTTCTGATCAGAACATGGTGGTTTCTCAACAGGGGAAGGAAGTGTCTCAGTGCTAGAAATGCTCTAGCAATTCTAGCCAATTTATGTGAGCACCCCTCTGTTGTGAGCCCCAGCTGCCGCTCACTGCTCTGCCCTCGTGAGTAGCACCCCAGCCCGTGAGACTCGCGTCCATGGTCACCACCTTTCTGTCTGTGACAGCCCCCAGTGACACCCCCTGAGTGAGAAATGTGGGATTTCTCCAACAGTGGAGTGCTGCAGCGCAGTCTGCTGTCACTCTGATATAGCGGTAGGTATGGCGCTTTCGATTCAGTCTCAGTGATGCAACCCATCGCTGAAATTCCCTCATATGCAGTCTGCCTAGTGGAATGACTGCCAGTGAAGACGCCATTAATCCCAGCATCTGCAGGCATTTTCTGAATGGGAGATATCTTCCCAACTGAAAAATGCCGGCATGTGATAGCATTTTTTTTACTCTGTCCACAGAGAGACACGCTCTGTACGAGGCGGAGTTTAGAGCTATTCCTATGAAAGAGATGGCCTGAGCTGGCTGCAGGACACTCTTTTGGTAGTTTATGGTGAAACCCAGAGCCATCAGATGATCCACTGTCAACCTGGTGTGCTCTCTTCCCATTATTTCGGACTCTGATAGCAGCAGCCAATCATCTGTGTATGTTGCTATGCAGATGCCCCGCCTCTTCAGTGGGGCTATGGCTGCCACTGTGCATTTCACAAATACCCGAGGCACAAATAAAGCGCAGGAATTTTCTGTGAGGTGGGTAAATAGGGATGTGAAAGTATGCGTCCTTCAGGTCTATTGATGTAAACCAATCGCCTGGGCGCACTACATGCAGCAGAGTGGTGGTCGTCAACATCCTGAATTTGTATGATCTCAGATGCTGATTCAGAGCCCGTAGGTCCAGTATCGGACGCAGTCCCCCTCCCTTCTTGGGCACGAGAAAATACTTTGAGTAAAAGCCGCATTGGCTCTGCTCCTGGGGTATTTCTCGTACTGCTCCCTTTGATAGCAAGGTAGTTATTTCTTCTTGCAGGATCCTGGCTGATTCGCCTTTTGCAAGAGAGAAAATCACTTTGTGAAATCTGGGAGGAGTGGTTGCGAATTGCAAACGATAGCCTCGCTCTAATGTCCTCACAACCCATTCTGGCGCAGCGAGAGCTCGCCATCTCTCTATTCTTGCTGACAGCGGCCCCAAAGACAGGCACTCCACAGTAGACGGAGCTCTGGCTCCCTCTTGTGGCGGAAACTGGTCCTTCGGGCCAGACCCGACTGCGCATGCGCGGGTGGCCCGCGCTTGGCCAGCGCTTATGGGGCCGGACACCACTGAGGGAATCAACCTCGGTGGTGTCTGGGTGCGTGGGGGCATTATGTTTTTCAACATGCTTTCTGTGTTTTTCACACATTTTTCCCGTGCCCTTGGCGACATGCCTGGATGCAACGGGTGAGTTTTTAATAAACAGTGTGTTTTGTGAGACAGACATGCTTGATTCAGCTGAACAGTGTCTCGCCGTCTCTTTGTTGAAATGCGCTCTGTGGGATCCAACTCGAGTCCCAGGCGCTGAAAGGTGGAGGCAGAACACACTTCTCCGAACGGGCTCCGGAACTGAGCCCTGGAGTTTCCCTCCCACTAGGGTTATATCTGGGACTCTCCACCATTTGACCTTAGAACTGAAGAAGCCTCTCGGATGAGAGGTGAAACGTCTTCAAGTAACTTAAAGAAGTCCAGACGCTTTTCTTTGCAAGCTCCTTTGACTGAGCCCTGGAGTGAACTTGGAGCCCGGGCTGGTCCGGCTCCGATCTCCCCGTGGGGGATGTTAGGCAGTCCGCTTCTTCTTGCGGTCCGACTGCTTGGCTGGTGGTGGGGCACCCTGAGCGGCAGCAGGCGGGATCCTGGGGACCCTGGGCCGCGACCTGCGGGGCTGGGCGGCGAGGGATTTTAAACGTCGGCACGCCGGCTGGACGGCTGGTGACCTGAGCGAACGTGCGGCGACTGGGTGGAGGCACAGCCTGGGTCTTCCTAGGGAGACACAGCTGCAGGGCCTCTCCCTCTTTCTTTTTCTCCTCGCACCGTCTTTGCATGGTGGCAACGGCGGTCCCGAAAAGCCCAGCGGGGTCGATGCTTTCGTCCAGAATGTCACGTTTTTCTCTGTCCGAAAGGCCCGACAAGTTCAGCCATCTTGCCCTCTCCTGTAGGACGATGATGCTGAGGGCTCTGCCCGCCGCTTGTACTGCTGCTCTAGTGAGGTGGAGACACTGGTCCGTAACTACGCCCAGCTCTTCCCACAGCTCGCTAGCATCCGGGTTCGCAGCAGCCTGGTCCTGGAGCTCCGCCGAGTAGGCTAGCAGGAGCGATGAGGCGTTCAATGCCCTCGCGGTGGTGGCAACCGATTTATACGCCTTGTCAGCCAGGGAGGACTGCAGGCGTTCGGCCTTGGAGGGCAGGGACGGACCAGATGACATGGAAAGTTTCTGGTTTGGGTGGAGATGAGAAGCCACCAGATTCTCCACTGTGGGAATTTGGTAGATGCCCTTCTCTTTCATTCCAGCGCAGTCAAACGCCGCCGCTCCCTGCACGGGGTTGGGTGACGAAAATGGCTTTGCCCAGCAGCGTGTGACCTTGTCCACGCATTCGGGGAAAAGCGGCAGTACCTGCTTAGTAGTGCGCTTTGCTACGGGGAGCCTTTTACCCTCGTATCGTGAGGTGGAGGTCTCCGTTGTCACCGCGGGCCATGGGATTGCCAGCTTTTCAGCTGCCTGTTTTGCAACGTCAAATAGCTCCATGCCGCGGGACTGTGTGCCGGGGTTATCACAATCGGCCCCTTGTGTCGCAGAATTTCGACCAGAGGGGGCAAAGAAAACGTCGTCATCCTCGTCCGAGACGAGATGTTCCGACGCTCCCTCAGAGGATTCGCTGAGTAGCTCGTCATTAGCCTCGAGAGAATCAAACACAGCTTCGCAGCTGACCTCGGCATCATCCACCAGCGGGAGGACGATATCCATCTTGTCGCCCCAGCTGGTGCCTGGTGTGGCGGACTCAGTGTGCTCCATCGGTGGGCCGACTGGAGACAGCATTGGGTCCTCCTTCGACAAGCTAGCCTGGCGGGCTAGCCTTCGGCGAAGGCTTTTGTGGGTGAAGCGAGCGCAGTGTTCGCATATACCCGGTGTGGAAATAGCTGCTTGGGCGTGTTGCACATCACACATCACACGCGTGTCATGTGTATCTGAACCTGAGATTTTGCAACCGCAGGAGCAAATTCTGGGCAGCGGTTTGCGGTCTGCCATATTAAGGAAGCTTGGTGTAGCTAGCTTGGAATGGCTGGACGGCTAACGCTGAACTTTTTTTCTTTTCTTCTCTCGGTCGGGTAGCTATGGTGAGCTAGTATGACCTAGCTAGTGTGGTGGCTAGCGCTTGCGCTACTTGGCTTGGTGGCCGTGTGTAGCAAAGACAGATAGCTTGGTCAGCTAACTGTTGAGCTAGATGCGTGGTGGCAGCTAACACACTCTCCGACCTGGCTCTGTGGTGAAGAGCAGGTGACACGAAACGCGAGCCGTGCTAGCGCCCGGTGACCAAGGTGTTAGCTTGCTCGTGTGGACAGTTAAGCTAGCACTCACGTTCACAGTCAGGAGAGATGAGGATTCTAAGAAGCGAGAAGAGGAAATTGAATGACGGGTGACGCTGCGTCACACCCTTTTATAGGGAGGAGGGTGGCCCCTCCCTGACGCAAGCGTCACGACTGCCAGCCAATACTGGCTGGAGTAATGATATAGAGGCTTCTGAGGACAACGCTGAGAGAGCGTTCCCCATAGTGAGACACCGAAACGAATGTTTGAAAGACAACTAATTACATTCCCAGAGGACACCAATATTTTCAAAGAAGGAGACATTGTGAGCAGAGCAGACTGATGAAGCCAGGCTATGCAGTGACAGTAACCTACTAAACACCCCACAGGTGGGGATGGGACAAGACAACATTATGGTTTGCTATAGATACAGACAGTGTTGGAGAGTAACGGAATACATGTACCGCCGTTACGTATTTAAAATACAAAATATGAGTAACTCTATTCCGTTACAGTTACCGTTTAAAAAGGTGATATTTAGAATACAGTGACTTTGTTGAAATAAATGGATTACACGGCGGTACTTTCCTGTTTCATATTGTGGCGGGTCAGGACTGTTTGGGTTTTGTTTGACAGCTACGTTCTGTTGTTCCAGGGGGCAGCTTTACAGTTGCCATGGTTACAGGGTGACGCTCTCTTTCTGCGTGTTTCCTGGGTGAGAGAGGCCTTTTTGTTGTTGTGCTAAGCTAATGGGCAGAATGCTACCGGTATAGCTCTAAAGAATGTAGCATCATAGGCAGTGTAGTCCGTGCTGCAGGGAGAATGGACTGCCAGACACGTTATGTGTCTGTGAGCGAGGGAAGGAGAAAAAGGAAAAGTACGAGCTGTCATCGAGCAAAAATGGGAGCTGGAAGCATGTAAATATAATAATAACCACTGCAGCCAAGAAGAGTGCCTGACGAGCCCAGTTGTAAGTACGCTATTAAGACTCGACTGTACACCGTGTTCGTGTTTTCCTCCAAAAACAATAAGTTCCGTTGGAGCAGCCTTTCAACGCCTCTCTCTGTCTCTCGCTAGCAAAGTTGACCCAGACAACAAAGTATAGCTAGTTTTCGGCTACGAGCCCCAACACTGGATACAGATGATCTGGAGAAAGAAAAGACAGACTTTTCTTTTAAGAATTAGTTTCACTATGACTAGTTTAGGAAATATTGTTTTACAATTACTGTTTCCTTTGCTCTCTCAACGCTAACTCAAATGAGTTAGTGTTTGGACAATGAGAACTCGTACCTCAAGGTTAAGAAGCTCATGGTTGACGTTTGGTTATATTCTATAAGCATAATATGCTGCTTATCTTAATATACATAAGAGCTGTTTTTAGTTCCATTTCATGTGAATCGGTTGCTGCACAACTTTGACTTTCTGAGGTCTAAGTTCTCATCAGCAAGGGCCTCACCCTCATTTTAGTCCCAGTTTTGTCTGTTGGCAATCAGGAAATGTAACTTTTCCTCTAATTACATTGCTTTCCATTTTTTTGACATTCAGAAAACAAAATAAGAACAATTTTCTGTTGGAAAACATAAGTCTAGGCTAGGGTTTGGAGCTCGTTGGTTCACACAGAAAAGAAACATGTTGCGTATTTTGAGGTAACATAAAAACAAAGTCAGCGTACTGGGAAGCATCAGTTTTGATTTTATTTACTTTTTGTTCATTTCACATTATAAAGACTTTTTTCTCTCATCTGTGGACACAAGCTTCCTGCTGATTTTCTGCATTACTCAGACCATAACTGAGGCGATCTTGACACTCAGGTTTCTGAAGCAGCAAATGGAATAGAAAGTTAAGAGCTATCTTCCCTTTATAGTTAGTATTTCTAACATTTATATGAATAAGTGGGTTTATCTGCAATTGAAATCAGTTAAAATAAGCTCAGTCCACAGCCGCTTTTTTTTTAGAATCGTTAGGCTTTAACAGTAGCTCATAGATGTTATAAAATATTAAACATGAGAATAAAATAATAATAAAAATTTTTGTTTTATCTTTTACTTTTCTCATTGTTCATGTTTCAGAGCTTTTATTCTTAAGTTTGCCTTAAAACTTTAGCTCCCTCGCCAAACAGCATATTAATAGACAGTGTAAAAAATGGATTTAATTGACCACATGATAATACCTCTGCCAGGACAGCAAGTTCTAAAATGTGTGGTCTTTTGTTTTCGCCTGACTGCTTCCATAAGTTTTCTTTGTGTTGTGGATTGTTTTAGGACCCCTTGATTTGCATAGCCTACAGTCACTATTTAATTCAGAGAGCTCAAATGAATGATATATGTGAATCACAATTACAGGTACATATTCGCGGACACCCTTTGAAGTTTTAAGACCACACTGTCACAGAACCGCCTCATTTATGATGCCTCTTGAAGTAAAACTTCTACAGAACTACAGAAATGTGTCACGGCTGGCGGGGTGAGCCGTGTGGTATGGAGGAAAAGGAGGACCCAAAATGCAGGCAGCCGACAGATGATATGAGTGAGGGTTTATTTACAGGTGACAGTGGCAGAACAGACAACGAAGCATGAGAAAACAACCGAAGAAACCTAACTAGGAGAACTAAATGACAAACCTGAGAGCATACAAAAGGGGTGTGGGGCAGAGAGACGCAGAGACAGGAACGGAACACCATAGAACGCAGACGAGCCGACGAGAAGCACAGGCAGACACCAACTATAAATACATACACCAGGTAATCAGGAAATGGCACACAGGAGGGGACACAGCTGGAACTAATGGGTATAACGAGACACAGACCTACAAAGTAAAACAGGAAACACACAGACTGTTTTACAACAGAAAACTCGGGGACCTGTACAGAGCACAAAGGGAGACACAGGTAGGGAAAATAAACACTACAACCAAACCCCAACAACCAATACAAAATCAGAATAAACTAGAAAATAATAATCACAAACTCAAAGCGCTGGGTCACCGACCCAGGACCATGACAAAATGGCATATTCCACAGAAGCTCTGAGCTAACGAATGTAAAATCACAGGGGTGAAGAAAGCATTCTTTATTTAAAAATAATAATAACAAAAATGTTGTGTTATCATGTAAAAGAAGCACATCTTACACACACATTTATATTGTATCAATGTGGAATTATTGCTGTATTTAATTGCGCTTAATATATCCAAAATGAAGCATTTAGCCTCAAACAATAATCTGCTGGAGTTTATTATGTGATGGTATATTAGCAATAATGTGCAGGTGTTATGTGCAATGTATTGTTGGGTAGTTACATTTGTAAATTTATATAGAACATACATTTATTGATATTGTATCTCATGGTAAATGGCCTGTATTTGTATAGCCCTTTACTAGTCCCTAAGGACCCCAAGGCGTTTTACACTACATCCAGTCATCCACCCATTCACACACACATTCACACACTGGTGATGGCAGCTACATTGTAGCCACAACCAGCCTGGGGCGCACTGACTGAGGCGAGGCTGCCGGACACTGGCGCCACCGGGCCCTCTGACCACCACCAGTAGGCAACGGGTGAAGCGTCTTGCCCAAGGACACAATGACCGAGACTGTCAGAGCCGGGGCTCGAACTGGCCACCTTCCGATTACAAGAAGAACTGCCAACTCTTGAGCCACGATCGCCTCATATATAAAATCTATTTTTAACTGCAAAGTCTCAGCACATTCTGAGAAGATATCGTAAGTCTGAGTATTTTTTAGGTATTATGTGGTTTCTAAGGATTCAGACCAGCAGCCTTTAAAGACATAAAAAGCCTTGGAACCTTTCTATCCTATTTTATATTTTGTTGTCAAGTCTGACAATTTAACCAACTTTATTTTCAACTTACAACGTCTGTATTTGGAGTGTATGTGACTTTGCAGTACAGTGTAAATGCAGTGGTGTTGCAACAAAACCACAGTCCAAAACACGTTAACAGCATTAACAGATCACATTAGTTTCAGTTCAAATGGGGCTTCTTCATTATCTTCTTCATTTTTCGTATTTGCCTTCTTCCTAATTTCTTGGGTTTTTTTTTCACATTTGTTTCAGATGAAGCAGACCTACTAGGCGTCAGCTACCATCAAACAGGCCATTTTAGCTCCTACTAACAATCAACAGGTGGGCGGATTTCAGATGTAAGTGGGAGAGAATAAATAAATACATAGACTATATGCATTAAAAGGGTTAAGTTTAACCCTAATTCTAAACCCAAGGCTCACAAGCCACATGCAGCTCTCCTGAGCCACAGGTTGCCGACCTTTGTACTAGACCACGGCCATATCTAAGTCTTTGGGAATCCAGTCGATGAGGGACACCGATTATCCCCAAAAGGAGTACGTTTTTTTTCTCTTGGAGAAAAAACTGTTCCAAATTTTCTCCAGAGCTAATACCACAGCTGACCGCTCATCCAGGAGGTCATGAAATAACTTAGAATAACATCTAAAGCACCTCACTTAACTCTGTTAGGGTCACTGTTCATAATTCAACTACAACAAAGCGACTAGGCAAAAATGACATGTTCACAGAGTGCAAAGAGGTGAACTCAGATGTTGAACTCTTATGAAATGAGATGGTATCAGCAAGGTGTGCCTAATAATGTGAATGTAAAACAAACAGTTTAAATAATCTGAATAGTGTGTAGCTCAGGAAAACAGGATGCAGTATGACCAAATGAATCAAATAAATACAATAAAGCCAAAATAATAAATATAAATATTAAATTATAATCTATAAAATAATGAATCAATAGGTGGAACTATGCCAAACAAAGCAAAAATACAACAGTATAGATAATGTCAGATGGCATTAAAGTGGCTGAACACAACTGTGTAAACTGTAATGAAAGGTGCAGTGTAAAACAGTGTATCAGTATAAATGTGACAGTGCATGGTTGAAAAAAAAATGTTAATATAATGAATACATTTGAATAACTGACCCCTGACCCTTGAAAAACACCAGATCTGACCACGCCACATTGATGGCGTTCCACTCCAGACTGCATCTAACCAGGAAACTTTGCATCTAAAGGTTTTCATAGAATTTGTAACCAACCAACCAAAATAACAAAGAAATTGTTCTGCCTCACAACAGCAGGGTTGCAAAGTTTCTCTATAAAGAAAAAAAAAACTAAAAATAAAAGACAATCAGTAGAAAGGAGTCCTGGTGGTTTGGCAGTCCAGTGCTGCTATTGCTCTGCAAGTGACCAACCATGATGCTATGTTCTGCTCTTTCTTTGATTGTTGTATAAGATCTACATAACAAGGGGGCTACTTTGTGCTGTTCAGGGCAATGTGACAGGGTCTCAATCTTTGAACCCTGACTTACAAATTCATTTGTAGCAGCGCCCTGTGAAGTGAACATGCTCAGAGCCAGCGAAGTGCTACATCTGTAAAGAATGCCTTTGAAGAGTCAGCAAGTGATTGAAGACCACTGAAGGTCAGGGGTTCAACCTCCCAAATTGCCTGCACAAAACAATTCTTTCTCTCCTTTTGCCCATCTGTCTCTTATTATGGTGAATTTCTAGCATTGTCTAGAAGCATCAACAACTGCATGTTTGAAATTTGCTCTGATCTCATACTGACTGACTAATGTCTGTTTGAATCCATGCTGTCTTTCCTCTTTAAATGCACATTTACTGCATCACCAGAGGTAGTAATGGAGGTGTTTTATTTATCTATTCAGCCTTTTAAAGTCTTAAAATGAATTAAAAGCATATAGAATGTGTAAACTGAGCATATACTGTATTAAGATACATTTAAAACTGTAAAGTACAACAAATGCAGGCAATGTGAGTCTTCTCAGAGAAATCCTTTGCCCTATGTGGCAATTCAAAGTTCTTTAAAGGTAGTGTGCAAATTATCACAACTAGATTTCAGTAGATGATGGACTGCAGTCAACTGAATTTTGTTTTCTTAACCCTACCAAAAAACAGAAGTGCATAATCCTTCAAGTATCTTGGTGTCCATATCTCCTCAGACCTGACATGGTCTGCCCACATTCAGGTCCAGACCAAAAAGGCGAGGCAGCGCCTGTACCACCTACGAGAACTGAGAAAGTTCAGTGTCTCTCCAGAGATCCTGAGGATTTTCTATACAGGTGCTGTGGAGAGCATCCTCACACAGAACATCACATTCTGGTTTGGGAACAGCTGTGTTAAAGACCAAAAAGCTCTTCAGAGAGTGATCCATTCAGCAGAACGCTGCTGCCGGACTGCTCTACTCCCGCTTCAGGACACCTACACCAGGAGATGCAGGACTAGAGCAGCGCAGACACTGAAGGACCCGTCCCATTCTGGCAACAAACTGTTCCAACTTCTGCAATCCGGTAGAAGGTTCCGCATCATCCGGGCAAGGACAGAGAGACTCAAGAGGAGCATCTATCCCCAAGCCATCCGGGCCCTAAACCAACCCCCACCCCCAAATTTGAAATTTGTACATTTCAAATTCCGTTAATTTTAAATATGTTTATATTGTCCATTCTGTAAAACAGTCAGATCGTCTATTCTTATTTAATTCACTTAATCTACAGAATTCACCTGCTTGCTGCATATATTGTGCAAAACAGTGGCATTAATGTACAGTATGTAGTGCATAATGTTGAAGTTCTAGTAGTGGAGGTGAGGTGTCTATGAAGTATTCAGCAGTCTGATGGCCTGGTGGAAAAAGCTTTCTCTCAGTCTGCTGGTACGGGACCGGATGCTGCAAAACCTCCTGCCTGATGGAAGTAGTCTGAACAGTTTATGGCTGGGGTGACTGGAGTCCTTGATGATCCTCCCCGCTTTCCTCAGGCACCGCTTCCTGTAGATGTCCTGGAGGGAGGGAAGCTCACCTCCAATTATCCGTTCAGAGCACCGCACTACTCTCTGGAGAGCTTTGCGGTTGTAAGCGGTGCTGTTGCAGTACCAGGTGGTGATGCATCCAGTGAGGATGCTCTCAATGGCACAGCGATAGAAGGTCCTGAGGATGCGGGGGCTCATGCCAAATCTTTTCAGTCTCCTGAGAAAAAAGAGGCGCTGCTGCGCCTTCTTCACTGTTTTGTTTATGTGTACTGACCACGTAAGATCCTCAGCCAGATGTACACCAAGGAAGCGGAAGCTGCTCACTCTCTCCACAGCAGCGCCGTTGATGGTGATGGGGGTGTGTACTTCTCGGCACCTCCGGAAGTCCACTATCAAATCCTTTGTCTTTGCGACGTTGAGGGTGAGATGGTTGTCTTGACACCAGTGGGTCAGGGCGCATCACCGTTGGTGATAAGACCCACCACTGTAGTGTCATCCGCAAACTTCACAATGATGTTGGAGTTGTTAGTGGCCGTGCAGTCATGGGTGTAGAGTGAGTACAGGAGAGGGCTCAGTACACACCCCTGTGGAGCACCAGTGTTCAGTGTGATGGGGGATGAGGTGATGCTGCCCAGCCTGACCACTTGGCGTCTGTCAGTCAGGAAACTAAGGATCCAGCTGCAGAGGGAGCTGCTCAGTCCTAGATCCTGCAGTTTCCTGTCCAGCTTCAAGGGAACGATGGTATTGAATGCTGAGCTGTAGTCTACAAACAGCATTCTCACATACGTGTCTCTCTTCTCCAGGTGTGACAGGGCAGTGTGTAGTGTCAATGCTATGGCATCATCGGTGGACCTGTTGTGGCGGTATGCGAAGTGTAGAGGGTCCAGTGAGTCGGGTTAAAGACTGACTGGATAATACATTCAAGAAACATCAGTATTTGGTAGCCCCCTCCAGAATGGGCAAAGGTTGTATTGGCTGCATTGCCTATAAAGCGAAACTACAGTAGTTCTCACCACTGCACGCTCGTGTTCTCACAAGAAGAGGATTCCAGTATTCCAGATTTCTGTTTGTGAGGAAATGAGAAAGTCTAAGCAAAATAGGTAAAGCTTATGTCTTTCAAACTATCCATCTTATTGTTTTTGAAGCTGGTATATCTTATGTGTTGCTGTTTGTAGTAGCAGTTACTAAAGAAGCACCTAGAGCAAAGATGCATGAGCTAATATTTTCAACTCCCACTGGTGGTAGTAGTATGGTATTACATACTATTAAGTATTACATAGTAATACATAGTATTAAGCAACCTTAAGAAATTTGTATTTATTTGAATGCAAAAGGGCTAAATAATACAGAAAATAGCTTATTTGTCCACTTTTGTTTTAGCCAAGCTAACAGCTTCAGAAGTGGCAATATTGATTTGATGACTCATCCAACACTTCCATTTACAGTTTTCTAATTTTAGACATATATTCATGGTCCCCAAGGATGAATCAACAATTGTTACCCAGGTGCAGCAGATTTTACCTTTTAGCTACATATTTTGCCAGATGATTTGTGTTGTATAGAGAAACAGCTACATTTCTGTATATAGAATTTACGTGTGTTTCCAGTGTCATAGTTTTAAAAGTGCATTTTTTCTGTGAAATGGTGCGTTAAAAGCAATGTATAAAATATATAGAATAAAGTACAGGAATAAGCATTTTAGTGTAATGAAGAACCTTTCCTGTAGCTCCTTGGCTGGACTGTTGTGACTTTGGCAATATCCTCACTATTAACAGGCCAAAAATTAAACCACTCAAATCTCCTCATTAGCACTGGCATCAGTGTCAGCTTGTTTTTCTGTGATGTGTTAAAATTAACTTTAGCTGCTAAACATCATCTTATTATGGATGTAAGTTTGCTTATGTCAGGATATCTTAACGTACTGTCCAGCTTACAAGTAAGAACATTTGATGTTGACTTGTTTGACGTATTCATGTGTTGATGGTTTTTATCTCTTAGTGCTCATTTTTATTAAAAATGAAAATAAACCAAAATAACTTTTCACTCCAGTCTACCAATTAGCATCCACTGAGATGAAACAGTTTGTAAGAAAAAAAAATGCAGAATGAAGACAAAAATAATAAAGAGCTTTAATCATTCTTACAAATAAGGATGAAGTCCAGGTTCGACCTTGAGCAAACATCAAAACAACAAACACACGTGAATAAACAAACAATTGTTCATGTTGCTTTTAATACCTGCCAGTAAACAAGGTAGAAGTCAGAGAAAATAATGTAAGTGAGGTTTTATGAACCCTTGTTTATGCAGATGAGCTATCATTTGTCAGTTTTCTTCAAAGGGAGAAAAAAACTTCAAAGAGAACGTGCAGATACCGAATGGGTCATTTCACTAACAAGAGAAAAGCGCGGAGTTTGAGCCTCATGCCAAAGGCTTTAAAAACAAATCCTCATCTCAATGGTAAGTGTGAAAAGTAGGATAAAACCACACGTGCTACTTTATGATATTCTCCTAGTGCTGCTTTGATGAATCGCTATAGCAACTGCGTTTTCTATTGTAACAGTTTTAATAGGACATATTGTTACTAGACTATACCATGAACATAATTCAGTGTAATTACTGCCTCCACTAATTTAAGGCTGTTGGAGGGCTGTAGCCTATCCCAGCCGTCATAGGCTGACAGGCAGTGTACACCCTGGAGAGGTCTCCAGTTTGTTGAAGGGCTAACAAAGAGAGAGACGGACTACGGGCAATTTAGAACCACTAATTAACCTAAACCCACTAACTGCATGTCTGTGGACTGGAGGAGGAAACCGGATTACCTGAGAGAGCCCACAGAAACATGGGCAGGACTCCACACAGAAAGGCTCCGGCCAGACGATGGATTCAAACCCGTGACAGGTGGTGCTGCAGATAAAAATTACTCTTCATCTCCATAAATTTGTAAATATAAGACTGACTTATAGCCACCTTGATGTCACTCATTGGTTTGTATGCTCCCACTCTGAAGCTTTCTATTCTGGCTGCATGGGTTGTTGAAATAAGAGAAGGGTGGATGTGGCTAAGAAGACACTGCCTGCTTATATTTGATACAGTTTGTGAAAAGCAGGTCAAAGTCCAAGGCTTTATGGTCAAATACCATCTAAATGAGAGCATAATTTACAAAATGGCCATGTTAGCTAGACCATCACAAGGAAAATATTTACCAAGGTCATACATCAAGTGATCAGTAGGGTCATCTTCTCATGGGCTTCACTTTATTGCAGTTGCAGAGGATTTACCACTGAGTGGCCATTAGAAAGAATGTTTATGACACTTTCACACTTTTCACACAAGCCGCATAATATCCAGTCTATATAACACTTATGTACTTTTTATTTATTGCAAAATTAGAATCATTTACAAGCTCTGACTTGATCTTTGATGCACTATAAATACTGTGTATCTATGAAACAGGTCTGTTTTGGTGACAGTTCATATTTTAAGATTATTCTTTTTTCATGCGTCCTAAGAAGATTAATGTTGTTATGCATAAATGAATACTTGTAAATTTTGTAACAAATAAACACAATCAATCAAAAACTACAGATAACAAAACAAGTACAGCTTCTTAAGACAAATAATCCTCTTAACATCAATGGGGATTTTCTGTTTGAAAATGATAGGGACATTGTTAGAGTGGAAAGCACAAAGCTTTATTACTTTATTTGCCTTAGAACAAGTCAAAGTGAGTAACTGTCCATGAGCATCAAAGACTAAGGGATCCAAAAACGATTTGGTTCATTCATCCTCATTGGTGTTGACAATAAATTAGTCACATTTTCAAGTTATTAATACAGATGAGATTATACCTAATTTATTACCTAATTTCTGTCCGGCCCTGGACTGTAGACAGGTAAGATCTAAAGTTAGCACAAACAAAAGTAAGGAAATTTGTGTTTGGTTGTTTTTGTTTTTCATTGTCACAATACTTCTTTCACATTAAATCTTCTGCCATTGGAAAGCCTGTTTATTCCCCTTAAATGGTGGCACGTTTGGGTTGAGCAGCAGAGTTGAGTATGTGGGTTGGGATCATGGAAAACCGTGACAAATCTTCTCTTAACAGACATCCTTTCTACAGTATAGAGAAATATATTAAGTAATAATTTACTTGATAATTATATAATTGCTATGTTTATTTCTAAGACCTTTGCTGTTGTTCTTCGGTGACGTATACAACCAAAATAAAGCTGTGCTTAATAAAACTTCTACAAACTAAAATATGAAATATTGTTTCAACAAAGGAAGACACACGGAGTTCCTTTACACACTGGTAAAAATAGCCATTCCAGTTATCCAGACTGTTAAAGTTTTGCATTTATAAAAAAGTTATTTTTGGAAAGTTGCAAGAAGCTCAAATATTTTGTCTTGATATACAATCCATGTGCCTGTTTTGTAATGCCTTTATCTTTACAATAAATGTCATTGAGCTGCCAACATGTTCTCAGTAGCCACACTGATGGGAAATATGTTGAAATGAAGTGAAATTATTTTCTTTGTGGGAACTTGCTGACAGAAGCTACTTGTTCTTTTAGCAAAAGTAGAGCTATTGACTAAGTATGTACTGTACTACATAAATGCTGTTGAAAACTGAATTTAACAGCATATATGTAGACCTCCGGCATAATGAAACAAATTACTAGTGAGTGAAGAAGGTGCTTCCTGATTGACTTCACTGTTTGAAAGTGGGGTGTTAACAAGTATTCCATACAGCACACTGTCAAAATGTTTGTGTTTTTGGAGGTCAAAGCTCTAAATCAGACCTCCGGGGATATGCCTCATGTCTAGCACCACCATTGAAATGACATATTCTGCCATGTTTCTTGTCTCCAGGCCAGCCAGTTTGGCCTCACAGTGAAGGCCTCTGTATGCTGACTAATTCTGGGCAGTTCCAGGCTTTGAAATAGGGTAAAATGATTTGATTTGACTTCCAACACATTACTTCCTCAAGGTCTCCTAAAAGATGAGATAGCCTTTATTTGTCAGTTGCAGGTCTTTTGCCCACAGCCGAGATGACAGACCTTGCCGACCGTACATACAATACACAAACATCACATTGGGGAGACAGGTCAGGCTAGGTAGCGAGGAAAAAAAAACATCGAAATGTGTAACGCAAAAGGATAATACAGGAATGCACAGATATCAACACACCATAGCACAATAAACACAGACAAGCAACATGGGAAAGAGTTCCAGTGTGTACATCTGATCTGGGACCGCTGCAATCTTTCGACTGCGCCTCCAACTGACCCGATGTCCACATCAGAGGGGAGGTAAGCGTTGGAGGTGGCGTTGGATCCGGGGTAGGGAGGGTGATGCGTCAGTGAGTGCTTATCAGTATCAGTATATGTATGTGTGTGCGTGTCGATAGTTCAGCTGAGACAGTGTCCTTCGCCCTGCTAGGCTAAGTAAACAGTCTTCCAGCCAACCCAGGTGGCCTTGCATGGAATGGGAAGGAACAGACTAAACACAGTCGTTATCAGGGTGTTTTGTTCAGCTCCGGCCTTGTAGCTGGCGCCGAGAGGGTATCCGGATGAAGTGATGTTAATTTTTTACTTTAGTGCAAACAGCTCATATGAATTTCAAAGCAGTTCTACAGTCCAACACTGGTCCCATTGGAGAGCCACGAGCTTCGCCATACTTGCATTCTGTGATGTTGTCATTTCTTGTGCTCAAGGAGCCGATTTCTGAGAACTCACGGCAGTGTGCCTCCCCGAGATGTCATCCAATTTTGCGCCCAGAGATGTTATTCTGGGCTAGCCCTTCCGAGATGTATCCAGTCTGCAGTCAGAGATCTTATTCTGAGTATTCACAGCAGCCATAGCCTCTCCAAGATCTTATCCGTGGTGACTCAATGAGCCCATTTTGAGAAACTCACGCCTCTCCGACCAAGTGAAACGACCATTACTGGTGCAGAAAACCCTGAAAGAGACAAAGAGAGGGTGAATGAATTTTTTTGGTTTCTTATTTTTTGCACAAATTTTCATCAGTTTACTACACATTGATTTGTTCCTGTTTATCTGCAAGAGATACAACCTCCAGTCCAACGGTAGTGTTGGCTGTTCTCTGCTATGTTCTTGGCAGTGTGGCCATAATGACGAGGGAAGAGGAGGGCGCAATGCCAAGCAAGAAATCAATACCTCAGGAAAATAAGATGCTAACTTAGCAGCTGCTGCGAAGAACTGATTTGGTGTGTGGGTGAGTCAGTGGAAGAGAGCGTGTGTGATTCTGCATGTGAAGTGCAACTCAACAGTCCTGTCAGAAAGGGCAAAATGAAACAAATTACATTTCCAAACAAGGTCACTGTTTAAACATATCACTGTGGCACACACACACACACACACACACACACACACACACACACACACACACATATATATATATCTTCTAAAGTTTGTGTTGCTCCACCTGATTTCGCCATGAAGTCTACAACATGTAACAGATGTGTATAAAGCTCTACTCCACTGGTAGTGGGGTCTGGTTTCTTTGTCATAATGTGTCACTGAAGGGCTGTGCGTCCAGATTATTCCATTACTCTTTAATGAATTTAAAGCTGTTAATTATATTGACAGCTCTGACAGCTCTCCCACTGCAGCTGTTGTATTTACTGCATGCTGCTGCATGAACTAAGCCTCTGTACCTTTTCACTCACTGCCGTGTCATTAAAGCTATTCCATTTTCAGATCTTAGTTATAAGCATGTAATTGTGCCAAATGGTCTGGATGGATTTTATAAAGCAAAAACTGATGAATGACTGATAAAATGTTGCTCGGTGTATAAGGTCAACCCTTCTGACATAAAGAGGCTCACTTAGCCATATTTTTAAAGCCATCTAGTTTCACAATTCCTTGTTTTCTTTAAAGCAGAGGAAGCAAAATATTGTGGGCGATTCCAGTTACATCTGCAGTTTTCACTTGCACAATTTCTATTGAATCGAATTTACAACTCGACTGCTCTAAAATGACCAACAGACCTTTTAATACAGAGACTAACATGTCAGCTACTCTCATTTATTTTTTGTCTTGTAAATCCACTGGAGGGATGTGTACATTAGTAAGGACTTTAGACACAGCAATAAACTGGTCAAACGGTTTGAGCTCTAATTAGCTGGGAAATACAGGATGCTCATTTTGTGAGCGACTGAGGCATCACAGCCTCTCTGGCCCTGTGAATATGCAGTGAGCCAAACACTCCTTACTATTTTATAGCTTTGTTTTTGTTTTTTGGTAACTTAAATTGATCGTATTTAAAAAAAATAAACAAATAAAGATCTATTTCTGAAACAGCACAAAATTACAAAACAGCCAAAAATGTGGTTTGAAACCTCACGGTGATCTTGCTCTGTCACTAAAGACAAGGTACGAGTTTTGTTAATCATATAATACTTATTTAATATAATTTATAGCTTTAGATTTACTTTCAGGGTAAATAAAAAAATCTCTCACAAATAGAAATCCCCTTGACAAATTGTTAAACAGTCAGTGAGAGTGGACCGATCTCCCACCATAAACATGCATTAAAAGATGTGACTGCAATATGGCAACTGCACTGAAGTACATGATTTAGGTTTTAAATTATTTAAATTTGGATATGCAGGACCTGTGTTATCTTCATTAGCATGAACCACACGGGGGCATTCTTACAAAACGATAGTAAAAGAAAAGTTTTGGAGCTGATGTGACTTTGCTGTCACTTTTTTCCTAATTAGATGTAACCCAGTATCTACAATAGCCACACAATAAGTCACAGTGAAGTCATGGACATGAATGTGACAGCCATGTTTGCTGTGTGATTCACGCTGGGATAAACACAGAAGTCTCTGGCCTGCCCTGCATCTGTCCGCCCACCCAGCACTTCCTTCCCTCATGCTGGGTGCTGTCCAGGCTGTACATGAGTCTTTGCCAGCTGGCAGCCACTTGATGCTCAGGGCACAATCTCTACATGCACATGGACTCCATCTACAACTGGCTGTGAACAGAAGAAAGCGCCATGATCAATTAATCATACATACCACACTCTGCCTTGTGCCTGTGGGATCATAAATTATATCCCAATAATTAAAAAAGCAGAATTATTTTGAAAGGGTTTTTTGTTTTACTATTCAGAAAAAAAAAAAAAATTTGTGTGTTTGTTTTACTGTAAAATATTGACTTTGAAATATATTTTACATATTAGAAGAAATTGAGATAATTGGGTTTATGTAGTTGCTGCAGGACTCCAGTGATAACTCCTGTTGTCGTGCTGGTTTTCCTCTGTAGTGTGAATTTGCTTTGTTGTGCATGCTCTGTGTGCGTGTGTGTGTTTAAATTTACTGCATATGGGGCAAGCTGTACTCTGTGTTCTGCTTTAAAACAACAACAACAATAATAATAATAATAATAATAATAATAATAATAATAATACATTTTATTTATAGGCGCCTTTCAGACCCTCAAGGTCACCTTACAATAACACGTGAACAATAGCATAAAAAAATGTTTATATAATATATAATATATATATAATGTTTATATAATATATTATATATTATATATTATATATAATAAACATAGTAAAATAAAATTTAGACATAAACAGTCATAAAAGTATAAAGGCAAGTATAAAAACTGAGCAGGTAAAAATGGACTAAGATCAGCTGTATGCAATTCTAAATAGATGAGTTGTGGTGAGACAGTCTGTGGTCCAGAGAACAAGTGGAAGTGCATCCAGAGTCTCGGGGCAGAACAACTAAAGGCTCTGAGAGGAGCCTTTAGAGGAGATGTGACAAGAGCATCGACAGGTATGGCGATACTGTGTGGAGTGAGTGAGGGATGAAGACGGTTAATATTACGGAGATGAAAGTAGGAAAACATAATGCAAGCTGTCTGTCTTCTCCTTTGCACCTTTCTTGTCCAAAAACTCATCTTCTACATCCAAAGGGCTGATTACTCTACAAATGTATAAGCAAACTAAGAACAAGGCCTGGGAAATCAAGCAATATGAATCTTAATTATTTCTTAAAATCCTGAACCACTGAACCCACGGAGGTTTTCTTAGAAAGTGGACATGGGGCGTCACACACAACAGTGATCTTCCCTAGCAGAACAACAAACCCACCACACTGCACAGCTGCTCAGGAATGTCCATACAATACCCCTGCAAGCCAAACAAGCCCCAACATATATCCCCAACTCCACAGCAGCAGAGGACACACAGCTGCTGTCTTAGCAGCAGTGTGTAATGTCTGACAACTTCCCAGTGAGGGACATTACACACTCTCACAGATAGGAATATAATAAAAGTCCATTTCTGAAAGTGTAAATGTGTATAATTTAACTATGTACAACTATAAGAGTCATAAAAGTACACTCACTCAACGTGTTGTGAGGTACACCTTGTTACTACTGGATTAGTGCTAATTAATAAAGTTGCTGGTGAGTATACGATCGGTGGTGCAATCCCCAAATCATGCCACAGTAATAACAAGTACCCAAAGGTAAAGAGGGAACATTCAGACAAAAACGTGAGGAAACTGTTGAAACTGGTCTCAAACTGATCAGTTTGCAAAAACATTCATCAAACCATTGCAATGGAAACATTTTAAAGTTTCATCTTCTTTAGAATTTAAAGCAAAATGGAGGTCATGTCCCTTATATGCAGAATTTTGGCAGATGATTGGTTCAAATGTGGCCATTTATTTCCTGACCTTAAGATGTATATGAGATTCGGATAATCACTAAGTGGCCTTATTTGTTGGATAGCCAACACCCCAACTGGTTGCAGCAGATGGCCGCCCCTCCCTGAGCCTGGTTTTGCCGGAGGTTTCTTCCTGTTAAAAGGGAGTTTTTCCTTCCCACTGTCGCCAAAGTGCTTGCTCATAGGGGGTCATATGATTGTTGGGCTTTTCTCTGTATCTATGAAGCGCCTTGAGGCGACTTTTGTTGTGATTTGGCGCTATATAAATAAAATTGAGTGAGAGAGAGAACACAGGAGGTACATGTATGCCCCTATGCAGTAAAAGGTACACATTTGTACTTCCTGTCAATGAAAATTCTAATCTAGAAGAAGTGATGCAAGTCTAAACCCTGTCCGATTGCTGCTCGAGCAGCATGCAGCAAGGGGACAGGCAAAGGTCAGAGTCCAAAAACCATTCAAAGCCATTCTAGCAACACCAAGATCGAACGAACTCCTTAGTTTAAAGCTAAGTAAGCTAACAAACTACTTAGAAACTAAAATGTCCCTTAGGGATAACGTCATGTTCCATCTATTACATTTTGTGGGTCCATGCTTGCATTCTTTGTAAAGCTTTAGTCATTCAGTTGAAAAAAACTTTAACCAAAATAGAGATGTTAAAATATCCTTCAATTCGAAAGAGCCAAATAAAAGAAGAAGAAGAAAGGTTGGACTGTTGCAGGCCTCATGATTCTGTTGTGGTTGTATCAGAATGAAAAGCTAAAAAAAGAACGAGGCTAAAAGCTCCAGAGTTCAATTATAGGGATGTTTCTTTTATGTTTCCTGACTGTTTCTCAGTGTATATTTTGACTCTATTGTGATATACGCCTTGCCTCGAACCACATCTCCCATTAGGGACAATTACATTTTCTTTTGAAGCATGAAGGAACAGCATCCTGAAAAAGGTCTAAAGACTGAAAGACTGCCGGTACAGAGAAGAAGAAGAAAAAATAAAAGAAAAACATCTGACTTCCTGCCTCCCACGCGCTCTTTACTTGTCAGAGAGTTTGAATGTTAAGCCTGTGGCGGTGGCAGATTATCTTTTTTCAGCTCTTTGGGAGGTGTTTCTGCCTTCATTAGACCTGTGCTGTTATTCCTTTAGGTGGTGCATCTTAGCAGTAGGTGGAAGCCTGGGAATACCTCTGAAACAGGTTCGACTGCAACAACAAATCGGAGACTGTGTGCTAAGTGCTTGTACAAGTTAAACAAGTTCCTGTTTTCAGGAATAGAGACAGTTTCCGCCTCCAATACAAGTTCATTATCCAACAGCTGGTGTTTGAAATATATATATATGTGTGTGTGGAATACACATGATCAGAGGGATGTCCTGGGTTAAAGTTTGGCATCTGACAGTGCAAACGGACCCATGCTCAGAATATACCAACTGCAGGGGGAAAATGGCCCCTTCAGCTCAGCTGTCAAACATTGGTAGGTGTTAAATCACAGCAGGACAGGCAGAATAGAGGCTTGTTTCTGTAGATGATACAATTCGGGGGTTTCTATTTATAGAAGGAAAGGAAGGTGGGAGGAGAGAGGAAATGAGACGCAAATGACCTCAGCATATTGACAGCCCAGATCTTACAAGCATGTATCGCAGAAAAGCAGAGGCTGATGGGAAATTAGCACATTGCCACTCCAAAGTGAAGTCCTGGTTGGGACTACTCTTAGTTAACACAAAGCAAGAGGAGGAACTAACTTGTAACTCTGCTAAACGTTGTAAATCCTCTTTTTCACCTGGTCGCCTGGACATTAAACTAACACCTGGGACAGCAGCCATTTGTAAATCTCTACGGTGCCTCAGCAGTTTTTAGGTCCAGATGCTTTTCAAGCACTAAAGATGTCAGAACTAAAATACAGATTATAAGACATTTAAAAAAAGAAAATGTTACTATATTTAGTAGTAAATATAATAATAATAATAAAGCATAAAATGAAAATTGTACCAGAAAATGTAGCTGACTCCCCCTTGAGTGACACATTCGATTCCATTTCAGTGCACTTTGTTTTTAATGAGTCGGTAACTACCTCCAGTCGTAATCTTGGGAGAATCCGCAGAGCATCTTGGGTGCACTCACATGCCTATTTGATGTGTCTCTGCTCTGTCTGAACACAGCGCGAGAACCCAGGATGCTTGTTAATGCCAGATGCCAGCATGTAGACAGAGGGTCTATTCCTCCCAGTAGGTCTGGGACATAAAGACACACAGACATGCTTCTTCTAAGCCACGTAGTAAAACACTGGCACAGTTTTGTACTCACTTTAACAACTCCGTGATGCAAATCAGGTCAGCATGATCCAGACACTCTTTGAGATGACGACATAAAGGAAATAAAATAGAAATCAAACAGATCATTGTCATTGTTTGTAGTCAGACAGTTTTAATTTTTCCCTCCTTTCTTTACCTATTTAGTAACAAAGTGATACTGGTTTTGAAACATTGTCTGAGGCTGTGAATATTGGCTATGATCAATTAGGTCTTAAAATTAAATCATCTTATTTAAAAACTCCTAAAGGCTTGCACAGTTGTACTAAGGTACGGACAGCAAATTAAGTGGAACATCTTTGTTTGTCCCACTTGAGTTTTGAATATTTTATTTAATTTTTCATGGAAGAAATCCTAAATATTTTTTCCTCTTTCTTCCTTTTTAAAATGAGACCTTTAAAGAAAAAGTGGACCATATATTCCCCCGGAGCGTGAATTTGTCTGTGAATGGCTGAATTTTTCTTGCAGCCGAATAGTTATATAATAGCATTGGTGTTCATACAGATATATGTGCCTTTTTCTTATATTACACACTTGATTACACACGATGGCCAAAACATAAAGCAATGAAATATCGAAATATTCTTGAAGCAGACTGTTTATAGGCTAAATGAAGCTTAGCAGATGTGTCATCAGGAAAACTAGTCATTTGTTGTTCAATCATTGTTACTGCAGTTGAACTCATTACCTGCTTCAGGCTGGGCTGCAGGAGTCCGACAAAAAGAAAGCAAAGAAACATCCTTCAGCTGCAAACTATACAGTTTTCAACCCTGCTGCCTCTTTTCAAAACTGTTGTCGTAAAAAATAATTCATTTTTGTAAAGTGATTACATTAAGATTTTGATTATTTTTTCCATAAAATGTAAACAGTATCTTGGCTTTATTTTTCCCCTCAACATGTTGTAATATGACCTCCTGCAAGACAGAAAAAAACACTGTCGTCTGCATGCAGAAGCCACTGCTCGGGAGGCACCTCGTTGTTGGCAATTCATAGAGCTGTATATATGACTTCCACAATAAGCTGTAGTTTTATCATAGCTTCTTATTTTGTTGTGTTTTTGAGGATCGTGTTCTCAAGTGAGTCTTTACAGCAAAGAGAGCTGAGCTGGTAGCAGGCATCTAATACGTGAGTCTGAGCACTACTACAAGTTATCATGTGTCAGACAAATTACATAATTGCCATGAAATCATCTGACAAATGTTTACTGAGGTCATCAGGGAAGGGAGAGTTTTTTTCCATAGACTTCTATTTATAAAGTTATGTGAGCAACCACTGGTGTCGCCTCCTGCTGTGCATTAAAGAGAATGGCAATAAGGCACATCCTCATTGGCTGTACTTTGCTATGTCAGTGTTTATATCTATGTTCCTTTTTTAATGGGAGCAAGGAGACATGTTTAAACAAGACTGTCTCCATGGAAGTCAGTGTTGTTCATGAAAAACGTTGTGGTTATTAAATTTGAAATTACTATCAAGTGCAACATTCTTCTTTGATCTGTTATACTAAATTCCCCAAATATATAGATGTGTGACTTCTCTCCAATATTATTGAACTATGTGGTAGATGTTTCTGTGGGGCTCAAAGTGACATTGTTGCTAGGTGTTTCAAACTGTATTTCTTTATTGATTATATATATATATATATATTTTTTTTTTTTTTATGTTCAAATGAAGGTAGACATCTCTACAGCAACTGTCTCCACATTTGGCCAATTCACAGCATACTGACCAAAGAATATTTGGACTTTTACACATGTTTACTACAAAATCAAAGGCAAAGCTAACTGTGAAAAGCTTCCCACAAAACTAAAAATTCATCCTGAGTGTACGGCCCAGTTGCTGGTAAATATTAGAGACATATTTATGATTTCCAGAACTGGCAAGCAGAATTCAAATTGGTGTATGCACACTGTGTGACTTTGAAACACAAGGCAGACAGTATGTCTGAGTTGTTTGCAGACAGAAGCCTTTTAGATCAACAGATCAAAGACCAGCCAGCTCCATAATAAATACATCCAACTCCTCTACAGGGTCAGTCAACTGACAAAACGAGAGAGAGAGGGAGAGAATGAAAGAGGTTGTGTTTGCACTGAAGAGAAACTTGCATAATGCTGTAAATTTAAGTGAGTTTTAATTAAAAATAATAACCCTGTTTGATGTGTGGTGTTAGATAAATCTCACAGAAACTAAAAGAAAATGACATTTTCAATCTTAATCTCTGTTGCTGTCTAAGAATATGATCTAAAACTGTCAGTCTCTTTTCAGAATCTGAGCTTTGGTGTGTAGCTGGGAGGTGAAACAAATGTGGTAAGATTACCACAATGGTTATAATGATTAATGACAAACTGACAAGTCATTAGCCAGTTTGATTAAGGGTTGACAATTAAGACTGGCTACATTTGGGTGTTATACTATGGTATGCTAGTAATAATGTATCTGCTGTAATGAGGAGCAGAAACCTCTGACTGAAAAGATCAACCCTACATTACAGAGCCCAGTTACATTACTGTGCAGACCTCATTTCTTTATATCTTGCCAGGAAAATGGGAAATGAAGACATTGTGTACATGCTAGCATTACCTGGAGTCCGATTAGCAACATTTAAATTTTTCAGCATCACAACACAGACGGTAAACACACCCCTCTCGCACCTTTAATGTAACAACTGCTCAAAAACAATTAATGGAACGCCTGAATAATCTTTGATTGTTTTGGTGCTAAATGGTTTGTAGCAGATCAATGTTACATCGCTTTGTTCTTAAGAAATAACAAAATGCTTGTCAGTGAAGATTTTTCACTGATGTTTCTTTCATCCAAATCTGATGTGTTGTTTTTTAATGCGTGTTGTCTTTTTTTTTTTTTTTTTGGTCAATATCCGGGACATTAAGTATTTAAGTTCAGCTGAGCTGCAGATTAAACATTTTCAGATTTTTTTTGCTCTTTCGAATATTCATGTAGTTAATTATGTTTTTATTTAAAAATCTTTTGAAGAACTCTTAACTCTGCTATCCGTCTTTGTTGTATGCTTCATTAATTCACAGCGTATTCTCTTTTTTACTACTAGGTGCCACATGGAGGATTTTGTTTAGCATTTTGTTTTTGCTCTGCTGCAGTCTTTTTAAAATAATTCTAAGCACAAACATACCAGCCTTGCATCTATTGACTACTTTTCTCCTGGGTCCAAGCACCTGGCATTTATATTCCATGGTTACTTCAATGCCTACTTTTTTGCTGGACAATATTATTTGTTATTGAATTCCAGGGACCAAGCACATATGCTGAAAATAGACTTCTCTGTAAGCATTCTTATAGATGGCAATATTCAGGAGCAATAAACGTGGCAATTAGCAGGGATTTGTGTCCATTCATTTTGCTGTTATTCCTTAAAACCCTGGTTTGTCGTGTAAATAGATTCTTCTGGTAGTCTCCATTATTCGTGAGGACTAAATTACCTTTTCCCACTTTCAGCTTTCTGTAGTCATACCTGGGAAATTAATGGACAATTTACAAAGCGAAATGCCACAGAAGTTATTGCTGTTACTCTTAATCTCAGATGCAGCCCCATAAACTCGCTCGTGCTCACGTTTGACAAAGTTAATATAGGAATGCATTATGACTGTAACCCAAGGAAAAATAAATTAGTAAAGAAAACAGCCATGAGAGTTCACCCTACGTTTACATGTTTACATATTAAAATAGATCACAAGAAATTAGATTGCAGTAATCTTATTACAACGATGGCAAAGAATTTGTTACTTCATTGATTAGGAATTAATGCGGAGAATAAGTAATTTGGAAAGGAACGTTATTCAGCCTGATGTTTTATTCTGCAGAACGCTGAGATCAGAGTCGAGAAATGTCTCTGTTGCTCCAACTTTGTGTATGTGTGCATGAGTGTGTATGGCATGTTCAAAATGTAGAGTTCATCCTCCCAGCTGTTATTTGCTGCTAAAATTAGCTGGATGGTTCCAACAAGAGCAAACACTAAGAATTAAAGGGAAACGGGATCAGAGAGGCAAGTAAAGAAAAAGGGAAACGGAAGAAATTAGAGGAAGTCTGGGTGGTAGCAGACAGTAGCAGGCATAATGCAAAAGTCTGCTTTCCAGCCTCAAGTTGCCTGGAGTTATTCACGAGACCACCAGCTGAGCATGGGACACACACACACCCACACACACACACACACACACCCACACACACACACACACACACACTGCATAAATATATATAGAAATGTTCCAAATGATCACAATTCCAATTCAAAAGTGCCAAAGAATCATATAAAATGTTCTGGTTAGAGGATTCCTCTTTTCACAAGAGGCCCTGAAAGCAGTCACATAAAAGACAAAGAATAAAAATCATCTTGTTCATTTTGCAGGCTCATTGAAATCGTTTGTATCAATCAATGAGAACATTTTTTGAAAAAGAAAAGAAAGTCAATCATTTTCCATTTTTTTTTTCTCTTTTTTAAAAGCCTGTAAAAAATAAAGAAAGAAACGTGCATAAGTGAACTGCTGTACATGGGCAGCTTTTAGATCTGCCTCTTGAGATGATTTCCACATGTTTTATTTGCAGATTTATTGAAAGGTGTAATTCAGCAAAGAGAACATCATGTTTTTGTTGTCAGATTTACATTTTTATCACAGGTAACGTCACTCAGTGTAATCCAATGTGGCATGAAAAGCTCATCTGTTGTCGGCTCTATCCTTTACAGCAAAGCATTTAAGTCATTTAACTGTATGTAAATGACTTATAAATTGTGATAGTACTGAATAAATTAAATCTTTCTGCTATTTTGATTTATTTATTTACATATTTAGGCATGTGTGAGCGACTGCAGCTTCACTGTAAGTCTGTTAGAGCAGCGGTCCCCAACCTTTTTCATAGACCGGCCTTTAAGGTGTAAATACAACAAAATAAAACTTGTACCGGTACCGAAAAAAATAAAATTTATTCATAACACGTGAAAAGACCAAGGAAAACCGAGTAAACGATAAAAACGATAACAAAATAACGCTGAAAACTGATAAAAACCCTGAAAACCATACATTTCACACCTGAGCCTCAACTCTCGCGGACCGGTACCGGTCCGAGGACCGGGGGTTGGGGACTGCTGTGTTAGAACACACATGTATGATATTTGAGGTTGCTTGCCCTGAACCCTACCCTAAAGAAAGTGCACATATTTTTTTACATGCATTCAGAATAGTGACACAAAAATAACACCATAGAACCCTGAACTTTCAATTATTTACACACTGAATTTAGAGCTTGTTACAGTCCTTAAGTTTCAAAAGGAACCCAACATATAAGATGGGTGACAACATATAATGGAGGGCAAGCTGTTTGCTTAGAGCCGACTGTTCTGTTTAAGCTTAAAATTAGAAGCATAAGAAGATAGTCTTCTATCTTGTAATTTTACCAAAGCTTGCACAGAGTGATAAAATGTTGGTGTTTTTTCTGTGCCTATTTAACATTTTCACTGTCTGATTACAACATCTACTCTTACCACTAGCAGTTTATAAAAAAGATTAAATTGCGACGGGTAAGGTAAGGTGACGGGTAAGGTAAGGTGATGGGTAAGGCAAGGTGACGGGTAAGGTAAGCGACCCATGTTGTAGGTGACGTCAGACGCCGGAGATTTGGCGGAAAAAAGAAAAGCGAATGGTAGCTTAGAGTTTAAAAAAGTTCCCTTAAGCTTCAGTATTGCCAAATAAACTAACCAACTGTCATATAACTAACAACATCTGTCTTATCATCTCTAACACCCTGGAGGACAACAGGGAGAGTTTAGACGCTCTCCAAGAATACATCGACCGCTGCTTCCAAGATTTAGTAATGAAGAAGGCCCAGAGTGCATCTTCCCCGGCCAAAACCGAGACGCCGTCATCGAAGAGATGTCGCCCGGCAGACTCCCCCGGCACAACATCGCCTGCCGGCAAAGACATCGCAGATGTCTTGGAATCAATCGACAAGCGATAGTCCAGTTTCGATGCGAGGCTGTCCCTGGTGGAGATTTTACACCGGGAATTTAAATCTCTGAGAGAATCCCTGGAATTCAGCCAGCAGCAGGTTGAAACGCTTGCCGCTGAAAATGCCACGCTACGGGAATCGGTCAAATCTCTCACCGATAACGTGACCCAGCTAAACTTTGAAAATAAAAAAATAAAAGAGTCCGTTATCGATCTACAAGCCCGTAGCATGAGAGATAATCTTGTTTTTTCTGGTATTCCAGAATCTACCGGAGAGGATGCGGAGGCAACGGTGAAAAGCTTCATTAAAATCCACCTGAAGCTGCCGGAGGACACCGTAAAGAACATCGCCTTCGATAGAGTGCATCGCTTGGGGGGCGTGAGGTCGCGGACCGGGAGACCACATCCTATTGTGGCCAAATTTGGTCAATTCAAACAGAAGGAACAGGTGAAGAGTCGCGGCAGGGAACTGAAAGGAACGGACTTCAGCGTGAACGACCAGTTCCCCAAAGAGATCCTGGAACGACGCAAGGTCCTGTTCCCAGTTCGACGTAGCTTCATCCAGAAAGGCTCCCATGCGGTCATCACCGTGGACCGGCTCTACGTGGACGGACAGCTCTACCGCGACCCCGGCACCACACCGTGGTTATATTGACTGCACTCCAGATAAGAACCCGCTACACTCTTTTCTTATTCATTCACACTTTCTCCTTTAACATGGGTTTAACCTAGTAATATCAGTATGATGTCATAGCAGATATAACACCGTCACCCTCCGTCATTACTTTAATTGGAATGTTTCCGTTTCTTTTCTTTTTTTTGTTGTCGCTCACAGTTTATGTGGTTTCTTTCTTTCTCTTGTCTTTCACTGCTGTGATCACCTACTTCCCCACTCACCTACAAACAACACCCTCTATTTCTCTATATTTTCACACCACGAACACGCAAATACATGCGCTCAACGGCAGCACATTTACAACAGCCTCACAGCAAGCACAGACTTACAGGACACATACGCAAGCCACGCTTGTTCATATTAGTGAATATTCACACACATAGTCAGACTTATGGAGCCTATCACCACACTTTTTTCTCTTTCTATTTATAAACAAGTGATGTTTCCACATTCTCTCCACCCATCTAAACGAAACACCCAGCTTACATCATTAGACATACACACACAATTATGGGCACGCTGAGGTTTGTCACATGGAATGTAAATGGGGCCAAAGGAAAGAGGTTAAAGATATTTAACCAGCTTAAAAAACTACAGGCAGATGTTGTTTTATTACAAGAAACTCACAGACCTGTTACAGGTTTAAACGAACTTAAAACACCTGAGTTTCCTAATGTGTTTGCAGCTTGTTATGATTCTAGACAAAGAGGAGTAGCAATTTTAATACATAAAAATGTTAATTTTACAGTACTCGATACAGTTATAGATCCAGAGGGTAGATTTTTAATTATTAAACTATCAATATTGAACAAAAAACTATGTATTGTAAGTATATATGGTCCAAATGTTGATGAACCCTCATTCTTCCACGGATTTTTTAGTGCACTCTCTGAACACCTTGATTGCACACTCATTCTTGGAGGTGACCTCAACCTTGGACTAAATGAAGAAATGGATAGGCTCAACACAACAGGAACTCAGCGCAATTGGCAATCCACAAATATAATCAAACAGTATATGAGCGACTATGGCCTTTGCGATGCATGGCGCTCCCTTCACCCCAACAGTAAGGAATATTCTTTCTTCTCACATGTTCATCACTCCTACTCTCGTCTGGATTATTTTTTGGTCAGCAGCTCACTGCTGAGTGACATTTCAGACACTGAGATTCACCCTATAGCTGTCAGCAATCACGCTCCTGTATCTTTAACACTAATGCACAAAAATAATATTACGCCAAGTAAAAAATGGAGATTTAACACATCACTACTTAAAGATGAAGACTTTATTAAATATTTTAAAAAGGAATGGATTTCATATTTAGACTTTAATTACACTCCCGGAACATCTGCTTCTGTTCTATGGGAAGCAGGAAAAGCTGTGATGAGAGGTAAAATAATTTCTTTCTCATCACACAAAAAGAAAGAAGAAAACAAAAATATTCAGGAATTAGAAAAAACCATCAAATCCTTAGAAGAAGCCTACGCGTTTCACCAAGATCAAGAAATAATGAACAAAATATGCAAAACAAAACTAGAATTAAATGAAATTATTAATAGAAAAACACAATTCCTTGTACAAAGACTTCGCTTGCAGAATTTTGAACACAGTAACAAATCAGGTCGATTTCTAGCAAACCAGTTAAAAATAAATAAAGAAAAAACAACTATATGTGCTACTAAAGATTTATTGGGGAACACAATATATGACCCTGGAAGAATAAACAACATTTTTAGGGATTTCTATGAAACTTTATATTCACCACAAATAAACCCGTCTAAAAATGAAATTGATTTGTTTCTTGACAACGTAACTCTTCCAAAATTACTAGACAGTCAAGCAATGGCACTGGATTCGCCACTGACGCCAGGTGAACTCCAGGAAGCCCTGATAAGTATGCCCAATAATAAGGCTCCAGGTCCAGACGGCTTTCCTGCAGAATTCTACAAAGAATTCTGGACAATTTTGGCACCAGTATTCCATGGAATGTTGCAGGAAATCGAGAAAAATGGCAGACTACCACCAAATATGAATTCTGCCAACATTAGTCTCCTGCTAAAACCAGGAAAAGACCCTTTATTTCCCTCAAGTTATCGTGCAATATCCCTTATAAATGTAGACCTTAAAATAATCTGCAAAGCTCTCTCAAAGAGATTAGAGAAAATAACCCCCCTCTTAATTCATCCTGACCAAACTGGTTTCATAAAAGGTCGGCACTCCTCAACAAACACTCGTAGATTACTTAATTTAATAGTCATACAATAAAAACATTGAAACCATAATATTATCTCTAGATGCAGAAAAAGCATTTGACAGAGTTAACTGGAAATTTTTATTTGCAACTTTACACAAATTTGGTTTTGGAAACTCTTTCATAAACTGGATAAGAATATTATACAATTCCCCAACAGCTCGTATCAGAACAAATGACCAGACATCCTCCAGCTTTTGTCTCCTGAGGGGCACCAGACAGGGATGCCCACTCTCCCCTTCACTTTTTGCAATTTTTATTGAACCACTAGCAGCAGCATTTAGACAGGCTACAACAATTAAGGGCATAAAATGTAAGAACGTAGAACATAAAATCAGTCTCTATGCGGATGATGTGTTGCTTTTTCTGCAAAACTCACAAATCAACCTCTCTGAGGTAATTACTCTAATAAACTGGTTTTCAAGAGTTTCAGATTATTCAATTAACTGGCCAAAATCTACGGTTCTTCCCATTAACTGCTCCTTCCATAATTCTTCTTCTGCCCCACTACAATCTGGAAATATTAAATATTTAGGTATTAATGTTTCTCCTAAGCTTTCAGACTTAACTAAATTAAACCACATCCCACTTCTAAAGAAAGTAGAAGGCGATCTGATTAGATGGAAATCTCTACCCATGTCACTCATGGGAAGGGTCGCCACTATAAAAATGATAATCTTTCCAAAAATAAATTACTTATTTTTAATGATCCCTAACAAACCATCACAAGATTGGTTCAGATCTCTGGATTCACATATTTCTAAATTCCTTTGGAAAGATAAACCCCCGCGTATCAGCTTAAAAACGCTACAAAGAACCAAGGATAGAGGAGGATTAGATCTGTCTAATTTTCACCAATACTTCTTAGCCAACAGGCTTCAGTTCATCTCAGAATGGTTAAAATGTACCCTCTTAGATGAGCCCTGGCTAGATGTTGAACAGGCACTATGCAATGATCTAGAGATTTCAGACCTACCATTTATTAGCTCAAACATCAAAAGACATGAATGCTTTAAAAGCATCAACATCAGCTTTTCTCTGACAGCATGGTGGGAGTTTCTAAAAATAACGGAGTCTTCATTAATCCCATGCAAACGCACACCTATCTGGAATAACCCTGACATATTACAAAACAATAATATGATTAATTTCCCAGAATGGAGTTGTAAAGGAATTAAATACTTAGAACATATATTAGAGGGAACAGAATTTATTCCATTTGACAGACTAGTTACACAATATGGGATCAACAAGAAAAGATTTTTAGAATATCAACAAATTAAATCGATAGTAAAAAAGAAATTTAACCTCAGTCAAGTTGAATTACAAACACCACCAAGTGCGGTACATTTGCTTATTCTTAAATCCCCCAAATTACTATCTAAAATATCGATAATTTTAGATAATAAAATATCTATTTCTAAAATAGATGAATCAATATCCCTTCCCATTGCAAAGTGGGAAGCAGATTTATCAGTCAGCTTAGACCAAAACGTCTGGTCTCAGATTTGCTTAAAAACCTTTAAATTGATTAAAAATCCCAGTCTGCAATTAATACAATAGAAAATACTACATAGAGTGCACTATACAGGTCATCGAATGTTCAAGATGGGCTTTACATCCGCCAACAACTGCTCACACTGTCAAGGCAATACACCAGACAATTACATCCACGCTCTTTGGTTCTGTCCACCAGTGCAGAGATTTGGCACGAGATATGTGAAGACTTATCAAAGTGTCTGAAATGTAAAATTCCAACCTCCCCTTTAGTATGCTTGTTGGGAAATTTGGATGATGTCACTACAGAAACTAATACAGTCCACATGGTTTTTACTGCCCTATGCATCGCCAAGAAAACGGTCCTCATGAACTGGAAAAATAAAAATAACCTTAATTCTAGCCAATATAGAAACTATCTAATAGATCACATTAGTCTCGATATAGCCTCTGCCACCACATTAGATCAATCCCTCTGGGCTCCTGTAATCGGCTCCATCACCTAGCGGGGGTAGGGGGTCGTGGTTTGGTCCCGCCTTGGCTATTGTGGTTGATGTGGAGGTTGGGACGGGCTTAGGGCACCTGGAGGACCCCTAGAGACGTTATCCCTGGAGGGCTTAACCCGGGGGTTGTGTTCATAACCTGGTTAGTGGCTCTGGTCGCTCTTAGAGGTTGTTCTCCTCGTGGCTGCGTGCAGCGGGGCTGGAGGATGGTCTGTGCTGGAGGACGTAGGTTACTGGCCTGGTGGCCTGGCTGCCCCTGAGTGGATCCGGGGCGGGCGTGGGGGTTTGGGGTTCGGGGGTGCTTCGCCTCCGTACTGGGGCTCTGGCTGGGCCTCGGGGGCTTCGGTCCCCGTCGGTGTGTCGCCGAGGTTGTGGGCGGGTGGGTGCACGGGGGCTCAGCCCTGGCGCAGGGGGCCTCTTGTGCATCGGCCCAACCGGGGGGCTCTTCAACTGGCAGGGAGGTTGTTCCATCCTTGCAGGGGTCCACTCTGCAGGTGGGGGAGAGACATAGGAGAGGTGGAGAATAAACTTAACCTGGGTGTCTGTTGTCTTTTGTAGTCTCGGAGATGATTGAATGTTGGGGTGGGTACAGTTTCCTCTGCAGTGGGATAGGGTGGGCTGCCCCGGGTCCTGTGGGGCTTGGCAGTGCTGCTGCCGTAGGCCCCGGTCTGGATGGGCCTGGGCTCCCTTGCACTGGTGGATACCAGAGGACGGGGGTGCCTACTGGGGTCAGCGGGGGAGCTGGCCGCAGGGAGGGGCATCCTCCCCTCCCTTCTTTTCCTCCCCATCCCCGGCTACCTCCCTCTTCCCGCTCCACCACACCCACCCACACAGGTAGGGCCTTGGGGTGCGGGTGTGTCACCAGGGTGCAGGGGAGACATTTCCCCCCCCCTCTGTCCTCTTCTGGCCACCTGTGCCTCAATTTTATCTCACAACTTAGACATCCACATTACTTACACTCTCATAACACACACATATATATATAGGGTCTTGAAGGTGGGCACGTTAACGGCGTCCAGTAGACGGTCTGTGTATTCAAACCTACCTCTGGCGCCGGTGCCCACCTCTCAATTTTAAATCCATGTAGACATTGAGGGTTCTCGGGAGGGGCCGTGCTAACACCTGCTGCTCTCTGGCAGCAGCACCATGCTCTCCCTTGTTTTAAATGCACTTTAGAGCAACACGCAGCAACACTACACTTGAGCGGGAGGAGGGAGGTATGGGGTCTTAACACACCCCCGTTCTCTGCTAGCCATCGGGGCGGGGGAGCTGGGAAGAGATGCTGGCTGTCCGATTGGCCTCCCTGCTGCTGCGGAGCCTGGGGCAGTCTGCTTGCCTCCACCCCGGAAGGAAGGGTAACATCTCTTGGGTCTGGGTGCCGTTTCCCCCCCCTGGGGGCGAGGATACCTGGACCCGGGGTATAGAGTATGTTTGAGGAGTGTGATTGTGTGTATATGTCCATTTACGTTTATTCCTACGTTGGGTGAGTGCTGAGTGTTTGTATATGTGTGCATGAGGGTGGGAATGCATGTCTGTGTCTGTGTGTGCCTGTTCGTCTGTGTCTATATGTCAGGTCGGTATGTCCGCCTCTCTGGGAACTCCCAGGCCCTCCAAGTGTGGAGGCCTATCTCCCCTCACCACGCTCCCTGCCGGTGACTGATGTCCTCAGGGGTCGGTGCATTGTTGGTTCTTGGTGTCCGGGGCTGGGCGCTCAGGTATGTACCAGCTCACTCCCGGTGGCTACTTGGCGGGGCCTGGCGCCTGTTGCTCGGTCAGGCCTCTTCCGGGGCGCGGAGGGCCCTCGGGCCTCCGGCCTCTGTGCCTGCGGCTCGGTTCACTCTGGCACAGCTGGCTGCCGGCAGAGCCGGCGGGCACGCCGGTGCAGCCCCCTCTAGCTTCTGCCCGGTGGCTACTGGGTGACCCCTCGTCTGGGGATCCTCAGCCCTTCCCATGAAGGTGGCACGGATGCCCCTCCGGTGGTCCTCCTTGGGCTCTTGCACTCTGGGGCCTCTGGATGTCTGGGGCCTGGATCTCCTCCATGCCTGCTTCATGCCCTGGGGGACAGGGCTATGGCTCTCTACAACCTCTTACAGACCATTACATGGGGAAACCATTTGAATACAAGCCACCGATCCACACAGGTGTGCACACGGGTGTTCACTGTTCGTAGACTTAAATCACACCTTTCTTGGCTGCTACTTCAAAGCACATTGTGCGCTGCCTGTCCTGCGTGCTGCACAACAACATTCAATATTTAGTATTTACTGCTGTTTACACTTAGCTAGATTAATGCGATGGTGTTGTTTAGTATGTTGCTTTGTTTTGGTTTTTTTTGCTTGTTTTCCATTCTTTTTCTCTCAACAGGTGATCCCGGAGATATTTTTTCCCCCCCTTTCTCACTGTCCCTCTCCCCTTCTGTTTTTCTTTTCCTTCCTCTTTCTTTCTCCCTTTCCTATCCCTCACTCATGTCTGTCCCGTCTGTAACAACTGAAAATAAAATAAAATAAATAATAAAAACAAAGTTCAATCAAATGGACCAATACGGCAATGCCATGATGATCCATTTGGCAAAATAAATCCATTGGGTATCCTTGTTGGTCTTCAGACAACAATTCTGATGGCTAAAGAACCAAATGGGACAGGGAAAAAAAAAAAAAAAGATTAAATTGCAAATTCTTGGTGCAGTCCTCCACAACAGTCTTCATCTCTGCTTTGTTTAAAAATCCACACATGTCACTGCCCCTGGCAAATAATAACAATTATCAAAATGATTAAAACTAATTCTCAACAACCGCAGACTAAACTGACAAAGCAAATCTAGTCTGAAAGCTAACCAAAACAAAACTGAAACAAAGTAAAAATGTGAAAAAATGAAAGAAATTACAAAAGTATAAAAACTTCATCTGTAGGAGGAGACACGGGTGCAATGCGGCTGAGTGTGTTAGGCTGGAGTGCCTAACTCTGAGCTGTAATAGCAGATGTGAACAAACCGAATAACTAGTCATTAGTCCGATTTAACAACTTTCTGACAGTTTTACCAAACAAAGCTGTAATAACTGGAAGACAGTGGAAGAAAGTCTAATTTTCCCCTCCAGGCAGGCGTTCTCGTAATGATTCGGCATCACTTGAAAACTATGAATAGACGTGCCCTAAACCTTCACAGCTATTTCAGTGTTTTCTCCAGTTTCAGACTTTTAATTCCTAGTTTTATCGGCCGATGTTTAATCCGAGCACTGCATCTGTAACTGCTGTTTTCTTTAGCTGCCTGAGAAAAGTGATGGGAAAGGTGTATGAGAACGACATGCTGTGCTCTTTAAACAACAAAAGTAAGAACAGTAACAAGTTAACCCAAACCCTACACTTTGACTCATTTTTGTTACCTAACTCAGTAATACAAAGTTTGTCTTGAGCTGAAGTTTTATTGTATTATGCTCTGCGTCAAAACCAATTGAGAATCTAAATGTAAAAAAGAAAAACAAATACAATCCATGACCGCAGAGAGAGAAACACAGTCACGGGAATAAAGAAAGAAGGCTGGATAAGGAAATGGAGGAATAAAAAGAAAGGAGCTGGAAGGGGAAGAATGTCGCTAAGAGTATATATCAGCAGGAAGTCACAGGTACACACTGCAGGGCTAAACACATAGTCTCGTACACACACACATGCCGTGCCTCAGGCCAGCGCAAACACACGCAGGCAAGCAAAAAATATATTCAAGTTTTGACAAACACGCAAAGAGGCTCCAGGTAGACAGTTACAGGTATACGCTGAAGGGATAAAAGAACACATGGCTATACATCCACTTCTGTTCATACATAATGCAAACCAAACACGTCGAAAGGATAACAGTAAAAGAGGAAAAGTGTTGAGTTTTTGAAACGTTGACTAGTCCTGACCTGGATTCCCCACAGGACAAATTACACAACACAGCTGGTTTTAAGTACACACCTACACAAACACACAGAGAGAAGCATGGACGTGTACTTGTTAGATACCTCATCTTCCTCACACATGTACAAAAGCTCACAGTGAAAATAAGAGTTTTTATCTCCTACTGCTTCACTGATAGACTATTACAGTACATGAGAGCATTACCCCTAAACTCAAGTGACTGTAAAATAACCAAATCACGCTTCCATCTAAATAATGTCTCCTCTCATCCTGGTTTTCCACTCGGCACCCTCAGGTAATACCGACAGGCTTTGACATCTGATGGTTAGATTTCCCTAAAAGTTCCTTTGAGTTTTGCGCACAGTGGAAAGACTAAATTTACCCAGTGTGAAACCAGACACGACACCATCACCACGCCTGCATCTGAGGGCAAGACGGAATTTACTCAATTACTTACTTATTGCTCTCTGCTTCTTTTCCATTTCCCCTTTCAGAACTATTGTGTAGTTCAAGCCAGGAGTGTCTGTAATGGAAAATCTGCTGCTGAATCTGCAAAGCCTCCTCTTCCCAGTATCCTGATACATCATTTAATAAGCTGATATGCCCCACAAATACAATTCTGGCCAGTGTGAAGTTGGCTTCCTGCCTTACAATCTTTTCTATGGTAAAACCATTCAGCCTAGAGTCATGCTGGTAGAGGAGAGGACTTTATGTATTGACAGATGTTTGGACCACAAGTTTATTGAGATGGCTAATACACTACAACATGGCTATTAAATCAACTTTTAATAAAACATTCTCTAATTATCACTTCTGTAGAATTGTCTAATACTGGCAGGTTGTCAACAGCTGTTTATCTATATGACAAGACCGAGAGCTTCATTGAAAGAAATCGGTGTTTGTACTCTAAGAACAAGTTAGTCAAGGCTAGTCTTTTTCTTGCCTTGAACATTGCCTGACGGGATGTAAATTGTTGGGGTCCAAAGTGAGATGACGTCTACAAAGGTGTCACTCCAAATAATTCACAACAATAAGATCTTGGACAGCTGTCGGCAAGTTTCAACATCAAAAGAGGCATTTTAGCTGGAAATCAGACAAAGACATCAGCATTGATGAACCAGTGGTGTCTACCGTGTTTTCCTTTATAAGGAGATTCATGCTGAGCAAACAATTCAGACTAAGCATCACATCAGGATGACCTTTTGGACCACCAACTCCCCTCCCCTGTAAATACTTTTGAATACACCATGTTTTATGCCTTTTTGTTGTGGCAAATGATTCTGTGAAGAATCAACACAAATAACTGGCACAGAATTTATACCTGTGCAAACTGTGCCAACTTTGACACAGTTTGCCTTTCACTTAGCCACAGTCTAGATGCTGCACTAATCCACTGGTCTATGTCACACTCCACATTCCCATTACAGATGAGTAAGATCCCCAGAGACATGAACTTCGTTTCTTGGGTAAACAGCTCTCCCTTAACCCACAGAGAGCTTCTATATTTCCTCCTTTTTTCATTTTCTTGGTAGACTGCTCATATAAGCTGTATGACATGTTGTGACAATGCTGCACTTCTCATTGGTCATGTTTGAAGAGGTAAAAGCACCATTGCTAATATACACCTAGCTAGAAATTATACACAGCTTGTTGTTGCTTTTGGTTTAAGAAATGTTTGAGATTATATTGAGAGTGTATATCTCTGAAGACCAAATATGTGAGTACATCTAAAAAAAGTCTCTGCACTTCATTTGCTCGGACATTACTCTGCCATAAAAACAGCTTAAATTATTTCCTGCCAAATCCAACCTGATGGGTGGATGACAGTACTGCATGTAGTCCAACAAAAGAGGCTGCCCATCTACCTGGGGACTAGTCTGTACCAAAGATTGCTAAAACACATGCTAATGATTTACTGGTTTTACAAAGCAATAATAGCCATTTCAAAATTGAAGGAGTGGATCCAAAATGAGCCCTGCCTGTCATACCCACATGACATAGAAGGCAAAATGTTTTAATGAGGCCTAGCCTCTGGCTGAGAGGATACTTTTGTCTTTTAGGTCTGTGAATGAGAAGTTTCAGCCGTTTTGCATTGCCTTTGTTTCTTTCCTTTTTTTTCCACTGTAGTTTGCAGTTATAGCCAGGGCACAACTCCCTTGTGCTTCAGCAATAACACAATCGTGCATAGCTTATCGTTTACTTTGTTTTTCTGCTGACCTTGGGCTGTTTTGCTGATATTGTTACATTTTATTCAGCTCTGTGGAAAAGAAGTAAAACAAAGAAAACAGCGGCATCCAGTACTGGACTGATAAATATGCATGTCCCTGTTTCCTCTTGTCTGCTGCAGAAAAAAAGCAGCAATGGGACAAACAAAGCACAATGACTTGCCAGCTCATTTAATTTGCACAGACTTAACACACTGATGTGCAGCAGTGTTGCCAAACTATGAGATGCTGAAGGATCAACGGTCATGACAAAACATGAGACTTATTTACACACGGCACATAACATAATCTGCACCCCTGTATTACTCCAAATATCCAGTTAATCAGTCAATAGTAATGTGTGTAAATGCTGTCAAAACAGTGTAGTTTCGAAAGAAAATGAGGTTTGCATATTTAAATTACCTGAAAATAAAGTGGAGCAAAACATTGCACATGTGCTCTCACATAAGCTGCAGATGTAATTAAAGGTAGAATCTGCCATATTTGTTTAACATTAATCACAGGCTAGAGAGTAGTTCAGATCTAAACTATAAAGCTACTTTCAGTTGCTCCCTTTTACAAGCGGTTACCACAGCAGGAAGCTCCACCTACTTTGCCAGGTTTGTATCAGATCCATACACCCGATTTGTCTCTCCAGCAGCAATCTTTTGCTTGTCAAGGAAACAGTGTTGGGGAGTAACGGAATACATGTACCGCCGTTACGTATTTAAAATACAAAATATGAGTAACTGTATTCCGTTACAGTTACCGTTTAAAAAGGTGGTATTTAGAATACAGTTACTTTGTTGAAATAAATGGATTACATGGCGGTACTTCCCTGTTTCATATTGTGGCGGGTCAGGCCTGTTTGGGTTTTGTTTGACAGCTACGTTCTGTTGTTCCACGCGGCAGCGTTACGGTTGCCATGGTTACAGGGTGACGCTCTCTCTCTGCGTGTTTCCTGGGTGAGAGAGCGCTTTTTGTTGTTGTTGTGCTAAGCTAATAGGCAGAATGCTACCGGTATAGCTCTAAAGAATGTAGCATCATAGGCAGTGTAGTCCGTGCTGCAGGGAGAATGGACTGCCATACCCGTTATGCGTCTGTGAGCGAGGGAGGGAGAAAAAGGAAAAGTACGAGCTGTCATCGAGCAAAAACGGGAGCTGGAAGCATGTAAATATAATAATAACCACTGCAGCCAAGAAGATTGCCTGACGAGCCCAGTTGTAAGTCAGCTATTAAGACTCGACTGTTCGTGTTTTCCTCCAAAAACAATAAGTTCCGTTGGAGCAGCCTTTCAACGCCTCTCTTTGTCTCTCGCTAGCAAAGTGACCCAGACAACAAAGTAAAGCTAGTTTTCAGCTACGAGCCCGACACAGAACCCACCGTATTAGCCAGAGGTCCCTTTACTACGGTTCGGAGCCGCGGACCTTCAGTAACAGTAATAAATCACAGCAATAGTACATTCATGTAGTTGTAAACAGCATGATAATATATTAAGTAATCCAAAGTATTCAGAATACATTACTCTCATTGAGTAACGTAACGGGATACGTTACAGAATACATTTTGGGGCATGTATTCTGTATTCTGTAATGGAATACATTTTAAAAGTAACCTTCCCAACACTGCAAGGAAATATATAAATGACTACACTACACTACACTACCACCAATTCAGATGTACAATATATCTTTTTGAAAGAGATTGTTGGATTGATAGAGCTGGTTAGATCAGATTCAGACCAGTTATGGAATGCAAACATGCTTTCTAACTATGAGTGTTATTTGGCTGATATCTAATTATGTTCAACGGTTTTTTCACAAAGATCAATTTGCTTCTTGTCAAGCTGGGATGTGTTCCCTCATCATTCTATGGCAAATCAGATAAAAAATCTGGAGTCCAATTCTGCATCATTAGCTGTTTCTGGGTCCAAAACTCCATCCTCTTCAGGTCCCAAAGTCAAACGATCACTGCGGCATCACTGAGAGTTACAAACTGTCTAAATTCTTTCATCTTTAATGAAATGATCAGTGTTGCTGCTTTACCAGGTGTAACAATTAAGTTTAACATCCAGACATCCATGAAAACAGAATTTATTAAATTAACAGAGTTAGAAGTTAGCAGGAAGTTAGCTCGCTAGCTTCCACCTAAACAGGATATAGCATGTTCTGACTGAGAGATTTCTGAAACAAATTAAAACGTACAGCTCTGCTATCACTTCCAACATAAATGAAGACAGAAAACTAAACAGCAGTGACGTTTGTAGGGTTACTGAAGTTGGGCTAGCTGGTATATAATGGTGTGCTACGTGATCGCTAGCGACACAGCTAGCACACAGCTAGCACACAGCTATGTTAGCATAACATAAACACAGTGAAGCTGGAGGATGAACGCTAACTTTTTTTCACTTGATAAAAAATGGTAAATGGCCTGTATTTGTATAGCGCTTTACTAGTCCCTAAGGACCCCAAAGCGCTTTACACATCCAGTCATCCACCCATTCACACACACATTCACACACTGGTGATGGCTGCTAAATTATAGCCACAGCTGCCCTGGGGCGCACTGACAGAGTGCTGCCGTTCGTCTTGCAACCTTCCGATTACAAGACGAACTCCCAACTCTTGAGCCACGATCACTCCATCGGGAACCCTCACATTAAAAGTTAATGTGAGAAAATAAACTTATCAGAAATAAAAATAAACTTATCAGACAGATAGCAAGGAGTGGTGAAAGCAACATCTGATACTTTCCTAAGAAAAGGAATGAACCAGACCAGCTCAGAAACCCCAATAAGCCCAGAAAACCACAGAAGACAAGTTTATGTTATGACGATTATAATGCAGAATTCACAGAATTCTTTTTTTGGTTATAAAAAAAGAAGAAACATCTAAAATCTAACGTTGAAGAGGTAGACATATTGTTGTCAAAGTCGTCAATCAAGAGATGTCTTTATGAATATAAATGCAAAGGTTTTACAACAAACCCACCAAGAAGCATTGGTTACACTGAAGAAAGAGAAATCTTTGGACAGGTGAACTCAAGATACCTGGAGAAAAACATGGAGAAGCATAGGAACAGGTCAAGATCCAAAAGGTACTGCATCACCTGTCAAACACACTGGAGCCAATGGGCATGTATGTCTATGTTTTCCCATGCCAATGGAAATGTGCCAGTAAGGTTAGCTGATGATGTGACTGCTGATAGAAGTAACAGAATGAATTATGAAGCATACAGGGCTCTAGTCCCTGCTTAGATTCACCCACATGCTCCAAAACTGATCAGACTTCACAGTGCAAATGGCTAATGACCCAAAACGTACCACAAAAGCAACCCAAGAGATTCTCAGGAGAAATCAGTGCAGTATTCGTCAATGACCAAGTAAGTCACCTGATCTCAACCCATTTCATGCCGACAAAGGGCCAATGAGCAAGTCTCTATAACAGAGTCCACCAGCCTTTCAATGGAACAAACTTCTGCTTTGACATTAACACTCTTTTTATTTATTTATTCATGTTTCAGGAAGTTGCTGGTTGGTATTAATATAACACAAGTGCATTTATATAATTACACTTTTCAGTCTTGCTGGGCACTGAAAAAGCACTTTAGACTACAAATGACATTTTAAATACTCTACTAAGCTGGACTACTTGAAACCCCAAGGAGGATATGCAAATTCCACCCAAGCAAGCCAGAAGAACAAGGAGCCTTCTTGTCCAAGACGACAGTGCTGCCCACTACATCAGCATGCTTCAGGTTATTATGGGCTATGACTGAGTCTAACTTACTCAAAATGCAAATACAACACCTTGTGACTTTCAAATTCAACTCCATTGGTTCTTACATCTTCTCACTTTCCTGGATTTTAGTTAAAGTAACTTGTTTAATATTAATTAGCTCTAAGTGTAACTCATAGCTCATTTTAATGGCAAAGCAATGCAAACACATAAGTGTAAAAAAGAAAAATGCAAAGGAAGTAACAGCATCTTGGCTTAGCATAGCAACAGCAACTGTAATAAACATATTAAACTGTCAGTTTTGCTTAGTCAAGAGGTGGTTTTTGTTGTTTTTTTTCCAAAGCAATGATTTGTTTGTAGAATGAAAAAACCCTCATGAATAAGGACTCTCTTGCTTGACTGCCAAATGAACTTTGGGTTAATTTACACATCATTGATAAAGAGTTGGGGACTAAATAATCTCTAAATGGTGACTTTATTGTGCTCGGAGTACACCACAGATTTGGTTTCAGTTGGTGAGGGGAGCGATGGAAGAAAACAGACACAGCTGAAATGTGTTGATGAAAAGCGACAGGTAGTAAAATAGAAAGCACTGCTGCTGCGTCAGCATTCAGTATGCACACTGATGTATCACATTCATGCAGCGAGAGCAAATTTGTATCATTATAATTGATCAGGAGGTGGATTTAAAAATAAAAGTTCACACATGCAGATATTAAGACTGCAAACTGCTTTTTCTATATATGGCACATCGTGTTTTTCTTTCATTCTTTTCTTCAGGTGAACAGCTCTCCAGTGACGTTTTCAGATTATTTCACAGAGCTTATCTCTGTATGCAGTGCTGTGCCTTCTGGCTGTTAAGCCTGAAGCTGCTAGACCTCCACGGAAATCTCCCCTGTCAACACTAATGAGTTTATTTGCAGCAATCGCCTCTGAACAATGCTCACTAACAAGTTTGTTATCAGGCTGACGTGGCAGTCCAGATCAGTCATCCCTACATGTGAGGTCCACAGCAGTTTCTTGTAGTTTCCTGCAACCCCAGAAAAATCACATATATTGATAAAGCAAAAATGACTTAAGTAGAAAATGGAATATGTTGTACTTTCTATTGAATATGAGGCAGAATCCAAGATTCTCCTGCAAATGCTGATTTATAAAAACATTGTTTTTTCTTTTGAGAACTCTTTTGAGAAGTGAAAGTAATAAAGTGTTAAATCCTTGTTTCCTTCTATTCTTTTACTGTAACAATTCATATGAAGCTTGTCCAATTCAAAACCGAAAACATCCTTTGAGACAGCAGCAAGACACTGTTTCCATTTATTGATTTGTGTTTGCAGGTTTCATTTATATATCTCTGTTTATTTCCATTCATTTTTTATAATGTATTTTTATTAGTTTTTCTCTTTTCACAAATAATACAGAATTAAATAACATAATAAAGTGTACAATTCAGAACCAAAAATAAATATATAAATAAAAAACAAAAACAAACAAAAACAAATAAACAAAACAAAAACAAACAGACTGATAACTAAGCACAGAACACCAGCTCAGTTCCATCTAATAAATAAATAAATAAATAAAGAGAGAATACAACACAGTACAGTACCTGTGGTCCCAGTAGTACATTGCAGTTTTAACACTCAAGAGAATCCTTGTAACATAATATTAGAAATGTCAGGTTCCACATAATTCAAGTATGGTTCCCACACCTTAAAGAATTGATCTGTTTTTGAGTGCAGTGCACATGTAAGATATTCCAATGGCACTAGATCCAATAATATGAAGATATCAAACTGTGCAAGTCTATGAATTATTATAGTGTTTAGTAACAACACAAACAGATAAACTTTGAGTTGCAGCATGCATGCAGATGATTCAGGTGGTGATAAAGCCTCTACTGGGGTCACTAGATACCATCCACCAATCACAATCCATACATTGGGGTGGCTGTAGCTCAGGAGGTAGAGCAGGTTTGTGGTTCGATCCCTGGCTCCTCCAGTCTACATGGCAAGTATCCTTGGGCAAGATACTAACCCCAAACTGCTCTCCGATGCGTTCATCGGAGTATGAATGGTAGTTAGGAAGCACTAAGAAAAGTAGAAGATAGTCCATGTGTGAATGGCTGTGATTGGGTGAATGTGGCATGTTATTTAGAGCGCCCTGAGCACCCCAGGAGAGTAGAAAAGCGCTATATAAGAATCAGTCCATTTACCACAGGTCAAAGATGGAAATGGGGCCAAACTATTTGAATTAGACATTAAAACAGTGTAGCACCATCCCTGCTCTTCTCTAGCAAAGACCTACAGTTGTAAAACAAGTAATGGGTAAACAAACGGGAATAGAGTTTTCCTTATTAGGCATACTTGAGACATAAACTATACCACCATGAATTCTGTCAGCTGGCTGCTGATTCATATCAAAACTTTATTAGAGAATGAAAACAAAGGCTTTCAGTATCTTTGCTGAAGATAAAATTCTTCCCAATTTGTCTGATTAGACTGAGTGTGCAATCGCTTTCCTGGGTTTGCATCTGTGTTCTCTCTGGTTTCTCCTTCTTTCAGCCCTAACCACCAGCTGAGTTTGTGGATCAGAGGTCACAATACAATCTAAGTGATAGTCCTGCCTGCTGTTTTCTTATCTACCTGAATGTGCATCCACTTGCACATGCAGACCCATTTGTGTGCATTTGCCCCTGTTATTATCCTGTGTTTTCCTTCATGTGCATGTGAGCGTGCTGGCGTTGTATTTGTTTCTGTGTTTTCCTGTATTTGTTTCTCTGTGTGCCGCAAGCATGTTTTTCCTCCCTGTGTGTTTAACAGAAACTGTTCTGGCAGCATCCTTCCTCTCCTTCTTATGCACTTTCTCTCCCTTTCTACCTTTTCTTTCTCTTTCCCTTCTTCTTTCTCCCTCGAGGCGATACCGGATAGAAAACATTTCTAAATAAATAATCCCTCTCTTGCTTCCTGTACCAGCACTCCACTACAGTATTTTGCCTCTTCCTTCTTATCCTTCATTTCTCCTGTGGCAAAATTATATATATATATATATATATATATATATATATATATATATATATATATATATATATATATATATATATATATATATATATGGCATGGTATTATGCTTGTGGGGACCAACAGTCACTTATGGGGACCAAAGGCTCCTCCCCACGAGTTTGAAGACATTTTTGAGGCTCAACATGTGGTTTTAGTGTCATATCCTCACCAAGATCTGACACACACTGTCTTGTTGGTGAGACGGATCAGCGAGTGTGCTTGTGGGACTTGAAGTAAAGAGCGATGGATGGATGACTCGATGGACGTAACAGAGTGTTTCTTTGAGTCCACAGTGCATGCTGGTTTCCAAACAAGCCCACACTGTCAGGGCTGACGTAAAGGACTCACACACAGATTCAGAAATCAGCCAAAACAATCTTTATGTACAAAGCTCCACATTAACTATGTACAAAGTCAGGTGGGATGGTCAGTGCTCCAGGGATCCAGAGCATGTGGGGAAAACACACACTCCACACTCGCTCCACAATCCTCGCTCCACTCCTTCCTACACTGGCTCCACTCCTGTACTACAATACACGCCACGCAAACTGGTTACACTTCTCAGCTCACACTCACGCTACGGCATGAAAAACCTCAGGAACACGTTCAGGGAAATCTAGACAGACGGAATAATTACAACTAGGAAATCACTGGGAACACAAGAGATTACTATGGCCAGGGTTACACTAACGTGAGTCAATACAACGGTCCAGCAACAAGAAGCTCTGAGCCACCATCTTAAATGGTGGCCAGTAGACTGCCGGATAATGAGCCTCAGGTGTGTGATTAACAGCAGGAGCGCGGGTCAAAGGCGGGAGCACATATAGCCTTACTGAGGCGGTTGGGTAGACACAGGGACCGTGACACACACACAGTAGGGGTAGGTTTGAAAATCAATTACCATCAAAAATCTCAGTTTTCTGCATTATTTGCTTGCTTTTTCTGCACCAGTCTACCATTGTGTTCAGTGCTGTCGGCCACTGTTTTTTTGTTTGTGATTTCAAAAATGACCTCCGACTAGAAAGCCTCATTTCTTCTGTTCAATACCAAAGAAATTTAAACTTTTACAAATGATGCCACATTTCAAAACTCTCAGCTGTGTCTCTAATCAAACCTTTGTAACTTTGATTCACTTCAGCAACATCAGGTAATGTTTATATGATGATTCATAGTTTTTCATCTACTGCAGAATATTTTTAAGGCAGTTACCTGCTATAAAACGCCAGGAAAGTCTCCTTCATGTTTTTCAGCTTTATCCTCAGTTTCTTTGACACTAAGGCATCTGCTGTGATGCTTACACCTCTGATGAAGTCTCACAGTGTCAGCTTTTGTACATAAATATAAAAATATGGATATCTTCTGATAAATGATCATAACTATAATATTTTTGAGTCAAAATTAAATCAAATCGAATCAGGGATCGAATCAAAGCGGGACCTTGTGAAACAGAATATCTGTTATACATGAGTGACGATACCCAGCCCTACTAAATAGTGTCACTGTTTACTGTATGGTGTGTGTGTGTGTGTGTGTGTGTGTGTGTGTGTGCCCTTTTGATTACCTTTGAAATATAAAGGAGCTTCAACTCAAAGGTCAAAAACTCCCTGTGCAGTGAAGATGTGGAAATCCCCACAAAAGTACCAACTGCTCAAGTGTTCAAATGTAATGAGTCCCAATCCAGTCATTTCCGTGCATGAGGGTGAGCAGCAGATCATTTCACACTACTTACAACCAGCTGGCGAACGATGCTTCAGTTTAAGATGCATCACAGGAAACAGCATTAACAGGGACATTACTGTGAAAAAAACACAAAAAACATGCCTATTTTATCTTTTAGCTGTTGATCGACTTATAAACAATTCTTGAATTCCTAAATGTGAAATTCTTGAACTGCACTCCTAAAAAAGTCAAGCAAACCCAGAGTAAAATGAGCTGCTGAAATAAACTGCAGACCCACTGCTCTTTGGCAGTATTAGCCTGTAACTGATTTTTTTTTTTTTTTTAAGAAATTACATTTAAAACCAGGTAACGCCCCCCAAAGGGCCAGGACTGCACTAACACTATGATGTTTCATGCTGATGTCATCATTGATGACATCTCCAGTGTTTTCATAGATCATTTGTGCTGATGGCATCATTGTCAATATGGAAATATAGTGCAGTATATTAATCTTTTTATTGTTGCTGATGTTGTACTAAAAAAAATAAAGTTTTAACGAGCTGAAACAAAGAAAGTGCTCATGTCCTTCAATGACTAATGCATTTAAAGTTTGGAGATGATCCAGTGGAAACTAACATTTTCATTCCATTTAGTTTCCACTAAATACTAATCAATACAATCCACAAGAATTAACTGAAGCATCCCAGTTTTCTTTTAGCACTTTTTATGAATCACAAACAATGTTCCCTCTAATTGTTCATGTGTCTGAGCGAACACACAAACTCTCTGAGCAGCCCCTTGGACCACTGTGAGCAACAGCAGACGTGTGCACTGTGGTCACGCCAGCATCGAATCCATCCAAGTTACATGGTTTATTAAAATAATCAAATTACAGCATTTACATTTATGTTAGACTACTTTTAATTAACTGCTTTAGACCACTTACAATGAAATTCATAACAATCTTGTTCATGTCCTGTGTAGCAATGTTAAAACTTTTGGAAGTAAAAATAACTTGATCTCCAGTTTTGAAAACACAACTTTCTTTCTTTTTTTAAATAAAGCTCTGACTTGTATTATGAGTCTGTGGTCTGGGAGAGAGTCTGTAACTCTCTGTCTGCAAAATACAGTATATAATGACTAATGCTGGGCAGTTAATTATATAGTTACTTCTTCAAAAAAGTAACTGAGTTTTGCAAACAACAAAGTTTTTTGCAGCTGTTTACCTAAAAATGCAGCTAAGGCGTTTTTTTTAATGAACATTTCAAACTATTTACAGAACAAGCTAGTCAGCTGTTCTGCATCAGATCTGATGCCACACAAATTATTTGTGCCACTCCATCCATCCATCCATCCATCCATCCATCCATCTTCATCCGCTTTATCCGGGGCCGGGTCGCGGGGGCAGCAGCCTAAGCAAAGAGGCCCAGACCTCCCTCTCCCCAGCCACCTCCTCCAGCTCGTCCGGGGGAACACCAAGGCGTTCCCAGGCCAGCCGAGAGATATAATCTCTCCAGCGTGTCCTGGGTCTGCCCCGGGGCCTCCTCCCGGTGGGACATGCCTGGAACACCTCACCCACGAGGCGCCCAGGGGGCATCCTTGTCAGGTGCCCAAACCACCTCAGCTGGCTCCTTTCGATGTGGAACAGCAGCGGCTCTACTCTGAGCCCCTCCCGGATGGCCGAACTTCTCACCCTATCTCTATGGGAGAGGCCAGCCGGCTCCCTTCTCCCATCACTCGCGAACAAGACCCCGAGATACTTGAACTCCTCCACTTGGGGCAGGAACTCATCCCCGACCCGGAGTGGGCACTCCACCCTTTTCCGGCTGAGAACCATGGCCTCAGATTTGGAGGTGCTGATCCTCATTCCCGCTGCTTCACACTCGGCTGCGAACCGCTCCAGTGCAAGCTGGAGGCCCTCACCCGATGAAGCCAACAGAACCACATCATCCGCAAAGATCAGAGATGAGATTCTGAGGCCACCAAAGCGAAAGCCCTCCGCCACTCGGCTGCGCCTAGAAATCCTGTCCATAAAAATTATGAACAGAACCGGTGACAAAGGGCAGCCCTGGCAGAGCCCATCACCCACCGGGAACGAGTCCGACTTATTGCCGGCAATGCGAACCAAGCTCTTGCAACGGTTGTATAGGGATCGAATGGCCCGTAGCAATGGGCCAGACACCCCATACTCCCGCAACACCTCCCACAGGACACCCCGAGGGACACGGTCGAATGCCTTCTCCAAGTCCACAAAACACATGTAGACTGGTTGGGCAAACTTCCATGCACCCTCAAGTATCCTCGAGAGGATGAAGAGCTGGTCCAGTGTTCCGCAACCAGGACGAAAACCGCATTGTTCCTCCTGTATCCGAGGTTCGACTAGCGGACGAACTCTCCTTTCCAGCACCCTGGCATAGACTTTCCCGGGGAGGCTGAGGAGTGTGATCCCCCTGTAGTTGGAACACCACAAAGGGTGGTCCCCTTCTTAAAGATGGGGACCACCACCCCGGTCTGCCAGTCCACGGGTACTGCCCCTGATCTCCACGCAACATTGCAGAGGCGTGTCAACCAAGACAGCCCTACAACGTCCAGAGCCTTCAGGAACTCGGGGCGGACCTCATCAACACCAGGGGCTCTGCCACCAAGGAGTTGTTTAACTGCCTCAGTGACCTCGCCCCCGGAAATTGGCGGGTCATTCCCCTCATCCCCAGACTCTGCTTCCTCCTCGGAAGACGCGTCAGTGGGATTAAGGAGGTCCTCGAAGTATTTCTTCCACCGCCTGACAATTTTCTCAGTCGACGTCAGCAGCGCTCCGCCAGCACTATACACAGTGCAGGTAGAGCACCGCTTTCCCCTCCTGAGACGCCTGACGGTTTGCCAGAACCTCTTCGAGGCAGTCCGAAAGTCTTTTTCCATGGCCTCTCCGAACTCCTCCCACACCCGAGTTTTTGCTTCAGCCACTACCCGAGCCGCATTCCGCTTGGCCTGTCGATACCTGTCGGCTGCCTCCGGAGTCCCACAGGCTAACCAAGCCCGATAGGACTCCTTCTTCAGCCTGGTGGCTCCCTTCACCTCTGGTGTCCACCATTTGGTTCGGGGATTACCACCACGGCAGGCACCAACCACCTTGCGGCCGCAGCTCAATGCAGCAGCTTCGGCAATGGAGGCGCTGAACATGGTCCATTCGGACTCAATGTCCCCTGCCTCCCTCGGAATGCTGTTGAAGCTCTGCCGGAGGTGTGCGTTGAAGATCTCACGGACTGGGGCCTCTGCTAGTCGTTCCCAGCACACCCTCACTACGCGTTTAGGTGCACCAGGTCTGTCCAGCGTCCTCCCCCGCCACCTGATCCAACTCACCACCAGGTGGTGATCAGTTGACAGCTCAGCCCCTCTCTTTACCCGAGTGTCCAGAACATATGGTCGCAAGTCTGGTGATACGATTACAAAATCGATCATCGACCTACGGCCTAGAGCGTCCTGGTGCCACGTGCACTTATGGACACTCTTATGTTCGAACAAGGTGTTCGTTATGGCCAAACTGTGATTAGCACAGAAGTCCAATAACAAAGCACCACTCGGGTTCAGATCAGGGAGGCCGTTCCTCCCAATCACGCCCCTCCAGGTCTCGCTGTCGTTACCCACGTGAGCATTGAAGTCTCCCAGCAGGACAACAGAGTCACCAGGTGGAGCACCTTCCAGCACCCCCCCCCAGGGACTTTAAGAAGGCTGGGTACTCCGAACTGCCACTCGGCGCATAAGCGCAGATGACAGTCAGGATCCGTTCCCCAACCCTAAGGCGCAGGGAACAAACCCTCTCGTCCACCGGGAAAAACCCCAACGTACTGGCAGCAAGCCGAGGGGATATTAGAATACCCACCCCAGCCCGCCGCCTCTCACCAGGGGCAACTCCAGACTGAGACAGAGTCCAGCCCCTCTCCAGGAGACTGGTTCCAGAGCCCAAGCCATGCGTAGAGGTGAGCCCGACTATATCTAGCCGGTACCTCTCAACCTCACGCACTAACTCAGGCTCCTTCCCCACCAGAGAGGTGACATTCCATGTCCCTATTGCCAGTCTTGGCAGCCGGGGGTCAGTCCGCCAGGGCCTCCGCTCCTGGCCGCCACCCGGCACACAATGCACCCGACCCCTATGGCGCCTCCTGCAGGTGGTGGGCCTGCGGGAGGATGGGCCCATGTCTCCTCTTCGGGCTGTGCCCGGCCGGGCCCCATGGACTAAGGCCCGGCCACCAGACGCTCGCCCTCGGGCACCCTCACCGGGCCTGGCTCCGGTAACCCTATCCCGGGCAGGGTAAACTGTTCCCTCGGTGTTCTTTTCATAAGGGTCTTCTATTTGTGCCACTCCAAAAAATTATTTCTGTCCACTATGAAATAAAGGAGAACAACAGCCTGATACCTGCAGGCCTGACAGCAGGAGATGTATCACTCCTGTAACACCTGTAACATTGAGCAGTCGCCTCATTGTTCTGACACACACAACAAAACTACACACTAACTACACAAGATTTGTGCTAAAGGCAAATCTCTCACATCTCAAACACCGCCGTCACTCCTAAAACTTCCCCCTCCCTAAACAATTAAATGCCATGTTGCCATATCATTTTTTGATTGGTCGACATGGTGCATTTTTCCACCAATAGGAAAATGGGCAGTTTGTTTTTGCTCACAGGCTTTCGAGCGTTTTCCTTATAAAACGCAGTTTTTACCGTTTCTTCCTGCAGTAAATATAAACAACGATAGTATTCAGGAAGAAAACCAAACATTGCAGATATTTTTATCATAACTCTGGTTTTACGTGGCCTTATCAACACAATTTAAAAACTGGTATAAAGTACACACTTTTTCCGTCAGTTGTTCCGTCTGTCCTGCTCACATCTCCAAAGGTTGTACACGTTGTCATTAACGTGGCTTCACTCCACATCAGCCACGCTGCTTTGCTCGCTAAAACACCGGTGCCGGCACATAAGGACGCTGTCAGAGCCTGTCAGCGACGTTGATTAGCTGCGTATATACGAGTGTGAATTGCATCATTGGCTGGACTATGGGATAAGGTGGCATCGTTCTAATCCCATACGGGAGCAGGCAGTCACTCACTGACTAACACTGCAAAACTGAATTGTTAACGTTATTATTTTAATTTCATTTCAGGTTAGATTTTTCTTTTTTTTTGTGCGCAACACAGATTTTCTGTACGCAGAGAGCGTGCCAGCAGTGCACAATTGCGCACATGCGCAGCTTAGAGGGAACATTCATCACAAATGTGTGAAAATCAGAGTTTATGTGAATTCCCACTGGACGTTTTGTAGGGCTGGGGTAGAAGACACTTTACATTCTTTTTCTACACTTGTGTACTAAAGTTACTTCCTGTATTTACTCTGATTTCTATAGTTTATGCTGCTCTTTGATCATATTTGTTATTTGAGAATGTAATTCTATATATTAGATTTCCTGTGTTCCTTTTTGTGTTTTGGCTAATGATTTGTGACTGTCATTAATCAGTGTTTCATTAAATAATTTGTATTTCTTGTGACTAATGCTATCTTATTTGTTAAGGAAGAGAAATTGCTTGATATACAAAGCAGCAGCTTGATTGCTGCATTACCTCGCTTGCTCACAAAAGTAGCTACTAGCTAAGCACGCACATTAGTTTGTGATGCAACCTGAGTGTTACTTCTCTTTTTCATAACTAAGTCTTATGTTGGAGCAACCGAGAGAGTCAGGAAACTTCTATTTCTTATAAATTGTCTATCAGTTCAGACTTTGGCAATAAGAACAGTTGAGTTTATGAAGAAAGCTGCATAACTCATAAGGTCTCTGAGGGCTGAGTCATCACCGCTGATGACTCTAACAGTAAGTCATCCAGGTGTCATTTTTGTTATTTATAAAAATAGAGTTCCTTAGTCTCGTCTGTCAGGAGACAAAGAAAATAATCATTCTGAAGCCTGTTTACTTTTTTTTCTGCTTGTCTTCAAAATACACAGAATGAGTGTTAAAAGAGTCCCAGATCTCAAATTAGCTATGACCACAATTTGAAGATGACTGTTGGTCACCATTGGTCATTTCAGGCTTCGGACACCTAGACAACCCTCTAACATATTTATGTCATATATCAATCATTGGTGTCCTGCACTCTCATTGGCAGATGCTTCAATCACTCATCTTAGCCCACCCACATCAGTCAAAATGTATTTTTTCCACTGATGAGTGGATGTCATTGACTTTTTATAGTCCCTGGTTATAAAACTGCTGTAAACCGCCTCCTCTGTGAATGCAGCTTTATGATTAAAAATGCAATATGTTTTCACCACATTTATTTTGTGAGATAGAATACTAATTATTTTTATAGCAATATAAAAATATTTTTAGACTATTTTTAGACTATTTCCTGAAAATATCACACAAAGCTCACAGTCAGATAAAAAATCATCATCATGAAATGAGAACTTCTATAAATTCTGTTAAATGCACCGGACTGGCTCTGTAAGACCTTACTCATGAATAAAACTGAGTTACAGCTCAGTGAATAGCATTTGTAAAAAAGCAAGACTGGAGCTTAAAACACTGTTATAAAGAACTATCATGTCATCTTAATTAGACATGATCTATCCCAGCTATAATGTGAAATGTGGGGTACAGTGTGGACAGATCAACACTGAGGCAGAATCAACCCATAGAGACATATTAGTCCATTTAGAATCACCACTGATCACTTATTAACTGAACCAGCACACAGAGATCAAGTAAGCAAGCTGGGACGAGCACAGAGAGACTCCGGCCTGGATTCAAACCCAGAACCTTCTTGCTCTGAGGAAATAGGTTTAACCACCATACCGTGCCTCCTCATCAAACACTTTGCTCTAAATAGTTTGAAACAAAACCTGTTGGAAATGTGATTCTTTACAGTTCTATTCATGTGCAAACAACAGCACCATGTGTTTACGACAGCAGGCATCAACATCAGCAATGCAGAAATGTCTGAGGGAAGATGCAAACAGAGGATACAGTAGATTTGTGTTGTGGGTAACTCAGCCTGAAACAACATGTCCCAGAATATGCTCTGCTCAGAGTTTGCAGCTGAATACCAGCTCATTCAGCTAAGAAACAGCTGAATACAATATAGAAAGTAAAGTTAGGAGCAAAAAGTCGGACTTTTTCTGCACTGTGAAATTCTAAGGCCTGACTCATCATGACAGAAAGTTTTCAACTCTAAAAGAGAAATCTGCAGATTTATTACAAAGCCTGGTCATTAGAGTCAAAAGCTGATATTTATAATCCATGTTAGAATATAGATAACCTTTTAAGGGTAGGTGTACTTAAGCTGGCCTTTTAGTGGCTAATTTTTACATGCTTACGGCACTTGTTGTAAGTAAGTAAGTCTAGACCTCTGTTCTTTCAAGTGATGGAGTGAACACAGGAATAGTTACACTAAGGTTTTAAACAATTTTTGGGATCATTTATGATTACATACTGTCTACACATCACTGCAAAAAATGAAAAGCAAAGCAAAATAAATATTCAATCTAAATAAACATTAAAAACCACATGCAGAACTGCAGTTGGTGCCTTTGAGTCAGCAGGGATGCCTCATGGTTTGCAACAGTTTTGATGGAGGATTTTGCTGAGGAGTCACTTCCATGTCTACAACATTACATTAATCAGTTCAAAGCTATCTGTGTCGATTTCATTCTAGACATTACTGTTCATGCACTATTAGAACAGACCTGTCTAAGATACCGAGTCATGAATGAACTCAACAAACCGAGTCATCTCTGTCTCTGTCGGGTAGAGTGACTCAGCTGACGTAGGCTGTGTACATTTGCTTATATGACATTTAAACCCCTTGGGTTCTAATTTGAATGCTTAGGCTACCAGTAAAAGAGCACAGAGTGTGAGTAATGCTTTCCTTTATGCAGTCAAGGTGACTTTGAATGAGCTGTTCTGCTGGACGACTGTCAAATCCTGCTTGGGACTATAATGGACTGATGGAAGCTATTTCTTAGTGTAGCCACAAACAATAAAAGCTTTTTGAAAAACACTTGAAATTTGCATCAAAGCTTTCTGCTTAAACTTCAAGCACATCATTCAACAATGATGTAGTTCTCACTAAACCCTATTTAAGCACAGTTGGAGTACCCTCTAACCCTCACACTTAGAGTACCCTAAAGGTAGATTAAGACAGCTCTAGAGAACTCCAAGTAGCTCTAAACTGAACTGACTTGTGATAGGTTTGTCTAGCACAGACCTATTTCTGGAACGACCAAGACAATTCTACTACAACAGAAAAAGCATTGGGTAATCTCATGCACAAGGGAGACAACCGTGACGAGCACCATTCCTTCCGCTCAAACCCCAGTCGCTCTCAGTTAGCTCTCTTGTAGCACTGCTCTTTATTGTGGTTACATGAATATGTCATTAACATACGACGTCTTACATCGGCATACATGTGAACAAAAAGGCATACATGTACCTTGTCTGTGTGTATGTATAGGCATGCGTGTGCGTGTGTGTGTGTGTGTGGGGGGGGGGGGGGGGGATGTGACCCTGTGAAGACTCCCCAGACCTGCTGGCACCAGGGAGTCCAGCAGTTCACTTAACCCAAAGGCTCTTACACTCAAACGGATATAGGTGTGTTTGCTATACCATATATCAAGAGAGAACATACAACTGCTCTCATGACCCTAGGAGGTGTGTGATCTATGCCACTCTGGGAGAGGAGTGAACGTAGTGTTGCAGACTGCTAAGGATCAGACATCCTATCAATATGCAATCGATTACATAATTGTATGAATATATGAGTATATGTTTCTAAGCATAAATGACAATCCAAAAATATAAACCTAAACACTTGTCTGGCTGTAGTACTGCCATTTTTAAAGTTTGACTAATGCTCATAAGTTTACCAATTTAACCAAATTCCTGAATTGCAAATTGCTATTTGCTTCCAGCTAAATCACAAAGAAAACCCAACTAATAAGCTCCATGAGGGCCCTGAGATATGTAATATGTTTTTTTGGGGGGGTTATTGTTATTTTTTTATTGTTGTTATCATTAACTCTTTCTCTGGGTCTTTTCCCGTGTGTTATGAATAAATCTTCTTTTTTTGGTACTGGTGCTGGTTTTATTTAGTTGTATTTATCTGCTACACCTTAAAAGCCGGTCTGTGAAAATATTGTTGGGCATAAACCGATCCGTGGTGCAAAAAAGGTTGGGGAGCGCTGCTATACAAGACAAAGTTCAATTTTAAAGAAGTAGATGTTATCCCAACCCTGTATGAGGGATAACGTCATATCGTCAACCCTAAATCTCAGCTTCAAACCACAAAGGGTTTTCTTTGCAACTTTCTAACTGACTGTAACCATGATGCAGAAGTTTCAAAAGATGTGAATATGTGGCTGACTTCACAGAGGTAGCTTCTTTCAGCCACAGATCACAAAAGGTTTTCTCTAACTGGAAGTCAAGCTGCTTTAAATTCTAGATCTGACGAAAATAGAATGTGAGGTTAATTTGACCCTGCTGTCCTTTTGCTGTGAAGTTTAGAGTGAGTCAGCGTGCCAGTCACTGGTCTGTGTACTGAGCCAATGCCTCGCCCTCAGAGACAAATCAGTCATAGTCATTTTACCCTCAAAGAGCTTAACCAAATATGCAACTTTGAATCTGTCCATCCTCTGCTTCCAGAGCATCAGGGGCTATGGTACATTTCTGCAATTCTACATCGGTGTCATTCTGACCAGCAGCGTCTCCAAAGCAGCTGCATGCCATGAGCGTCCAGCAACACGTTTGCACTGGACTCAAACATGTTGTCCATCTCAGCCCACTGAGTCTGCTCTGTTAAATGCCAGCTGCGCTCACCCCTAAGTCCTCGTGTGGGTGAATGTTTCGACTTGATAAATAAAGAGACGCCAAATTCCTCTTGGAAATGTTTGACCTTTTTTTTTCTTCATCTCTTAGATATGTGATTATGCAATGAACACAAGAGAAGAGGTGATAATTAAACCTTGTTTTTGTGATATTGCTGCACTGACCTGCAACACTGACTCAACAAGAGGCAATAGGTGCTGCAAAATATTGTGTTTCCTGCCGTCTGAGCAGCATTTATAATTAGGTTTAAGCTGTTTTTGCTCTGGTGCCTTGCTAATGGTTCCCATGCTGATGATTCTCTTTTATATCTCTCTGCCTTCTTGCTATTTTAGTGGTTATGTGCATCCTGTTTAATTTTCAAGAGCCACTATTTTTACTTTACCCATAATCCCTCTGCCTCACCTGTGAAAAACAGGAAATTAGCAAAACAAAATACCAATTGTGTCCTATTTTTACCTGTAGTGATCTCATTATTTCTCTGACTTTGTTTTTCTTGTTTTCTTTTGCCACCTATAAAAATCTATTTCCCCCTCCCCCATCTGTCCTCTCTGTACACCTATGCACCAGGAGGAAATTAATCCTAACAAAATATTGTTAAAGCCTCAAATCTACCTCCAATTAGTGGGAACTGGTGTTTCTCCTTTGATGTTCCATGTAAAGGTAAAAGAGGATACTTTAATTAAAAGACAGGGAGGGGGAAGAAAGATGATTGGAGACAAATGGAAGCTCATTAGGCAACTGAGAGAAGTGATAAATGGGATTTCTAAAATGAAGATCTAATCCTACTGAATGCTAACTGAACCCACAAGACACAATACAACAAGTCCAGGATGAGTTATGTATTTTCTTTTTAATGTTGCTCCACATATTTTCTTCATTTTTTTATCAACTTGTTGTAATATTGTTGATTTATTTCTGTAGAATCTTCAACAGTACTGAAAGATACGATATGCTCATTCAGTCTCTGAGCACTTAAGTCACCCAAACAAGCACAGTTTCAGAAGGTAATTCAAATCGTCTCTTTTACGTACATTTTGACTTGACAGATTTGACATTATATGCCATAAAAGAAGCAATCTAGGACCTGTACAGGTAAGACCTGTAGTTTGAGATGGCGGCTATTGAGTATGCTCTGTTGCCCCAGGCCTTGATTACTCTAGACTGGAGCTTGGCATCAGAGGAGCATGCGGTTGGTCAGTGAGGTGGGACTGGTCCTTCTGAAGAAGGGCTTGCAAGGGGATCTGTTGTGGGACAGTAATGATGCATGTGTGGGAGTGAGTGAGTAGACCAGCAGCACAGCTCTGGATGGACTAAGGTTTATTCAGTGCTGTGGTAGTAAATTCTGGGTACCATGGATCAAAGTGTAGCAACGCTCCCCTTCTCTCTTCCAAATTAACATATTTACAGCCTGGAAAAAAGAACAAAAAAATCACAAAAACACACAACAAAGTAAAACATGTTTTGATCTCCACTGTTAATTTCCCCTTTTATAAAATCTCTAAAGAGCATAGATTTATTTCTCAGCCACATTTTTATAGCATAAAATTCAGGGCATGATAGCTTTCATTGTGAAGTTTTAAAGTTAACCAAGTTATTTGACTTGGCTAGTAACTAAACCAGGTAGTTGAAATTGGATCACTTTTTGTGAGCTCCAAGGGAAAAAAAATACATCCTTCATGGTTTCTTGGAGTATGACAGATGTTTTTTTTTAATTAAAAAAATATAGTATTGATTGAGATGATTGTGGTATCCCCACCCTAAAACTTATTGTACTGTAATTAGTACATTTGTGCTTTGTCAACTACACATTGTTACATTGTTGAACATAAAACATTAGTGGAGAGGATGTTGTAAGAGAACCTTTCAGAGCAAAGTTATTTGTACACTGTTTCTTTTCAAGGATAAGAATTACGGAAGAAGTCCATCGAAGAATAGAAAAATATTACAGGCAGGGTGGTGCATAAAAAGATAACAAGGTAGAAACATATTCAAGGGGGAAGAAAATGAAAGAAATAGAGAGGTGCTACATCAGGGGAGTGTTATTACTTGTGATGTTTCATATCCAGTGTAGCACTGAGCACTCTGGCTGCAGGCCTACAGGCCAGGCTTTATCACACGGAGAATACAGGCCACCCCCACAAGTGCAGAGGTCAGGTTAGCAATGCCAGCTCAAATCTTGTTTTCTCACCTCGAGAGTTGTGATGCATTCTGGAAGTGGAGCAAGGGTATATCTGCTCTCAGAAGTTCAAAATAACATTCTCTAAAAATGTTGTTTTGAGAGCATCTCTATGGTAGAAAACATTCCCACTGAAGCATGCAAGGTCTTTGGGTGAGAATCCAGGCCATTGATTCTAGAAGTGTAAAGTATGCAGAATATGATATTCTAATATGCTTCAGCTGTGATATAAAATACAGAAATAATGTACAGATTACAGCAAACTGTAAAAATATTTTGTTTGCAATTTTAAATTGGAAACAGCATTAATGTTAATAATAATAATAATAATAATAATAATAATAATAATAATAATAATAATAATAATAAATTTTATTTTAAAAAGCCTTTCAAAACACCCAAGGACACTGTTAGTGTGAAATGATTTGTGTTTTTAGCCAGGCCGGCAGATTGGCTCCAACACACTGGTTCAGTCTAAAATAACAGAAATTCACAGGAAACAGAATCACGCTTAATGACCTCCTGAGAACTCATGTAGCTGGACACTATTAATACTAGGGCTGTGTGATATGACAAAATATACTGGATGACAAAATGAAAACATCATCATATCATTTCACATTGTACACTATCATTTGTTTTGATATAAACTCATTATCGGGTTTCACTGTGCCACTGGTCTCTAGTTACCAGAGGATATATATATTGCAATATTTTACATTTTTACCACAGATTGAGTTCAAACACTTTGTAAGTTTAGGCTGACATGACTTTTTACCTCCACTGTCAAAGTGTAAAACACTGACATCTGTTTGCGCTTGAGGAGACTTTAAAGTTTGGTGAAAAGAGCCCCATCAGGGTCTGAGTCAGTGACGCTTCTGACTGATCACAGTGATACTGAGGTAAGTTAATGAACAAACATACAAAAGAAAAAAGTAATCGAACTGTTTATTAAATTACAAAAGGTCAATTTGCGACTCTCAGGCTCAACATTAGCTACGATAATGTTAGCTTGTAGTAGCAGGCTCATTATCAGCTGTCTGGCAATAGGAGAGTCACATTACTTGTCTGGTAACAATAACTAATTGTAAAAAGTATCAGCTATAGATTCTTGTATTTTACATGTTTCCCTACTATTCAATTCAATTTCAATTCAATTCAATTTTATTTATATAGCGCCAAATCACAACAAAAGTCGCCTCAAGGCGACTTTATATGTTAGAGCTCTGACTTCAGGAGATGAGGAGTAAGAGGATGAATGCGATACAATAGGATAGAAAAGTGAAGAGGAAGATATGATGAAAATGTACTTTTCTCAGGCATCTGGAAAATTCAGACAGAATTCTGTGTGGGTGTAGAGTGTTGAAGGAGTTCTTCTTTCCCACCATCATTTAATTCCTAGGGTTTTCTCTCTAACGTTGCACCTTTACCTTACAGTATGGGATGATATTACATTATGGTGATTATTCTCACTATACCTGATCAAAAACTGGGCTCAGCCTTTAGACCACATAGTATCATTGGGGTTAAAATATGATGACTGAGGACAGCTTGTAGCAGAGGCACCCATGTCCCTCTTCTTCCTGTACTGTATGGAAGCTCTGGAAGCTCTTCCTCAACCGTGGGTCCTCATTTCATCCCATTCTAAGATAGCGAGTTGCCAGTGTAACTCTTTGTGCTGATCCACCACTGTGAAGTTGGACCCTTTACTCACGTAAAGACACGGACGTGGTGACAGCACTTCTTTATTTTGACATTTGATTCACTGTGGTTTCACAGTGGGACACAGACACTCCTGCTCCGCTGTCATGTCCACTCTCCTTCCTCTCCGACTGTCACTGTGAACATAAAGAGTCACAATCACATTCACGTCCCAGCACACCTGTTCACCCCTCCACTGCGCCGCCCCGGGAGCTCGCTGCGTCACCCCTCCTCTGCAGCCAGCCAGAGACCACACCCACGCCACAACCACCTTTCTCATAACCATCCTCACCACATGGTCTTGCATGCTCCATACAGAGGGTTGTGATGATCATTTTATATTTGCTCCATTTCAACAGTTGACACCTTCTCACCAATCTTCTTGCTGTTGATCCTGTGGACCATTCCAGCCTTGTGCAGGTCTACAGTCTTATCTGTGACCTCTTTTGGCAGCTCTTTGGTCTCGACTATGGTGGAGAGAGTTTGAAATGGAAGAAATTGATTCTGCAGACAGATGTGCCTCATACACATACTGATCTGAGATCAGCAGTATCACCTTTATCTGTAACTGATTATTGCCACATGTGTTGATTGTCACGTGTGTGCCAGCAACCGATCCATGGGAGCCAGAGTTAAGGCCGGGTTAGCTCTGGGCAAATATGTAAAGCTCTATTTTGGAGAGCAGGCAGGCACATATTCTGCACATAAAGTCATAAAACACAGCAAAGCAGCAAGTGTGTACAGGAACCTCTGTGCACACAAAGAAGACACAATAGTACCAAAGCTTACAGTAGATTACTGTGGCCTGAGAGTACCATCCAGAGAGCATCAACTGTGTCCTTTAGACTCTCATTTACCAGTTTGTGTGTGTCGGGATGTGTTTATGTCAGTGTCTCTTTTCTGTTTTTACCCACGTTCACACACAGCATGCTGTGTATAAATGAATCACAGCACTAGCAGCATGTTGTGAGTTAAATATGTTGCATAAATGTCTTCCATTAATATAGTGTTTGTATCTGAGCGGGAATGTTATCTGTGTGGGAATAAGTATCAGAGTGCTAAAGGACTCAGTAAGAATAATGAGCTACGCAGCCAGTGAGGGTGAGATGGAGTTAAACACACACAGTAGATACAGCTATACCTACAGCTGAGCAGAAAGCCAATTCATCTTCTCTCTCATTTTGATCTTCACTCATTTCTTAGCTCTCTCTGTCTCAAATGCTCTCTAAATATTTGCAGTATTAAAACACTTTGATGCCACTTTATTTAGCAGAGAGCCTTCCTGGAGATACAATCACCCATTAGATTCTCTGTGTGTGTGTGTGTGTGTGTATGTGTGTGTGTGTGTGTGTGTGTGTGTTTGGGAGTGAGAAAGCTTTACCTTCTCAGCTTTTCTTCCATGTGCCAGCAACCAGATTATATTAATGGCATAAGTGAATCAAGCCTAGGAACCTCAGATGTCCTAGTGCCAACAGTGTTTCTGGAGGGAAGGATATTCCCTTAACCCCAGATGACCTTGAAATAAATAACTCAAGAGCTAGATCCACCTGCGCTGCAACGATTCTGGCTACAGGCTGGATGTAATTGGCTGTCAAAACAGCATGTCGACTGCTGGAGCTGGTTGTCACAACGCAGAGTTTAATGTCATCACACATGCAGGAGGAAAGCAGTCCTAGTGGATTTCAGGGACAGGCAGGTATATTTTACTTTAAAGCCTCCCTTTGGTCCTCATGAGGAAAAACTCATGAGAACAGTTTGAGCTGGTACTTACATGAAGGCACTGTGGGAGTCATGTAGAAATCAGCACAGTTTTTCCCTCTTATTGTGTTTTTAAACACTGATTAACACACAGTCAGGGACAGACATTCATATTTCAGGCAAGCACCACATTCCAATTCATTATTATTATTATTATTATTATTATTATTATTATTATTATTATTATTATTATTATTATTATTATTATTATTAGTTGTCATCATTGTTGTTGTTATCATATTTCTCAAAACATTGCCAACAGTTAACTTTCCAGTTGAGCAGATATGAGGAGGGGAGAACACATTCTGACTGAGAAGAGAGGAAGTGAAGAGCAGTTTCTCCTGTTTCATATGGCGATGGGTCCCCGGTGAGAGGAAAATACCATCATGATGTCTGAAACACAGAGAGACAGCAGCTGGTAGAAAGGTCACACACTCACACACACACATGACACACATGCACACATGGTCACATGTGAGCAACGCATACACTTACAGCTGTATATGGATGAATGCGCTGAGAGCTGTGCGCTCACACACAAAGGTCAGTGTTTCCCTGATGGGTATTGATGCTGGAACTGTTCTTTTTTCCCCAGTGTGTGTGTGTGTGTGGGAGGGGGGTGACAGAGAGAGAGAAACTGATTCACTGATTCTGCACAATCCTAATTGAGAATCTGCATTAACACGTATTGTTTTGAATCATGGCTACACAACCCTGATTTTCTCCAATCACATTTACCATTTTTAGCTCATCCACCTAAAGGCCCGATGACCTTATGCCATGGGAAGACATCTGTTATCCATCCATCTGTCCAGAATTCACAAGAATCGCCACCCCTCGTGGAGTCGAGCTCACACACAGTTACCCTCTGAAACTGAACTCAAGGTCTAATGGCAAGTAACCTGTAAACTGTGCTAGAGTTGAATGATTTACATGATTCATTTCCTGGTTGTATATTGGTCTCAGCAAAGTAATCTTTAATAATTCACTTTTTAATTATGTTTCTTTCACATGTCACGTTCAATGTACGTTGCCTGCAAGTAACTTTGAAATTTGTATTTGAGTGAATTTTGCTTGAGTCGCCACTAAATGCCAGCGACAGTCGTGCCCCCTGTCAGAGTCACTCAGATCGTATCTCGTTTACCTGTCCTAAATCTGCAGGACTTAAGCCACTCTATTGCTGCTTCATGATTGGCTGATTGGATAACTGTATGAATAAGCATGTGCATTGTGTTCCTGATAAACTGCTTGCCGAGCTTCTTTAGTGCTGAGTTACAGCTTGTTTTTGACCAGCGTTCACTTTTTACAAACAACGGTCACACAATCATCTCTTTTCTTCTGCTGGGTTCTGTAAGTTTGTAGTTTTCTATCCAGAGTGCTGATCAAACAGCCAAGAGCGGTGCAGCATCTGTCCGTGGTCCTTAGTGTCATCTGTCCCAGGGAGCAGAAGATCTGCTGCTATGAGCTGATGGCCGAGAGGGAGGCTCAGAAAGCATCTGATTGTCACTGTTGCACCTGTGTGTGCATGTGGGTGTGTGTGTGTTTTCTGGAATATACACTAGTGACTTTAGTTTGTCGTCAGTCGGGGTTTCATGTTGCTTTGTATCATGTCTCCTGCTGAGCTTTGTGCAAAAAGCCTTTTGCCTCAGTCCAGCCTCTGAGTCATCTCTCTGCCAGGGTCCACACACAACAAAACTTATTTTGGGCAGAAATACATGAACATTAGCACCAACTCTACAACTGAAGCCAACCCCAAGTGAGATAAAGCTGTCCAATGTGCTTTTATTGGGTGCACTTTGTTTTATAGAATTCCTAAGGGGCACTTATTGTGCTATTATTTATTTATTTATTATTTTTCTCTGATGTGCTGTTACAACATTTTATAGCCACGTGAAACATGTGGTGGTGAATGTGAGAGTGCTTTGCTTTAGTTCAGTATTTCAGATGGGACACATCTATGTGGCAGCTTGAGTTAAGATGTCCTTAACATCTTAATCATCGTATCATTACATCCCTGCATTTTCTTAACCAACAGCCCAGCCTATCCCAGCTGTCACAGGGAGTGCTGTAAAATATTATAATTAAATTCCATCCATCCACGTTCTTCTGCTTATCCAAATCAGGACAGCTGGGAACCCTGTCCCAGCTGTCACAGGGAAAGTATTGTGCTTAATTGTATTGGTATTTATGTATTTATTATTAGTATTATTAGTAATATTAGGGCTGCCAGTACTGTGGAAATTGATTATAATTCACCTTGCATTTACAGACAACAAGATATGCAACATTCAGGATACTTTTGTTCTTCTTCTAGACAAACGTTCAGATTGTGGCAGTGTTTTACCCAAATATTTCTACACAGTCTTTGTCCTATGCTAGTTTTCACCATGTTTTTGCCCTCTGGGTTCAGCAGTACAATAGTAGCTATGCAGAATTCACACCACTATGAATCCTATTTTCTTTACACTGGGCCTAAGAACAGCCCTTCACTTTATCCTCTCTCTGAAACAAGCTGTTTTAGCTACCTTCCTGCTGCTATCGATCTATAGATCCAACTTCTCATTGGCTGTCAGTTGTAACCAGCAGGTTCAACCAGCAGGTGGGTGTGGCTTCAGTTCTCTAAGAGAGGATATTAGGGTTACCCATGTCATTGATATCATGCAGAGGCAAAAGTTTCATGTTTGAACCTTCAACAAACCTGAAGCAACAGTTCAGAGTAAAATCCAAAAAAATAAGAAAAAAGAATATATTAGTGGTCAGTCTCTGTAATGGTCACAGTAGTTATTGTCCGCAGTGCTGCATTCACATCAGCTAGACCTTCAGAGGGTACCTCACATAATCTTGGTAACTGCTATGGAGGGTCCAGGTTTAAGTTTCGCCATGATCTTATCTTTCAGGTCAGTTCCTCTCGCACTCAACAAGATTTCTTCTATTGGACTTGAGGATACTCAATCTCGGGTGGTCATGATGATATCTCCCCCCTGACCTGTCGTCCTGGCTAGTTGCCATAGGATTTATGTAGTAGCTCATCAATCTCGAGCCATGAGAACAGTTCTTTCTTCCGAATGTTGGAACACTGAGCTACTAGCTGTTTCGCCATAAATCTGGATGCTGGGTGTCGATGATTCCATAGGGCCTTCATCTTATTCATGTAACCCCTCCCACTGGGGTTACTTGCATAGTAGCATTCCAACAGCACCCTATTTTAATCTCTTGCCCAATTGTGCCTTCTGGTTCCAGTAGCCCACTTCTCATCAGTGTGTCCTGGTTCCTCCACACCTGACGTGGACCTTGTTAATCCGGGCGATGTCCGAGTCAGTATGGCTTCATTTTAATGTAATATTAGGCTTGGTGAGCATGGGGGATCTAGCCTAGGGACCTTTACTGGATGCAGATGGTAAGACTACACACCCAAAGGTGTGTAGTCTTACCACTAAGCTATCCAGCTGCTTATCCATTTTGTAAACTTTGATTATTGTAAGCTTCTGAAAGGAGGATCATACAGGGTATGTTCATTGGCTGCCTGATTGTGACTAACAAGCACGTAGTTTTAGAGTCAGCTCCACCCATTACTCATCACATGCACTTTTACACGGAGATAGCAACAGTCAAAATACCCATGTTAAAGTTTCATAACAGAACTTACTGCAAACTGCTTCTAAAATAACCCGTTGAGATGAACAATTTCCAACAGATTTCGAACCAACAGACATAGTTGAGACATGGTTCATTTACATGCAGCCCCTGAAGCTCTGACCTATGTCTGAATTTTTTATTTGATATGTTCATTTATTTTCTTATGATCTTCACATAAATCATAATATTCTCGGTATGGAAGTGATGAAGTGATTTCTCCATACCGTATCAGTACCATAACAAAGCTACAGAGACAGTTATACAGCCACACACAGCATCTTTATCATAACGCTGTTCATTATTTTGTATGTCTTTGTCAGCCCGATCGGCTACATCGCCCTGCTTGTCATGTGATTGCTATCGTGGTCTTGGCCCGTTTTTGAGTTTTCTTGTATTTTCTGTCAATTTTTATTTTGTTAAGTCACGTTGTTATTCTAAAGGTTTTTTCTACTGTGCCTGGATTATTCTGTTTAGTTTGGTTTGTTCGATTCCCCCCTGTGTTGTATCCCTCTGTGTGTCAGTGTTTATATAGTTGTGCGTTTCTTGTGCCTTATTACCCCCACGTGTGTTATTCCATCATGTTTCCTCCAGCCAGTCATGTCTCTGCTCTCCATCATGTTCTCTCCCTCCCTCTCGTCTGCCTCTCCTCCACTTCCGTATCATCTTTCCTGTGTTATGATGAAGGTCCCATGTTTCCATGTTCAGTCCAGCTTCCCCTGTCTCGTTATGGTTATTCGCGTCAGGTTCCTCCTGTGTGCTCACTTCCTCATTATTCCTCTGTGTATTTAGGTCAACGTCTCCTTCCCATCCTTTGTACCATCTTCCCTCATTGTTGTGTGTGTTTTGCAGTTTAGTTTAGTTTAGTTTCGTACCATCTCTTTTGTGTCAGCAAATAAAGCTGCATTTTGAGTTCATCCCTGCGTGCTGTTAGTTCTGCATTTGTGTCCAATCACCTGCCTGCCACGCAGCGTTGACAACTGCAGAGGTCAAATGAAAGTGATTCCATTCTCAGACTTTGTTTCCTTGTCTAAGAAAATTGATTTGCAAGTCTTAACCCTTTGCAATCAAGTTAGTAATAAAATGAAAAGAGTTTATCACCTTTTGTGGATTTTTTCCTTTAATCTTATCCTGACAATTGGCTTGTGCCAGATATGTCTCCTGATGAGAGCCCGAAACAAATTATGTGTGTGTTTAACTAAATGCTTGAGGCACATTAGGGAGGAAACCACTCAGAGAGCAGGAAATCTAAATTAAAAAAATATAAATTATATAAAAAAAAATGAATAAAATAAAAAGTAAAGTTGAAGTTGTTGCAAAATTACCACTTTGATTTGCAATTTGAAAATTACCTCAGAGATTTTCCAGCTGGTAATTGCTTGGTATTATTATCTCTGTGTGTGTGTGTTCAGTACACTTGTGCGGTGCATGTGTCTTTGTGCATCTGTGTACATGTGGTCACCTCAGTGTCCAGCGTTCTCCAGAGGCTCTAATTGCATGTGTGACTCTGTGTGTCTGTGTGTGTCTGTGTGAGCTTAATTGAATAGGAGGTAAAGGCCGTGGTGTTCCCCTATGGTGCAGCCTCTAAATGCGGCCTCGCTGGAGAGGAACCGAGGGGAAATGGAGCTTAGAGGCACAGAGGGAGCAAGAGCAAAAAAGAGGGCGAGATGACAATAAATTTGACATTCCTCCGAGATTTTGAATAGAAAGACTGACAAAGAAAGAGAGCGTGGCTAAATGTGGGCTCCCCGATGAGACGGAAAGAGCTTGGGAGAAAAGGAAACGGGAGCGGGAAAGAGAGAGAGAGTTTTTATCTAAATGTGTCCCTCCCCAGCGAGCGGGCTCCGAGACCGGGGGAGCTGTCCTTGGTTCAGAATAAGCCTCTGGCAGAAAACCAAGTCAAGCAGTTAGCATTGAGCACATCACACGGGGCTGAAGCCTCACACACTACCTCTCTGTCACTGTCTCCCTGTTCATCCTTCTCCCTCCCTTTCTTTTAACCGCCCGTCACCCCATCTGTGTTTGTCGTCGAGATGTGACACAAGCAGTTAGTGCACTGAACAGGACGCGGCCAAAGGCAACAAACTACGACACCTCCCTGTCTGGCTTTTTTTCCGTGTTTGTTTCCTTTGGTTTTACCATCTTCTGGTGTTTTTGTCACTGGATTTTTCTCCATTTCTTCTTCTTCTTCTTCTTCTTTTTCTCTCTTTTTGTTTGGAGTCGGAGATGCATCACAGCCTTGACAGCATATTGCTCCATATTGAGCTTGTGATCTTTAATATGCGGGTCTAGCCTTGAGAATTTATGTGTCAGAGTCATTGTTTACCATTAAAACATTATATAAGTAACCGGACCGATAAAAGTGGAGGGACACTTTTTCACAGAGAGTCATATGCCTCAATGTCATATCACATACATCCACAGTAACATTACTCAGTCCTGGAGTCAGTTCTCAGACGTAGTTGGGCAGACCATGGTAGCCTGCACACCTGTTTGTCTTCATCTCATCATCAGCTTCTGGGAAGAAAAAAGTCTCCACTCCTTACAGGTTGTTGTTATTCTTAAGGTGGTAATCAGGTGCTTAACTTGTGAGTGTTGTTTTTGTTGTGCGTGTGTGCGTCTTCTGTTCCTGGACCTTATTCTCTCATCTCGGCTCCCAGTTAAACACCAGTGTGTGCTTTGGCTGGACTTCAGTTCCCTGTAACTTGAAGAATTGCCTCATTGCTCCCATGTTTGCAAAAGAGGTGAAAATCAAAACTCATTGCTCTGTTATGTTAGTACTCTCCTGACTCACCTGTCCTCTCTGGTGTCCACCTGCAGAAAAGCCTCTTACCTGAGTTGAACTCCCTTGGCTCCTTGCCTTTGAATTTGGTGAAAATAAAAGATCTTAAAAATAAACGATCCTAAAACCACTGCAGTCTGCGGTTGAGTACCTTTAAGCTCACTTTTAAACACATTTTTTGCTTAATAGCCTAAGAACACTGATGACCAGGTACGGTCGGAGTCATTCAGCTTGTAAAGTCCCAGAGAAATAAAAGCTGTACTCGTGTTTTGGGCAGCAAAGTAAATAATATTTTAACTGCACTTACTGAGATAAACTACATCAATATTCAACAGCAATAAAATGACTATTTGGTGAAAACTGCTTCATGGGTGTCATGGGCGAGGCCAACTGGAGCAGGAATAAATATTTTTCTGTTCTTTTTATCAAATAAATATCTTTCATAATTTTATTTTATTTTTAAAATGTGTTAGTAAACATGCTGTGTGTTTCTTTTCTTTGATGTTGTATTTTTTAATATGTTCAAAACAAAGCCACACAACACAATATGATTGGACTAAATATTATGAAAGGATTTGGGAAAATTGTTAACATTTTGCTTCATTGTTTCACATCTTTGACCAGCATATCATAAAACCTACAAAAAAGTCACATGGAGAGCTCCTTTTACTCTTCCACACACCAAAACACAGTTCTTGAAACATTTGTTGTATTTCTGCATAATTGTGATGGATTACATTCATTTCTTCACCTCTACACATAAAACCCCATAATGAGAATTTGAAAAATGTTTGTTTGAAACTCAAATTTATTAAAAATGAAAGACAAAAATATAACACATAGTGTTCACGGCCTCAGCCATGATGGTCAAAACTGAGCTGAGGTGCATCCTGCTCCCACTGATTATATGTCAGATGTTTTGTTCTGTTGACTGGACATGAGTTAGAAAGGCACACACATCTGTCTGCATAAGGTTAGCAGTGCCTGTCTGAGCTCAAACCAAGCTGTGAATTTCAAAGAATTATGTGTAGACCCCTGAGACAGGACTGTATGAAGGCACAGACCTGGGGAAGATGACAAAGATTTCTAGAGTATTGCAGGTCACAATGGGCAGCGTCACCTCCATCATTCTTAAAAAGAAGAAGAACCAGAACTCTTCCTAGAGCTGGCTGCCCAGCCAATCTGAACAGTCGGTGTAGACGGGCCTTAGTCAGGGAAGTGACCAAACTCTTGATGGTTTCTCTGACAGAGCTCCAACATAGAGAGGAGAACCACTTATGCAGCACTGCACTAATCAGGCCTGTGACAGACATAATGACTCGTCAGGAAAATGCACACAACAGCCTGCTTGGAAAAGGAACCTGAAGGACTCTCAGGAAAGAAATTAAATTCTCTGGTCTGATGAAACCAAGATTGAACTCTTTGGCCTGAATAACAAGAATCATGTCATCCCGACATTGAAGCACGGTGGCAGCATCATACTGTCAGGATGTTTTTTACCAGCAGGAACTGGAAGACTAGTCAGGGTCGAGGGAAAGATGAATGCAGCAATATAATAATAATAATAATAATAATAATAATAATAATAATAATAATAATAATAATAATAATAATAATAACTTTATTTATAAAGCCCGTTTCAAACAAAGTGCTGAACAGTTATTTGAAGATAAAAAGATAAATAAAAGAAAATAAAACCAGTACAGAAAAAAAGTATAATTTAAAACCTGGTAGACAGAACTAAGACCAGGTCTGGGTTTAGGAACTTTTAGGAAGCCAGTATCCTGAGATCGGAGAGCACAGGAAGGAACACGTGCAAAAGGTCAGAAAAATATAAAGGTGCCAAACCATTTAAAGCCTTGTAGGTGAGCAACAGGACCTTAAAATCTGCTCAAACCTGACAAGGCGACCAGTGAAGCGACTTCAGCACTGCAGGTAATGTGCTCAAATTTCCCAGTTTTGGCTAAAATGTGAGCAGCTGCATATTGTACCGTCTGTAAACCTCTAAAACCTTTCTTCTGTATCGCAACGCTCTTCCCAGAAAGAAGAACATTGCAATAGCCAATGTGTGAACACACAAATGCATGGATAAGAATCTCTGCAGTGTCAAGTGGTAAAACTTTTTTAGAGATGAGAGAGATTTTAGAGATGTTCCTTAGGTTAGGGTTAGCAAAGCAATTCTTGTTGTCTCTTTCACATGGGACTCAAGCAGAGCACCGTGTCAAACCACGCGCCCAAGTTCTTTACCTTGTCCCTGCAATTTATGACATAGCCATCAAATTTCGAGGACAAATTTTGGAAGCAGGAAATTATCAGATAACCAGCCCCTAATTGCAGATACACAAGGTTCTAACTGAGACAAGTCAGCGCAGTTTCCAATGGTTAAAGAAGCATAAAGCTGCAGGTCATCAGCGTAACAATTAAAGGTTACATTAAAAGAATGCAGAAGAACACCAAGAGGCAGCAGATACAGAGAAAACAGCAATGGGACAAGTACAGAGCCCTGAGGGACCCCATGCCTCCCTGCACAGGTCTCAGAGAGATCATTTTTAAACTAACAGTCTGAGATCTCCTGAACAGGTAGGATCTCAGCCATGACAAAACATTTCCCATAACTCTGATAAAATGTTCAAGCCTATCCAATAAAATACAGTGATCCACAGTGTCAAAGGCAGTGCTTAGATCTAGCAGTAATAAAACTGAGGTGCGATATCTGCATTTACCAACAGATCATTGATCCCTTTGATTAAAGCTGTTTCTGTGGAGTGGTTTGGTCTAAAAGCAGATGTTGGCACTAATTAGTAGAATATTATTAGTGCCAATAAGCTCCTTCAGGGTGCTCTTGAGCTTGGACTGGGGTGACAGTTTATATATGGCTGTCTTAAAGTTAGCATAATTCCAAATTCAGAGCAGTACTGTGGTTAGGACTTTAAATGTCCTCCCTGGGTTTTCTCTGGAAGCTCCAACTTCCTGCCACACAATGAAAGCCATGCGTCTCATGTTAATTGTTAATCCCAGTAATTCCAGGATGACACTTGGTGGTTTGTCTGCTTCTCACCCAATGACTTCTGAGACCCTGACTGTGTAAGTGTAGCAGAGTAATAGTTAGTGAATGTCCACTGGCTTTTTTTTAATGTTATGCTCACTGTTTGTGTTGTGGAGGGCCGTAGGTTGGACAATAGAATTAAAGACCCAAGACCTGTATGTGTAAATCTTTGTCTACCATTACTGAACTGAGGCCTAAATGGTAAAAAAAAGAAAAATCCCTTCCTAATATGGTACTAACTGCTAATTAAGGAAAGAGGAAAATAGTCTTAATTTATGATAAAAACAGACACAACACATGATTAAGACTATTACATAAGCAGTTAAGAAAATGGATGGACATCAGAAGTCACCGGCCCAGCAATTCAAAGCCGAGCTCTGATTCCATGACTTGCAGATTCAGGGGTGTAAAATTTGGAGCCTTAACTACACAAAAATGTAACTTGTCCAGAGAAAACTGCCCCACATGCTAGAAAATGATTATGCATATCAACAAAATAAAGCTGACAGCTGACATCTCCCTTCTTCAGAATAAGATTATGAAACAGCTAATTTGCTAAAATGACTGTGTTGTACAAGTGTAGGTGAAACGGGGAACGATCCCAGGTTAACAGTCATCTGAATCAGCATATTTTTGATTTCTCATTTTATGATGTTGAAAAGCCTCCAAGCAGATCGACATCAAATTAAGATTCCGACGAGTGTTTGGGGCTCTTAGCCTCTAAATGGACCTGGGAGATGTGAGGAGATGAGGGCGGCTGGCTCAGTTTGTCCGTGTCGACAGAGCAAGGGAGGAGTAAGAGAGGGTGAAAAATATAAAGAAAGTTTGTGGCCAGGGTAATCTAACTTGTTTATTTAGACCCTTCTATTCAATTCAATTCAATTTTATTTATATAGCGCCAAATCACAACAAATGTCGCCTCAAGGCGCTTCATAGATACAGAGAAAAGCCCAACAATCATATGACCCCCTATGAGCAAGCACTTTGGCGACAGTGGGAAGGAAAAACTCCCTTTTAACAGGAAGAAACCTCCGGCAGAACCAGGCTCAGGGAGGGGCGGCCATCTGCTGCGACCGGTTGGGGTGAGAGAAGGAAGACAGGATAAAGACATGCTGTGGAAGAGAGACAGAGATTAATAACAGATACGATTCAATACAGAGAGGTCTGTTAATACATAGTGAGTGAGAAAGGTGACTGGAAAGGAAAAACTCAATGCATCATGGGAATCCCCCGGCAGCCTACATCTATTGCAGCATAACTAAGGGAGGATTCAGGGTCACCTGGTCCAGCCCTAACTATATGCTTTAGCAAAAAGGAAGGTTTTAAGCCTAATCTTAAAAGTAGAGATAGTGTCTGTCTCCTGAATCCAAACTGGAAGCTGGTTCCACAGAAGAGGGGCCTGAAAACTGAAGGCTCTCCCTCCCATTCTACTTTTAAATACTCTAGGAACAACAAGTAGGCCTGCAGAGCGAGAGCGAAGTGCTCTAATAGGGTGATATGGTACTACAAGGTCATTAAGATAAGATGGGGCCTGATTATTTAAGACCTTGTATGTGAGGAGCAGGATTTTGAATTCAATTCTGGATTTAACAGGAAGCCAATGAAGGGAAGCCAAAACAGGAGAAATATGCTCTCTCTTTCTAGTCCCTGTCAGTACTCTTGCTGCAGCATTTTGGATTAACTGAAGGCTTTTCAGTGAGTTTTTTGGACATCCTGATAATAATGAATTGCAGTAGTCTAGCCTGGAAGTAATAAATGCATGAACTAGTTTTTCAGCGTCACTCTGAGACAGGATATTTCTAATTTTAGAGATGTTGCGCAAATGGAAGAACGCAGTCTTACATATTTGTTTAATATGTGCGTTGAAGGACATATCCTGGTCAAAAATGACTCCAAGGTTCCTCACAGTGTTACTGGAGGCCAAGGTAATGCCATCCAGAGTAAGAATCTGGTTAGATACCATATTTCTAAGCTTTTCAGCGCCGAGTACAATGACCTCAGTTTTATCTGAGTTAAGAAGCAGAAAGTTAGTGGCCATCCAAGTCTTTATGTCTTTAAGACATTCCTGCAGTTTAACTAATTGGTGTGTGTTATCTGGCTTCATGGACAGATAGAGCTGGGTGTCATCTGCATAGCAGTGAAAATGTATGCTATGTCTTCTAATGATGCTGCCTAGGGGAAGCATGTATAATGTAAACAGAATTGGTCCTAGCACCGAACCCTGTGGAACTCCATAATTAACCTCAGTGTGTGAAGAGGACTCTCCATTTACATGCACAAATTGGAGTCTATTAGATAGATATGATACAAACCACTGCAGTGCAATACCTGTAATACCTACAGCATGTTCTAATCGCTCTAATAGAATATTATGGTCAACAGTATCGAATGCTGCACTAAGGTCAAGAAGGACAAGCACAGAGATGAGTCCACTGTCAGAGGCCATAAGAAGATCATTTGTAACCTTCAATAAAGCTGTTTCTGTGCTGTGATGAACTCTGAAACCTGACTGAAACTCTTCAAATAAACCATTCCTCTGCAGATGATCTGTTAGCTGTTTGACAACTACTCTTTCAAGGATTTTTGATATGAAAGGAAGGTTGGAGATTGGCCTATAATTAGCTAAGACTGCTGGGTCTAGAGATGGCTTTTTGAGTAAAGGTTTAACTGCAGCCACCTTGAAGGCCTGTGGTACATAGCCGATTATTAGAGATAGGTTGATCATATATAAGATCGAAGAATTAATCAATGGCAGGACTTCTTTTAGCAGTTTTGTAGGAATGGGGTCTAAAAGACACGTTGATGGTTTGGAGGAAGTAATTATTGAAGTTAACTCAGAAAGATCGATTGGAAAAAAAGAGTCTAACTTAACATCAATGGAACTAAGAGTAGCTGTAGATAATATTAAATCTGTGGGATGATTATTGGTAATTTTTTCTCTAATGATAAAAATTTTATTTGTGAAGAAGTTCATGAAGTCATCACTAGTTAACGTTAAAGGGATGGTTGGCTCAAAAGAGCTCTGACTTTTTGTCAGCCTGGCTACAGTGCTGAAGAGAAACCTGGGGTTGTTCTTATTTTCTTCAATCAGTGATGAGTAGTAAGCTGTTCTGGCTTTGCGGAGGGCTTTCTTATAAAGCAACAAACTATTTCTCCAGGCTAAATGATGATCCTCTAAATTTGTGACACGCCATTTCCTCTCCAGATTACGAGTCATCTGCTTTAGGGTACGTGTTTGAGAATTATACCACGGGGTCAGGTACTTCTGATTAGAGACCTTAGTTTTCACTGGAGCTACAGTATCCAGAGTCGTACGTAGTGAGGAGGTGAAATTATTAACAAGATAATCGACCTCTGTTGGGGTAGCGTTCAGATAGCTGCTCTGCTCTGTGTTGGTACAGGGCATTGACGATGATAACAGTGGCTGGATTATATTCTTAAACTTAGTTACAGCGCTTTCAGAAAGACATCTACTTTGATAAAGTCCACTCTCCACTGCTGCGTAATCAATTATTGTAAATGTAAATGTTATCAAGAAATGATCAGACAGGAGAGGGTTTTCAGGAAACACTGTTAAATGTTCAGTTTCTATGCCATATGTTAAAACAAGATCTAGAGTGTGATTAAAGTGGTGGGTGGGTTCTTTTACATTTGAGAGAAACCAATTGAGTCTAACAACAGATTAAATGCCATGTTGAGGCTGTCATTTTTAGCATCTACATGGATGTTAAAATCACCCACAATAATTATTTTATCTGAGCTCAGAACTAAATTAGATATAAAGTCTGAGAAATCAGACAGAAACTCTGTGTAAGGCCCAGGTGGACGATAGATGATAACAAGTAATACTGGTTTCTGAGTTTCACAGCTGGGGTGGACAATGTTAAGCATCAGGCTTTCAAATGAATTAAAAGTCTGTCTTGGTCTTTCATTAATTAATAGACTGGTGTGAAAAATTGCTGCCACACCGCCCCCTCGACCTGTGCTTCGAGATTTCTGGTAGTTAGAATGACTCGGGGGTGTTGATTCATTTAAACTAACATAATCATCCTGCTGCAACCAGGTTTCTGTAAGGCAGAGTAAATCAATTTGTTGATCAGTTATTAAGTCATGTACTAACAGAGACTTGGAGGAGAGAGACCTAATATTTAATAATCCACATTTCACTGTTTTACTCTTTGGTTCAGATGTGGATACTGTATTGTTCTTTCTTTGTGATTGTTTAAGTTGTTTGTTGCTGGTTTTTAGTTTGTTTTTTGTCTTTTTGGAAGCAAAAAATCTATTTGGATTATTTTTGTCTTTTTGGAATCTATGCATAACTGCTTCCTGGTTATGCATAGATTCACATTTTTGTTTTCGCCTGTGCTGCTGTTATGTTACTAGCGTAGGGAGGACAAAGCTCAAGCATATGTAGGTCTATTAAAAATGAAACAGCATGGTAAAAAGAAAAAGCAAAGCAGCTGCATGTTATTTTCTGAGTGCCTGCTACTATCTGCACCTCTCACGTTAAGTTTCCTCTCATAAGCGTCCGTCCACCCAAATGAAGATGAAATGCTCCGAAATAACCACGGTGATGGAAAAGCACAGGCGGAAAAACAAAGACACATCCTGGCCTGTGTTTCCTGTGACATTCACAGTCGCTTCAGCCGCAGCTGTGCTAGTATTTCACAGTTAATATTTCAGCGTAATTCATAAAAGCCCACCCCTCCAATATTTTAGCCATCATATTAACCTTGCCAGCCAGCGTTGCAGCATTTATTTTATCCTCCAAAGATGATTTTTAAGCATTACATAAGCTATGTTGCATCTGTTAAATGTACTAACATTTGATTTCTTGTCTGCCCTCCCCTCCTTTATCAAGTCCCCTTTCAGCACTCTAAGCTGGCCAAGGAGGCATAGTTTTATGGACAGAGACAGTAAATTACCAGAATTACACCTGTTTCATTTCAGTGAGTGTTTTTCGTTTTTTAGAAGTTGGAATAGAAGAAAGGAAAGGCGTGTCTTTGGAAACCCATTCCAGCTGTGTGTTGTGTTTAAAACCTGAAACATTAACATCACAAAATCATCTTTTTGTGATTAAAGCATTCTTTTAAAGAACTGGAATTTTATAAAAAGAGCTAAATGGTTCTTTGGTAATACCAGTTTGTTCAATGTAAACTTTATTAACCAGGCTAGTTTTTAAGAACACAAACCTGGGAAAAGCCAAAGAAATCCCAAAAGTTAAAAACAAAGTGGGTCACATCGGAAACGTCACACGAGTGGTGAAAGCTTCTTTGTAAATCTGATGTAGTACCTGAATGATTGTTTTTTTGGAACAAAGCTCTTAAACCTCTGTTAAATGATCACTGTTTGAAATCATGTCACAAATAACATATTTTGTTTTTTATTATTAGATGTATTCACATCCCTCACCTGCATATTTTTACTACTGAAAAGCCACTGTGGAGATCTGGTGTACTGCCTTTTTATCTGTGATGATTCTTGGTTTCATGTACTGATTTTCAACAGCAACTAATTTCATCTTTTCCTCACAGGCAGACAGTACATTTGCCATCATGTAACACCATGAGGTGAAAATCTCCATTAATATTTTGGTAAACTATAAAAATGATGACTTCAGGTCCAAGGCTAATTTTCCTCAGCCGGTGGGCTCAAGCAATTTTGTCAAAATGTTGATGCAGGGCTGCAGGAAAGACCACTTAAGATGTTGACCTCACCCCACTGAATGTCCATTATGATCACAGTCATTCGGTGTCCATGGGCACGATAATAAAAAAGGGGGGGAGGAGTGTGTGACATTTCACCATTTCATGCGGATTTGAATTTGATCTGAGCAAATTATAGCTTCATAGTTATCATGAAGGTGAATTATTAAAGCATTTTGTAAAAAAGTGTCAGCTTGCTTGTAAATGCCTGTGTTTGTCTGTTTGTCTGTGATAGAAACTGAACCTGCTGTGTCACAAACCTTCCTATTAGGTATGAATGGCATCGTGGCATAATGGATATCAACATAAACTATGAGATTTACTTTTATATAAGACACATTAGAAAATATAAATACGTAATGATTGAGATCAGTGTTGGTCAAGTTACTTGAAAAAAGTAATTAGTGACTAATTACTGATTACTTCTCCAAAAAAGTAATCCTGTTACTTTAGTGATAACTTATTTTCAAAAGTAATTAGTTACTTAGTTACTTTTTAAAAACATGATCCACAACCTGAATACAGAATAAAGCAACAGACCTTTCAGCCCAATTCTAGATTTTCTGCATAATCCATCATATAAAATCTAATCAAATGGAAACATCTCTTTTTAAAAATTGTTTCATGAGTTTTAATCTTTTAATTTTATGCACATTGCATCAAGCAAAAATTAAATTATATGCAACAGTATTTGACTTGAAGAAATTGTTTAACATTTAAATCTATTGTCTGCATATTCCAGCATATAAAATAAAATCATGTTTAGTGTTTACACTCTTTCAAATAGATGCAAGTAAAACACAGCAAAAATAAATAAAATCAAAGACTCAGCAGCTCTTGAATCTATTGTCACCTGTTTAGCAGGAGTGGGGCGGGTGGAGGTTTGCCCACAGCACTCATGTCAGTGGGGGGATCCGGGGGTTTGTCTGTGAATGTCACGTTCCCGTGGCAGTGTGCTCACTGCTCGCTCAGATTAGTTAGTTTAAAAAGTTTAACTTTTTGCTGTAGAAAGAAGTTTTCTTCCCACGCAGAGTGCACAGCTGACGCTAATGTTTTTGTCACTTTTTATGGAATCAAACTCAAAGTAATGTGAGTACTTTAAACGCTGCATGGTCGTACTCTCGCCATCACTCCATATTATCCATCGTTGATCTGCACACGTCTGTTGCTGCCACGAACGTCACACACTCGTACATCATTGTCATGAGACGCTCTCACAAACAAAATCATGGTTTAGTAACACAGTAACGCAGTGTGCTTACGGGAAAGTAGCAGTAATCTGATTAGTTTTTTACAATAGTAATCCCTTACATCACTCGTTACTTGAAAAAAATAATCGGATTACAGTAATACGTTACTTGTAACGTGTTACTGCCCATCTCTGCTTGAGATATGCTCCAAAAGTGAGATATGTAGAGTTTTCGTTAATGACACTTGGCTGTTCAGACTTTACTGACAGTTTGTTCTAATGCAGTCCGCCCCTGTGTGGCCCCCCACAGTCCCCTTATGACTGATATTGTCCATACCACCATCAGTCCACTATGTTCACATATATTAAAAAAGTCTCCTTTGAAAAGTGGCTATATTGAATCAAGCACCTTTTAAAGATCAGCTAATGCTCAATACCTGAAAGAGAATAGAAGAAAAAGAGTAAAAAGCTCAGTGATTGCACTGCATGTGAACTCAAAGGGGACCACTTGAATACATGGTGCCCTGAGCTCCAATATCACCTTTTTTGTGCTCAAATCCAAACACATCCTTTTGTTTGTCTCACAGTATAACTATAGGAAACCTGTTTCCATGGCTACTCAGGTGTAAAACAAATGCCCCCTCTCACAACGTATTTGTAGGTTTCCCATCTTTAGTCAAATCTATGTTGGTTTTAAGCCAGGCTAAATCAGCCCTAGAGCCCTCTGTGGCACGTGAGGCCCTGTTTAAGGATGAGCCCTTCTTAATTGATCATAGAAACAGGCACTGCTATTGTGGTGCTGGGGTGGATTTTCTCCCATAATGAGTAGTCTGCAGTGTCTGTAACCTGCTGGGGAGACCAGACATCATTTATAGTCCGGGCAAACCAGCCACACAGGCTCCGTTGCCAAAAGCACCATCCGTTTAATAGAGACAAGCCAGAGAGAGGGCAACCTGCATACCACCACACAGCCAGCTCTGCACTGCAGGGGGAGTGTTAATAGTACCCATTTACTTGCAGTGATTTTTTTTTTTTTTTTTTTTTTTTTTTTTTATCTTTGAAGGGCTCAAACACTTTAAGAAGAAGTCAGTCTTTTATTGAATGAGATCAAAGTCAAACCCATCTAGTAAAACATAATAATGGAAAAGTTCTTGTAGCTCGTGGGTCATTTTGGAAAATAGATGTTTTAGTAATGTTTTCATATTTTGGGTTTTATGAGATTTAGTTTTCTTTAACCGTACTACTCTGACATATATTTGGTATGTTTATCAGATATAAAGGACATCTATTCATTTTGAATTTGTTTCTTAGGCTTGCACCTCACATGTTCAGCCTCTGTTGTGTCTCAGAGCCGCTGTGTATAATGTCTGTAAGAATATTTTCAAGTTTGCTGTGGTTGCTGCTCTAATTATGAAGCCAGTTATGAAATCATATGTATAATGACCTTGTTTCTATCTGTCTAGTCAAAACTTACATACACCTAAAAAACACACCCATCATTACTAAAAGAAACATTCACCAAGTGTTTCTGCTTAATGTAGTAAACTCATAGTTATACAAGTGACAGAGGAGAGAACAGTTAGACTGTTTGTGCACAGGCCAACAGTGTCAGTATAGATATTAAATAGGCCAATACCCATGTTGAAAATTTCAATGCAAAAGAAAAGCATTTCATAGAACTTATTATTGTTTAAAAAGAAGGTATAACACGCCTTCCCTGAAAAAGGGCAAAAAAAATATTCAAATCAAAGCAGGAAGTCAGGTGCTGTTGTGATTGGATGTCTAGTCCATGACAGGAGGCGGCTGGGGTCGATGGATGTGTCATTAAAACATTGCATCTGAAATTGAAATGGAAAGAAGAAACAAACAACAGCCCAAACAGTATTTCATTCCAGACCTTTGTCAGTGCCATGTTGTCTAATATGGAGCTTATGTGTAAGTTCAACAAGGAAAATCTGTAATCAGTCCCCTGCCTGCTGTTAGGCTGCTTTCCCAGGCTGTCAAGGCTCAATGCTGTCATCATTACTTTAGTCCAATCCTGTTCTTGCCCACCTTCTTTGAGCCAACAGGTCTCTGCTTTGCAGAGTTTGAATCTGCGCTCTCCATGATTCTCCCTTTCAGACTATATTTCATGCAACCCACCTCCTCCCCATTTCCCCCATCCAAACCCCAGTCGTCATCGACACCACCATCGAGCATCTAGACTCCGGTGGGTCCCGTCTTAAACCCTATCACGACTGGGATTCTGTTCCATGATGGGCCATCACAGTCTAACTTTGTTATCTCAATAACTCATGTTCAGTTTCTCCAAAAGATCTCTTCTTATTGAACTGCCATCCTATAAAAACTGCTAGCATTCCACAATGTGCCCTTTGTGTCAGTGTGCCAGGCTTAGGTTTACCTTCCAAATTGTTAGAAATGGAAACCGATGTCATCTTAATTGTACATTACCTTTCAGCTTTTTTGAAGTGAGATATTTTAACATAAAACAATATTTTAACCGAGTAGTTTTAGTGTCTAACCCTAAGTTAGTCATGAGAGAGAGCAAAAATAAGAAGTGAAAAGACGCACAGCACTGAAATGAAAAATCCTATGACTATTTCTTCAAACACGGACCCCACCCCCTCCCAAATTAACATAAGGAAACCTTAGCTTTTTCCTAGGCAACTCCTGTGTGAAACTGAAGGGCAACGCGTGGTCAGCAAACATTTCCAACTAAATAACTTTTGCAGAAAAAAGCACCATCTGTTTAAAAGTGTGAGATCAGGGTGAAACTCATTTCCTCCATGTTGCCCCTCAGTGTTTTGGCTTGGTGCTTGGCCAAGAAATCCAAAGGGACGACAAGGTGAATGGCTTGACCTGCGGACTACCTTTAGTTCCTTATTTCTTTATTTCCCAGATTGTTTCTCTAATATCCGTGTGGGGTTTCAGGATTGTGGCCGGGTGCAGTGGCTGCCAATCTCGTAAGAGCAGCAGATCAGTTGCCTCAAGCACAAAAAGTCTGCAGCTCCAGTTACTGATTGGAAATGTCACAGAAAGCTCTCTATATTAGAAAGGGCCAGTATCAAAGTAAGCAAATTCTGCTCACAAATCCCCAAATTCACTTTCTACAGGAAACAATGGCAGCCAAAAAGTCAAGTAAATGAGATCTGTGCTCCCTGCCTGTAATCTTTTAAGTGCAGTTTGGATAAAATCCCAAGTTATTTCACTGGTATCATTTACAGCTGACAGAAGAAAGACTCTTTCTTTAAATGGCAATTAACAGAATTCAACACATGAAGAAGCTGTCTGAGAGAATTATTTTCTATTTTTTTTTTTTGCAGTGTTAATAAGAAAAGCAGCAAGCAGCAGCCAAAAACAAAAAAAAGCCTTGTAACCTTTGATAGCAACACAGGTAAAGCAGACTGTAAAGAGTGTAGATGCTAAAATTTTTGGAGCTGAGATGATAAAAGAAAATTGAATTCCAGCAGCAGTGTCTGTGCAGTTTTATCAATGCTCACAGTAAGACGCCTCAATTCGCTGACTTTCCCCATTTACAGCACAACCATCATAATAATTACGCTGCCACTTTAAAATGTTATGTTTGATTCATTAGCTTACTTGTGGGCAGTTCAAGAGTTTATGCATGTGTGAGGCTTCGACTTTCATTCACAGTAACCGTGTTTTGCCCTCACGTTGACAGATAAGGATCTTACTTGTGTAACCTCACCGTCTGATCTGGATTAAGGGAATTATCATTTCTGCCCGTGCCTCCCTGTGCTACTTCCAGTTGTTGAAAGTTGGCTTTTCATAAACTTCTTTATGTTAAAATTCAGAGGATGGAATGTCTTCTGTACAGATCTTACCTTCTTACAGCAGTAACACTGAATAATTCCAACAAATCATCTTATCTGATTATCTTAAATGTATTCCCTCAAATGCATTTCCCCCCTCTTAAATGTCCTTTGAAATGGTCAACAACTGTTTAATTCAATTCAATTACATTCAGTTTTATTTATACAGCGCCAAATCACAACAACAGTCACCTCAAGGTGATTTATATTGTAAGGTAGACCCTACAATAATACATACAGAGAAAACCCCAACAATCATATGACCCCCTATGAACCATGGCAGAACCAGGCTCAGGGAGGGGCGGAGCCATCTGCTGTGATTGGTTGATGAGAGAAGGAAGACAGGATAAAGACATGCTGTGGAAGAGAGACAGAGATTAATAACAAGTACAATTCAGTGCATCATCATCCCTTTGAGATGGTGGCACTTGATATAAAGTGGGCCAGTCTGCTACTGGGAGATCCCCTGAACTTCAGTGGGTGTGATGGTATGAGGGCCAGCAGTATTACTTTTAGAGACCTTTTAAAATCTTTGCCTTTGCAATCTAAGCACAAATAAGAAACTTGGATTCTTAGGAGCAACTATATCCCTTTTTTTCTTTGTGTTGGCTGCAGGCTATTCTAAATATATTTTATTGATCTATAAGCCTTAACATTTGAGTATAACTCTAAAACAGGGAGAACTGCAGCATTGCACTTGTTAACCTTGTATAAATTTATTTGCAAAGAAGTATACGTACCCATTTAAATTATGTCTATAGATTTGTTCTTTACTTGTCTACAGACTCTTTACCAATGAGTCTGCTTAAAGAAAAAGACTAAATTTGTTATGTTTTGTTTTGTTTTGATTTTTTATCCCATAAGCATGTGTCCAAGTAATTTAATACAATCCACCACTGTGATTTTAGTCAGATCTTCTCTGGTCTCAAAGATAGAGCTGTCATACTTACACTACACAACTATTATCTTTAAATAGTTGGGTAGTGTTTTTCCAGTCCTACAGTACTCACAAATGCCTAAAGTACACAAAAATTAATGCAGTGGTATTTACCACTATATACTATACAACAATTATGTTCTTTCACATCCTCCTTATTTGCTGCAACAGATGTGTTGCTGTATAGTGTGACTTATGTGCTTATCCACTGTTAATATAGTTTGCTCTTCATTTGTAAACTGGGCAACACTGCTCTCAGTAGTTCTGTGATTATGATTGGTCAGATGCTGACAATGCCACCCATCTCATTTGAATGTGCTCATTGCGTTCAAGCTGTTAAGCACTTTTGTGCAACAGTAAGCCTGATCGTTAATGCTCCAGTATGTGAAGCCAGATAAGAGCACATTATTGTGAATATGACGGTACATGCCTCAGATGTCCTGCACTACAAAACATGCAGTGAAGACTTGCATCAATTAACCTTTATCAGTTACATTTGTAATTTTTGTGCTTAGGGTTGCTTAGCTTAACAGCATGCTACAGAACTGAAGCAGTAATCATGAAAATGTTAGCAAACATTTGCATTTTAGTTATTTAAGCTCGAAATTGTAGCCATGTGAAAAAAAACATGTACATCCTTACTGATTCCACTGAAATTAAGAGGGTGAGTAGCTTAAATGTGCTGCTAATCAAATTCACCTGATTAATTGAGTTTGAATGTGAGTTAACGCAACGCAAAAATCTTCCCAGGGGGTGAACATCGCAGCAAATTCACTCCGAACACTGTGCAATGCTCAGAGAACTTGCAAAAGACCAATAGCTACACCTCAGACTCAATATTATTAATATTTAATATGTTAAGCAAAGCCTGTAAAGTTCATGACAGTACAATTAGAAAAAAATAATCAAGTATGACTTGTTTGGAAAGGTTGCTAGGAGAAAGCCTCTTCTCTCTAAAAACAACATGACAGCAGGTTTAGGTTTGTTTCTGAACAAACCACATGTCTTATGAATCAGTGTCCTTTGGAAAGTTGAGACCACAATGAAGATGTTTGGCTGTGAAAAATCACAAGCAGCATATCAGCCCAAACATCTCATACCGCAGTTGTGGAGGAGTAATCATCATCTTGTTCTGCAGCCAAGTGAACTGGACGCCTTGTAGTTGTGAAATCCTCAGCATAAAGTATTCTGAAGTGAAATATGGGACCGTAAGAGGGCAGTAATCCAGCCACACCAGCAGTTCTGGAACAGAATTCTGGAACAGAATGGCTGAAAAAGAATTAAGGGGGCCCAGTCAAAGTCCAGACATCAGCCAAATTAAAATGCTATAGCATGGCACAAATGTCTACAAGCATCAATGAACAGGAGGCAAAAATTCCCCAAAAACATTACTTGCTGCTAAAAGTTGTTCTACAAGATACTGAATCATATGGTCTAGTCAATTTTTCACCGGACTGCTGGTAATGTTGTCTGTTTATTATTGCATGGTGAGGTCATCATTGTTTGGGTGTTTCCCCCTGGAAAAACATAAGTCCAGCAGTGACGCTGGCTCATTCCACAGAGTCAAATCAATTAGCTAAAGAACAAAAAAATCTATGGTTGAGCGGAACTGCCATCACAGTAATTTATTATGAGTTTTTCAATAAGGCTGATGTGATAGTCATCTGTCCTTCAGTGAATTTAAAAACATCAATAACTGCAGCTTTTTACATGTAAACAATTCATATTTAGTGGTGCATGCTTTAACAGCAGAAGGCAGAGTCATCTCCAGCCATTGGGACAAAAAAAAAAAAAAGAATTAATATTCACATTTTTTTCTCCAAGCCATGAGCTCATGTGATTTCTACCCACATGCTTTAACAACTTCCCACCAACTGGACATGTTTCTATCTCTATAGGAATGTTACCTGTTCCAAATCACAAAGTGGGTGGTTGATAGCCGGAGCAGAGCCAGGTAATGTTGGCGAGCTAGCAGGATGTGTTGATGATTAGCGCCTCTCCACAACGGTTTTACTACTGGATATGCCTCAGTTTAATGAACAGAAAAAATGAGCAGCAGAAAGACGATTAAATGACTCACAATGCTGTCTACGAGTCTAGAAATTGTCCAATATCATGTTTGTCCCCAGTCTATATATTATCTGAAGAAGCAAACAAAGTTTTATATATATTTATTTTTAAAATGTTATTCACAGTTCACAGCTACTTGTTTTATACCCTGATGTGAGCGGGGTGGTGCTGCAGGTGTTTCATGGGGTAAACCTGGCTTAGCTCAGACCAGGACGTCTGCCAGATCCTGCTGCATTGTGACCTCCACAACTTCTGTGACAGTTGGTTCAAGTTATTGGCAATGATGCAGCACAACACAACATTTCCTGTGCAGTTGTCATAAATCACTGGTGAACAGAGGTCAAACAGAGGCTGATAAATGCTCGATTAGAGGTCTTAGGAACTGTTGAGTAACAACAACAACTAATTTAAGTTATTACCTTTCAGTTCTAACTGACAGAAGGCGTCAAATATGAGACGGTCCAGGATTTCTTAAAGGCCAAGGTTTAAAGGTTTGAGGCTGCGGCCAATCAGATTGCTGTGTGCTAAAGAGACTACAGGTGCTCATAAGCCTAATATGATGAAGTGTGAATGAGAAACTCTTTGGGGGGAGGTTTTAACATTAATTAGAAAGTGAAAGCTTGTTCTATCATTCTAGCAGAGTACAAGAGTACTTGTGTTTCTGTACTCAAATTAGCAGAAAGTAACGCCTTTTTATGAATGCACACAGCTGTCATGATATCACAGAGAGTGATGATTGTTTTTTTAAAACAACAACGTACCCTGTTAGCTGTTAGATTTGGGTAAACACAGTAACCTTCAACCGTTCATTTAAACAATGAGAAATATCTGTCTTGTCTCACCAAGATGTCACTGCATTTTTACAATATTGCAAAACCTGGATTTCTTCAAAGGTTGAAAATAATTACTGCAGGCCTTTTTTTGCAGACATACATTTTGATGTGTGACATGTAAATAATAAAAAGCCAAATTCCACTTTGTTTCATCAGCTGCTGCCCACTCATTTTCATACTGCCTTAACTTGCATAGAACAGAGCCATGTTAATGTTATTACTAACCATTATCCCTGATTTGACAACATCAAGTGTCTGCTGTAAAGAAAAGAAGTAAACATTTTTAATGCAGAACCACTCTTTGTGCTTCCACCAAGTAGACGAATAAATACATAGAGAAATACTCTCTCTCTCTCTCTATCTCTCTATCTTTATATATATAAAGATATAGGGAGAGAGAGAGATAGATTTTTTTTTTGATGGAGTTTATTGTTAAATGTTTTCTTGCGCCAGTGGTCACTGAAAGAAATCACAAGGGCATTAATGACATTAATGACATCTTTGTTTCATTTAGGTGTGCCAGTGAGCACCGACAGTGAGCCAGCAGGCACAGTGCAGAGTTCTGGATCTTACACGCTGAAGTGGAATACACCCACCAGCGTAAGTGTCATTTATTGCACCTGTGTTTTTCCAGCTGGCCTGTCAGCCAGTAAAAATACCTCCCTGGATTTTGTTGGTTTCATTATGGCAAGTATGCCTGCTTTGTTCTGACAAAAGGTTCACACAATGACCAGATCCTCTTGACGAAGCTATTCATCCAAAAGGAGAATGTGATTTTACGCTGTTTTGCCTATGACAGAGCCAGGTGTGCAGTGGAATTTCATGGAAACACTAGGTTATTATAACTTAGTTAATTTTTTCCCTCAAAAATGAAAATAGCAAAAGTTACTCCAATCCATAAAAACAGAGATAGATGTCTAATTACTAATTGCACACCAATATCTCTACTCCCACAGTTACTAGACTTGATAAATATATTGAGAAGCATAATCTCCTAAGTGATAACCAATATGGCTTTAGAGCGAAAAGGTGAACTTCAATGGCAGTGATGGAACTTGTAGAAGGGATATCTACAGCAATAGATAATAAGGAATATACTGTTGTTGTTTTTATAGACTTAAAAAAGGCGTTTGATACAATTGATCATTCTATGTTAATGAATAAACTAGAGAGATATGGTATAAGAGGGATGGCATACAAGTGGATGAAAAGTTATCTGGATGACAGAAATCAATATGTCGAAATCAATAATGTAAAATCTAATCAGTTGAAAGTAACTTGTGGTGTTCCTCAGGGCTCTGTGCTGGGCCCTAAATTATCCATATATTATTAATATAAAATAATCATATATAAATGACATATGTAATGTTTCCAAACTCTTAAAATGTGTGTTGTTTGCTGATGACACCACTCTGTATTGCTCAGGTAAAAACCTAGAACAGCTTCTGACTGCAGTGGAAAATGGGTTAAATATATTTTAAAAAAATGGTTTGCTATAAATAAGTTGTTGTTAAATATAAACAAAACAAAATGTATTATTTTTGGCACTAGACAAATGAAAAGTTTATCTAAAATCAAGGTTAGTTTAATTGAAATTGAAAGAGTACACAAAAATAAATTTCTTGGAGTGATAATTGATGATCAGCTGAGCTGGAAGTCTCATATAAACCATGTGAAAACAAAAATGTCAAAACCATTGCTATTGTCTACAAAACAAAGCATGTCCTGAACAAGAAATCATTATACACACTTTATTGTTCTCTGTTGCTTCCATATATGACTTATTGTCTAGAGTTATGGGGTAATGCATATAAAACCAATACTCTTCCTGTTTTCAAATTACAAAAGAGAGCTGTAAGAATTATAAATCAAGCTATATAGAACTAACTAACATTTTGTTTATTAATTTGAATACACTGAAATTTTATGATTTCGTTGAAAATGGCACAGATAAGGTATAAAGCACAAAATAACTTGTTTTGCTGCAGTACTCAGAAGCTGTTTGAAGTCAGAGAGAGTCAATATGACTTAAGGGGAACAGACGAACATAAAGCAGAGATGTGTTTCTGTTAGAGGAGTTAACTTGTGGAATAGTGTAGTGTAAAAGGTGGAGTTCATTTTCCTTCTTTTAAAAACATGTTTAAAACTAGAGTATTAAAATAGTAAAAAATATATCAATCAAGAATGAAAAGAGCAAAAATAAAAATACTGAAACTCTTGTTTGTTTTGCTTTGATTATTGTTATGAAATATAATTTAATGTATTTACTTATCTAAGGTGGAAGGGTTTTTGTTTGTTTTGTTTTACTCTTTTGCTTCGAGCCCTGTGTACATGAGCTGCACACTAAATGATCTTTTGTTAAAAGAGTTGGCGTAATAAGCATATGCTTCAGCCAATACCTTTTGATTAGCCTTGTCTCGTGCTTTATTGCTTTGTGGTAGATCTTTGTTCAGTATTCATTGAGATATTTTAATGCTAATCAAAATAAAGACATTTAAAAAAAAAAAAAAACGTAAACCTGCACAAAAACTTTGAAACTCATTGTCATCTTACTCTGTTAGGACTTTGTGAGCATTTCATGCACATCATTGAAGTATGTTTATGAAACCTTCACTGACAGTGAACATTGGGAAAACTGATCACTTTGTTGTTAGCAGCACATCAAAATTAACCACCAATATATGATCATCAGCTGCAGAAAGAAAAATAAAACACAAAAAAAAACAGGATTTTTTGTGCCAGGATATGCCAGGATGTCAGCAGTCCTCAGCCTATGTGGGTCATGTGTTGGTAGATGTTAGCTAATGCTAACAACTGAGACAAACTCCGCCTACTTTGGGACATCGTTTGTAACCACCCCAACTCGAGCTCCAGACTCGAACCCTAATGGAGACGAAAAGGACTTGCAATAAAAAAAAAGGAAATGATTTGTGACGTGTTATCAGTTAGAATGATTACCTTCACTGTCCTCTGACTTCCAGGACAAACTAACAAATAAACAAAAAAAAACCCTTGTTTACTTTGTCATTGAGGAAGGGTAAAGTGTTTTCTTGATTCAACATGTAATACAACATAGATGGGACTTGTTAAGCCTTCAGTTTTTTGTTTTATTTTTGTTTTTTTTTTGCCTGTCCCGTTTGGCTCTTTTGCCATCAGAATTATTGTCTAAAGGCGAAGAAAGATGCCCAACGGATTTTCTTTACCAAATTGACCAAATTGAATTGTTAAGCCTTCAGTTAATCCAAAATGCTGCAGCAAGAGTACTGACAGGGACTAGAAAGAGAGAGCATATTTCTCCTGTTTTGGCTTCCCTTCATTGGCTTCCTGTTAAATCCAGAATTGAATTCAAAATCCTGCTCCTCACATACAAGGTCTTAAATAATCAGGCCCCATCTTATCTTAATGACCTTGTAGTACCATATTACCCTATTAGAGCACTTTGCTCCCGCTCTGCAGGCCTACTTGTTGTTCCTAGAGTATTTAAAAGTAGAATGGGAGGGAGAGCCTTCAGTTTTCAGGCCCCTCTTCTGTGGAACCAGCTTCCAGTTTGGATTCGGGAGACAGACACTATCTCTACTTTTAAGATTAGGCTTAAAACTTTCCTTTTTGCTAAAGCATATAGTTAGGGCTGGACCAGGTGACCCTGAATCCTCCCTTAGTTATGCTGCAATAGATGTAGGCTGCCGGGGGATTCCCATGATGCATTGAGTTTTTCCTTTCCAGTCACCTTTCTCACTCACTATGTGTTAATAGACCTCTCTGTATTGAATCATATCTGTTATTAATCTCTGTCTCTCTTCCACAGCATGTCTTTTATCCTGTCTTCCTTCTCTCACCCCAACCGGTCGCAGCAGATGGCCGCCCCTCCCTGAGCCTGGTTCTGCCGGAGGTTTCTTCCTGTTAAAAGGGAGTTTTTCCTTCCCACTGTCGCCAAAGTGCTTGCTCATAGGGGGTCATATGATTGTTGGGCTTTTCTCTGTATCTATGAAGCGCCTTGAGGCGACTTTTGTTGTGATTTGGCGCTATATAAATAAAATTGAATTGGATTGAATTGAACTTGTGAAATTGAACTCAGCCCCCAAAAACTGGGTTTAATCACAGTTAATTCATGATTTAAAAACAGGACCAAAGACGTTTTCAGACAGGGCCAGGTAGGCTTGGAGAACCTTTTTTCTCTAATAAATTATTCCAATTTGTTTTTATTTATCTTTGTCTAAAATTGAAATTTATTTGTTGATCTGAAACATTTAGGTGTGAGAAATATGCAACAAAAAAACAGTCAGTGTATACAGTGAAAGGACCTGACCTTCAGAGGGAGAATTTTAGCACTTGATTAAATATCTTAAAAAGTTCTTGGTGCTAACAGCTGTGTTGTCTCCTAGACCCAGGCTTTGGATACTCTGCCCATTTCCAACATACAAGAGAAAAAGGAAGTACTAGCAGAGTGGCAGGGTCACGGTAGAAATGTCTAAAAGTACTTTACCTCCCCTCCAGAGCACAGCGCACTCAACAGCTGTGACACTGTCACTGAGAATAAAGCTTTGGCGTTGGGCACACATCAGTTCATACATCCAAATGCATAACAGTTGGTCATTCTGGCACTGATCCTCAGAATTCTTTGAATGTCCTCATTGCTTTTCATAGTGGTGTATGCGTGAACAGAATAAAGTTACGTCGAAACCAAGCACACCATTGTTTTTCTTGTGACATTACAAATAAGTTTGATGTGTCACATGGCCCTCTTCCTATTGAAAAAACAAAAGTTGTATCCAAGATGGCCGACTTCTAAATGGCCACCATGGTCACCACCCATCTTGAGGAGTTTGCCCCCTCACATATACTAATGTGCCACAAACAGGACTTTAATATCACCAACCATTCCCATGTTATTACGGTGTATCCATATAAATGGCCCACCCTGTAGAACTAAATGGTAACTCATTCATCAGTGCTGTGCCTGAAGACAGGAGTCTGTATGTCTTTTCATTGGTTATTCAAACACCTGAGTGGAAAACTTATTTGATTTGATTTGTTTGAATGTTTCCAAGCTCCTGGACTTTTTTTGTATTAAAATCTGCCAGTCAGTGAATCATCTCAGTATCTCAAACAATAAATAAAAAACTGCAAGAAATTTGAATGAATAAACCTCAGAATTTAAACTCCCATCACCACCCAGCTTAGATTTGCTCCTTATGTTTATTTATTCAGGTTACAAAGTAAGTTTGGAGTGAAATTCTGTGACTTTAGGGAGTAACTGATAATATTGTTGTGATATCTTTTATATGCTAGGCTTCCCACAACATTCATGCAAGAACTTTTAAAGTTTAAGGTCTGAACTTGATTACATTTATAACCATGGATCGCCGATTCTTGTGGTTGGTACAATTAAAAACAAGATAAAAAAATGTCTTCAAAATCGTATGATATAATTTCAATGTCAAGGTTTCGGGCCCTAATGTGCAAGGATCTTTTCATCTTTTCAGAACTGTATGATTTATTTTGTTGATGTTTTCCAGAGAAATGCAGTAGTTTTGTTTTTATCACCCAATCCACTTTTGTCCAGATTGAAAAATCTCCACTTTTCACTCAGTGTGTCATTTCATTGAAATTTCAGCTACAGCAATAAAACCATTAAAGCCTAATATTATCTTGCATCTCTTTGTGTTCTTACCAAACATGTCAGGACATGGAGATGGGACCTCTGGGGATAATCCGTCTGGCACCTGGATTCTGGCAGCGGATCTTATGGATTCTGTACGTTAGGCTCAAAATAAATATCTTTCAGTGAGGCTTATGGGCATATTGGGAAGTAGTGAGGCTAGAGGCTGGAGCCACACCTTAAGCTCTTTGTCATGCTCTTTGAGCAGTGATTTCCACTTTATAGAGTGCATAGTTATGCTGCAGGGAGGATGCTTCCATCAACAAGTGCTGAAGCCACTGCGGTGTGTGTAACCTTTAGATGTGATGTCTTCTCTTTCTTTAATGAAGAATCTGGAACAGGTTATATTTGTAATAACATCTTCTTTAATCAGCACCTGCATTTGTGACAGTGGATAACAAAGCAGAAAGGTTATCTCTCGTGGACAACAACCTTGGCACAGAAATCCTCCATTAATCTGAAAATTACCCACAATCCTTTGCTTACAGTAAGAAACCCTTTTATAATTTTATTTCTGTACAATATGCTGAATCCAGATGTCTGTGAAGGTTCTCAGTCACCCAGGTCATCGTAGTCTAAGGAGCTTGGAAAGAAAAGTGTCTGGACTTCTTCTTCGAGAAATGTAAGAAGTCCAGACGCTTTTCTTTCCAAGCTCCTCAGACACTGAACACAGAGTTTGACATCTTACAAAACAGAGAGGATTGATTTGTACAAAATACAAAATCGCTGCAATTAAAATCTTATCACACTCTAAACAGCAGTAAACTGTATTATACCTGTAACTATGATATCCTTTCTGCATTGCTTTCCTGTATCTTTCCTTCATAAGGTCAATGTGGAAAAAACGGCATCACATCAATATTAGCTAGCTATACTAGAGACCTACATCAGAGTTAGCTAGTTATACTTGGGACGCTATTTATTGGCAAGGAAGAAATCTCATGGAAACATTCAGAAGCATGTTACCTCAACATGAATCCTCCATTACTGTTCCCTGGTGTCTTACAGCAAGAAGGTCTTGGGTTTAAATCCCATCTGGGGTCTTTCTGCGTGCATGTACAGGTATGTGGTTAGATTAGTTGGTGATTCTAAATTGACGTAACTTGTGTGCAAACTTTTCTGTCTCTGTGTGCCTATCTGCACCCCCCACCCTCTGGAGCCTGAACTGCATTAGTGCACGAAATGATGGATATCCATGAAACTTTGATAATACCTCAAGAAGCTACATAAACAGGTCTTTATTTATGATCAGATACCTGCCAAACTAATGTCTTTCCCATCAGCTCTAGCTGTACCTGTTTGATAGATGTGTACTTAGAGGATGGACATCCAATCTATCCAGAAATGTCATGTTTTCTTTGTGTTGACTGAACAACAGTAACACTTCAATAACCCGTGCATATATTTGAATGTTTCCAGGCTCGTTTAATGTTTCAGTGGTAATCAGCTCCTCTCGGTTCCCTTTGTAATGCCTGCCAAACACCAGTGTTGCATCTTTAAATGCCAGATAAGTCAGAGAACAGTCAAAACAGATGGTTGGAGCGCTCAATGGAAAAAACAGATTTTCTGTTCCAGTGTTGAACATTTACAGTTGAGCTGAAGCAGAGGGCAGATTGTGGAGTACCATCAGGAAAGAAATGCAAGTAGTCTTTTATGATTTCCTCAATGAGAGGGTAATTACCATCCACAATACGTTAACACAAGGCAGTTAGAGACAGAAATGCATGTTGGTTTATGTATTATTTATCACAAACTAAACCTCCAGCCGTGCATCTTTTCCACATCGTCACTGACGCTAGTGATTAAAGTTGTTTTATTTTTTCAAACCTCTTTTTTCAATCAAACTCCCAAACTCTAACTAACACCCGCTCTCGTGGAGTGTCTCCTGTTCTCTTTCCATCTGTCCTTCTATTTTCTTATTCATCCTGGATCACAGGAGCAGCAGCCTAAACAGAGAAGCCCTGACCCCCTCTCCCGAGACACCTCCTCCGACTCATGTGGGGTAGCCACCCTTTGGAGAAAGCTCATTTCTTGTGTCCGTGAGCTCGGTCTTTCAGTCATTACCCAAAACTCGTAACCACTGGTAAATTAACAGCTTTGCTTTTGCTCAGCTCTCTCTTTGCCACAGCTCTCTCTTCATCACAACAGATGCATCTGTTGTGATGAAGTGCAGATGCTGCACCAATCTGTCCATCTATCTCCTGAGCCTGAGATACTTCAGCTTGTCCCTGACCCAGAGTTTCCACCCTTCCTGCTTCCACTTGATGCTAGTGTGTAACACTACACAGGGTGACTACTTTGAAAAGAATAGTGGGTAAAATTAAATTAGATATAGTTATAATATTATAGACACGGTCGTGGTATAAGCTTCAGGGTGGTCCTTTCTTCTTCTTTGCTGTGTCGCTCAGCTTGTTTGCATTTCTGTCATGGACCACTGATAAGTTTTTCTTTTATGGACACGTCTTTGTCTTTGGTCACATTTTCCTGTATCTGTTCCACTAAAGACAAAACTTGCCTTATAGCAACATGTGAACTCTGTAGTCTTCAGACACTGACAGCTAGTGCTGATCTAATCCATGTTAAGATTATGCTCTAAAAAGCTGCTTAAAACTTCCCTTGTAAGTATTCTTGCAATTTTAACCATGGACTGGAACAGCATTACAAGTCTGTTTGGCAGTCAAGAACTATCACAGTACCTTTGGGCAAACAGTCAGGCTCCATAGAGAGATGAGTCGTATTGATGTTTGCAGTTCTCAGAGGTGAATATTGGTCTTTTGGGGAAATCTCAGCAATGTTGTGTGGATTGCATATAAATAAATCATCTTCATTTTAACTTTAGGGCTTCTGGAACACCTTTCAGCTTGTGTTTGTCAGTGACCTATTCACACCCATAATGCCTTGTCATTGGGAGTAATTTCCACTTAGTCACATGGTGGGGCTTTTAAGTGCTTAATTTTGGGACATCCCACTCTTAAGCCACAGCAACCCTTGTACAGCTAGCAAGAGAAACCTTCTGGCTTTGCTGGCACAAATTTTAAGTCATGGAATCAGTTTTTAGTTATTTAATACTTGTGTTTATGTTCCAATGTCTTTAGGTTATACAGGCTCAGAACATCTAGTTTATTCTCCTTGCTTGTGGAAGAATGGAGGAGCAGCTGGCTGATTGTGTCTTCACATCATGTTAGTTTAGAGCACTCATTTTACACCCTGCAGCAATTCCACCTTTGGCCCACAGTTTCACCACAGCCAGAGGGCATCAGTCTCCATTAAACCAATGAAAGCTTCGTCTCTCTATTCACATTGCATCATGTGTGAAGGAAGCAAGTTTTACTTTGCTGTTTTTTTTTAATCATCCTCAAATAAATTTAAAATAAATTGAGAAATAAAGTTGATATTGTTTTCCGGCATAATGACTCAGGCCACGAGCTTGTTGAGAGGATGGATTCTCATTAGCCAACAATGCACCTTTGTTTACACTAAGTATTAATTCACACTGTCCCACAGCCTAATGCTGAATGCTTATTTTCTTCTCCATATTAAAAAAAATGCTGAGCAAAGAAAGAAAATGCTGAGTAATAAAGGTAGCGGCTGCTCCTGTTCTGCAGATTACTGTGAACTTATAGACAGATTTCTTTTTTAAAAACTGATGGTACAGACATATTCACAGGGCAAAAACTGTGTGAGCCAGCAGGAGAAATGGGTTAAAATAAGATAATAAGATAGGAATGTAAATGATTAGTTTAGTTATAGAATTGCTCTTTTATTTGTTTTAGTTTATTGTTACAATAAGTGATAATAATAATAATAATGGATTGCATTTATATAGCGCTTTTCGAGTCCCTCAAAGCACTGTACAATTCCACTATTCATTCACTGATGATATATAGAAAAAAAAAATTGTTTAGTTTTACACTTCCTGCTGTGGCCAGCAGGAGCTTTTATTTGGAAGATCTACAAGAAGTTGTGCGTTGACATGTTGCACCAGTAACTGGAAGAAAAAAGAAAAAAAGCCAGCGCTGTCTTGATCAGCAGCAGAAACTGCTTCGATTACGGAAGCAAAGTTTCATAAAAGTTTTAAAAACTTTTCAGAAGTTATCGGCCAACATCTCAACAGTGAGATGAATGTTAGGCTGATCTGCTGAAGTCAGCAGAAGTGGTGGCTAAATGAATGGTGTTCCACGTGGTTCTGTAAGCTAACTAACCTCTATGTTCAGCGATAGCAACAAGAGTAATTACATATTGCACTCATGTTACTTTTGATGATGCTAATCATAGCAATTGACGCATAAAATGCTATTTTCTGCTGTATCTGTCATATCAATGAGCAGTGTTACTGTTATGAGCAAACATACGTAATTTGATAACTTTTTGTGCAGAATTTAGTTGTAATGTATGAAACTTTAAGCTTTAACTTTCATATTTCAGTTTGTCTAATGATTGTGTTACATGTATGTTTATCACAACTATGTCGGTTAGGCCGAAGAAGTCCTAACAACAGTTACAATTTAATCTGTTAGTACCACATATTCTCATGATGTTATATTATTGCCAATTGCAGTTATTTTTTAATTGTTGAATTCATGATTCACTTGAATGCTCTAAAACAGAATGTACAGTAGAACTCTTTGAAAATGAAATGACAGACTAGAGACTATAAACCTGTTTCTAAATACCGGTCAGGTCTTGTATTGACCTATGAGCTCCATGATGAAATTCCAGTGATTCCATTGGATGCGATCCTCCCAGTGTGATCTCCAGGATCCAGATCTGCACAAACATGACTATAAAACAAATGACATTCCCACCAACCCTACAGGCACTACCTGAACATGTGACTCAGTAAATGTTAGTGTGCTAGCCTGTGACACTATGATGCTCATACTTGCCTTTTTCTACCCTTGGCGTGTGAATGACGCTGCCTGTGTCCTAGAAACTTTTCCCACCCTTTGTCTTTGTTCTCCTGTAGAGCTGTTCTCCTTTTCTCTCACAATCTTCAGTTGCTCTGTCTGTCTTTTTTTTACTTCCTCTTTCTTCCGACCAGTGTCTGCTATCTCTCGCCCCGATCTCTCCTTTTCTATCTCTCCCCCCTGACTTCAGAGGAGTTTATTTCCTCCCCAAGAGATTCGCCACCCACCCACAGTTCTCTCTGATTGAACTCGGGAGCCTCTAAACTTCTGTGTTATGATTCAATTTTTTCTGACCTGAGCAAGGGGCGTGCTCCCCACCATTACATCATTATATCGGGGGAACAAGACGATGAGATCATGGCGGAAGAGAGACTGGATGGTGAATGTAATCATCCTAATGCCCCCCAGCATTGAGAAGAAAGTATCAAACAGGATCAGGGTAATGGAGTGGAAGGCTGATTGAGATTTCAGTAAATTAATTAGGCCCCAGGAGAGGGCTGGGTTAAGGAGGTGTGCTGGATTGCAGAGTTTCATGAGAGACAGATGGATGGGTGGGAAGCAGAGGTTGAGGACTGGGTCGGTGTATGAACGGGAAAGAATGGAAGAAGAAAAAGACCAGCAGAGGAGGGTCTGTGTATAGATGAGTGTGGCAGACTCTAATAGTGTGCAGGCTGAGGGTGGGTGTGGCTGCAAAGTAGAGACGACGATGAGAGGATGAATGAAGGGTGCATGCATGCAAAAAAACACAGCATGGGATTGCAAGGGAAAGCTGACATGATTAGTTTTATTTAACAAAGCTAGGGCAACACAAATGTAAAAGAGAAGGAACAGTCACACTGTATAATTGAATTTCTGCTTTTACACACACACACACACACACACACACACACACACACACACACAGAGAGAGAGAGAGAGAGAGAGAGAGAGAGAGAGATGGACAAGGGAGCATTAAGTTCAAACCCCAGACCATTTGGTCTCTGTGTAAATGTCAAGATCTCACTCACCATAATGACCCTTGAATCACCAAGAATTCAGCCCAGAGCATGAGGTACATCCTGCTGACTCCATTATCCATGAGACGGTTAGCTCATGGCACTGGCACTACAAAGACTCGAGGCCCAAAGGTGCTGCAGTCACAAGATTAAAATCTCATCATAAAGGTGTCCTTGAGAAGAGGCGGGATGATTCATCCCCAAGCTGATTGTTGCACAAACCCATGATCAGTATTGGAGAAGTGTTAGAGTTAGTTTTTATAATGACACGACTGGGGAACATATAAAAGTAATGGAGACTTATGCATGAATGTAGGATACTCTGGTTCCAGTTTGTCCAGCTGTTCACTCAGGACAATGCCTGGGATTTCACTATGAAATATATTTTCAAAATAAAAGACCAGATGGAGACTAAAGTCTCCACTGAACACTGAAAACACCTGGTGTTGACGGAGGGAGCAAAATTGTCACGCACCTGGATATTTGATATTACACCAGAGCCTCCACGATCAGCTGCTCTCTTATTCACACGGGGTTGCCACAACAGATAACTCCACATATTTGCTTTGTTAGATTTTTTTATGCCGCCCTTGATAAGGCACTCAAGGGTTTGTGTTTTCTCCTAGTCTCAAACCAGGGACCTTCCACATGTTAGGGAAATGTCCAAACCACTCAACCAACTGTATGACGCTGCATGTTTGTTCTAGGCTTTTTCAGAGGCAACATTGGTCGTGCTTCCTTAGAGAGGGGTAAAGGATTATTGTAACCAGATGTGAATCTGAAAAATCACCATGAGCTGAATGTCTGAGGGTGTAGTGAGCCACCTCGCTTTTAAAGTGCTGCATGGAAAGTCATCCTTGAGTTGCGTGAAATTTCAAATGGAGGAAGTCAGATTGATACATGGCTGAAGCAGCTGCCATGACACTAAACAATGAAGCACACACACACGCACACACACACACGCACACACACACACACACACACGCACACACACACACACACACACAAGGTGTCTATTTCTTGCGCAATACAAAATTACACCTATACTTCATTATTAATAACCAGATTTTGCCACAAGATCCAAAATGTCAAGAAAAACATTTTTACTTGCAAACTTACTGATATAAAACTTACTTGCACTGACCACAAAATCTTTGACGTGCATCCTTCTATTGAGGCACTTCAAACACCAGCTCAGATCTAACCTACTCATCAGGAGCTTGTTCCACTAAATCAGCTTAGAGCCACTGCTCACTTCTTAGAAAAATAACACTGATATGTTTTTTTGTGATAGTTCTCGTGCAAAGACACTAAACAAAAGCTGGGCTTTGTCAATGTCAAATTATGACTTGCACTCTAAGACGCTGTATAAAATGGATCATATTAGCACTGGGAGGACCAAAGAGAACTGATAGAAGTGATATCGATTAGTGATACTAAGCGAATTAAAAAAAAAAAAAACAAGACTTAAATAAACAACAGTCCAAAGGTTTCCTCGTAATAATCTGAGAGAATGAGCAGCAAACTCAAAACCATTTCTCAGGAAGGGGAATGAAGCTGGACTTTTGGGGTGGTCTAAAACATGCCAGCATTTCACAGTGGGTGATAAAAAAAATGCAATCCACCGTGACTGAAGTCAAACACGACTCAAAGCTTTAGGAGAACTACTTGAACACCAAGGGGTCCTTGCTCTCTTGAACGTCTCCACAGTCATCTGACCTCAGCTTCTTTCAGGGGGATACAGTTTGTAGGCTGAGATGAGTGAGGTACTCCAAACATCACAAGAAGCTCACTGTAACATTTTTAACTCTGAAAAATGGTGGTACCCTCTGTGTGCCCTTTACTGACAGCTGTAAGACTGGCACTGATGCTACATGTTTGGGCAAAAGCTGAGAACTTGAGGTACCCGACCCTTTTTTCAAAAGGCAAAAACACGTTTTTATTAGAATTCTCAATAAAGACTACTATTTATAATAATCATAGATTTTTAATATTATTAGAAGCTAAATTCCTCATGAATTTATGAATTTACAATCCACTTTAATAACACCTTGTTTGCTTACTTTTAAAGAGCTTTGGCTAAGAAATAAAAACAGTTCTTCCAAGCTCAGTGCGAACTTTGCAAACTTTGCAGTCACTTTAGTACAATGGCACTTTCCCAAAGAGAGACTTACAGAAAGCTACTATAGGGTTATCATAGCTTTCAGACAGTGAAGGCCATCCAACTTCTTCATAAAAGACTCCATGTTTATTATTATTCAGAAAACTGTCTTCAGGTTTATTAGTGGACCAAAAAAATGTGGATTCACCACCAAAAACAGAGATGAGAGAAAAAGTTGCTTCAACTATCTCTTTTCAGTAAAAATAGGAAAGTTAGCTTGTCTTTGTTGTAATCTCTCTATCTAATCTGTCATAAGCGAAGTTTGACAAAAAAGCTTTTGAACGTATCCTGGTATGTTAGAAAAGTGAAAATGGTTGCAGCCATCCGCTTCCGCTCTAAAGAACAACATCCACATAGAGAAGAAAACACTACTAGTCAAAGCAAACCCTCCAGTATTCAGCCAAAAGCATGATGTTAAATCTATCGCATATTAGCATTGCATGAGCATTTTTGCATATGACAGGGTTAATGTGGCAAATTCGCAACCAGACAGAATGTAGGGAATGATATTACAGTTGCATATGCTCACAGCAACGGCTGTGCATGTCCTTCTGAATATTTTTTCCAGGCTGCAGCCTAAAAAATGTACATTCTCATCTTTAGATATGCTTCACAGGGTTTTTTTTTTATACAGGCATGGGAGCACATTCTTCCAGGGGCCCTACAAACTGAACTTAGTGATTCTATCATATTTGACTCTTACTTGGAGGTGTGCCATAAAGAATAAAACCCAATCTGACACTTTTAACAACTCTTGCCATGTCATCTTTCACTTGTACTTTGGATATTTGCACAATCCCTCTAAACTATTCCTGTCCTTGAGCTTTCAGTGTTTGACTCTGATCACATGCATCCAATAGTTGGAGATTGTTAAAGACGAACCGCCGTGGCCAAGGATATATCAAGCACAGCAATGTAAAAATGGCTAAAAAAAAGGGAAAAAACTAGGATTGCCAGATGAATACTGCACAATGTTCATTTTTAACACTACTTTCACTCACTGGGTCCACGTCCTCATTTTAGGTTTGACAGCATTTTAGTAGGTAAAGGTGAACGGCTTGGACATAAGTTGAGCTGCGGTTTGGTGAAGGCCTTGAAGGGGACTGGCGACGGCTTCCGGGCCTGGCAGATCCCCATGTACTGAATAGGAGTGAAGAAGTTAAAGAACTGGAAAGTGGAGCAATGGTGGGGCACGTAAACGAGAATGAACAGCTTGTAGAACTGGGGGAACACATGTAGATAAGAACTGGAAGGAGTGTGTCTGGAGCCATGATCCCACTCCCATAGTTAATCTCCAAATAATAGAGTCTTGACATATAATAATAATGGATTGGATTTATATAGCGCTTTTCAAGGCACCCAAAGCGCTTTACAATGCCACTATTCATTCACTCTCACATTCACACACTGGTGGAGGCAAGCTACGGTTGTAGTCACAGCCTGGGGCAGACTGACAGAAGCGAGGCTGCCATATCGCGCCATCGGCCCCTCTGGCCAACACCAGTAGGCGGCAGTGTCTTGCCCAAGAACACAACGACCAGGACAGAGAGCCCGGGAATCGAACTGGCGACCTTCCGGTTACAGATACGCTTCCCAACCCCCTGAGCCATGGTCGCCCATAGAAAGAATCGAGGTTTCTAGCACAACATCCCTTTCTTCTAACATGCACACAGAAAAGGTTAAAGTTTAAAACTAAAGTATTTAGAAAAATGTCCCTGACCACATCTTTGGGCTTGTCGCCTTGGTCAGGCTGATGATGACCCTAATGAAGGCCACAAACTGAAAGCATGCTAATGAAGGCTGCAAGTCAAAACATGTCAGTCAAAAAAGTCAAGTTGTTCACAAGTGTTGCTGGAACTTTAACCTTTGCAGAGTCTTGACAGATCACAGCCCCGCTAACTCTAAAGAATCAAAAGGAATATTAGCTGGGATTGCATCAACTCACAGAACAACCATTTGTCCTGCTTGAAGATCCCTTTATAGCCAGCGGGACTTCTTCGCCTGTCCCTGGGCAGTTTTTTCTTTTATCTTTCAAAGTTTCTTTCTCTGCTTTTGGGAAATGTTCCAAAAGTTCGACATGACAAATGCAACTACAACGCCACAAAATCAAACAGCAGCCGGCACTGAGGGAGAGCTACTTTTTGCCTTTTCTCAAAATCCCATTTTTTACTTTTTAACAGACTCGAGAGTTTTCTTAAGGTGACAAAGCACAAGAAAACTGTCACATTAAACAACTCTTTAAACAATACAGACTGCAAAGCAATAAGTCAAACTGTCTCACCTAAATGATGCTTCCAGTTCTTTAAAATATTTACAGATATTTCTCAAGGCATCATTGAATCCTTTGTTAAGAGTCACTGTGGTTTATAGCTGCTCTTGGGATTCTAAGTAACCTACTATGATTTCTTTAAAACACAATATATCTTTTCTTGCAAGTACCACTCCTGCCCGAGGGAGTTTTTCAAGTATCTAGCAGTATAAATCAACTGCACCTTCAGTAAATCAAACAGAGGACAGTGCAGGGCTGTGTTTCTCCTGCCTTAGCACTTAACCCTTGCATGATTAAGGGCAGCACCTTAGTAATGGTCACTAGCTGGAAGGTAAGGTTTGGTTGTTTGTTGGTGTAAACACAAGAGGATGAGGCAAAGCGACATGTCAGTCACCCTAAAAAACAAAGTCCAAAAGCTGAGCAGCCCGACCTGCGCCGTGCCTCAGCTGTCTTATCTTTGAAGCTGCTGTCTGAGTTATCTCAGGGGACTTAAAAAGTGATTTCAGAGTGCAAACACATATCAACTAAATCAAACGTGGCACAACTCCCTGGAGAAACTATTATATTTGGGGAACATTGGCTTCTAGCAAAGCGTCTAACCTTAAGGTGAACTCAGAGCAGTTGACTGGACACGTGAACCTTTTCAGTTTGATCTCGCTGCTGTTAAAGTTTCCCCTTTCAAGTGAAAGGTGTGTGGCAGTATGATATGCTCATACTGAGCTAGCCTCAGGTGGAGCTCAAGTGAAAACTTGCTGTTGTATTTATTAACATTAAGACCTGATTGTCCCCATTACTTCAGAGACACCCTCTTGAATGACTTATAATTACAGCTGGATCTGTGATGAAACTCTCTAAGAATCCAAGTAGCACTGAGGACTCTTCAATAATTGCTTCCTCCTCTTGCAAACATGCATAATATTAAATATTAATCAAATCAATGCTAAAATATCATTTATTATAAGACAAGTCTGGGGTAGGGCATTGGCAAATAGTGGTGTTAGTGTATAAACCTTTTTCTTCTGCTCATGATCGTGGAAACAAAGAACTGTGTGAGAATCTTCTTGCAAATAGAACAACTTTGGATTTGAACCTGTGTTTGACGCAGCCAGAGGGCAGATTGGAACCCAAACCATCATATAAGGTGCAACTTTTACTCTTAAGCCAAAAACATTTTGTCTTCCTGTTTTGTTTCACTTTCAAGTTTCACTACGGCTTGGAAAGTAAAACAGCTGACAGTTGGACAGATCATCCACGTCACCCACGAGAAGGGTTTTGGTGCAGCAACATCTTTGCTGTGTGATTTTATCAATCAGCAACCACTCACAACCAATCAGGTAAGATTCATACCATGAATCCATGTTTGCAGGGTTCTTGTGGGGCTGGTTAATCAGAAAATAACTAAAGAAACCTTTTCTGGGGGATTCGATCACTGCTTAATAAAACAAAAAGCTCTCTGCTCACTCTCTGGGCAGTATTTGCTGTTAAATGAATAGTATTAAATTTTGCATATATTCATTGTGTGCACTTTATTCTTTTTAAACATACTTTAAGAAGTTTGTAATGCAGTAGACACATATACAGTATTATTCTATATAAGCCTATATGTTATCATTTTGACCTTCAGATAATTTTACCAACCTTGAAGGAAAGGTCAGAGGTCAAATGTGACGTGATATTTTAAATCTTCATACAGCACTTTCTATGTATTGACAATGCAAACGACACAAGTTAAAAGGCTTTTTGTCAATTGTTGACCAATAAGTCATTGAGCTGACATTAAAGACCTTGGTGGATGTAAGACAACTTTGAATGGATTGTTAACATGAGTCAAAGTTTTATTAGAAATGATTTAAATCTTTTTTCAAGCTATTGCGTTTACAGCCAGAATGATAACACACACAGATACACAGACAGACACACACATGCAAACCCAACTGAATCCTGGCATTGTGGCTTTGCGGTATAAGGTGTTACGAAATCAGTTTTACCCCTGTTCTTTTATTCGTCGAAACTTCCAGAGACGGCACCGGAACTCAGTAGTCATTTTCACAAAACTTTTATTCATCTTTATTCATCTTCATTTAAGCATGCACTTCTAGAAGGGAAGACGAGGCCGGTGTGTCCCTCTGCAAAATCTTCACCCCTTTGTTAGTTACAGCCAGCTTTATAGAGGTGTCCCCATCATAAAACCCCCTACGGTGTGCTGCAAACTCTGTGTCTGTGTCTATGTGAGTGCTCGTGTGTGACTGTGTACGCATACCTGTATGTATGTGTGTTCACGTGAGTGAGTGTGCGTGACAGTTAAAACACTGTGGGTGTAGGTGACTCCCTAGAGGTCATAAAAAACCCATTTCCCTTCCAGACCACAGTTATCCAGGTCAAATGTTGAGACCCCCACCCAAACATTCTCTGGGGAATTTCCTCTCAGGATTAACTCCTCTCTGTTTTACTTTCACAGTTCAACTGGGGAGGGTCTCCTATACTCTGCTCCTAAATTCAGGACACCATCAGGCCTTTATTACATTGAGGGCAGTGTCAATGTCTCTACAATAATTCTACATTCTATGTTAACACATTTCTAAACTCTAAAATAAGCTAAACATTTCTACAAGTCCCCCTTTTTATCTGCCCTATGGCAGATAAAACTACACTAAATCTTTCACCATAATGTTTTCATACTGTGACTCCCCATTTCCCAAAAGTGGCATCATGATGAGTCTTACGAACAAGGCTCTGATACAAGGCACACAACAACACCCACATGTCACTGATACTGCAATAAAAACAGACAAAGAAACCATAATTGACATCATGAAACCTTTTCATTGCCCAAAGACAGAGGTCATCCACGCTTCCAGCGGGTTATCCAATCCCGAATGCTCATACATTGTGGTGGACAACGTTCTCAGACCTTCCAGCGCTCGGGTCACAGACCCATCGGGAGCTGTATTATTTGGAATGAAAGTACAACACATATCCCCAAACATCGCGCAAACGCCCCCTTTTTCTCCCAACAACATATCTAACGCCATCTGATTTTGTACTGCCATTAAAGATGTTGGACCCAACTGTTCAGCAAGCCCTTACATTTAATGACAGCGCAAAGATCAAATATATACGAGTTTGTGGACCCTTTAACGTAGTCCAACTCTATACCGCCATAATAATCAAAACACTCATCTGATTTACCTGTTTCACTACGTTTGGTTCGCTTCACCGTGGCCTGTGATGGTGGTATCCCTGGAGTGGACTCAGATCTGTCTCTGGGCAATTCACTTTTTAAAAAAAATCACAGTCACACCTAACACTACTGTTTCTCTCCAATTCCCCTCAACCAGCCTAAAGAAGTTGACATGAATTAAATGTAGATGAAAACCTCGTCTGTTTACATCTCTCCCTCACAGAAGGCTTCTCTGCAGAGCATCAGATCTGCATGGCAAAGTGACACACTTTAGGTGATCTTCATCCTTGGGAAAAGTGGTGTCAACTATTTCCCAGTCTCCTAGTATTTGTGCCTCACACAGAAACACAATTCCATCGCTGGACTTCCTCTGCGCTGTCACTTTTGGAGCTTGGCACGCTCTCTCCATCCCTCGAGTTGTCACGTCCAACGCTGCTGAAGATTTAAGGCAGAGCACGTCGTACACCTTAGTTGTCTTCCTCAATGTCAACGATGAATCTCTCATTTTATTTAAAATCCTGCTGTGGGAAGTCTCCTCTTGATCTCCTGGAAGCTCAGTAGCACAGCTCTCTGTGTGATGTCTGCTGTGCCGAAGATGATCTCTGATCCTCCTAAAGCCTCTATCCTGGCCCCAGCTTCCCATCTTGTGGACGATCCTCTCAGCCACTCCTTCTCGTCATGGCACCTCACGACATCTACAGATTAAAAATAACACTCCTCTCCCCACATGGCTTCCACCATGTGTCAACTCCCCAATGAGACATGTACAAGAATGTTGCACATTCTCTTTAAAACAATCTCCAGGGTTTCCCACTTGGAGCAGCCATACTCCAACCTGTAACCCTGTGTAAAAACATTAATCAGCAGTTACATGTTCAGCTTATTTAACTCCCAGCTCCACCTGGAGCCTGTATCCTGGAAGACAAAGTCTTAAAGTTAAAACAACTTCACATTTGCAACCAACTGTAGATCATAAGAGTGATAAAGTATTCAGCGTAAAAGACAAGTATCATGTGCAGGTTTTCTCCAATCATTAAATCACTATTATTACCATAATTTGTCCCAAATCATGAATCATCCCAATTTATTCCACAATTTAATCTGTGACTTCCCTTAAGCAATGTCCACTCCACCCATTTTATCACTATGAGCTCAGTAGTGGCCAGCTAATGAGTTCATATTCAACTATTCCATAAACACTGCATCTCTTATTTGTTTCCTCATGTCACTTGTCTGTTTTCTGCTGAACCTTCTACATCCACTTTTAAAGAAAAACAAACATTAGGAGCACACATAGACAATTCTGGTGGTCAGGCGCAGGTCGATAGGTTCCAGAGGTGTCGTAAAAGGCCATAAAATTAAGCCTGCTGTAAAAGGAATGACACTGGTTTCAACACAGGAAATTTCTCACGTTATTCACATCGTCAAAGTAACCTTCAACATTTTCCCAACAACACAGTGTAACAGCATCATCAATCCTGTAGTAGAGAAACAAACATCAACCAATTGTCCTGTTATAAATCACATCATCAAATCACATGAAGAACTGTAATGCTGTAGAAAAGAAAATGCAAATGTTAGCGCTGCGCAGATGTATACACACCTTCTCACAGTAATCTCTGTGAGCAACACAAGCCCATGAATAACACACCCCTGGTAGATGCACAAACACAGAAAGTGGCATTTACAAGTTAAATCGGTACGGCCAAAGCTCACGCAACCTCAAATGTTGCTGTCATCTTTCTGCTCCTGTAAAAAGAAACACATAAATTCATCCACCCTTTTGTCCTGTCTAGGTGGAGGTTAACTTTGAGTCGTGGTCAAGTCTTGTCAACTTTTACCAGTCAGTCAGTTTGTTTTTAATTCCATTCATTCATTCATTCATCCATTCTTTCTTTCTTTGCTGATAGTGGAAACTATCGCCACATTTGATTTCCACCCTCAGCAAAATGACGTCATTTCAAAAAGAAAAAGAAGAACTTTAGGTCGGATTACCTCGCTGAATCCTTTTTAGGCAGGGACTCTCATTTTCTAATTGTCCCAAATAAGTGGCTTTCTCCAGAGCCCATTTTAATGTGGAGAAACTCACTTTCAACAATTTTCTCGACGACGTGTAGCGCTTTTAATTCCCGACGTGCAGATCTGCTTAAAGAAAAGAAATTCACAAACAGAAATCAGTGCACTGTTCAAAAAATAAAAATAAAATGAAAAATAACAGATAAAACTGAAAAACAAAAGTAAATAAAAATACAGAAGCCCGGTCTTGGGAGTTGTCACAGAATATTCTCTCTTATAGGTGAGAAAACACCAAAACTAAAACTTGGTGCCATGGTAAAACTTTCCCCATAGTTCAGAAACAAAAACAAAACAAAACAAAAACAAAAAATCTGCTAGTTTCACTCATTTAAACTCAGGCTGCAGGATTCTGTTCACCCCTGCTATCATGTTCCCCAAAATAATACTGATTCAGTCGTCTATGTATCACTTCTCAACCCACTCAATAAACCAGACAGGATGATGGTAACAGTATTGCCTACTTAAAATTGTGTTTGATCCTAATGAGCTTCATTACGTGTGTGTGTGTGTGTGTGTGTGTGTGTTAGTCGGGTTAATACATTTTCTATTTCTATGTATCCTTTTATGTACCTTCCCCCTTTTTTCTGAAACAAAACTTCGTTCACTCCAAATTTTGTTTCAGAAACATCTAAATGAAAATCTCTGTCATAGTCAGGCACAGCTAAACCCCAAATGCTTGCAGGTTACCATCGGCAACCACGCTGTGTATTGTTAACCCCTTTTAAAAATACCCTCTTTTGATGTGTGCCACTTTATGTATGATTTTATGTTATCTCTAGTGCATATCATGTGCATGTGTGGTGTCACTTTTCCATTTTTTCTAACAGTACTCTTGCATACCTCAGTGCTTGTCTTCCTCCCCCTTTTGTGGAGGTCTGGACACTGTGTCAATCCTCCACTTCCAGGCAGTCGTTTGTCCCCCCTGGATTCCTTAACCCAATTTGATTCCCCAAACTAAAACAGCAGCCTCAGTCCTCTTCTGCTCCTTTCTCTCCGTTCTTCTCTCCCACTTTTCTGTCCAATGGCAGTCAGTTCTTTTCAGCTTTGTCCCGTGTATCTCTTTGTCCCACTGTCTCTTTCATTGCCATCGCGCTCCAAACATGGCAAATGTCAAACTCAGACAGTCTTCTCAAAAGTCCTTCACACACAGTGAGGTTGCAGCCTGCTGGAAACGCATCTCCATCCATCCAATCTAGATGGTGGATCTTCTCTTTCTGATGCCGTTTGCCCATAGCGCTGCTGGACCTCTCTGCTCAGAACTCTCATATTGTCTCTTGGACTTCTGTCCACTGTTGATGTTCATGCTCGTGCTTCTGGAACTGCACTCGGTGTCTTCAGGGAGAGATTAGCTTCCTTGGAGCTTACTTGTTCAGGATGAGAACTGGAAGCTGCAAAACAATTCAGCCAAAAATTCTGGCTGGGTGTTTCTATTTTTTCTAATGATTTTAACCTATAATTTTCTTCCGACTGCTGCCCATGGAGAATTGATCCAGGTCCGTTCCCCACCTGTAAACGACAGACTGAGAGACTTTCATTATTCAGTGTGACTCCAGATGTTTTCATCACTCCTAAAGCAACACATCTCTATTTATTTTGTTTTGAACTCTACTGACTTCAAACCCCAAAAATGAAATTTTTATTTGATCTTAACCGCAAACACAAAAAAATCTTCTTGATATTGTTATTAATTATTTTCATCCACAACACTCCAAATTATGTTTTTGTTTTGTGTCCAGCAGGGGAAGAAGGTGACCCATAGCATCACTGCTTCCCCCAGTTGGAGACAATTTCCCACTCACACTTCCACACTTTTTATTTTCTTTGTTTTTATTATTTTCTTTCTCTTTTTTTCTTTACCTCATTGTTTTACACCCACACATTAACCTGTTAACTCACTCCTCCAACCTCATTTTCCTTTCACCCCAACAGCTCTCATACAGTCCACAATCAATTCTCCATTCATCCTTGAATACTTGATCACCTTTAAATGTCACCATTAATTTTATCTATTTATTTATCATTACTTTAACGCTAATCCACTTTTTAATTTACTTTATTTACTTTAGTTCATTTTCCTCTATTTGATCACTACGATTTCTTAACTATTATTATTTCACAGAAAATCAACTAATCTACTTTGTCTCCCTTTTTGTCATCAAGGAATTCACACACACTCACAGGCTGGTCACTCACCCCCACCTTTCTTTCTCTCTCACACACACGCACATTTTACTCTTCGTCCGTTCCACCTGTGAACCCGCCCCTCGAGGCTGGCTCACACACACTTCATACTTCTCGCAGTCCCATACAAACTTTCTGCAAAACACTTCTGCTGATTCAGGACAACGCCCTGATCAGAACAAAGAGCGGGTGCCGTCCACTCTTATACACCTCAACCTAACTAGGACAATTAGGCTCACGATCTTCAGATCGCGCCACATTTGCCTCACGAATCATTCAAACTGCGCCCCGGACTGGATACCGCAGTTTCTCTTCCCCATAAAAAATAAAACCAAATTAAACCCCCCAATTGACTTCACAGTTTGCAACAATTCGCGACACGGCCTCCTGCCGCAATTTCTGCACACCACAAACACACACTTTTAGACACAAATTATTTTTGTTACTTTAATTGACTCCCGTACTTCAGACGAGACGCCGACTCTAACGGCGCTTTCACACACACTACACCGTCCTCCTTCTGCATCAGGCACTGTTCAACTCAGCTCGGAATCTAACCGGCGAAAACAACCGATCCTGCTTTTATGCATACTTCAGACTGTGACAGGGACCTCTCCCCGACTTAGTTATTTAAGGAGCCACGAATCCCCGGGTCACCACCCTGGATCTCCTGCCCTCACAGGTCCTAGCCCCGCGTCCGAGACTAGGTGGGGTAACCAAACCCGTGACACACACAGCTCTCAGCTGGCGACGAGGCCTTAAACCCCGCTTTCTAACTAATAGTAACACACGTTTCCTGCTTTAACGCACGGAGGACGGATCACACACCGCCACTTTTTTTCCTAATTACTAAGACGGATGAAACACCGATTCTACTAATCCGTAACAAATGTCTCCTGCTTTAACGCACTGAGATGTTCTTACGGGGCGCTAAACATCAACTTGGAGTTCTTAGAAAAGTCTCTTGCTTTAGTCGCTCACAGTACGCTAAACATCAACTTGGAGTTCTTACAAAAGTCTCTTGCTTTAACGCACTGAGACGGACGCTAGCCGCCTTTTTTTTCTACTGAGTGAATTTACACTGCGATACGTTCAACTTAGCGAACAGATAATTTAGGCTTTAAACAATATGCACGGTTCGAAAATAAACAGGTCGTGCTTACCTTTTAATCATGTGAGCTAGCTCTCTGTTCGCCTCGTTTCACGATCTCAGCTCTGCCAACTCATCCTCTCTGGGCCTCGAGCGAATCCCAGGGTTTCGGCACCAAAACTGTTACGAAATCAGTTTTACCCCTGTTCTTTTATTCGTCGAAACTTCCAGAGACGGCACCGGAACTCAGTAGTCATTTTCACAAAACTTTTATTCATCTTTATTCATCTTCATTTAAGCATGCACTTCTAGAAGGGAAGACGAGGCCGGTGTGTCCCTCTGCAAAATCTTCACCCCTTTGTTAGTTACAGCCAGCTTTATAGAGGTGTCCCCATCATAAAACCCCCTACGGTGTGCTGCAAACTCTGTGTCTGTGTCTATGTGAGTGCTCGTGTGTGACTGTGTACGCATACCTGTATGTATGTGTGTTCACGTGAGTGAGTGTGCGTGACAGTTAAAACACTGTGGGTGTAGGTGACTCCCTAGAGGTCATAAAAAACCCATTTCCCTTCCAGACCACAGTTATCCAGGTCAAATGTTGAGACCCCCACCCAAACATTCTCTGGGGAATTTCCTCTCAGGATTAACTCCTCTCTGTTTTACTTTCACAGTTCAACTGGGGAGGGTCTCCTATACTCTGCTCCTAAATTCAGGACACCATCAGGCCTTTATTACATTGAGGGCAGTGTCAATGTCTCTACAATAATTCTACATTCTATGTTAACACATTTCTAAACTCTAAAATAAGCTAAACATTTCTACAAAGGACAGGAGACTTGAATTCATGTTAGAAGAAACATAAAGCGGGGTTCCAGCATCATGATATTAAATATTAAAAATCCATGGGATCAGATCTTGCAACCTTATGAGACTTTCAAAACTCCTGGTCAGTTCTTAGCTCAGTCCCATCAGTACCACTCACAGTATTACCAGCATCTTTGTCTTGTAGATGGTTGCTGGTGGAAGGGTCACCAACTTATTGTTTCCAGATCTACTTCTTAAGCTTCACAGACTGGGTTCGCGTTCATCGGTAACTTGAACAATGTGTTGCTGCACTTTGAATACCTGACAAATTACAACAGGGGTGTCTCACCCTGGGTCAACACACCTAAATCACGGGATCAAGTTCAAGCCAATTAAATCAGCACTGTTGGATCAAGGACACACCTAAAACCTGCAGGACACCGGCCCTCGAGACCTGGAGTTCCCCACCCCTGAATTACAATGTAAGACGTTCAAAAGAACAGAGCAGAGTAAGCCCCCCTTCTAATCCTTAGCATGGATCAACCTTTAAAAACATTTCTCATAATGGAAATCATCCTTTTTTTTTCCTTAGACTATCCCTGTTTGGTGAATTTTAATGCATTTCAAATCCCATCGTTCTGAGAGTAGAGCTCTAACTTGTAAACTTCAAGCACAACCAGACAATACTTCTCCAGAGCCAATGAAAACATTAACCAGCTGCTTCCACACATAAGCTGTCTGTAGGTCCAGCTTATGTGTGAAATCTTTGGAGTGCCCCTTTAATAAATGCCATTATCAAAATAATCAAGCAGGTTCCATCTTTCACAGTAGTTGAGAGACTGTGGGAGTGTGTGCTGCATTAGATAAGAAAGTCTACCTCCAAAAAAGAGGACTGTCTGCAAAACAAAAGCAGTTTGTTGTGTTTCAGATGTCTTTAATGTCATGTTCGTTGTGCGCCATACACAATCTTTTGTTACCCATTTGCCCTCCTCCTAGTACAACAAAAATCCATTATTTTGAGCCATTAATCACTTCATACCTCCTACATAACACAGATTCACCGAGTGGTGTTCAGTGAATGACTCAGTGAGAAACTAAATGGATGAAGGGGAATATAATGTCTTCCACCGTAAAGCAGCCAGATGGAACATAACTTCACCACTTTTTTCTAAAACATCCATACTACAATGGAAATGTGTTTCTTCATCTTAGTGGAGTTTAAAAACTTATTTTTGAGTTTTTAAACTCAGGGTAGAGGTTGTTCATATTCCTGAATATTAATCGACTAAGATAAGAGAAAATTATGTGATTCACTTAAAAACGCTTGCCTTCGGTTTGCAAAGCCTCTGCATGTCTCTGTCTGTAGATGTCCTGCACAGACATGCATTAAATAGCTGAGAGTCACTTGGTCAATAAAGAATGACTTAATGATGTTTCACCAATAACTGCAGAATTCTCTGTAGTTCTATAATGTACATGTACAGAACTCATAAGAGAACTTTGACTGAACCAGCTAGACAAGCTAGATTGGACTAATGCAGGGGAGCTGCTGTAGACCAGCTCCCCAAAAGGGCACGGCCTTTTCCTCCAAAACTGTAAAACCTTTTCCAATAAATTATTCTTTCTGTCAGGGTCAGCGACCCAGGGTCCCTGAGCAGTTATGTATTATATTATTATATGTTATAGGTGATACTGTGCTGCTGTTCTGTGTCCACATTTTTGTATGTGTGGGGGTGTGTGTGTATATATGTGTTTGGATGTCAAGCACCTGCAGGCCTGGTGGGTGTGGCCCTGCTAGGGGACTGGCCACACCCTAAGCTCCTGCCACACACACCTGCTGCTGATCAGGGCTCGTTGGGGGAGCTACATAGGAGAGTCTTGGAGCTCCCACCGGTGTGGGATCATTTCGTGAGACTTCCCGAAGGATTGCTGGACAAGAGGGCAGCAGACACAGAGTGCACTGGCACGAGGGAGCAGACATATGAGCACAAACACTGGGAGAAGACACGGAGTGGAAGTCGGGAGCACACGGGGATGTATTATTGTTGTGTATCAGTTCCATCACTGTAAATAAACGCACTGCTTGTACATAGAGCACCGCGCCTGGGTCCTCCTTCCCCACACCCCCCACGGTTTGCCATGCCAAACCGTGACACTTTCCTTGACATGAGCAGCTGTGTCTGATCTTGGGTTTCTGAAATAGTGGCTTTGCTCGTTTGGGAAATCCTTCATTTGGCATACAACCTACACAGCTAAGATGCTGTACCAAGACACATTGAGGGAATGGAAAAGCCTTATAGCTGGCCAGTATTACTCAATATATCACTGACAGTGGTGCTTGGACCAAGTTTAAAAGTGGGGCCTCTCCTTTCTGTATCATACTCTATAATATGTCTGAACATAAAGTGTGTGTCATGCAACTCTTAGAAATGCAATAATACAATAAAGCACAAAAAACATCATGTCTTACTGAAGGCAGTTACTATACGTGTAGAGCCACTGCTCTTTTCTGCAGTGGTTTGTTGATACATGCACACACGCACAGAACGAAAGCATATAATTCAATTCAATTCAATTCAATTTTATTTATATAGCGCCAAATCACAACAAATGTCGCCTCAAGGCGCTTCATAGATACAGAGAAAAGCCCAACAATCATATGACCCCCTATGAGCAAGCACTTTGGCGACAGTGGGAAGGAAAAACTCCCTTTTAACAGGAAGAAACCTCCGGCAGAACCAGGCTCAGGGAGGGGCGGCCATCTGCTGCGACCGGTTGGGTGAGAGAAGGAAGACAGGATAAAAGACATGCTGTGAAAGAGAGACAGAGATTAATAACAGATATGATTCAATACAGAGAAGTCTATTAACACATAGTGAGTGAGAAAGGTGACTGGAAAGGAAAAACTCAATGCATCATGGGAATCCCCCGACAGCCTACATCTATTGCAGCATAACTAAGGGAGGATTCAGGGTCACCTGGTCCAGCCCTAACTATATGCTTTAGCAAAAAGGAAAGTTTTAAGCCTAATCTTAAAAGTAGAGATAGTGTCTGTCTCCCGAATCCAAACTGGAAGCTGGTTCCACAGAAGAGGGGCCTGAAAACTGAAGGCTCTCCCTCCCCTTCTACTTTTAAATACTCTGGGAACAACAAGTAGGCCTGCAGAGTGGGAGCGAAGTGCTCTAATAGGGTAATATGGTACTACAAGGTCATTAAGATAAGATGGGGCCTGATTATTTAAGACCTTGTATGTGAGGAGCAGGATTTTGAATTCAATTCTGGATTTAACAGGAAGCCAATGAAGGGAAGCCAAAACAGGAGAAATATGCTCTCTCTTTCTAGTCCCTGTCAGTACTCTTGCTGCAGCATTTTGGATTAACTGAAGGTTTTTCAGTGAGTTTTTTGGACATCCTGATAATAATGAATTGCAGTAGTCCAGCCTGGAAGTAATAAATGCATGAACTAGTTTTTCAGCGTCACTCTGAGACAGGATATTTCTAATTTTAGAGATGTTGATACTCGACTACCGCTATTCTTTAGCTCACCCTGGGCTCTCTTAGGCAAACTTCAGTGCAGTTTCTTTCAGTGTTCAGCAATAGCTGTCAAGGCTTCCTGAAGGACACTCTAAAGCTCTCTTTGGATGTTGACTGTCTTTGTCTGTGACAGCGCAGGAGGCCAAAACAGTTCAGTTCCGGGGGCCGACCGTGTGAAAGGCGCGGCAGTGGGGCAGGTCCAGAGGCCGGCCACGCAGTAGGCAGTGGCGTGAAAGCAGGTCTGGGGGCCGACCGTGCGCACGGCAGCGGCGGCGGCAATGCAAGTCCGGAGGCTGGACCAGGCGACGCTGAAGCGGATGATGCTGAAGCTGGACCAGGCGACGGCGAAGCTGATGATGCTGAAGCTGGACCAGGCAACGGCGAAGCTGATGATGCTGAAGCTGGACCAGGCGACGGCGAAGCTGATGCTGATGAGGCCGAGGCAGAGGCTGGACCAGACGAAATTGATGATGCTGGAGCTGGACCAGGCGACGGCGTGGGTGGAGACACGGAGGCTGCAGCTGGCGAGGATGAAGACACGGAGGCTGCAGCTGACGGCGGCGTGGAAGCTGGAGACGGCAGCGCTGCAGCAGGCGGCGTGGACGTAACTGCTGCTGCAGGCATGGATGAGGCTGCTGGTGGAGCAGCTGGTGGCTGGACGGGCTCCTCGGGCCCCCCAGCTGACGAGGACAGTTGCTGGACGGGCTCCTCGGGCCCTCCAGCTGACCAGGCAGGAGGCTGGACGGGCTCCTCGGGCCCTCCAGCTGATGATGCAAAAGGCTGGACGGGCTCCTCAGGCCCTCCAGCGAGAACAGTCTCAGGACTAGTGGGCACAGGGGCCCCTGGAACACACAGGACAAAACCAGCAGGCACACGGGCCTCTGGCAGGGACAGAACAGGACCAGCAGGCACACGGGCCTCTGGCAGGGACAGAACAGGACCAGCAGGCACACGGGCCTCTGGCAAACACATGGCAGACTGCAGCTGCACAGAGCATTGAGTCTGCTCAGGCAGCGGTCCGGGTGCGGTCCTCAGCTGGCTTCTTAACCTCCAAGGGTCCAGAGTCTGCTGGGGGCTGAAACCCAGCCTCTGGGGAGGCCCTAGAGTGCATCTCAGTCTCAGAACTGGCCCGCTCTTGAGGAATGTTTAGAAGATTGTTTAGTTTGTCTCTCTGCCTGGAACGAATGGGTGAACAACAGTTTCTTTTGGGTTGAATTGACCTAGCTGGTTGTACAGGAGGAGTTGGTGAAGATGATGGCTGAACAGGTGGCTGAGCTGAGGGCGACTGAAGTAACGGTTGAGACAATAATGATGGGGAAGTTGGAGACTGAACGGAGGATAAGGCTAATGATTCTTCTGCCAACTGGGCTACTGACTGGGCTATGGATTGTAAGGCTGAATGTGGTGGAGGTGGCGACTGGGCTTCTGGCCGGGCGGCTAACTGAGCTCGAGGCCGGGCGGCTAACTGAGCTCGAGGCGATAAACAGTCATTGTCCTGTGCCGTACAGAACATTACCCCTGAGTAAACAGTCCCACAGTTCAGACCAATAATATTGTCCTGTCCACTCACCACAGCCGGCCGCTCAGAAATCCCTAGGTCCGACTGTGGCGAGGAGCGTCGGCGGCGTGAGCGCCGTTTCCCTCTTGAAGGCTGGGTTGACGGGTCGGGCAGAACATCCTCCGTCGGACCGGGCAGTGAAGCATGAGTTGCAGGGTGGGTGGTAGCAGCCGGGGGTGAAGACGGAGCTCATTCAGAATGAAATTCTGTGCGAGCAGGTGAAGTGAGCTGAGCAGCCAGGGGAGACCAGAAACCAAGCGCTGTAGCCGATTAGCCACGGCTTGGCGAAATTCTCTCCCCTCGTGCTCCAGCCAAACGTTAATTAATTTGTCCACAGAGTAAACAATATCCTCCCGGAGCTCCTTGGGCGGGTTGAATGCTGCTGGGTCCATAGTGGCCGGTTCGTACTGTCACGGCTGAGGAGGCGAGCCGTGTGGTGTGGAGGAAGGAGGACCCAAGATGCAAGCAGTGGATGAAAATGCTAGTGAAGTTTATTTACAAGGTGGTGTAGTGGCAAACGAGCAGTGGGGCATGACAAAATAACTGAAGACACCTAAACAGGGAGAACTAAAATAACAGACCTGGGAGCATACGACAAAGGGATGAGAGGCAGAGAGAGGCAGAGAGAGGCAGACGAAGAGCAGGACACCGAGGAACACAGAGTAACACAGACCGACACAGAGTAACGCAGACTGACCGGCAACAGGCAGGAGAACACACAGGGCTTAAATACACACACCAGTAATCAGGGGATGAGAGACAGGAGGGCAACACAGCTGGGAGAAATCAGAGCTGATGGGACAGGGGAAACGTAACCTGAACACACTCACATCAGACGGAGACCTTCACAATAAAACAGGAAACTCACAGACACAGAACCAGACAAGACACAGACAGACACCATGGACAGACGGAGGGAACACAGAGAAGTGGGAGCAGGCAAAGAACAGAAACCTAACAAATGGCAAATCACAACAGAATACATACTCGGAATGAACAAAAGCATAAGGAAACACAAAACACTGAGTCGGCAGGCTCAGGACCATGACAGTCTTCGTGAATTGTTTCCGTTTTATTTTGAAGGTTTATGTTTCATGTTAGTGTTACTAGTTCCCCCCCCCCACCCCCCACCCCCGTCTCTTTAGCCCTAATCTCTCCCAGCTGTATCTCCCTCCTGTTTTCCATTCTCTGATTCTGCCCCAGAGTATTTAAGCCCCGTGTTTCTCTGTGTCAGTGTTGCGTTGTACCCTCATACTTGCCTGTGTGTTTCTGTGTATCATTGCTCAGTTCATGTTTTGTTTTTTGACCAGTAATAAAGCTGAATCCTGCGTTTGGATCCTCATCTCTGCCTGCCCGCACACATAGCCCTGTGGTGGCTCAAGACTTTTGCACAGTGATGTATTTGGTTATTCTGGGTAGTCTTACTAAAATGTTATCTGTAGAGTCATTTTATGGTCATATCTACCTCAAGCGGTGTCTATGTGCCTTTACACTACGTGCCCATTGTCTGATCTATTTTCCCACAAAGCAGTACAGCCTCTTTAAAGGTCTCAGTTTCTCTGTGGTAGACAGTCTGGAGACAGTTCAGCTGCAGTCAGGACAGTAAAATTCTTGACACAATATAAGTAATTGTGATCTTTTCTTTTAATGCTTATCCAGCCTTGTCAAAATGCATTTAGAAGGGTTGGTATAATTGAAGTGTCCATTTTCTCCTGGACACATACCAGTGAAGAAACATAATTTCTACACATTAAGACGCCATAGCAGTAGTTCCTTTTGGCACCTTTACAGTGGGAGCCATTGATCGCCCATTGTCCACTGGCTCAGCAGAGTAGTAATACAAAATAAATGAGGATGTACAGTACCTGCTTTGAATGTAAAGTAAGTCAATTAGTTCATATATTTGCTTCAGTCCACACGTCCCTAAAGAATGAAAGAGTCGACACATTTGATTTCTGCTCTGCTACTTCCTGGCCATCTGCCACTTCCAGTCTCTGTGTTTCCTTTACTCCCATTCCTTGTCTTGGGATCTCTTCTATCAACACATTTCAGCCTTTTGTAGTTGTTGAAATTTCCATTTATTAGATTTTATGACCATTCAATGGCATAATGGCATCTTCCATTTTTTTAATAAATGTAAGTGACTCTAATTTAATGACAGTTTTTCCAAACATATGACAGCTTTATATACCCGTCTCAGTTTCTTGACCAGTCTCTAGATGTGTAACATATAACCACTGCTTGATTTGTACCTTTATTTTGGGGAATGGTTGGTGATAATGATTGGATCATGAAATTTAGTTATTTAATAGAATATATTTTTATTAACCAGTTTTCCGTTAGCAATGCTAACAATTATAGCATGTGGTCAGCAAAACTGTATAAGAGACCATACACAATAGTAAGAAGTAAGGATGTTTAAACACTCAAGGAAACTATAAATAAAGAGAACATGTAAGGAGAAAAGGAAAATACCAGAGAGAATGAGTGGCTAATTACACTCAGGTGTGGCAAAGAAGTGAAATGAGAAAGAAAAACAGAGTCTAAAAAGAAAACTAGAATGACGTGACAACGAACGAATGAATGAAAATAGGTGGGTGCTGAACAATCATCCCTATTAAGAGTGACTGAATAGGGCATAGCTTTTTCTCAATCATGTGGCCTTACTGTTGAACATAAAACAGAGTCAGCATCAATCATCACTGGTGCTGATGTTCATTTGAAAGGAGATGCACTTATCTAGGAAACTGAACGAGCTTTGTATGCAGTTTGGACAGAAATAATGTAATCTAGTAAAAAAGTCGTCTCCAATTATTCTGGTCCCCCACTAATAAGCTTACCTACCTGTTTAATGATCACATGATTTTCCAGTCATTTATTATCAGACAGAACTGACACTGTAAGTGGGAACAGGCCACTCAGTCCGAGGAAACACAAAATGACTTCACCGCGTTTCAAGATTTCAACACATCTGTGCAGATTGCACATCTATAATCCTTCACTCTACGCAGGCAAATACCTACATAACACAACTGCAGTACTATCAATCTTCCATAAGCTTTTGCAACTACGTTTTGCAAGGTCAAGCACATCCTGTCAACCAATCTGGAATCAGACTGTTCTGGACTTACAAAGAAAATCTATAACCTGGCAACGTCCTCCTGTTTCCTCTTTTTTGTTGTCTTGACAAAGACAACCCTCCCCTCTCATCTCATGTCCCTTGGTAATAGCCTGTAGGACATTAGTCAGTAAAAATGAAAGCATATGGCGCGTAATATTTACTTGTAATGAGCCTGAGAATCATCATGCACGGAAACCAAATTATGAGTGCCTCATTTTGTGGCAGCCCAATAAATATTTTACCCTGTAAAAGTATGGATGACATCGGAGGATGAGAGAGCCACCTGTTCTTGTCTGCTAAATGATTTACCAGATGTCTTGTCTTCTTTCTATTCTGTCTTCTGCTCCTTCACTCATTTCGCTATTTTTTAGGTCCACAGAAGAGGAAGCGAGGATTTCTAACAAAACCAGAGAGAAAATAGAGACGATGTAGGGAGTCTCCAGCTAATGTAGGGACATCAACAGTGAGCATGGAGGACATTTACAAACCTTCTTGAGCATCCTTCACACTACTGCACAACCCAGGCTTGGATACCAAATATTTCTGCCCATTCACTTAAGTGCTACAATCCACCACTGCTGCTAAACATCATGCATTACGCACTTTCACTGTCACGCCTTTTGTTGCTTCTGTGCATTATTTTTATGTACTGTAGAAATTTCATATTTTGCAAATTCTCCAAATATGGCAGTTAGGAGACAAGTAGAAAACATCATTTAGTGCAGTTATAAGCACGTGCATACTGAGTTATCGGCTTTAATTTGAGAATGTCAAAAAGTTTAAAACTGCCCTTTAAAGTTTAATGACAAGTGGTTTTAAAGCTTCTTTGAAAGAAGGGTTTCTAAAATCACTCATTAACTTCATTAATACTCTCATTACACCAAATTTAACAAGCAGGAACTTTATCAATAATGAGAAATTGAGCAATTGAGCTGTTGCTTTAGGTAAGCCTCAAAGTCAAGCTCAGAGGCATCTTCTGGGAGATCAGCTGATATAAATGGACAGTGATCAATAACAGCTGATTGTTCAGCAGATATACTTGGAAACATGCAACTATCAAATCTTTTATTGACACCCTTTTAGGATGCTTTAGCATCAGAGCTACAGGGACAGGCCCATCTGGCAGCCAAAACAGAACTACATCCCATTAACATGTTTGACCAACACAGATAGTTGCTGTGGTATCGGAGTATCGGAGTTGATCGGTAATCAACTTTTTTTTTTACAGCTGCCAGAAAGACACAGAGTGTGGCATCAACATGTGAGCACACCTCTCCTAATCCTGCCTTTCTCCACAGCTAACCGGGCTAGCCGAGTTCACTTTGAGAATCACCACAATCACCAAGCAGCATATCAAAGACAGTATATTAGTACAAATGAATGGCATGCTGTGTGATTAAATGTTTGCACATGTTGGTGCTATTTCCCCTCTTTGTTGTGTTAAATGTTGGGGTTGCTACGAAGGTACTGATTTTATCTACTGTTCCATTTTTTTTTTAAAATTTTAAATGCTTTTGCTTTTTATTTGTTTTTGTTTTTTAATGTCTCTGTAAAGCACCTTCAATCACCTTGCTGTTGAATTGTGCTATATAAATAAACTTGCCTTGCTTAGACAGTATATGCACTTGTTTCTGTCTGTTTCTGTTCTGGTTTGGACTTCACCAACGTGCTCCTGTCCTTTTGTGCAATAAAAAAAAATATTGTCTATAACATGAACATGAGCTGAAATCAGCTGATTGTAGCAAGTGGAAGTGAACCAGGAAGCAGGATCGATCGGCAAGCAGACTAAGAATTACAAGGAATTGGGCTCGATCCCCATTCCTAATACTCGGTCAACTTTACTGTGATGACATGACGATTATGTGACAAATTAATACTACTGGAACTTTTCTGGCCCCACACTGTCCAAGTCCAAGTCAACAAAAAGTACTTTTTGCGATAAACAATAAACAATTTCTTAGATATTGTTCACCTCCCACACAGTGGCATTATTAACCCATCCAGATTGGAAATCATGTAGATGTGCATAGTTTGAAAGCTCTAATCAAATGTGTTGAAGTGAATGAAACCAAATGTGAGGGATTACAGTAAGCTGTATTAACATGGCTCCTTTAGGATGCATCTCATGAAAAACAAGCCTGATGTTACACAATGACCACTGAAACGGACACAAATATTGATTAGTAAGAGACCCAAGTTTGACCAGTTGTCTTTTTCACTTTCTTCAATATTATTACTTTTTTTTAATTTAGTTATGTTTTAATTTACTAATGTGCCTTCAGTTTTAATTGCTGTCTGGTCAGTTTTTAAAAATGATAGAAAGTTAAGTTTAAACGTTTCCCATATTCACAAGAAGGAAAACTGTGGACATTGTGTACATTGTATATATAATGACAGGATAGGAAGGATATCAATAATTACCAGTGTTGAAGATATAGAGTCTGTCTTTTCCCACCTCTGCAGCAGCCTTTGTTTAAAAATTAGACATTGTTACAGCGCTGATAGCTTATAACATATTGTTTATCACTGTTGTTACATTGTACCTTTACATTTCTGTATGTGATGTAGACACATAGTACCATCTCTTTAACTTTACACATTTGCACAGGAAAACATACACAGTCAGCCCTCACACACAAATCTACAGAGGTACTCAAAGAAACAATGGCAGGGCTCGCAAAATCGCTAGCCCGACGTCCCGGGGCTAGCGATTTTTCCAGTCGGGCTACCAAAATCTATCTCTGCCCTGCCCGTCGGGCTATCATAGGAAGGAAAAATGTATGTCAATGCTTTTGCATTCTTTCGGAAATGTAGCTGGGCATTGGCATGTCATTGGCATCGGTGAGCCACTGTCAATATGTGACATATTGAAATTGCGTTTGAATTTGCACTTGTTTTTTGCTTTCACTTTGCAATCGCACGAACTGTGTGTAGAGAGCGACAGCACTGATTGGTGAGTGACGATAATTTGCGCACCAATTCCTCTGACATCGTCTTATCAATCGTTAGCTTACTATGCAAGCATGACAAGCTTAAACATGTGAGAGGTTGATCGCGCAAAGAATCGCTGAGCGTTACGTGAGTGCGTGTGTAAAAGCAGCAGGATATATATTTTAGTTCTGCTGAGCCAAATAAGACAGGTCAGGGTGAAGAAGTGACAGCCAAAGAAAAGCTTACCACAAAACGGAAAAGTTATGACAAATCAGACTATAAGGCAAAAAGAAAGTGCAGCTTTATGGTTTCATGGACAAAAGAATTTCTGTGGCTGCAATATGACGAGCTAAATAACCAGGGCTGCACATAAGTGGTCCGCAGGTGCGCATTCGCTGTCAAAATAAAAAACGCGCACAAGATAAGAAGTTGCAACGCGTGTTTGTGTACATAAGATTTTCTGGAGGAGGACAGACATTTGTTTAGAACTCTTAAAGATGTCGAAGAAGCAAGCTCCTTTAAGCAATTACTTTGGTGTTCCTCCACCTCCAAAGAAATGTCAGAAGGAGTCCGAACCACAAAAGAAGCGCGTATTCTCGGAAAAGTGGTTGCAGGAGGTGAGCTGGCTTCAAACAAATGATGAACGCACAGAGATGTGGTGCGGAATGTGCCGTGAAACTCTAGCGGACAAAAACAGTGCCTTTTATATGGACGCAAACGCGCGTTGCAACTTCTTATCTGGTGCGCGTCTTTTATTTTGACAGCGAATGCGCACATTATGACCACTTATGTGCACCCGTGTAAATAACATAATGTTCTGCCGGGTGTGTTGTTGGTTTTCCCTCGATTTCTGAGTCGACAAGCGCCTTTGTTACTGGGACCAGTCATTTTAAGAAAGGCCCCCATTAGAACCCATGAGAAATGCAAGAAATGCATTATTGCTCAGTCTGCAATATCTTTCCCAGAACAAACACCAATTGCAAATAACATACTAAAAATAAACCTGAAAATCAGTTTAAAACAGCGTACTATGTTGCAAAGAGTGAACTACCACTGGCAAAATTTAGCAGTCTTTGCAAACTTCAAAAAGCAAATGACCTAGCTCTTGGTTCCACTTCCCTCTTACCCGTGACTTCAGTGGAAATTTCAAATTCAGGATCTGACACAGACTGATTCATGTCCTACACAGTTCTTACAAGTTCATAGAAATTTCTGTTCAATTAGAACCAAGTATTTGAGTTGATGATTGTAATTTTTATACAATGTTGTAATTTGTGTTTCAACAATTTTTTGATTAATGTTTTGTTTCCTTTACAATATTACACTTTAATGTATAATATTGTAAAGGAAACAAAACAGGAAACAAAACATCATTCAAAAAATTGCTCTCTTTTTTATTTGGGCTATTTAAATTTATTTTGGGCTACCAAAAACTGAAGAGTCCCTGCCCGAAGGGCTACCAGGGATTTTGAAATTTTGCAAGCCCTGAATGGCATCTCAAAAAATAAGTAAAAGTCATGAGCTTGCGTACAAACACACACACACACACACACACACACACACACATGTAGCTCACTTTTAAACAAATGGAGAGATGGCATTTTGACATTACGAGTAAGAGAAATACACAAATCCCTCCCACTATACCTGGGATTTCAGCCAACACACACAAACACACTCTGTCTCTGTGACTCTTGGGCGTACAGGAGCTCAGATGATGTGTGTGTGTGTGTGTGTGTGTTTGTGTGTGTGTGTGTGTGTGTCCACCTCCTCATGTCCTGAATAGCTGTCTTTTCTGTTTTTCCTGTTCCTTTCTCTTCCTGTCGCTTGTTCTTTCTCGTCTTTGTCTCCTTTCCTTTCTTTCAGTCTCCTTTACATTCTTTGCACTTGGCCACGCGTCTTTCTGCCTCCTCCTGCCAGCAGCAGCTGCACTCTTCTGCTGGATGAAGCGAATAAAACAGTCACAACTGCAACAGGACTAAGTGTTATTGCATTCACCGGCCTGACACTAAATGCTGTGTTTTGTTTGAACTGAAAACGGGACGAGATTTTGAGATTTCATCCTGTAAAATGAAAATCAGTAAAAGCAAGGAGTGTGCACGTGTGAATGAGAGAGGGGCAGGTAGAAAGTTGGACATGCAAGGAGAAGGCAGATCATCTGGGCTTAGCCATCCAAAGTAGGAGACAGTGGAGAAGAGAGTGAGGCAGGATGGAGTGGGTGGAGACAAGTGTTGGAGTGATTTGTGATACAAGGATAGCAGCAAGAGTGAAGGGGAAGGTTTACAAGCCTGTAGTGAGCGCTTCTATGATAAATGGTTTGGAGGTGATGGCACTGACAAACTGTAAGCAAAGTTGAAGATGTTCACTTGAGTGACCAGGATGGACAGGATTAGAAAGGGGCACATCAGAGGGACGACTCAGGTGGAGCGGTTTGGAGACAAAAGAGGTAAGGATAAGATGTTTTGGACACTGGAGGGATATGCTGGATTTTGAATATGGAGCTGCGAGGAAGGAGGAAAGAGAAAGAACACACAGAAGATTCATGGATGTACTGAAGGAGACATGCAGAGGGCTGAGACACAGCAGCAGGTGAGCCTTTGTGGGTAAAAGAGGCAGCAGATTATAATGTCTGTATTAATCAAAAAAGTCTACAAACTGAACAACACTAAATCAATTTCCGAAGCACATTTGTAAGCCCTTCTCTTGTCTCTCGTGTCTTTTTTTCTTGTCTCACAAAAATTTGACCAAATTAAGATTCAGTATTTTGCCCAAGGAGACTTCAACATGCAGACCTGACTGTCCACAGATATTATTAAAGATGGAGGTCATTACTGTGACCTCATCTACTGTCTTCTCAAGTCTAGATATGAGTTTTCCACTCTACCCAGCTTGGTTGCAAAAAAAACTCTCATTAGCCAGTGAGCTTTCATACCACATATAATCCTCTATTTCGAAATACAGTATGACTAAGATTTGCAAAGTGGACTTAATTTTTTTATTCAATATAACCCAAAATGAGCGAGTGAACCCAAACCCAGCAGGAAAGCATTTATAGAGGTCAAGACAGAAAGCCATTTCACATAAACTTCTCATAAACCATAGTTTTCACCATCTAGTGACCAGGATCTGTCAGACTACAGGTTTAAGGTGTTAACACACTGGCTTCCATGTTTCATCTGTCTGAGTATACCTGAGTTCTCCACTTGTAGCTTTCACCATGCACATAGCTTTGGTGTTTGTTTGATTGCAATTAGGGAGGTGAGGTGTTGTTTTTAATCTGATTTTGTGTCGGTTATCTTCGGTATGTTTCTTGGTTCATGAAGCTGAATCCTAAATCTTACATTTTAATAGGCATTCAAAAACTTTACTCAAATATTGTTTCCAACTCAAAAGACTTTTAACAGTCAATATCTGTTTCCTAACTCAGATAATCTCATTGAGCGCTCAGTATGCTAACTCATCCCTTTCTGTGTTCCTCTTCCTCTGAAAGGTATTCTCACGGTTTTTCTCACTTCACTTCTCATCCTTTTCTCAGTCTCCTTCTCTCCTTTTATGAAAAAAGGTATCACCTCTTCTCAAGGATGTCCTGGATTTGCAGCTACGCTGTCACCATGGGGACTGTTACCAGGGAGATAATGAGCGAGAGCGATACAGAGCGACCAACGGTTGATGTGGAGGTGGCGGCAAAGGGGTGACTCCAGTTTGATGTGGCCTTCTTTGGCTCAGTGGGACATCAGTGTTGAATAATTACAGAGAAACAAACAGTGTATGAACTGGTATAAAGATGATCTAATGAAAATAAGAGAAAGAAAGCAGGGGGCGTTCCTGTTAAACACAGGTAATAACAAAGGGAACGGCAGGTGGATAATAGTGCTTGATGTATATTTTAAAGGCTATGCAGTTAGTGGCTCAAAGATGTGAAGTGACTTATGACAGAAAGATGAGACCGGCTGAGGAAGGGAGGAAAACTGTGGCAGAGATGACTCAGGGAATAGACTGAGGATGCTATGATAAGAGGAGAAATGATGAAAAGGAAATGAGAGATACAGAAACTGAGGGGGGTATAAGTCTGTGGTGGTAGAGAGGAGAGAAAAAAATACTGCTGTAGGTGTGTAACAACAACAAAGGTTGTTACATACAGCGCGCACACAGTCCTTCACACAGAGCGATGGCAGAGATTTGATTTTATTTTACTCTACCCTGTCAGCAAAGAGAAAGAGACTTTAATTTTTAAAGAAAAGTTTGTTTAGGAAGGTTTTAACATCTCTAAAGATGACTTCTAAACGTGTTGTTAAGTCTAATGTGTAATAACAAACTGATAATAGTGAAAGAAAAACTAATATCTCTTTTCTGAACATATTAATATGGAAATGTGGAACCTTCATTAATGAGTAATTGAATCTGATAGGCAAGTTAATGCAATAATACTTCATGCACTGCAGCCTGGTGTTGCTTCAAGGTGACAGCAGGAGAGACTTGCTCAGTACTAAGAAAATATTGTCTCCCCATGGTCCCCACTTAAACCCTCAGTGCATCATTTTTAGCTTCTGATTGCTGTGATGTGTTCATACTGCAGGTGTCAATAAAGTTGAGGGCGTGGAACCTCAGCTGCTAGCTAAGTACTCTGGCAGGCACTACAGAGGATAAACAAGCATCAACAGAGTAATGTTTGCAACTGACGGATGATTTCAAATATTTCCACGAAACACAAACTGTTTATGTGCAGTTTGGACCGCAATGTGTCTGCAAGCTAAGCATACATACTGCACACACACACACACACACACACGCATACATATATATATATATATATATATATATATATATATATATGTGTATTCCGTTACGTTACTCAATGAGAGTAACGTATTCTCAATACTTTGGATTACTTAATATATTATCATGCTGTTTACAACTACGTGAATGTACTATTGCTGTGATTTATTACTGTTACTGAAGGTCCGGGGCTCCGAACCGTAGTAAAGGGACCTCTGACTAATACGGCGGTTCCGTGTCGGGCTCGTAGCTAAAAAATAGCTTTACTTTGTTGTCTGGGTCAACTTTGCTAGCGAGAGACAGAGAGAGGCGTTGAAAGGCTGCTCCAACGGAACTTATTGTTTTTGGAGGAAAACACGAACACGGCGTACAGTCGAGTCTTAATAGCTTACTTACAACTGGGCTCGTCAGGCACTAGGGATGGGTATCGTTTAGGTTTTATCGGATACCGGTGCCAAACCGGTACTTTTGAAACGGTGCCGGTGCTTAAACGGTGCTCGAACCGGTGCTTAAAGAATGGAGAACACAAAATTGGTCCAAAAACCTCTCATGTTCAGCTGTTTTTTTTGTAAAAAGATAACAATGTTAGCCTTTTCTGCAGCTATAGGGCATATATGGTATCACTCTTGGCTGGAAGCAGTGCTTTAACAATGGAAAAAACAAAAACTTTATCCAAAAACCTCTCATGTTTAACTGTTTCCCACTTTTTATTTGGTCATTTTTGCCTTTTTGGCCAGGGTGAAGGGAGTATCTGCCATCAAACAAGAAGACAGCCGCATGTAGCTATGATGGTGTTTGCTAGTTCACCTTACATACATTAATGTAATAACGTGGTTAGCCTACTCAATGTAAATTATACACGAACAACATTAAGCTACTCACGCAGAGAAGAACGGCTGCTGCTGCCATCATCATCCTCATCATTTCTGCTACACTGGCAGGGCTAGGGGCCAGGACTCTACTCTTCAGCTTTTTGGGGGATGTTGCTAACTCTTTGTCCGATAACAGGCACCACACCTGCAGTAGATGCGCTCGGTGTGAGGTCTCGCAGCAAGCTATCAAATACGGCGCATTTTTCGGCTTTTAAAAAAAACGCTATGCGTCGCCAGGTGTTTCATGTGTTACCTCCTTTCCACAGTATCACCTTAAAGCACTTGTTGCAGGCTGCTGAGTTTGCATCTTTTGCTGTGAAGTACAGCAAGACTTTTGACCGCTTCGCCTTGGGCATTTTTAATCTGTAGCTCTGCTCTAAAAGAACGTACGTACCTGGACCCGCCTACTATCCCCGGAAACGTAAAATGATTGGCTAGAATTCAAAGTGTATCACATCTCAGGAAAAAAAAGCACCGAAATAAAGCACCGAAATGTGCGCTGCTTTTCGGTCTGGTTACTACCGTTTATGTCAGAACCGGTGCCATCATGGCACCGGATACCGGTACCCATCCCTATCAGGCACTCTTCTTGGCTGCAGTGGTTATTATTATATTAACATCCATCCATTTATTCCAACAAAGTAACTGTATTCTAAATACCACCTTTTTAAACTGTAACTGTAACGGAATACAGTTACTCATATTTTGTATTTTAAATACGTAACGGCGGTACATGTATTCCGTTACTCCCCAACACTGTATATATGTGTGTATATATATGTATGTGTGTGTGTGTGTGTGTGTGCATTTGTATTGTGTATATATGGATGTCTTTTAAACATGCTATACAAATAAAGCTGACTTGTCTCGACTTCTAACATCCTTACTAACCTGCTCTCTCCTCTCTGATTCATCAAGTAGAACAGACAGAGAAAGAAGCCACAGAAATAATAGGTCAGAAAGTTAGAAACAGGACTTCATCATATACAAGCAGGAATATTTCTTGTCTATCAGCCGTGATTTGTACTAGTAACACCAACAAATATTAAGACAGACCTACAGAATATGAAAATAACTAATGGCAGATAAAAGCTAGAAGTGGTTGTAAAGATAGGGAGGCTACAGAGGATGGGATTTAAAGAGTAGCATGTATCTGTGAGAGAAGATGAGATGATAGGAGGATGGAAAATGAATGAAAGAGTGCAACGGTGAGCATATTAGTTTTGAATCATTTAACAGCATATATTCTCAGCATGGCTCCCACTTGATTTGACAGACGGTTATGTCAGCGCCACAGATAAGAAGCGCGATGATAACGCCAATGAGAATGATTAGTTGTTGAAGAGGGACATGAACAGAGAATAACAGTGATGGTAGCGTAGCAGAAAATAGAAGTTATGAGATAAAAGAGAGACCGTGAGGAGGAAAAGAGTGACGAGGATCGTGGCAGAAAGTAACAGAAAGGGAGAAGAAAAAGACTGAAGAGTGGGACGAGAAAGGTAATCGAAGAGAGAGAGAAATGCCACTGTGTGCCTCAGCTGAGACGCACACACTGTAAAACTGAACCAAGTCAAAACTAAACTATAAGAAATATATTTGCAGGTTTTTAACAACATCCTTCAGACAATTTTTGATTTGTTTTTCTGTGTACTTCACCAAATACCTCTAAAAACGAGCATTTCCCACATACGTTACAACTTTTCGCTCCTTTAAGCTGTCAGGTTCTGTTGGTGCCAGTGATTACGTTGATCCAGACTGAACAACAGGGTTCGTGATAGTCCAAATTTGACCTTTTACCTTAATACAAAGTGCAGTGTATTTGTTTTTAAAGATTGTGACCAACAGAACAGAGTCTCCAGGGATTTCTAACAGACATCTCAAAGATTTCTCAACATCTCTTCTTAGGAGCAAAAAGAAAAACTAAATAAAACCAAGACAAAGTGAAACGCCTTCTAACAAAAACATGTATGCAATCCTAGAACAAGTATGAACTTGCCGAAGTAAGAAAAGAGTGTTTTTAAACCTTTTTTTTTGCCTGATACTACATTACTTTAGTTAATACTTTGAATTCTCAGAGAACTGTCAATGTCTTGAGTAACTGTAGTTTATAGTTTAGCTGCTCATCCGTTTGTTACCTGTTGAAGTTCAGGGTCTAGCTGCTGGATGAGGTCTGCATTCACTCAGTCACTCAGCTTCTTCTGTCTATGAAGGTGATTGTAAAGAGCCAAAGTTGTGTTAGCAGCATAATGTGGTTGTTTCTGTCCCGGGCACAGTTTGCAGTTTACCTTCAGGTAAATCCTTTATTGTAAAAATGAAAGTAGTTTTTAGACCCTTTCTTCTTTAGGCCATCCACTTTAATAGAGACTGTAAAAGAATACACTTTTGTAAACACATGATTAAAAGGTACATAATAAAAGATAACTCTTGAAATAGAATATCCTTTTGAAACCAAATATATGGGTGAAAAAAGGTTACGTTTATCTACACTTGGCCTCGTGCTTGTGCACCTTAGAAGAAAATGTGCCCCAGATCTAAACTCTAGTTTTAAAATGTAATAACTGTGCAATAGTGATGGGTCGTTCGCGAACGAAATGGCTCTTAGAGCCAGGTCTTTGACGTGAACCGGGTCTTTCTCTCAGCCTCTCTCTCGCACTTTTTTTCTGCTTCACTCAGCACGCGAGCCTTGTGCTTTACACTGGGCAGAGGGGGGAGGGGCGGTAGTTACACTCAGTAGCACAGGAACAGAGCCAGAGGGAGAGAAAGAAAGCCAGGGACAACAATGTCACATTAGAAAGGTATAGTAATCATCCACAACTATTTTCAGTTGCAGATGATAAAGGATTCATAAAGTTTATTCATGCAGGTCCATATGACAGAGAATATGCATGTTCTTTTTGTTTTCATATTTTAATTTGTATTTAATTGTGTTGTGGTTTGCAACTGTTTTGTGTTGTTTCACTTTAAATTTGTAAAAGAAAAAGCTGAAAATTTAACATAGTTAAAAGTTGAAATGTGAATAGTTGATCTTTGTATTATATGATTTATTTATTACATTTTATGTGGAGTGAATAAATAAAAGTATATTTACGGTGGCCCCTAGAGACAAAGCACATACAAACTTCAAATCACGTACAAACTCTGAAGCACGTACAAACTCCCAAAACATGTAAAAACACGTACAAACTCCAAAACACGTAAAAACTCCAAAACACGTAAAAACACGTACAAACTCCGAAGCACGTAAAAACTCAGAAGCACATAAAAACTCAAAACACGTAAAAAAGTCAACAGAAGTGCTCCAGAATGCTAGGCGCAGTGTTGAGCTTTTGTTACCTAGTGGCTACACAAGCCAGCAAGTACCAATGGCCGGATTTGGTGTGTGGTAGTAACAGGTAAATGAACATTGTTTTTAAATTATTTGAATATATATGAGTGCCTGTGTATAAATACACAAACAATACACACATGCTTTCAATTGTGTAATTTAAGTGATCTAGTAGCTCTGCTTTGGAAGTTCAGTTCATGCTAGAAATGTGTTTTGGAGTTTGTACGTGTTTTGTCTCTAGGGGCCACCGCATATATTTATATATAAACATATATAAATAAAACCACTTTTTTTACGTTAGTAATTCCTTTTGTGCATAATTTAATATTATTGTTAATAATAAATTAATTAAAGCAACAAAACAACCTGAAGATCTGGTTCGGAGCTGAAAGAGCCGGATCTTTTTAGTGAGCCGAACCGAAAGAGCCGGCTCTCTAAAAAGAGCCGGAAATCCCATCACTACTGTGTAATAACAGTCATGAATCACACCAGAGTGGATACAAGAACACATAGTAGCACAGTGTCCTGATTCAGTGCTGGAAGGTCTTTCAAATGTTTGTTGGCCTTGTGATGGAGCTTTCATATAATCAGGTTATGTGCAGTCAGCACAATGCTGAAAATTACTGTGATGTATTAAAGTAACTGGCAATATGTGCAAATGGTTGAGGGAAAACTGCCTACATAAGAATGACATGTAATGTACATTATCATTAGCAATAAAATATGCTGAATATTTATGTTGAATGTGTTCAAGACTAAAACATAATAAATAAAATCTCAGGCACACAAAGAAAAAAATCCTCCTCTAACTGTAGCTGCTTTTCATCCAGCAGCCTGTCCATGCTGCAGAGGCCGGAGCCAGAACTTGAAGCTGTTTCCTCCACAAATGAGTCCTCTCGTTCATCTTAAACTCTGCCAGGCCAAATCAGAGTGTAGTGCAGCTTTACACCCACACCTGAACCTGTACAAACACCCACATCCACCTTAACCTGCACACGGAGGCTTCTCTGAAAGAAGATACTTTCAGGATGTTTTTACTTTCTCAATCATATTTCAAAATGGAAATAACACATAACTCAGTGCTGGATGTAATAACTGCATGATGATGGGAATCATGAGGTGATAAAGTAAATGCAAAAAAATGAAAATTAATATTTGATAACAGACAAATAGAATGCAGAAAATAACTAAACTGCAAAATAATTTGTAACTACAAATTTAAAATAAATGGTGTGACGAAATATCTCACCAATCATATTTTACTTCAAGGTGATTAGTTTACCTTTACTTTGGTGTAAAGATGCAGTAGACAGAATATGAAAGGAACTGTTGCAGGTAAAGCAAATATGGCATACTGCATGTACATTTGTTTGTTGATGTATAAATAATAATAACCTGAAGATGTTCAGCCTGTGCAGGAGTGATTAGCACAGCAATAAAACCACAGTCAAAAATGCTTAGTGCTATAGTGTGGAGTTCACCAGGTCAGAGCTTCAGGGAAGACGTTTCTCCTGAACCTGGTGGACGAAAGAAAAAAGTCAAATAATTCATCTTGGCCTGCCCAGGCAGCATTTATGCTTATTGTAATCAGAGTATCACTTCCAACAGCACATTTCTATTGTGTGTTTCTTTGAGTGCAGATAACGAAACTCTGAGTTGATGAAAGTGTTGCTTCTTTATAATGAGGATCATTGCTTTCTGCACTGAGGAGTTAAATTAAAAAAAAAAAAAAAAATGAATACAGGAGAACTGCTAACGGGAGACTTTATCAGAACACATGAGGAACAGAGGGTGAGCAGGATACAGTGAAACAAGGAATAAATGTGAACTATAGCTTTAACCATAAAGAAAACTAAAGCTAGGAAAACCTCTCCACTCCAGCATCTCTAAAAACAGTAGCGAGCTCGTCAGTGTCATCACCACCACCTGTCCACTCGCCTGCCTGGCACCGCCCCTTGAGCTCAGTGCGGCATCCCTCCCCTGCAGCTGAGCCCCGCCACATAACCCTGACTGAGGCTGGGGCTACATCCAGCCGAACCTACTTCTCTTCCCCCAAGCGGGAGAGAAAACTGCGCCCCCGGCCTGTGGATCGCTGAAATTTACAGGGCTGTAAAGCCAGATAGCACCGGGTGATCCGGGTTTTTGCATCTTTCAGTGGAGCCATTGCAGCGGGGTGTGGTCTGAGCAGCTGAGCCATGGACCACATCTCCGACTGCTTATATAAAGGACAGAAAAGTCAAAACTCAACAAACCCAGGAAAAGCAAGGCCTCATCCTTTTTTATATCGCTGATTATATTCATACTGTATGCAGTCTGTAAAAACGTCCCTATTCTGGGATTCTGTATGGAAACGTTTAGATTAGATGTGTGGAAATGTTCCTAAATATTGATTAAAAAACATGAAACAAACTAAAATAATAAAGCAGAGTGGATGATCTGAGTCTACAAAACAGGACCTACGTTGGAGTTCTGTCCCTCTTAGTTTATATGGCACTTTGATGATGGATATTCCAAACAAATGTTTAATTAAATTAGTACAAACCCTCTGAGATCCAGTAAGCTTTTGCTTTCTTGAGGCTTTGAGCCACATGGATGTTTGTGTTTAATAATCCATCCTTCCTCACAAGATGTTACATTTGACTAAAATAGAACCTGGTGCCAAGTGTTACTTCCTGTGCCTTGATTGCCATGTAGTTGATGAACCCCGCTCTGTGCCGTCACATCCCAGATTTATAATGTCCTCAGTAATAAAATAGAGCAGCAGGGAAGGTTAAAGTTAAGACTTTAAACTGAACAGGGAAATCAAGGTGGTTCCCTGATGACATGGTTTTATTTCAGATTTTCATTACCTCAACAAGGCACGCCCTGAGGTCAAATACATTTCAGCAGCTCAGATTTGCCACGTGTGCTGTCAGTGTCAGCTGCGATATCAGTATCCTGCAGTATGTTACACCAGGCTTCCATATGTGCCATGTTTTAAGAAAAAGTTCAAGACTATTTTCTTTTATCTTGAGTCATGTTCTCTGAGTCAGGGTTTAGCCTGAAGGGCTAACAAACACTTAAGGTTTCCATGCTCCGGCTGTCAGATTTCAAACAGTCCTGCTCAGATGAGCTCATTAAGACTGCGACATTTCTGTTTTATTCTTTATAGGGTGTCACATTTCAGGCAACCGAGCCGAATTTTCTCCAGGGAAGGCGACTTACAGACACAATTGGAGTTTATCGAAATTTGCTCCCTGAGGGTTTTTTTGAAAAAGTTCCCTTTGTGCAGGTGGACTTATCAAATTCAATAATGCTCAGCAAAAGTGTGCAATAATCATCTGACTGTGCGTGTGTCTCTCTGCAATGTGTTGCTCTCAGAAAAAGAGAAAAAAAGGCAGAAAGTGTCGAAACTGCTAACTCTGAGATTGTGCCTCAGCTATTCTGACATTGAGTGGAGTCATTTAATTTCCATATCAAAGGGACTTCAGGAAAATCAGAAAAACCTGCAAAAGCCGAGAGGCAGTGCTCTATTGCTCGCAACCAAGCATCTGAAGAAAGGGGGGGGTGAGAGAGTGGCAAAGCGTGATTAGAGAAGCTGGCAAAGCAACGAGGGGGGAAACAGACAGACGAGCAGGAAAATTAAGCGTTTTGTGTGTCATATCTAAAAGGTGTCTCATCCTCACAAAAGGTGGTTTCTCTGATAAAAAGGGCTTTTTTGTGCTGGGGGGGCCCGTGGGGGGAATTAACCACAGGGAAGTGGGGTCTCCGGAAGGCAAGGGGGGTAACAGGAATTCTTGCTCATTTTGGTATTCCCATATACAGAATGACAGGGGAATATTGTCCATGTCACTTCCCTGTGGTCCTGACTGCTCTGTGAAGAAAAGTGGGCTAATCCCAACGCTGTGGCCAAATCAACCATGTGATCTCAGAGGTTTTGACCTTAAACACTCTGGTATTATAACTGCAGCACATTAGCGCATTCACAGATATGCACGGTGGTGTTTTATTTTTTTAGCCTCTGTCACTAAATCCATCGTGGCTTTATAAATGATTCAAAAGCTAAACAGGCTGTCCTTGTGTAGCTGCAGGGAATGAGCCTTCAATGTATCATTTTAGATGTTCAATCCATAATCCTTTAATGTTGACCTTGTGTCAAACATGTAATAACTGGACAGTTTCCAGATAAATTCATGAAAGAACGTGTTTTTAAAGAGTGGTGTTTAGATGGGCGGTTAATACAAACCTCACAGAGCAGAACACTTGTTCGTTCACACTGTGCCAGTTCACACTCCTGTTACAGGCACTCATTTATTTTTAATTTGACAGTGACTGTTGGCAGTGTCATATGTTTGGAGCAAGTTTAAATTCATAAATGAATTTATGACTGAATTCATTTCATTAAGTGCTTTTAAATCTAAACTACGAATCCTTGAGGCCATAACATGCAACTGTTTCAATTAGACTGATTGTCATTTTAACCAATTTTTTATATTTATGTGAATTTTATTGAATTTTACTGAAATTCATTTTATTTAATTTTATTTTTTTTTGCATGTGTGTGGTTGCTGCCTGTGTTTAACCGAGTAATTTCTGTAACTGTGAGACACTTGCTGCTGCCTATCTTGACAAGGTCTCCCTTGGAAAAGAGGTTTTTAATCTCAGTGGGATCTTCCTGGTTAAATAAAGGTTAAAAAAAAGATGATTTTTGGAGATTTCCTGCTTTATTGAATTGTACTTTAATGTAATGTTCAAACTCACTGCACAGAATCAGCCATTCACCAACAGCTATGTGCAAACACCTAGAGGTGTTCTGGTGTTTTGCAGCCAGATTTTCATTGTGAAAACAATCTAAACCTAATCCTTAAAATATCTGGACCAAATGCAAAAATAAACTTACATACTAGTTTTGCCTGTTTATAGCATCAACCACATGTTGATGTTTTGCAATCATTTTTAACTGGCTTCAACACCATATTCACGAGTCCTGTAGAAGTCCTGCAGTTTCCAGTCTTGCCGTATACATGGGTCATTCTTACACATGAAGGCTTTTTGGGTAAGATTTGACTCTCCTTGTAAACTTGTATAAATACTAGAACTGATCCAGAAAGACTGTGAAAATATCCAAATGCATTCCTGTCATTGTCTGTTTCCTTTTAATTTCTAAATAAGAAGAGATTTTAAAGTGCAGAGGTCAGTCCAGCTCACACTCCAGTACAGAGTCTGGTGGGTCCGACTGTCACATTGCTGTGACTTTACTACATGATGCAAAGTGGGTTCATCTGTGCACTGTAAAGAGTCACATGACACTTTGACTCGAGTTTAGCAGACGGGTGAAATCTCGGTGTTGGTCCAACTTTCAGAGAGATTTTGGAATAAAGTATGCCCAACAGCTACAATGAGATCGGTTTTACTCGTAATAATTAAAGTCGTGGATGTGTCATTTTGATATCAGAAGCTGGGCTGTATGAAGTAGCTGCTTCACTCGTCCCTGTTGTCAAATCTCCATGTTAAAGAAAGGTGATGTCAGCACTTGAGAAACAGCTGATCGTATTCACAGACGCATTAATGTTCATGCTCCATTGGAGAGACTCTGGGGGGTGTCAGTGCTGTCAGAAGGAGCCACGACGAACACTTTTGACATTCACACGTTTTAAGTAAGATAGTCAATTATCTTCCCAAGTGCAGGCCAAGGAATGTGCCGAGGCTTAAACACACAGTAATTGTGTAAAGTCCTAAAATGTAGTACTACATATCACCACAGGCAATGTTCTCCCAGTGACACTTACTGAAAAGGTCATGTGAAATGTCACTGTAGGGGCAGCTGCAGCTTGAGGCCATAGTCTCACATTGGAAGCATTTTCAAAAAGAATTTTTTTCTATTTTTGAGTGTTTTCATTGCCTGTGTGCATCCCCTCTAAAAGATACCTCCACAGTCTTTGTATGAGCTTGTATGTGAGGAGAAGGATTTAATATTAGATTCTGGATTTAACAGGAAGCTAATGACGAGAAGCCAAATGTTTTCTAGACCTTATCAGCACGCTAGCATTTTGGATCAACTGAAAGCTTTTCAGGGAGCTTTTAAAAGAACCCAATAATAATGATGTAAGGTATGAACTAATTTTTCAGCTTCACTCTGAAAAAGGATGTTTCTCATTTTAGACATATTGTACATATTGCAAGAAATCAGTCTTATATATTTGTTTAATATGCACTTTGAAGGACATATTATGGTCAAAAACAGTGTTACTGGAGACCAGGGTATACACTCTGTTGCCAATACTTTTATGGCCAAGTACGATGATCTCAGTTTTATCTAAATTTAGAAGCAGGAAATTACAGGTCATCTGCATTTTTGGTGTTAAAATATTCCTGCAGTTTAACTAACTAGTCCGTGTAATCTAGCCTATTGGATAGATAAAGTTGGATATCATCTGCATAGCAATCAAAAGTACAATAATAATAATGTATACTTTATTAATCCCATAGGAAACTGCTTAGTCCTCTGCATTAACCCATTCACTCAGTGAAGCAGTGTGTAGAGACAGTACCTTGCTGAAGGGTACCTCAACCACTGACTGTCCAATCATGGGGCGAACACTCTACCTACTGAGCTACCCCCCCTCTAAAAAATTCAAACTCACACCACCCACTCCAAGAACAGCTGCTTATCTCAGTGTGTGCTAGTATGCTATGCCTTCTGATGAATACTGCCTAAGGGAAACATGCATAATGTAAACAGAACGGTCCACCCTGTGGTACTCCATAATTCACCTTAGTGTGCTGACATTTTTGAGTTTTGTGAGTGCACGAAGAAATGACAAGATCACAACTACAGCTCAGCCACGTTCTCTCCTGTAAATTCTGAAGTCTGGAAGAATATACTGATCAGTCAAGTGAAGGACGTTTTTATTCTTTCTTTTGGTTGTGGCTTCAGAAATGTAGTGACACCGGCACCGAATGAAACAGGACGTATAATCACCAGCTACAAAATGAATCAGTAATTAGTAATAACACTGATGATCATGTTTTCATTCAGGTCAGGTTCTCAACTGATTCTCATCATACCTGTACGGTAAAGATGTGTTATTAGTTGCTTTAGAGCTGCACAAACAAAAAATCAGTCTGGGGTTCCTCAAGGGTCAGTTCTTGGTACATTACTCTTTAACCTTTACGTGCTCCTACTTAGTGCCATCATAAAGAATCATAACATAACCATGTAATCATTCATGTGCAAACACGCAGCTTGGTCCAAAACGTTAGGGACAGAAAATCTGCTCAGATTTATCATCCCTGTCTCTGAAATGCAGTGTCAGAAACTGTGACATCATTTTGAACAATGATCTCAGTTTTGATAATCACATTAAAAAGGTCACTAGCACTGATTTGTATCACTTCAATGGTCAATGGTAACTTTATTGTCCCCAATGGGACATGGATTTGCAGAATGTCCATAGAGAGATATGAAAAAAACACACAAAGAAAACAAACACAACACATACACACAAAAAAATAAAAAATAAGCCCTGAGAAAACAACCTAAATTTTATCATCAACAAAAGTGCAGTGTGCAATGGCAACAACCCTTATGGTTTAGTGTTATTAACCATGATAATAGCAGTAGGTGTTCTTTGTCTTCACTGCAGGCACTTTATAACGAAAACCTGATGGAAGCAGTTGAAAATCATTAAAGAGACGATGAACTGAACACAACAGGACAAAGGTCGCCTTCCTCAGCACCTGCCTGTTATAAAAGTCCACAAGCTGGACCTGAGACCTCCCTGAAATCTGACCAGCCACTTTAACCAGGTTACTAAGTCTGGTCTTATTATTCAGGGACATATTACCACACCAGGCAATGATACAGAAGGTTAAAACAGATTCAATAAAACTTTTATAAAAAAAAGAGTCATTAAAACCTCTCAACCTCCTTAAACAGTCTTTGTTGAACCTTTTTCACTGTAGCAGCAAGATGAGACTCAAAGGACAGCGTCTTATCAAGAACAACCCCCAAATACTTGATCTTATGTAATACTTATGTAAATATATGAGGCTCAGATTGACTTTTTGTATTTTCTTGTTTGCTTGTTCATTTTTCTTCTTCCATAGTTTGGTGCTGTATTCCATACTGTGTGTCCCTCTGTGGTGCTGCTAAGTTACTAACACTTTGCGACATGACTGCTGTTTGTAGCTCCCCAGAGAAAGTGATTTTTGTAAATATATGATGCACCGCTTGGAAACAGAGTGCACGGTCAGCATTATTCCCAGAATAAAATCAAGATCTAAATAATGCATTTACTTTAATAAAAAAAGAACAAAAAATTGAATTCACAATAATGAAAACTGGGCAAATCCATCAACAGAGACCTGCAGTTTGACTTCAAAGATGCAAGATATCAATACTATCACACTGTGTCAGTATTAAAGTGCAGAGAAATATTGCTTTAATGGAAAACAAATGAAGCAGCGTCGGGCAGGTACTTTTGATTGGGTCGGTTAAACTTCTCTGGATTGTCTGGGGAGTGTTGCAACAGCTGGCTGATGAAAACACGGCTAATCTTATCAAGAAGTCGGTCGAACATTGGTTTCATTAAACTCTGGAAGGCTGAATCAGAGAAAAATATACTTTGTGTTGATTAACCTGTGCAATAAGCCTGTGATCAGCTGGTATCAAATCAATGCAGTTCTCAGTGTTTCGTGCAGAAGCGTACCGCCACAGAGACGGCTCTTTAAAGTGCAGATGTGGACAAGAGTCAGTAAAAGCAATCCTGTTCATTGCTGTTGTTTTCATCCACAACATCTTTTTACATTTAGCTGGGGAATCTTGTCCTGACATTGTGTTTAAAGCCCGAGGCTTTCAACTAAACACAGAGCAAATGTATCAGCAAAGCCCAAACCGTGGCATTTCCCAGTACACTAATGAGAAACAGGTTATTTCTACACAATATGGTGCGTGTATAACGAGACACTGTGGCAGACTTGCTGGTGGAAAAATGATTACATTGCACAATGAGAGTTTCTTATTACGCATAGCCCCTGGTGAAACAACGCATATTTTCTGTTAACCTATGCAGTAGAAAGGCTTTCACAGAATGTGTCAGGATCTTCATGGAAATGCTTTCCCTTGGTTACAAACATGAATGACCTTTGGAGTTCTCTTTGTGGAAAGCATGAAATCAAATCATGTCCAATTTGACAGGGGGAATGGGTTTGCTTTGTTCCCGCTCGTCGGTTTTATTACTTCAAACTTTTCTGCCATCTGCGATCGTGCATCTTGCCGGGTCTGCCTGTGCTTGGATCTTGTTCTCAGTTGATTAAAATGGCGAATGCTGGAGATCAGAGCTGGATTTTTCTGTCCAACTTGGCTGAAAGTTGTTGGATTTTTAAAGTTCAGCCTCAGACATGCAGACACTTACAACCCACACACTGTCTGTCTCTCATCAAGATGGTGTGAAGATGGTCAAACAGTGGAGCATATTACAGGAAAGAGCCCTGTCTGGGAATTAAGGGAAGAGCTGTTTCCAGTGTAACCAGTCAAACACATATCTATCAGTCAGGGAGCAACATGTCTGTTAGGTTGTTGTAGGTCAAACTTGACCTCTTTCAAGTTTGAAATCAGCTTAAAAGGGGACCTGTTACGCTCATTTCAAGCTCCTGATGTCTATTTTCAGACTCGACTGGAGGAGCTTTGCATGACTCACCATTTAAAATAATCCTTATTTATCTCAAACTGGAATTGGTTCAAGATGAAACTGAATCTGAGATCCAGAACTCATCTTATGAGGTGATGAACTACATAATAGACAAAGCTCTACAATTGTTTATGTTCATCTTCAAACTAAAACTGCTTCATCAATTTATTATTTCTTTTAAAACAATGAGTCTGAGATAGTTTAGGGTTAAATATACGTCGATATCTTTCAACGGACCAGCTTCTAGCTTCTGAGTGTCAACTCAAGACACTCACAATATAAAGATCAGATAATGGGCAAGCACGTGATGACAGTAGGAAGAAAAAACTCCCTTTTAACAGGAAGAAACCTCTGGAGACATAGAGACCTGAGTCTAAAGCGCCACATTAAGCTTCCTCAGTTGTAGAAAACCTTTTCAACTTATATGCAAAGCTTCTTCAGATGTCTCGCGATATCCTGGCATGGTGTGGAAAGGGTTATCAATTAATTCAAAAAGAGCTGGAACTATAAATCAAAGGCGGGAGAAAACAGCCTTGGGCCAGGTGTTACAATAAAGTCTAAATTGTTTTTCGGGGTAAGGTGAGCTGTAGTTTCACTTCCCAAATGAAAAAGCTTCAGGGTATTCCACAGAAGGCAGTCGATATCAGTGTTTTCTCAAACCTGGAGACATTTTGAAAGCTTTTCTCTCTCTCTCTCTCTTTTTTTAACGACAAACAGTCTCTTGCTCTCATGTCTACCTCTTCTTACACCCGTCACCTCTTCCTCTTCTGTGATTGCCTGAAAAATAGTGTCGAGATATTGAGTCAAATCCAAGACGAAATGGATTTACTTATCTTCATTCTCGGCCTCTCTCTTCTGTCCTCATCACTCACTTTTTTTCCTTTGTATCTTTGCTCTGTAATTCACTCTTTCATTATTTTTTCTCACATTCACAAGTACTCTCGTTTTCTCCCACTTTCTTTGAGCTTTTTCTTCTTTAAATCTCTTCTTTTTCTTAGTGCTTGCTCTCTGCTCTCCCCCTTTCTCCCCCTTCCCTGTGGATCTAGTTTAAACCAAGCTATACAAAAAGAAGAGAGCATGTCTTTAAACAGACTAACAATTGTCAGAGCGTTTTCTCTTTGTTACAGACGAGCATGACTCTTCCACTGATATTATTCTGCTTCATCCCATTCCCTCCTAAGCTGTCTTCTTCGGGAAGATGAAAAGACAAAGTAAAGTGGAGCAAAAGATATCCGGTTGAGCCACACTTAAAAGGACCTATTTGTTGAAAATCCTGTGATGAAATTATTGAAGTGCATACATCTTCCTGTGGATTTAGAGAACCTCGTCTCTGTTTAGTTGTTGCAGATAATTTAAAAAGTATCCCACTGAATATAAAGATTAAACATAATTAAAGTTATAAGAAACTTGCTGTTAAAACACATGTTCACCTTTTCTTCAGGACTTTGTAGTCTCAAATTATTAGGGACTGTTTGTTTGATGGATACTAATAAATAAGTCGCAGAAAGTCTTCCTCCCTTTTTCTTTTAAATTGTTGACTTTTCATCTGTGTGTCCTCAATATTAAAAAGTCTACAATTGGTGTGTGTGTGTAAAGGTGGGAGGGGACTGACGTCAATCACAGGAACTTATCATTTTCACACTGTCTTTTGTGTGATTTGTCCTCTTGAACTATGTTTTACTATTTAACCTCCCCCTGTCACATGTCACTGCCTGAAATCAGCAACAATAGCCTCCGACCCCAAGTCCACCACCATCAGTGGCCTCAGTGACTACAGACCCATCACACTGGCACCAAGGGTTGCAAAGTGCTTTGAGAAGCTGGTCCTAAAGCACATAAAGGACTGCCTCCCACCCAGCTTCGACCCCCACCAGTTTGCCTATCCACAGAGGATGCAGTTTCCACCACCCTCCACTCTGCTCTGCATCACCTGGAGAATCCTGGGACTTCAGTAAGGATGCTCTTCATTGATTTCAGGTTGGCTTGTAATACCAGCATCCCAGACATCCTTATAGACAAGCTGGTAAACTTGGTCCCCCCCCACACACACACACACACGTGCATGGATCAAAAACTTTCTCACAGACCGTTCACAATCAGTCAAGGTTGGCAACCAGAGATCATCCACCCTGTCACTCAGCACCCCTACCCCTGCAACATCATCATCAAATTTGCAGATGACAGCACTCTGATGGGGCTCATATCCAACGATGACGACACCGCCTACAGAGATGAGGTCCAGCGACTGTCAGAATGGTGTACCTACAATAACCTCACCCTAAACACCCAGAAAACAAAGGAAGTGGTCATGGACTTCCACAAGACAAGAACTGATCCCCCTCCCCTCTCTATAAAAGGTGACTATGTGGAGAGGGTGCCCCCTTTAAGTTCCTCGGTACCCACATTTCTGAGGACCTATCTTGGACCACAAACACATCAGCCCTGGTGAATACAGCCCACCAGCGCGTCCATTTCCTGTGGATCCTGAGATAGAACAGGCTGCAGACTGACCTCCTAGTGTTCTTCTATCGAGCAACAATCGAGAGTGTGCTGGTGCTCGCCATCCCTGGTGAGAGATAAGAAGAGACTCCAGAGGGTCATCAGAACTGCAGAGAAGCTGACCGGCTGTCCACTGTCCTCCCTGGACTCCATTGCCAGCTGTAGATGTCTCTCCAGAGCCAGAGCAATTATAAAAGGCCACCTCCATCCTAACCACCACCTATTCAACATCCTGCCCTCTGGAAAAAGGTTCAGATCCATCAGGTTTAAAACCAGCAGACTAAAGATCAGCTTCTACCCGTTGGCTGTCAGAACTCTTAATGCAAACTGAGAGTTTCTTACAATCATTCTGTTGCTGCTACTTGCTATTTATTATTATTATTACTATTTTTTGTGCGTGTGTTTCTTTTTGTTTCCGTACAGTATTCTGCCCTTCCTGTGCAATATTTCGGCACAATTTCCTGAACGACCATATCCACCCTTATTCATTATTTATTATATTTTATTATGACACCTACATCGTGTATAGCCTACATAGTGTTCTTATAATTTTTGTTCTTCTTCTTTCTTGTATATTGTTTTCTTTAGTTTCACACCTTTGTGGTCTTGCTTCCAAATTTCAATGTGCAAGCAACTGTACATTGACAATAAAAAGTTCTAAGTTTATTTGGTTTGCCTTGGGCACCACAACTCAGGTAGAATTGAGAAATATAAAATACTTGCATAGGTTTAAAAACAAAAACCACCCAGTCACTGTAGGTTTTTCAGTTGAAGCTTATATCAATATTATTAGGTCACAGGCAGGTCACAGGAAGAAACATTACAAGAACTAAGTTTGCTGATTCTCTGATCACCAACCAATCACAGCAGATGGCCCCGCCCCTCCCTGAGCCTGGTTCTGCTGGAGGTTTCTTCCTGTTAAAAGGGAGTTTTTCCTTCCCACTGTCGCCAAAGTGCTTGCTCATAGGGGGTCATATGATTGTTGAGTTTTTCTCTGTATCTATTATTGTACGATCTACTGTACAATATAAAGCACATTGAGGCGACTGTTGTTGTGATTTGGCGCTATATAAATAAAATTGAATTGAATTGATTTCCACGAGCTTTAACTCATTGGACAAGTGGTCACTAGTTGTAAACATGGAAAGGGAGAATGTTATACAGGAGTGTGATATGGTCTTTTATCAGCAAATAACTACACTCACCTATCCCAAAACTGCAGTTCAGAGTCAGCTTGTCATGGACCATTTGGTTGACGATACAGTGTAAGTGAGCAAATCTGCAAATTCAGCAGGAGAATTAATTAGTTCTCTCAGAATCTTAGAATTGTCTCTAATTGTTATGGCAGTTTAATTTTAATAGAGAGAGACAGAATAGAGACCTAAAAAAGCACATTGCATAAAGGTTATGAATTGATTTGCATGTCATTGTCCTCCTGGCAAGTATTCTGATTCCCACAGATTGGATGTGTGCCCGTGTGTCGCACAGACTACAATAAATCAATCAATTACACATACTCCTGATCTCAGCTCAGAATCAGTTTCTTTCATTTCAGTCTATCCGCCACAGTGGGAAAGACCACAGAGCTGTCAAAGCATGTCACGGACAAGATTGTAGACTTGTACAAATGGGCTACAACACCATCAGCAAGAAGCTTGGTCAGGTGATTATTCTGACATGTTAGAAATATAAAATGACCATCGATTGCCCTCAGACTGGAGCTCCATGCAAGATCTTATTTCAGTCACAATGACATGCAAATCAATATACAACATATATAAAGTCTTTTTGTTTGTTTGTTTGTTTTGTTTTGTGGTTGTTGTTTTTTTTAGACTTTGGGTTGATATCCATTCTATTCGTTTGCAAGATGGTGACATCCATAAACGCTCTCTGTGCTTTCTTCACTGTGTGTAAACGTGTGGTTGTGGTGTTTTTGCTTGGACCTACAACTGTATGTTTGGTAGAATCTACATACAGTCACCAGGATCTTCTGAGTTTGGGATTATGCAGTGAAAGGACTATTATGGTGGACTATCACCACTTGCATGGCATTCCAGAGTTCATACATTAAAAAAAGGATGCAGGGCTGGTTCACTACCACAGCAAAAGGGATAACTATTTAATCCACTCCTCGCCAGATTCATAATAAACAAAATCAACAAACTGAGGTTGTTTCTGTGATTGTTGCATTGGGCTGCAGCCATCCATATCAGATTCTGCTATTGAGTTAGCAGGCCTCATGATGGGAACAGCAACTCCTGTGAGAGCATCTAAATAAATGATAGCTGCTGCAAAAATGCAGTGACTGTAGACCACCACTGTTCTGCGAACTTTGAATATATTGAACGTTTTGTTTTCTAAACTAATAAAGTTGTGAGGATACTCTTGAAGAATGCTCTCTGTCTTTAAGTGTTGTATAATATTACACGTCTGTGGTTACATTTTAATGTCCATTGTTTAAAAGGGAAAAAACAATGACCTACATTTATCTAATAAAAATATAAACCATCCTCCATACCAGTACAATGACCTGGAACAGGATAGAATCCATCAATTGAGTTACAAAGAAGTGTTTGCCTGCTCATTTACTAATCTTTCCACTATAATTGAATTTTTTCTGTGCTTTTCTACGCAATACATTTGCCTCCAATTCAAATAGCATGCCATATTAGCAGATTGTTGGTGTAAGACAGCTACAGTCACCCTGTTTATGGTGTCTTGTTCTGGTATGTTGTTTTCCTTTCCTTTCTGCTTTCTTGTCTTTCATCCTCTTTCTATGTTTTCTTCACCTTGTAAATATATGCCAGCCCAACATTAAAATGACTTCCTGGAGGCTATCTGAATATTCTGTGGGCCTCATAGGAAGCTACAACACTGTAAGTCTCTGTGAGCTACTGATATGCAATTCTCATGCAGATATGAAGCGCAGAGGTAATGAGAGAAAGAGAGAGGGACATAGGAAGAGAGAAGAGGGAAGAAAGAGAGAATCTGCCCTCCATACAAAAATGAATGACCACTTTAAATTTCTGTATGCTATCTTGGTTTTTATGTGCCTTCCTTAGAGGCTCATGAATAATGTGATGGAGTCAATATTCTGCCAAAGTTCTGAAATGCAAAGAAAAGCTGCAAAACAGGACTAAGGGTTATGATTGTAGTCTTTTGAATATCATATTTTTGTAATCAGCAGCCGGCGAGACCTTAGAAGTATCTTAAATTCTGTGCATCCTTAAATATTACAGAGTGAAATGCAAAGAAAACTCTTTTAACAACAACTTTTAACAACTGCTCCCAGTGACACAAATGAAGGCCTGTTTTTTAAATGATCAGGCATGTTTAATAACATTTATTTTTTGCATCTTTAAAAAATTAAAACCTTGGTAAGGAGGAAGATACTATTTTAATGAGGTTTTGTACGGCTTACTGAACACATGGCAAAATAGGAAGTAACTCAGCCAATACATAAAACCCTGACAGGTGAGGTAGCTATTATTTTCAAAGATCTGTCTGTTTGTGAACAATTTTTATTTGATACATACCATTAATTTAATGATTCTTTAAATGTTATTGGTTCACCTGGTCATGCAGGAAATACTGAAACATCCTTGTTATCCTTGTCATTTAATTGCAGAAAATGTGTTTAAACTGCTCATGGTCATTATTTAGTTTTATTGTGACATGTCTTTTACAGGAAATGATCCTGCAATGAAGGTGAATGTTCTCCAGCCAGCCTACGCACAGCTTTGCAAAATTGTGACAAGGTTACACTGATAGTCATATACAGGGAAAAGGAAACATATCAATTCATGTTTAAGGTGATGCACTCCTTTATGAGCTCAGCTTAGTTTGGCTTGTTTATTTTTTTCAGTTATACAAATATTGCCACTGGTGTGTCTCACCTTCAGTGGGGAGAAACCAGTCTCACACTCTTGACTTCATCATATCACCAGATAGGAAATGCTTGTGATGAGTGCCGTGTCTGGCCAGGTTTTCTATCACCAACTTCACTCTATTGTGCTGTTCAAGGGGAAAAATACTTCATGCGGCGGCAGGCTGGAGCATGCAAACAGAAAGATTAACCTACTATAAAAAAACTGTAACAGAATGTTGAATATTGACTTACCTGACCATCACGACTGTTGTGCTGTATTCTGTAAAAGATATTAACTTGAAACAGAAAAACTTGAAACAAAAATGGTGTTTTTGTTTTAATCTGCATGTTGTTTTATTCATATATTTACTTGGCATAAAAATCTTTAAATATAAAAAGCAAGTGTTGAAAACTGAATTACTGCATTTCTGAATGTGTTTGTCACCTTTTCTTGTCTGTCATGTTATTTTGAAGATGTCCTCGTGTCACCTTTTATATGCAGGGTGCAAAGAATTGTAGATCTGGTCTCTGACTCAAGTGGGCATTCCTGCAAAATTGAAATTCATGAAGCAACTGAACAAAAGATGATCACTCAGACCTCTTAGAAACTAAAATAACTTAATGTACGTTTGAAAGTACTGCTTGTTAAAGGATGCCTGTTTGTGCTCTCAAGGTTTGTACCTGAAAAAAAGCAATCCTGAAACTCAAACCTGTAACAATACAAAATGAATCTTTTTAAACATTGTTTAACATTGGGTACATTTTTGTTTTTACACTGTACATTCTCCTGGGAATAGGTCTATCACCCTTCACTGATACATGGAAACAAAAAGCCCTTGGAGTTTTTGTCTGAGAGACAAAACAACAACAACCCAGAATCTTCTTGCTGTGTGGCAGCAGTGCCAACAGAACTCGCAGGATGAATTCTGGGGCTATGCTCTCTGCTCAGGCTGAATGATTGGATAATGACCATAAGCATATCACCAAAGCAACCAAAAGTTTCTCAAAACAAAGAAATGGGATATTCTACTATGAATTCTGCTGTTTGCAACCCAATAGAACATGTTTTTCAGTCATGGAAGCCAAAACTGAAGGCAAAGTGACCCTCAAACAAGCAACAAGTGAAGCTGGCTACAGTAGAGGCCTGCTAAAGCATCTCAAGAGACAAAACAGCATTTGATGATGTGGATGGATAGAAGTCTGCTGACAGTCATTGACTGCAAAAGATTTTTATCCACATCTGAGGGTGAGATGATGCGGATGTTTGTCTTTGTACATTTATCTTTGTCTGTCTTTGTGTGGGTTGACATGTGTGTGTGTAACTATACAGTATAAAGAATGAAGAGTACAGATATCTGTCAATCAAACATTTTGAAATATCTGACTTTTATTGAGCCACTTCAAATGCTCTGACAAGCATAGATCACTGTTTACCTCACAGCTGTCCAAGACGCCCTGTGCGAAGATCGCTTTCAAGTTGAGCTAATGTCATTAGAGTCAGTCGGTTGCTAATGAATTCTCATGATGTGTGAATGTTTATCACAGGAGAAGAGTGTTTACTCTAGTCTGAATTGTGGTTCTGAATGCTAGTTTATAACCAGCTCCTTTTTGTTGTTGTTGTTACTTGGAGAGTTTATTTTCTCTACAGCGGAGAATCTGAAACCTGCTGACATCAACTTAACTGCAACAATATTGTGACTAAATAATTTATAGATCCCTGTGCACATTTTCTTGACTTCAGTACAGGAGATGAAGCTTCAAGTGAGAAGGAAGAGGATGAAGTGGAGATGAGTGAGAATAAAGCAGTGGCAGAGGAGGCTGAGGAAGAACAGCAGTTAGAAGCAGATGGAGATGATGGAAAGGGTGAGCAGGGAGTATAAGATTCAAAGAATAGCCAGAGGGAGGGGATCAGCAACCGTATAGATGAGAGACTTCGAACCATCATGGATGGAGCTCATCCAAAGCCTCATCCACATGGGACTGTCCAAATAAGGGACTTAATATTTAGCCCTGGGAGAGTTTATAAAGTAAAGATTTCAGAAATATTTACACGTAATTCACAATTATTCTGAATGAGAAAAATGAAATGAATAGGAAGTCGGCTGGGTCACAGTATACACACAGTTTAAAACAGGATGTACAGTAAGTGTTGTGCAGCTGGGGAGTAGAGTTTGTAAAAGAATATAAAAAGTGTTTGTTAATAATAAACGTCTTGATGCATGCTCAATCATCCAGGTAAGTAGTATGCAAATGTACTATTTATAAGATTGGGGAAACCTGCAGTCAGCTGAAACTGAAGAAGTCACTTGGATGAGTGAAGAAACGTTTCTCCCAGAAAATGCTACGTCCAGATGAACAGAATAAACCTTTCGAGTTGATAATAAACTGTTACTTTTGTGGAGCTTGCTATGAGAATACAGATCACCTGGAAGAAAGGATTATACCAAAGGTTTGCAGGTGAATTATAAAACAAGGAGTAGCAGAGGATTACTGATGGTTAAACAGTAGTCTTTCCCTGCTTGAGTATGGACAATTGACCAGAAGAGTTTCGAATCCCTACTTCCTCATCTGATCCATATCCATAGCAGCTAGAGGAGGAATGTTGTTTCTGGCCAGGGAATATAATTCACTCCTCTTGCTTTCTCCAACATCAGTGGAAGTTATTGCAGACATTTACTTTTTGCATTCTTTGTGTAACAGTTAAGGTTGAAACCAGCTTAATTAGTTTCTAGTGGTTCCTGTTAGGGTCTGATGCCAGGAATCACACTACAGGAAGTCTGCAGCAGCTCTCTGTCTACAGGGTCCAACAACAGCCACTCACTTCTCCTTGCATCCAGCCTTGTGTGTTTTGTACGTTCCTAATGTCTTGTGGTGCTTCCTGAAAGATTTTATTTTTTGTTTTATCGACTGACACACAGACAAAAGTATTACTTATGTAAAACACAGAGTGGTCAGATTGAACTTTTTATATATTTTTGTATTAAAAATATTTCTCAGTGGGAGGTAGCTACTGAAGCTGGAGATCTGCTGGACTGCTTTGAAAATTGTGAAGGAGGGCATAAATTTGAGGCTTTTAACTGTATTTTCTTAATTTTTGCAGGTTTTCTTACTGATGACAATCTCTCCCACAGTCACCCACACTGAAATATTTAAGTAATGGATAAACAATTCAATTACAGAAAAGTGTTTTTTTTATTGTATAATATGATGTTTTTTAATACAATAGGTCAATCCATCAATTCATTCTCTTCTGCTTATCCCTTCAGGGTCATGGGGAGGGGGCTGGGGCCTATCCCAGCTGTCTAAGGGTCCTTGGGTCTCACCCAGTGAGAGGCAGGGTAAACCCTGGACAGGTCACTCATCTGTCGCAGGGCACAATGGTAAATGGTATGGTATTTAAATACTACTAATGGGTCATTGTTATGGCCCCTGGCCTTGGAAGAAGTGAGCCAGCTTCCAACAAGCAAATTCAAGCGTGCCAGCACCCACAGACGATTGACGGGAACCCGCATGTAAATGTGACAATCCACACAGACAATTGGCTGCCTGAGGACCAGTGGTTTGCACCTCCAGGGAAATGGACCAATCAGCTTAAGGTGGTCCACAATTTGCAGCAAATCACACTTGCGGCAACTATTAATGAGCTCAATAGATGGGGCTTCTAAAAACTGCTCCAAACAAAATGCAGCCAACATAGCACTTAGGCTCTGCCGCAAAAGGCTACTCTAAGCAAACACGTTTTCACATTTCTGGAAACTGGGAATCACTTTGCGAAAAGGATCCTGGACAAGCCCCCACTTATGTTACGACCCAGCTCTGCTAGGGGACAGGGGAGGTAACATAAATGAGACCCTCAGAGGGGAGATCAGTTAACCCTTTTAGGAGCAGGCACGCTCTGTTTTGCGTAACTATTTTTAAATCCCGGTAGCTCTGCAACCACGTGAGCTAGCGCAATAATTTTTTTTGCATATGAAACCTGAGGAGTTGTACTTACATCTTATGCCATCAGGTTGTCCTCGGTCACAGTTTCCTTCCACATATAGCTTTGCAAAAACTGCATAAAAAGCACTTGCAGCAACAAAAACATAATATTCCAGAAACACGCTTTGCCGATCCGATCAGCTGTTTGTAACACTTCCTACATTGGATTAGACATCAGCGCGAACTATTACATGTCCGCCATGACCCGCCCGAAACCGGAAGTGACGTCATTTTCGCGGAAATGTAGTTTTTTACCGTCCGGGCCTCAAGGAGCCTATACTGGTGTTTTTAAAAGTTATGTTTGACTTTATGACTTTCTGTATCGTTTCTGGGATGCTTAGGACTCATATTGCACTGCTGGAAATAGTTTATTTTGATGCATATGCTGCTTTTTTGCAAATTTGCATCATAATATTTATTTTCGTTTTTCCTGCAGTGTATAAAAATTGGTGTATTTCAAAAATAAAACTATGAAGGCACTCAAAATAAATTTCCTGTGGTGGGAAACTATTTTGTGCAACTTTTTTTATTTACAGTTTTGAGGGATAAGCCTCTTAAATTTCTCTAACTAGAAATATATGTTAAAAAAACAAAAACGATTTTCAATTTTTTTGTAGTTTATTGCACTTTTTTGCAATTTATGTAATCACTATGCACTTAATTCCTACATATTATTAAAATCTAGGCTGTAATGGTTGCATTGATGTATAGCAACTTGAAATGCTCCCAAAAATGACACTACAGCATGTAAAAATATAATATAAGCTCTGGCGGACTTGGTTCTATGGTAGGTCTTAAAGGGTTAAGGCAAAGTTTTATTTACAGAAAAAAAACTCAGAACTGAAAAACCGATAGCAAACCACAAGGCAAATAACCAGTATAAAAAGAACTTGCTCATGTACGAGTAGAAATTAAAGCTAGCCTCACGGGCAGTAATGATCCAAACCAATTCCACACATTAGACAGAGTTTCACAACAAGGCTCAGACAGAAGCATGTGGGTCGAACTGCACATTGAGTCCAAAGCAGCAGCTCCTGAATGAATGTTCATCAGCTTTTTGTAGAACAATCAGTTGCTGATTGGTCCCTTTCCCTGGAGGTGCAAACCACTGGTCCTCAGGCAGCCAATTGTCTGTGTGGATTGTCACATTTACATGCAGGAAGGCTGGCACCAGTGTGTGAATGACTGAATGTAGTGTAAAGCGCTTTGGGGTCCTTAGGGACTAAGTAAAGCGCTATACAAATGCAGGCCATTTACCATTTACCATACATATATAGATGGAAAGAACTATATGTGAGCTTCAAATTAAATCAGCAATTAACCTACTTATAAATGACACTTTTCAATAATCTATGTTTAAGTATTCTGTGTTCATCAGATTTCTTCTTTAGAAATTAGTGAGACTGCATTTAGAGAGTTACTGTACACTAATGGTTCCAACCATGTACACTGCATCAATAATTGACTCCTACTGCACCCCTATTCCAAAGAGTATAACTCCTTAAAATTTTCAGTCTTGGTTCAAAGAATGATTTTAAGTCATAGAAGTTTGTATTGATTAAATGCTGAGAAACCAGAATCACTTCAACACAAAATAGTCCTGAAGTGAGCAAACAGAGCATTGTCGAGACCTGCTGAGACCCAATCATTCTTCTCTTTCCTCTCTTCCTCTGAGCCACACAGTATTGATGGACACAATAGTCTAATCGCTAAGTGAAAAAGGATTGGACTGCAGGGAAAAGAGCAGTGTTGAGAGGGATGAGGAAAACCCTTTTTGTCTCCAATTGGATCAAAGCCCTTGAGGAAATCTTTTTAATTTCTTATCTCATTTTGTTCCTTTTCTCACACTGATAGTTATCTTCTGAACTCAGTCTTTGCTTTACCCCAATTTAATTCCATTCAAGTCAAAGCACTATTTTCTCATGAAAGAGAAAATATGGTTATTTGTCCCTCCAAATTTAGTGGGGACAATGTAGATAACACATCTTGTTAAAGCCTCTCTTGAACCAGATTGATGTAGGGGGAATGGAATGAAAATGCTCAACAAATACAAACTGCCAGAAAGGAATTAATATGCTATTTGTATGTGTGGGACAACAGACTCCTATCATTTTCTGGGTCTACTCCATTGCATTTCTCAATAGAACTCCAGAACTCTTCCAGTTGTCGAAGCTCACAGCTTGCATAAACCACCAATCCTTTCATCCTTTAACAAGATTGGAGGTTCTTATGTAGCCTTGTCTTTCTCAAAACAGAGGTGTGTGAACAAGATACCTCTGGGTTTGTTCAGTGGTGTCTGGCAGCAGATTCTCTGGCAGCATCATGTACATTATGCACCACATCCCATGGATGTGCGATGCATCAACATGAAGTCAAGTCAATGGAAGTGAGTGCTCTTTGAGATGTCTGTAGAGCCCATAGATAAAAGATGGACGTAGCTTGCAGGTCTGAAAACTGTATCCAGCCAGCATTTTACAGTGGCCAAGAGACATTGAGCGGACATCACAGCAATGCCTTTAATGTTCACCAGTGGGTGATATCTGTGGACTTAAGTGTGTAGCAGTCTATGCCCTTCTGATCAGGATAGGCTTTACTGAGCTCAGAGAAACTTATAGGTTTGACATTATCCTGTCTTTTGGAGACCACTGCCATCAGGCCATGCAGGGCAAGGTGTGCTTAGTTTGAAATGTATCACCCTCTTAAATGTTTTTTTACAAAGTGACATTAACAATGAATATCAGGAGGATTTCCTAGAGAAACATTTTAGTTTTTCATTTCAGCTGTTGAGGCTGATTGGTTGTTCCACATATCCTTGTGAAATTCATGGTTAGAAGGATTTTCTCCTTCTAAGGTTTTATTCACATCACAGATCAAGACTTATAGATCAACACTTAGACCTCACGGGATTAATTAAAGATTAAAGTAAAGAAATTATTTTTCTGTCTTCTGAGAACAAAGCTTTGGATTTTTGTTTCAGTTGTTGGAGCTGTTCATTTATGTTGCCAGTCAATTGCATCACCACCCTTTGTCCCTTTCTCTTTGCCTCTCTTCTTGTCTATTTTGCACCCCCTCCCACACACACATAAACACACAGTCTGTCGTCTGCTTAACTTCATATTAATGACCTCAGCATAATGACAGAGGTGACACGGTTGACCTGTGTCTGATAATTATCCTTGGGCTTATTACTGGCAGGTGGTGATTATATGGACAGTGTGCATTGATGGTGTGTGGTGGGTAAATGTACCAATTAATGTTTAAGCTTGTGTGCAAACTCACATACAAATATTTCAGTATATGCTTGTTTGTGGCCGTCTGCAGATATACCTGAAAAGGCTAATGGTAATTAGCAGCATTATTGACAATTAGCTAATGTGCCCTGAAGAGTACTAAACACTGAAGCAATGGATGGGGGAGCTATTAGTCTTCCCAAGGCCAGGCTAGCTAGAAAGCACTAACAAATAGCTACAGTACAAGAAAAACATTTGATACACACACAAATTAAAGCAGACATGCATATGAGTACAGATAAGTATGTTCTATAAATCCAGTAAGCATCTTTTAAGCTAAACCTCCTATTGATTAAGTGCACTCTACCTCCCCCTTTCCTAATTTAGTTGTCTAGGTGATGAAGAGAAGGCAAAAACCATGGCTTGAGGACAATCCATGAAATGAAGAATGGGAAAAAAGGCACAGAAAGTTTACACACTGTTAAAAAGCAGCAAATGGAACAAATGAGTACAAAAAATTGAATTGAAGGTGAGGAAGATACCAGCCGGAGTTGTCTAAAACAAGTTTAGTGTGATTTCAGGTCTCGGAGGTGCACTTTTATATATCCATGTCCTGCCTTGCAAATGACAGCATTTTCAAATGTCAGCCATAGTTTTTCTCCAAACTTTTATCTGTCAAACAAAGCTGGCTGTACACACTTTGTGTGCGCATAACACCATCTGTGTGTGTGCGTGATTTTAAAGGCCAGTTTGACAGTGGGTTTTTCCAGGGAGAGCTAACCTTTGCTTGTATAGAAGATAGAAGCTCAGTCCGACAGCCCGAGGTGGAGCTCACTATGGAAACGTACACACGGATGCTCACACTCACACAAAACACACATATGGAATCTGAAACTGTACCCAAAAAGAAATACATGGCAGACACTCGTGCTGCATGGGCTGCCAAAGAAAATCTGTTTAAATCTGTTTTAAAATGGGCAAAAAAGCAGAAGCTTGCATTGTTCTGTTAATTCCAACAGGAACACTCAACACATGCAACACTACAGACCACACAGAAGGCACCTAGGTGTATGAAAACAGCCTACACCCATTCATACACGTACAATAAGTGTATGAATTGGTGAATGAGGCATGTTGTATAAAGTGCTTTAACCCTTTAAAGCCGGTGGGAGCGTAAGCTAGCGCAATAATTTTTTTTGCATATGAAACACGAGGAGTTGTACTTACATCTTATGCCATCAGCTTGTCCTAAGTCACAGTTTCCTTCCACATATAGCTTTGCAAAAACTGCATAAAAAGCACTTGCAGCAACAAAAACATAATATTCCAGAAACACTCTTTGCTGATCCGATCAGCTGTTTGTAACACTTCCTATGTCCATCAGCACGAACTATCGCATGTCCGCCATGTCCTGCCCGAAACCGGAAGTGACGTCATTTTGCGGAAATGTAGTTTTTTACCATCAGGGCCTCATGAGCCTATACTGGTGTTTTTAAAAGTTATGTTTGACTTTATGACTTTCTGTGTCGTTTCTGGGATGCTTAGGACTCATATTGCACTGCTGGAAATTATTGTTTATTTTGATGCATATGCTGTTTTTTTTGCAAATTCGCATTATAATATTTATTTTCGTTTTTCCTGCAGTATATTGATAGGTTTGTAGCATAAACCTATTCGCTGGAACGTTAAGGACAACTTGCTACACAGCAAAAAGCAAGACACAAGGCACCAAAGTTCTTTGTGTTACTCAAGCATGAGGGAGACCTGCCTGGAGCCAAGTGTCGTTCCACCACTTGACCTCCGTCAGACTCTCAGCCAGGTTCCCCATAGCACTCCTTTTATTGTGGTTACATGAATATGCATAGGGTCATTAACATATAACATCTTACATAGGTATACATGTGAACAAAGAATACTGTGTGTGTGTGTGTGGGGGGGGGGGGGGGGGGGGGTCAGAGTATGACCCCATAAATGACTTCCCGAAACATACTGGTCTGGAAAGTCCAGCAGTTCATGTAAACAAAAGGCACTTAAACTAAAACAGATATAGCTACGTTTATCCTACCATAAAACAATAAAACAAGGTACGACCTCTTCCCATGCTCCCAGGATGTAGGTGTGGATTCCAGAACACTCTGGAATGCACACCAAGCCTTTGCAGCCTGCTAAAGATCACACATCCTATCACTACACAATTGATTATACATCTCTAAGCATATATGGTTAAATATTTCCTAATACAAATGACAATAATAAAATCTAAACCCATCATCACCACCCTGTATTGTCATTTTTTAAGGCTATATGGCGTATATATATCTTCACCTCTACACCACTTGTCAACATTTTCAGTGCAGGCTTCATTTCATACAAACATATTAGCCTTAATATCCATGTCACTCTGCTGCAACAGTATGTAATTGGTAAAGGTGTTAGCAATCATTTTATTCACCATTGATCTTACACATGGCAAGCTGCAACCTGTAAACAAGCAAAGCAACGCCAATAATGTAAGAATGGGAGTCAAAAACTTTAAGAACATATTCCACCATGGTCCAGATGTCAACCAGGCTATCCAACCTCGTGACGCGTCTCCTCCTGATGTGCGGTCCGCCACATATTTCTGCAGAGCAGTTAAGTTCTGCAGCGCCTCATAGATGTCTCCTCCAGTCGTATATCCATCCAGGATAAACGTACAACACGTCTCTCCAATCAGCTTACACACTCCTCCTTGTGATGCTGTTATCAAGTCCAGGGTCAGCCTGTTCTGCAGTACCATCGTTCTGATGGCCTTTTGCTCCTCCGCTAAGATTGTTCCCAGAGTCTTAGTGAGATTAATGTGTCGCAGTAAGGCATACCGGTTGATCTCCACATGATCCCGCACCTCTGCAACTCCGATGTTTGGGATCAGACTTTGGAAGAATTTAGCTCCTCCACTCCAAATGCGGAATTCTCGCGGCACTCCAGTGTCTACTGTCACTCCAAAAGAGTTTGGTGAGGCTATATCCACCTCACGCTTCCGTCGGTTGCTAGGGTGATGTTCAACTCTGTCCATGAAGAAGACATGATCCGATAATTTCACCAAGGCACACAATCCTCCCCATCCCTCAGGGAGTGATAGATAGGCTTTATGTCCACACAGGAAATACCAATCAGCCAAAACTCTTGTTCCTTTACTGCTCGGCACCGTCCTTGCACATCCTGTCCACTTCTGACTTTTTGCTTTTACTGGTATTCTGTAAGCCAGGTTGAACTTGCATTCAGTCCTCCTTAATGTCAAGTTCTCAGCACACTTTGCACTGGTCAAGCATTTCATACACCTGCTCTCATTCTCTGGAGGGCAGTAGGTGTATATGTATCCACATAAGCGAAGTGGCAGCTCCCCCACTGACATTGATCCATTGTTCATCACACACAACGGCAATTGAGCTGTGTTCAGCTTGTTCAGCAATATTATGTCTGGCAGTGGGTCTGACACTTGAGGCCAGGCCAATAAGTCAGTTTGCCCAGAACAATTCACGTTTAGAAGTGGCGACTTACTCCAGGTGATGTTCAGAGGTGTACTATAGTTGGCCTTGGACCACAGGACTCTGTTGCCAGGATGAGTTGCTAAGCCCAACAGACACCAACTCCTGTCCTCTGGTATGCTGTACGGCCACAGTCCAGATGTATATGCGGATAATGGCATATGAGCACACACATAGCAGTCCGTCCTATTGTTCAAGTGAGCAGTTGTATTCATAAACTGCCACCAAAAGTTTGTAGAATAGCCATGAGGGTATTGGGTGTGGTTTCCTTGGACATACAGGGTCTCCACAGCTGACCATGATGACATCAAAGCCATTACACCCAGCAGGGTAGACAACACTTTACCAGCCATTCTGATGAGTACCTGTGGCTCAGTTGGTTTCTTCACCGGATTGAGACGAAGGGCCCTGGAGGCTTTCCCCCCCTTTGTACCCGGTCTTCCTGCCACTTACTCCAAGCTGGCCTGGATGTGTGTCACCTTTTTGCAGTGGCTTTGGTGTATCCAGGTGGGTCGTTCTGCGATCTTCACAGCTGTTGGTGTTGTCAGCAGAGCCTGGTATGGTCCGTCCCACCGTGGCTTCGACCAGCACTTCCTCTTTATGACCTTTATCAGCACCCAGTCCCCTGGCTTCAGACGTTCTTCCTGTACAGAAACAGAATCATCTGGCAGATCATTTGCACTCATGACTTCTTTGCTTTTAAGCATTTTAATCATCCAGTCTGCTAGTGTGTTTTCTTCTTCTGCTTTATCATTATCATTACAAAACACTGGAACTCTAAATGGCCTGCCATATATTATTTCAAAAGGCGTTAGGCCATTATCAGTTGGCGTGATTCTCATATACATTTTCACTAGCTCAATGCAGTCTACCCATGTTCTGCCTGTTTCCTCCATTGTTTTCCTGAGTCTCAGCTTTACTGTGCCATTAGTCCTTTCAACCAGCCCTGCACTTTGTGGGTGGTATGAGCAGTGGTTTTTCAGCATTATCCCCAGATGTTGTGACATTTTCTCAATTACTTCATTCACAAAATGAAGACCATTATCACTGTAAATAGTTTGGGGGATCCCATGCTCTGGGATCACATTTTTGCACATTCCTTTAGCCACTGAAATAGCATCTGCTTTCTTAGTGGGGACAACTTCTACCCACTTTGAGAACGGGCACACAATTACCAGGCAGTACCTGTAGGTGTTACAGTTAGACAACTCAATGAAATCCATATGGATTGCTTCAAATGGGTAGCTGGGTCTGGGAAACCTTCCTCTTTTAGGTCTGAGGTTCCCCTGAGCATTATGGTTACAACATATCAAACATGCTTTACAAAAATTTTTCCCAGTGTGAAAAACTGCCGTTCGACTGCTTCTAACATCCCGGCTGTTGAGACATGGCAAAGCCCATGGCTCAAAATTGCAGCAGTCCTATATAAGTTTTTAGGCAATATAGGTTTATCACAAAGATAGTAGACATCACCTCGCAGGCTTGCTCCTTTAGTGAGCCACAGCCGCTTCTCAGCTGGAGGTGAGTGTGACTGCATGTCTGCTAACACATCATGTGTGATGGGCATAGTTTGCTCCTGAGACGCCAGAATATGAACCCCATGTGTTCCAAGGGCCGCTTCCTTTGCAATTTTATCTGCAAAGGCGTTGCCAAGTACAGTGGGGTCAGTGCCACGTGTGTGTGCTGCACATTTACAAACCGCAACTTTACTAGGCAGTAAGACTCCTTTCAACAGGGCCTGCAAAAGTGTCGCATGCTCCACAGGTTTCCCTGTTGATGTTGTCATGCCTCGTCTTGACCACTGAGCGGCAAAGAAATGAAGTGTAGCATATGCATACTGACTGTCTGTATATATAGTCACTGCCTGCCCCTCAGCTGCTTTGCAGGCTTCCGTCAAAGCCACTATCTCAGCTGCTTGGGCAGACATGGAATGTGATAACTGCCCAGCACGAATGACCTGCACATCATCCACAACAGCAAAGCCCGTTTTAGTCTTTCCCTCTGCTGTTTTAAAACTGGAACCATCAACAAACCAAACCTTGCCCTCAGTGAGTGGTATGTCCGTTAAATCACCTCTAGGTTTACACTGTGTTTCTACATGTTCACTACACACATGTGGTGTACCCTCCTCCTCTGTGGGCAACAGTGTAGAGGGATTCAAAGTTGTACACCGCTTAATAGTTATGTGTGGCTGGGAGAGCAACAGTGACATTAAAGACAAGTGTCTTGCAGGTGACAAGAATGTCATTTTAGTCTGCAGCAATAAAACATCCACCTCATGTGGAACTAGCAGGGTCAAAGGGTGAAACAAAACAATTTCACCAGAACACTTTACGGCTTCAGCGGCTGCACACACAGATCGCACACAGTGAGGTAAGGCACAAGCCACTGGATCCAGCCTCTTAGAATAATAAGCTACTGGCTTCATTCCACCTCCACATTTTTGTGCTAACATGGATGTCATAAAATGCTCTTCACAGTCAACAGTTTGAACAAAAGGCTTGTTATAATCTGGAAGTCCTAGAACCGATGCTCCTGTCAGCATCTGTTTCAGCATACACAGAGCTTGCTCCCCCTCAGGGGTCCAACTTAAACTTTCTGACATAGCCAAAGGTTTACTGTACATCATATCTAATAATGGCTGCGCAATTTCAGAGTAATGGGGCATCCACGATCGACAGAAATTTAGCAACCCTAGGAATTGCATCATGTGTTTCTTTGTCACTGGCCTAGGTGCTGCCAAGATAGCTGTTTTCCTCTCTGGGTGTATGCTCTTCCCTGCTGCACTAAGCAGATGTCCTAAAAATTTCACTTCTGTCCTTACCCACTGTAGCTTTGAAAGTGAGGCCTTGTTACCTGTCTCAGCTAAGTGAGTCAGCAATGCCAATGATACGTCTCTACAGTTCTTCTCTGAATTGGATGCAATTAAAATGTCATCGACATATACCAACATCTGTGAATGTGATGGAATCACAAAATCAGACAGACAATTTGTAATATTTTGTGTGAAAATTGTAGGACTGTCACACGTGAAACCAAACCAGCCTTGTGAATTCTCATGTACTGGTATGGAAAAGAAAGCATTACTTAAATCTACCACAGTGAAGTGTGTCTTGTCTGGCTTAAGCTGATTTAACAAGGTGTGGGGGTCGGGGACGCATGGAGCTATACTCTCAACTGCCTGATTTACAGCTCTTAAATCTTGAATCATGCGCCACGACTGTGAATCAGCCTTTCTAACTGGGAAGATGGGTGTGTTACATACTGCTTGTGGAGCTTCAACTAGTTATCCCTGCTTTAATTATATCCTCTATTACTGGTTTAATGCCTTCCACTGCATCAGGCTTCAAGGGATATTGTTTCACTCTTGGCCTAAAATGATGAAATTCCAATTTTCATCATCATATCTCTTCCCAAGAGGTTCACCGGACAAGTTGGGCACATTACAACTGAACCCTGAGCTGCCTCTCCTGTGGTAGGATCTCTAATCCACACTGGTTTAGAGATTCTATGCTGATTTAACTGACCATTTGCAGACTTCACATAAATTGTGCCATTTGAAGGATCAACTCCTGACACATGATCCTTTAAAACAGTTTTATCTGCACCTGAATCACACAGAAATTGAACAGTTTTGCCTTGCACAGTTAACGTGCGAACTGGTTCTACTTCTTTCCCTGACAGATTTAACAATACTTCAGTTAAATCTAGAGTCTGAAACACGGGCTGTTGTAGATTCTGGCAAGCTAAGAGATCATTTGTACATGTATGTGTGTTAGCAGTGTCAACAGGTGCTAGTCATTTATTATAATAAGGGTTTCTTGGATCAGGGCGTTTATACTCTTCAGGCATGCGATCAGGACACTCCCTTGCGTGATGGCCCATTTCCCCACATGCATAGCACTTATCATCACTTTTACCACGGTTATCCTGGGGTCGCCATGGGCCTCTACCTCTCCTACTCCTGCCTCTGTTTTGCCCTCTTCCAGCCTGTCCCTGAAACAAAATTTCATCTACTAAAAAGGCAGCGGCCTCAGAGCTTTGTGGCTTCTTTTTTTTTTTATTTTTAATAACTTCCTGTGCATGGCGGGCCCAGTTCATGCATTCAACGGACCCGTCAGTGTTCTGATTAACATTTTGTTTTCTGATGAGAGCAGCAATGCGTGGATGGAAGCCATTCATCAGAGCATGTTTTAACTGCTGCTGATATGGGCTGGCCTTCTCTGCACTCTCTTCGAGGCCGCTATGTTCTTTGAAAACTTCCTCTAATCTCGCCCTGAACTCATGAACATCCTCTCCTTCTTTCTGCATGCATTGGGCGATTTTGTTGTAATCTACAGAAGCTTTAAAGGTATTTCTAAGATGCTCATAAACCCCATCAACTTGGCCTCTTAAATTTGCTTGTCCATAGGGTAGGACGGTATTACCATCCCTCCCTGTGTAGGTGCCTCGCACCCGAGCCCAGTTATATGTGAGACACTTCCTAAAAGTGGCTTCTGTTTCCTGACCGTTTAAGCGGTACGAGGAGCAGAGTTGCTTGTGTCGGGCGATAAATTCATCAACATTAGTCAACGGGTTTCCTAAACCTTTACATGCCTCTGCACATTCAGATTCAGTCCATGGCCTGTAAACACAAATAACACGGCTTTGGTCACTTTCAACACCAAAATGGGGATTCGCGACCTCCACCATGGGAAAGGTATCATGGAAAGGGTAGACAGGCATACCAGCTGCACTCGCCTCATCCCTTTTAGTTTTGGATCTAGTTCCATAAGGGCTTAAATATTGTGCTGCGGCATCCCCAAACTCCTGCCGTACTCTATCCTCCTCCTCTCTCTCTCTCTTCTCCTGCTCCTGCTTTTCTTCCTCCTTGCTGGCCTCTCTCTCCCTCTCTAATGCTGCTCTACGCTGTTGGTCCCTTAACGTCAGCACTACTGAAGTAGACCGCACCGTCTCATCTTCAGGTTTCACAGCTAATGCCTGCAAAGCTGCTCTCTTCGCGTTCACTGCCTCCTGTCTTTTCTGCGCCTGCTCTAACCACAGTTTAGCGGACGCCAGTTGTAACTCTCTCTCCTGTTTCAATTTCCCTTTTGCACAAGCTGCCTTTACTGTCAACTGTTCTACTAACATTTGACATTGTCCTACAACCAATTTACCTTTAAAATCATATTTTTTGCGCCAATGTCCTAAATACTTTGCGCTACCGGGAGCGAATTTCATCATAAACTTCTCGTCACCTATTATGGGAACCCATAATAACAACAACAGCTGGCGTCACAGACCACGTGTTCTGCTCCGCACCCACTCACACAAACACACTCACACAACAACAACAACAACAAAATAGGCCTATTGTCCAGCACAGTCTGGACCCCGCGGAACTTCTCAACACCCCACTGAGCGGTGGAGAACTCACTACAGTACCCCACAAAGCGGTCTGTATTTCACCCCACTAAGACGGTGAACCAAAATAAAGTTCAAACTGCGCAACTGTGCGACTTAATGCTTCTGTACAAAAAAACCCCACTGAGCGGCTTTGTACATCGCCCCACTAAGACGGCGAATTTTAGTCCCACTGAGCGGCCACGGACAACGCCCCACTGAGCGGCGAAGATGTACGATTATAGAAGTAGACTTTTTTATAAACTTACTTGGAGTTGCTTATTGCGTGTAGCATCAGTCCCGAATCTCGTCAATCGTCATCCATCGAGGAGAAAAAAGCAGACGGCTAATCCACCGGCCCGATGACGAATTCTCACGCCTCGGGACTTTGCTGCAAGACCTCTACAAGTCCTGACTGACGTCAGTCTGTCATTCCAGAACACTCTGAAATGCACACCAAGCCTTTGCAGCCTGCTAAAGATCACACATCCTATCACTACACAATTGATTATACATCTCTAAGCATATATGGTTAAATATTTCCTAATACAAATGACAATAATAAAATCTAAACCCATCATATATAAAAATTGGTGTATTTCAAAAATAAAACTATGAAGACACTTAAAATAAATTTCCTGTGGTGGGAAACTATTTTGTGCAACTTTTTTGTATTTTCAGTTTTGAGGGAAAAACCTCTTAAATTTCTCTAACTAGAAATATATGTTAAAAAAACAAAAAGGATTTTAAATTTTTTTGTAGTTTATTGCACTTTTTTTTTGCAATGTATGTAATTACTATGAACTTAATGCAGACATATTATTAAAATTTGGGCTATAATGGTTGTATTGATGTTTAGTAACTTGAAATGCTCCCAAAAATGGCTCCACAACATGTAAAAATATAATATAAGCTCTGGTGGACTTGGTTCTATGGTAGGTCTTAAAGGGTTAAATCACCTGTTCCCAACCTTTTTTGCACCACAGACGGTTTAATGTCCAACAATATTTTCACGGACCAGCTTTAAGGTGTGTCGGATAAATAGAACAAGATAAAATGATCCGACCAAGACAAAAACTGTGGTATTTGTAAACATAATAATAAATGTGAATTCACTGTTTAATTGTGTAACTTTATTAGCAGCATCCTCCTGAAATGCACCAACAACACTGAGAGTAACATCCTCCTCTCTGCCCCTTAATGCTCTCTGGTCGCTATGGTAACATGTAAATATTTCTTTCAAAATAAGACACACAACTACAACATGGGAAAGACCCAGGGAAACCGAGATAACAATAAAAATCCTAAAAACCATGACTTTCGCACCCAAGCCTCAACTCTCGCAGCCCGGTACCAAATGACTCACGGACCGGTCCGTGGGCCGGGGGTTTTGAACCGCTGCTTTAAATGCTCAAAGCTGAGTTTAAAAGTCACTATATAAAAACCAGGCTTACTATATGTTGCTAAATCATGTATCATCGCAAAAAATCAATAAGATTTAGTCCGTTAACCAACAGTCATGTTTATATTTTACTGACGACCAAAATTTTAGATCAACTTCTTACACTGGAATTAGCCACTTCTCACCGTGGTTATGTATGTCCATCTTTTGGTGGATTCACATCAACCCACTGGCTAACATTATTTCTAGCGGTGCTACTACTGGGCTGGAAGCTTTATGGCCTTCAATACGGTGCTGATTGTTTATGGGATAGTTCCAACAAGGTGCTGGAAAAATCCGTCAGAGACTGACACTGCCGCAGTGTGTTGTGTTCAGAGATGCTCTTCTGCATACCTCGGTTATACTGAGTGGTTATTTGGGATTCTGTTCCCTTCCTATCAGTTTAAAACAGTCTGACCTGTCTGCAGTTTTTGAAACACAAACACATACAAAGCTGTGACTTATCAAAAGTCTCTTAAATCATCAAATGAATGATGCTCAGTTTGGACTTCAGCAGGATGTTTACATGCTTAAAAACATGGAGTCACTGCCATGTGTTGGATTAGACATTTAACTTAATGAAAAGTTGAACTGGTCCACCTAATAAAATGGCCCACGAGTGTAATTTCTCTTTCAGACAGGGAGTCACTGGATTTCTGTGTGAAAAATGACCCGCATGTGTGCTTTGGAATGGATCAAAACAATTACTATTATTTTTATTGCATCATCTCACCTGCGTGCCTCTGAAAAAGAAAAAAAAAAGAAAAAATCCATATGGGGCTAAAGTGTGTATGAAAATGAAACTTCAGCACTCATAATGCCTACATTTAAAAGCACACACTCACACACATGTATGAAAAACCACTCATAAACAGAACTGCATTTTCTCACAAATAACATTCATACACTCACTGGGATTAGCTCCCCCTTATGCACGGCTGCTTTCATGCAGGCATGTGTGCATGCAGGCTCGCATACCTGCAGGTGAACAGCCACTCACATATTGCACACACTCATATAATGTTATGCAGAGATCTGCACATTTCAAAACACATAAACAGAGTCGCACACTTTCATAAACACACACACACACAAACTTGAGGCTCCTGCCAGAGTGTGACTGATTGAATTTCAACCCTCTCCATGTCTGCAGGCCAAAGGCAACTGCAACCGCTGAGCAATGCACTTTTTTCCTCCCTCTGCCTATATCAGCCTGCTTGTAAGTGCATCTGCAATGTATGTAATTATTATTTTGCTTTTATTCATTTATTTTAACTGTAAGCTGCGTTTTTACATGTCTGTGTTAAAGTCAAGAAACATATTTACTTCATTTCTTTTGTGTGCACGTGTGTGAAATGTTCATTTCGTTTGCAGTAATTTCCACAAAGCTCATTTGCTTCAAGTTTCATGTATTATCTGCAACTTTTTAAACTGCTGTTAATTGTAACAAACTCTGCTTTTCAAATTGGTTTTGATGGATGTAAATTAAACTTTTGATTGAAGTAGGCTCGTCAGCACATGAGATAACGAGTAATCAAGAGTCTCAGCTGAAAGGGCCAAAACAGGATGGAAAACATTTAAAGTAGTATTTAAATAATCAGACACTAAACTCTTCTTTGACAAGTAATCAAATGAAATCAGTTCATAAAATCCATCCCAGCAAGCAATCACCACAATAGCACTTGGGAGATTCATGAATAGCAGAAAATACATGCACGTCACTGAACACACAACAAAACAAAAACTCTGGTTATGTTATTAAAAGGATCTTTTCACTTAAATATTTTGTGCCCTCTATTTGTGAACGGTTAAAGGTAAATGAATCCTACCCAAACACGTGGCTGGTATCTCCGTTTTTCAATTTGCTGTCAAGTCAACTAGCAGACTAAATATTGTAACGTATGAACTATGAGGTTATTGGACAAAATCGAATTCTTACACAAACAGTGAGAAACACAGAATTAAATTGTAAAGGTCAATATGAGCCTCCACTGCAAAGTAATCACTGACTGGGGAAGTAGGACCACTGACTGACTGACGTCCTATTTCTCAAAACAAAACCTCGTTTCATTTAAGTGCCATTATCGTAAAGCTGCTCGTATCTATGAGAGAAGCAGCGAGCCCTTTGTCTTCAGTGCCATGACCCACCACATTACCTCAGTACAGAAATGGACTGTGCTTCCAACTGTTCATGTATGGATGCATATAAGACAGATTGCTTGGTACAATCTTTTTTTTTTTTTGTTACCAATAAGTTAATTTTAAAGGCACATTTGAACTCAAACCTAAATCTAACCAAGTGGTTTTTGGTGCCTCAGCTTAAACATTCAGTAAGTGAAATAAAATAAAGTTTAAAAAAGAGACAACTAGTGTCAATAAACCTTTCCTGTATTTCTGATTTCATGGCTTCAGAAGACATTCCTAAGTCTGTGGAAGAATCCCATTGGTTTGTTATTTTAATCTGGGTTTCATAGATTCACTTGTATTTGTGTGAAAACATGTGCATTTGCCTTAATTTGCCTCATTACATAAATGACTTTACGTAATCGTGCAGCACCAAACCTGCGATTTGCATTCAGTGTTAAAGCACCATAATGAAAACCACACTGCACATGTGAAGAAACTAATTATTGAACCAATTAAGAGCTTAATTAAAAGAATGAGAGCTTGGTGTATTTTACCCACTCAGATAAATAAGTGACTACATAACAAGACTGAAGTTATAGAAGGAAAGAGGATCCTTCAACCACTTTATTTATAACACTCTGCTGGCTTCGGTAACACAAACAGTGATTTATGATGACATGTTTTGTGAAACCTCATTTACAGGACTGCTGGCCACTTTTGCCTTCACTGCCTAAGTCAATTGATGAGCCAGAGGGAGACCCTAAACAAATGAGTACTCCATTGTTTTCCTTATCATGACCTCAGCTTGTTTTCAGATTGAGTCCATTAAAGATATATGCATGCTCACATTTACCGATACCAACTGCTATTGAAGGCAATACTGACCACTGACCACTTCCAGCTGTAAATCGATTTGCAAATCACTCAGGGGACACAAAAGTCTCAAAAAGACTGATGACTCAATCTCCATAATAACCGTGACCCAATTTGCTTCCAATTCAATCAACTTCTTACCTTCCAAGTCAGTCCAAAAAATAAAAATACCTTTTGTGCTTGAACAGGTTGTCACTTCTCAGCCAGTTTAAATTTAACTGTGACTCAATGCTAAATACCAAACAAATTTCAAGGCAAAGCCAAGCAATTAGAATGAATGGATTGTGTGCAAATGTTGCTTTTTTTGACAAATACCTTTGTTTGAGAAAACCAACCCTGCTTGTTTTGTTTTGCAGGTTTTTTCATGAAGGTTATTGTAGTTGAGAGGGCTAGTGATCATGAATTTATCCTCCGAAAATCTAATTTGGAGAATGCCTGAGCAACAGAATTCACAACACCAATTCAGTAATTCAAAACAGAACCTTGAGCTGGTCCTTTTCGTGACTATATTTTGGTATATTTTTAGTAAATTTTGTGTGACTATACCTCTAAAACCTCTATTACTGTTCTGCAGGTGTCTATGAAACACTAACTTATAGCTGTTGTCTAAAAGAATTACAGAATTTAAAATATTAGAAACTTGCACCATTTGGTGCATTGGGCTACAAGTCCCCGCCGGTGTAATCGGTCAGATGCAGCTGCTTCGGTCTCATCGCATGCGTAGATCATCGATGAAAGTCCTCTGCCTCTGTTGTTCTCTGTTGTTCGGAGACTCCCTGGCGTCTTCCGTGGAGTGGGTTCCACGTGATGGCGATCTTGGGCAGTCAGTGCAGGAGTTGCCGTAGAATGTGATCTCCAAAGCGCATACGCCATTGAGTCACAATGTTACGGAGGGGATTTTTGGCAGTCCAGTGGTGGATTTCGTCATTGGTGACATGGTAAGCAACCCACATGGTAAGCAACCCACAGGATCTGTCTTAGCCATGATGACTGTCATGTCATCACAGCACTACAAACTATCTATCTATGTATATATAGATAATTAGCCTGTCATTAATGTAGTGTCACAAAAGAGAAAGGGCCTAAAGAGCAAAATCTGCAGTTGTTAAATACAGTAAGAGACACTTATTATACACTGACTGCACTCTGACGCAACTGCTGTTGTGATTTGTACTGTATAGATCCTCATCAGATTCCCCAACAACCTCAACTGTCTCCTTTCGATGTGGAAGAGTTGTAGCTCTGCTCTAAGCCCCTTTCAAATGACGCCACTCTTTACCTATCTCTAAGGTAAAGGCCAGCACTCTGCTGAGGAACCTCATTTCCATCACTTGTTTCCGTAATCCTATTATTTTGGTCACTACCCAAAGCCTGTGACCATAGGTGAAGGTGGAAACAGAGATCAACTGGTAAGTCAACAGCTTTGCTTTTACACACAGTTCTTGCTTCACCACAACAGTGCAGTGTCTGTGTCACTGCAGACACGGCCCCAACCTGTCTGGACTCTGCTCTTTATTAGAGGGAAGCAGGAGACTGACAGTGTTCCTCAACCAGGACAAAAACAGCATTGTTCCTCATGAATCTGAGATTCATCACTCCTCCCCAGTACCCTAGCATAAACCTTCCCAGGGATACTGAGGACTGTGATCCACCCTGTAACTAGAGCACACCACCCCAGTCTGCCAGTCCAAATGCACAGCCCCAGATGTGATACTGCAGAGGCATGTCAACACAGCTCTACAACATTGAAGGGGTTATGGAACTTGTGAGCAATTAGAAATATTTTACTGCTATTGTTAATAATTATCATCATTACCATTGCATTAATAATACAATCTGCAGTATTGATATTGTATTCAGATGTTTAAACATATTGGTACCCAATTAGCCTTTATTACAGGTGCAGTTATAACCACTCTAAACTGTTGAGTTGAATCTATGATCTAAATGCTTTTGAATGCTTGTTATAATCTGAAATGTGTACGTGCTGGCCTTCTGTCTGGTGGAAAAGGTTACAAGTTGAAACTGAGTGCAGTTCATGATGACATACACTCACACAGTAGACTTTATCTCATTTATAGGTGAGAGGTTAATCATGTTTGCTTGTAACTCTAAAATTGTCTCTGTGAAAGAGGAATAGTTTCTTGCTGTCTCTGCAAAAAGAGGAACAGTTTGGTTTTCCAGACAAGAAGTGAAAGTCAGATGACAGGAAGCATCTGCTGTGGAGACGGAGACAATGTTATTTTAAACTGTCTTAAGTCATTGTGGTTTTGAAACCTATGTATGAACGGTATCTGAGTGACGTTTAAGGGCGTCAGTAAATTTAAGCCCTGAAAGGTATAAAACACTTGCTTATGCTCTGTAAGTCGGGGATCGGCGCTGTCTGCGTACAGCGGGCGGTCTTCCCACGCGTGTCATTAAAATCATCGTTTGACTCCACCCGGCCGGACCAGTGTTGTTATTATGGAAGTAGATTACCTCCTCTACCCCTCCTCAATATTGAACCTTAACAAACTCATCATCCAACCCAGCGGCCCTTCCACTAAGGAGTTGTTTAACTACATCAGTGATCTTGCACCCGGTCGTTCCCTCGTCCCGAGATTATGCTTCCTGTACAGACTTCTCTGAGGATTAAGGAGGTCAACAGCACCCATATCGCACTATACTATATAAATCTGAGTAGACCACCACGTTCCACTCCTGAGTCACCTGACGGTTTGCCTGAATCACTTTGAGACAGATCAAAAGTCTTCATCCATGGCACGCCCAGATTTTTGCTTCAGCCCGAGCAGCAGACCATAAAAGTTTTTATCTATTTATTTTAAATACAATCTTTGTCCAAATCTTTATCTAATAGTCTCTTTGGACACAGACTTAGATCAGAGGTTGATTACTTAATTGTTTTAGGTGTTCTTGGACATGAGTCTAAATACATCTAATTTACTGTCTCAGCAGCAGCAGCCTACACTTTGCATATAGAATAAAATGCTACCGCAAATATTGATTTTTAAATAAGGTTTATTTGTATCTTTACATTATCTAAGAGGTGTAACAGCACTTAATATAAATGACACAAAGGTAAACCTGTCATCAGTCCTAGCATCAGATCATAATAATTTAATCAAAGGCCTTGTTTGCCCAAGAGTCAGGGTATTCCTTTAATCAACTACACATTAAGCATACTGGCATTCATCCAAGGTCTCTAATGGACAGGCAGTTGGCACCGTTTCATTGATCTGTGACAGCTGAGCTAATTTTTATTCCAGCAGAGGACAAGAATGGAAAAACAGATCTGAGCGCGAGGAAGCAGCAGGAGTTGATATTGGCCAGCAAGACAAACGGACTCATAGTCAAAAAAGCTAACGATGGCAGTAATCTTTGTGCTCTTGAATGACAATAGAAATTACACTTTCGACCATCTAAACCTGACCAAAATGACCACACTGTTTGAAATCTGCCTTTTTCTTTTTTATTGATCATTTTTGTTAAACACCCACGAAGTTTGACATCCATCAGAAGACAGAAAGCAACCTTAGGCACTCAGCAAAGTCTTAACTCTATAGTCAAGGGAAGAAAATGGAAAATGCTGCAGCATAATCTCACTTTTTTAAAAATGTACATTATGCTTGAAAACATGCTGTGAAACAACAAAAAAAGTCCCAAAATCAAGCATATTGACAGAGACAGCTTTATTTACTAACCACACGATGGCCAAAGGTGTCCTTCCAACAAAATTAAAAAGCATCATGGCACACCATACTTCCTAGATGTCTGGTGTCAATTAAAAATGCTAAGCTACAGTTTTGCCTTGATATTTTTAGCCACACTAGCAGTTTGGCACTGATGTTGCAGTATCAGTCTGCCAGTCCCAACATAGCTATTGCAGTAATCACTGGACTGATTGCAGTATAACAACCTGAAACCAGGATCACTGTGATACAAATGTCTGCAGTACAATTTCACAATTACATTTACTGCTTGTTCATCATCTAACCATGATCCAGTGAGCCTATTGACAGCTGTCACAGGTGATAAGTAGGTAGTCTTAACTATCGCTTTTTAAGAAGGCATTTAAAACCACAGATTTCTTTTTTTATAACAATAATAGACAATGTTAGAGCTATATGAAGTATAGCACCAACAGACATTTAAATACATGAATAAATTGTCTTAATGTGTTACGCCTTCAAATTCACATCAAATCTTCCTCCTTTAGCACAATTTCCTTAATTTTTCTCGTCCTGACCCTTTACCTGTAACATTATGGCTAAGGTCACAACACCCTCGGATTGAACATTAAAGTATCTTAGATAAAGACTTTATTCGTGGCCCTTCAGTACATATATGGCCCTACAAGCCCCTTGTTGATGACAGCAGATAGAGACATCTTGTCAAATCCCAGCTAGATTTCCACCTTTTCTTCCTTAACCCAAAACCAACCTGAGAACTCTCGCAATTGGTGCTCTCTGTATTTAGAAAACGACAGAGGGCAAGCAATAAGCCAGCTGTCTCTCAATACTGTGAGCAATTAGAAATATATTTTACTGTTATTGTTAATCATCATCATCATTACCATTGCATTAATAACATAATCTACAGTATTGATATTGCAATCAGATGTTTAAACATATTGGTACCCGATTAGCCTTTATTACAGGTGCAGTTATAACCACTTTAAACTGTTGAGTTGAATCAATAATCTTAAATGCTTTTGAATGCTTGTTATAATCTTAAATGTGTACGTGCTGGCCTTCTGTCTGGTGGAAAAGGTTACAAGTTGAAACTGAGTGCAGTTCATGATGACATACACTCACACAGTAGACTTTATCTCATTTATAGGTGAGAGGTTAATCATGTTTGCTTGTAACTCTAAAATTGTCTCTGTAAAAGAGGAATAGTTTCTAGCTGTCTCTGCAAAAAGAGGAACAGTTTGGTTTTCCAGACGGGAAGTGAAAGTCAGAAGGCTGACAGGAAGCATCTGCTGTGGAGACGAAGACAATGTTATTTTAAACTGTCTTAAGTCATTGTGGTTTTGAAACCTATGTATGAACGGTATCTGAGTGACGTCAAGGGGCGTAGTAAATTTAAGCCCAGAAGGTATAAAACACCTGCTTATGCTCTGTAAGTCGGGGATCGGCGCTGTCTGCGTACAGCGGGCGGTCTTCCCACGCGTGTCATTAAAATCATCGTTTGACTCCACCCGGCCGGACCAGTGTTGTTATTATGGAAGTAGATTACCTCCTCTATCCCTCCTCAATATTGAACCTTAACAATACATTATAAAAGGACAGAAGCCAGCACTAATTGGTTTTCATTTTGATCTCGGCGGCCTTTGAGTAAGTCTCCCACCCTCCGATAATGGAATGCCCCTGATCACTTTAATTACCATTGACTGTAGAGAGCTGGAGAGAGGATGAGAGCTGGAATAAAAGATTGCATGATGGGACAAAAATACAGTGGCTGGAGGCCACTGTATTTTTACATAATATATTTTTCACCATATTACGTACATTGGTTCCAAGGTTTCTATGATTGAAAATTCTAAACTGGCTATTTTTGATAAGGCCAAGTTCAACTTTTGATCCATGTTCAGACTGTTAACAGATTTGTTCAGTGAGCTCTGAATTTTGTGCTCTGTGATTTACTCAGTCAATTAAATAATCTAAACTAAAAAGTCCAGATGTCACATCCTGAGCAGGTGAGCTGGACTCAGACATGGGATCTGTAAATAACAAAAACAACACAATTTTCAGTCAAATGTTAATCCAGAGGGAGGGACTGTGCAGGGGCAGAAATCCATATATCCAACCTGAAAAATGACACAACTCACAACACAGGAGCACCCTTGGTCACCATTCACCAGGACTGAACACCAGGGAAGACCTGTGCATAGTGAAATACACTGCCAGAAATCACAAGGAACATGGTCAGATGTCAATGGGCTGAGCAGGCATTTCACTAACAAGGAAGGTCCAGCAATGATTGGCTGTCAACCACCGCCTTCAGAAGGAGATGGTGATTGCTCATCAGATGCATGTAGGTGATCATCTGCATCGTCCTGTCCATGATCATCTCACACATGCACACAGAGGGAAATCTTAGAAATATGCATCTAACCAGATTCTTACTCTGGATGGCATTACCTTGGCCTCCAGTAACACTGTGGGGAACCTTGGAGTCATTTTTGACCAGGACATGTCCTTCAACGCACATATTAAACAAATATGTAAGACTGCTTTCTTCCATTTGTGCAACATCTCTAAAGTTAGAAATATCCTGTCTCAGAGTGACGCTGAAAAACTAGTTCATGCATTTATTACTTCCAGGCTGGACGACTGTAATTCATTATTATCAGGAAGTCCTAAAAACTCCCTGAAAAGCCTGACAGACACCGTCTCTACTTTCAAGATTAGGCTTCAAACTTTCCTTTTTGCTAAAGCATATAGTTAGGGCTGGACCAGGTGACCCTGAATCCTCCCTTAGTTATGCTGCTGTAGGCTGCTGGGGGATTCCCATGATGCATTGGGTGTTTCTTCTTTGCTCACTATGTGTTAATAGACCTCTCTGCATTGAATCATACTTGTTATTAACCTCTGTCTCTCTTCCACACCATGTCTTTATCCTGTCTTCCTTCTCTCACCCCAACCGGTCGCAGCAGATGGCCGCCCCTCCCTGAGCCTGGTTCTGCCGGAGGTTTCTTCCTGTTAAAAGGGAGTTTTTCCTTCCCACTGTCGCCAAAGTGCTTGCTCATAGGGGGTCATATGACCTTGAGGCGACTTTTGTTGTGATTTGGCGCTATATAAATAAAATTAAATTGAATTGAATTGTTGGGTTTTTCTCTGTAACTATTATTGTAGTGTCTACCTTACAATATAAAGCACATGAGGCGACTGTTGTTGTGATTCAGCACTACTGTATAAATTAAGTTTGCTTTTCTCTCCTCTTTTTTCCACCTTTGTCATTTTACCACAGTGACCAGTGAAATTATGCTGGAAGAAGACAGTTCAGTGACGGACTTACCTCAGTCCAAATCATAAGGTCCCAAACGAAAGAACAAATGGCAATAAAAAAATACTACAAAAATGAAAGCCTTCAAGTCAACTTTTTCCAGAATATCAGCACTTAATTCACACTGGTCATAGATGCTTACCAAGAGTTTGTAAAGGTTTTCTTGTGCCTGAGGTGACTTGAATGTGCTCAGCCTTTTAGTTCAAGTACAAACAAATCACCAGATTTTGAGTTACAGTAGACTAATTTGCATTTTGCAGCACCATGTGTCAATCAGCAATATCTCCAATCGACCCCATGGTGATGTGAAGAAGAAAATAAACACAAGAGCTTCAAGTTGCTTAAATCCATCACAGTCACACCCACTCGTCTTATAAAAAACACTGAGTAGGTGGATTCAGGTAAATGTTACAATCTATTTCATTTAATTCCTTTAAATCGTGACACGATGTTGTACGCGGGAGTAAGAGGAAAGGTCTGTACTATACATGGTCTAATTTGAACACTTATCCAAACTTTGAAAAGAGGCAAAGTACTCAACAAGTTTCAAGTCCATCACTGAGGTAACCCAGAGTGATAAGTGCTTAAGAAAACAGATACATGCATTACATTTAACTGTTTCATTACTACAGCAACTAAATGATTTCATATTTAAATTTTAAATTTATTATTGTCTTGGCATGCCACTTTTTTATTGTCTCATCGCTCACTAAAATAACTCTAGAAATACTGGAGGACAAGGCCAAGCTGAAAGATAAACACAATTTGGGACCAAGGTGTAATGCCATCAAAGGGTTAGGCCAATTCCTTTTAGCTCCCAAATGAGTGCCAATTAACAGTGGAAGTCCAAAGAAATGACCCCTAAACAAACTCTTCTTCAATTTCCTTCAACAAGGCTAGAGGAGTCAGCCTTAAACATTACTAACTGATGTTCTGCATTTCATTACCAACCCTCCAGTCAACTGGTCTACCAGTATTCACAATAAAATTCACTACATGCTGAACATTTTACAAGGCAGTTATACATATTCCCACAGATATCAGAAAAAAAATCATGTTATGAAATTCAAAGTCTGTAAACTGGTTGTTTGTCTCTTTCTAGCCACTTCCCCATTTCAGGTTTGACTGACAAGCCTGATCGCACGCAGGTTTTTGTGTCTTAACTACTCAAACATCAGTGGTAACTCTCTGATAAAGCTATTCTCTTGATCAGCTCTCATTACTTTCTTTGGTTAGAATTAAACATGTTCATTAATTTGTTTGCCTCTGGATGCTAAGCATGCAGAGACACTTGTCTTTTCATTCACCAATTTACTGTTTTGGGGAGTAAAACGATGAGATAATCAGGATAGCTCGTCTGACAAGCATGATAGCTTCATTATCAAATCCAATTTATTCCAGTTAGAATAATGGTGTTTTCACACACAGCACATTTGGTCTCCAAGTTATGTTTTCTTGTGATAATCTTATGATGAATTTGTGCTAGTGGGGCAGTTAGCAAATGAAATGTGAAACAAACTAAACTCATGGACCAAGACTGTTTGAAAGCACTGTCAATGACCCCTTTGTTAGGGACACCAGTTCAATCACCTACACCTGTTCTAATCAACCAGTCAGATGACAGCAACTCAAATCACTTGGGCACGTTGACAGTCAAGACAACTATTGAAGTTTAAATAAATCATCAAAATGTAAAAGAAAGGTGATTTAAGTAATTCTGAACATGCCACAGTTGCTGGTTGGTCTGAGTCTGAGTATTTCCAAAATTGCTGATCTGTTGGGATTTTCCTGCACAACCATCTGTAGTTATGGAGAATCGTCAGAAAACAAGAGAATGGAGTAAATATCATTCACGTTCCAGTGACGCATAAGAGAACAACTAGAGTTTCAGTGTCTTGCACATGAATACTTTTTATGCAGACTGATGCAGCCAGTAAATGATCTACGAAGCTTCTGATTAGTCGATGACCCGCTCTACCTCCTGAGGTATAGCCATCCCAGTTCATGTGTGAGGAAAATGACCAGATTCTTTTGAGCTGATAGGAAGACAACATTAACTCAAATAGCCACTTGTTACTGTTGTAGAAGACCATTTCTGAATACACAGCACATCGGATCTTAAAGCAGAGGGGGCACAGCAGTAGAAGATCACACTGAGTACTGCTCATGTCAGCTAACAACTAGAAACCGAATATTTGCACTGGCTCATAGAAATTGGAAAACATAAGACTGGAAAAAACTGGCTTGACTGATGAGCCTCGATTTCTGCTGAAACATTTGGACGGTTGGGCTGGAATTTGGCATAAACAACATGAAAGCATAGATCCATTATGCCTTGCATCAGCAGTTCAGACTGGTGCTGGTAATGTAGGTGATATTTCCTTTGCACATTTTGGGCCCCTCAGTCTCAACTGAGCATGTTTTAAATGACACAATAAGATTGAGTATTCTTGCTTAGCATGTCCATCCCTTTATCACCACATTGTACCCATTTTCTGATGACTGCCTCCAGCAGAATAACTGTCACAAAGCTCAAATCAAAATGACCTCAAAGTGGTTTCATGAACATGACAGTGAATTCACAGTAGCCTCCACAATCACAAGATCTCAATCCAATAGAGCATCTTTGTGATATGACAGAAGGGAAGATTCAGATTTAGCCTGGGCAGCTGACAAGTCTGCATCAACTATGTAATGCTGTCTTGTCAGTATGGACCAAATGTCTGAGGAATGTTTCCAGCACTTTTTTGCAGCTATGCCAAAAAAGAATTAAAGCAGTCCTTAATGCAAAAAGATTATCCAACCCAGTACCAGTAATGTGTAACAAACGAAGTCTCCTGTAAGTGTACAGTCATATTCTAAGTTGAAGCAACTTGTACTGCTCATGTGTAACATGTATACATGTCTGCTCCTTGATTAATGCTGGTATTTGAAGTTTAAAATAAAATTTCAGTATTTACTCTTTCTTTCATGCAAATTTTACAGGTCCTCTGTTTGGTCCTTGTATCCACCACACATTTGTCCCAATTGTTTTGCCACACAAATATTGCAGGACAGGCTGTTCTTCAGTGTTTTCCCCCTGAGCTGCTGACCTATGAGTTCACAATAATGTAACTGATTAGCTGCAATGATGATCCTGGAGCACTACAAATATGATGTTACAGTAACAACATGCTAATAGCACACATACACAATGTCTGGATGCCAATTAGAGACTGAAAACACTAATTTACCCATGTGAACGATCAGTTAAGGGAATTTTAAATGGATTTGTATCCATATAATGTTTTTCTACTCTAACGAGCACAACAAGCAAGAGAAGCCCCATTCACCCACACATTCATACAGTGCTTAATACTGTGATTTCAAGGTCTTTTTGTTATGACACACACACACACACACACACACACCAGTGAAATATAGTGCCCAAATGTGACACCAATACACCAACCTTTAGGAAAACCACCCTATCTTGTAAGTCATAGCCGACCCCACAATTATACATATTGCATTATGCTGTATGTATGATTATTCAACATTCAATGCAGATTATGGCTTAGTAAGATAAAAGTCTGTATATTGGGTCAGAACTACCCAAACCGTTGGTTTTAACAGAGTTTGGGATTTTTTTTTCATGAGTGCAATGTATCATGGGACCATTGTTCACGAAAATCAATCTTGATGATGGACCATATAGATGTATATGTTGCTTTTGGGTTTGTTAGTCAAATTGTCGACATTAAAAATTAAAAAGTACATATGACCAAAATTGAGTAAGATTTTTCAGTTCTTGAAATGAAAGAAGGAAAAACATTACCTTCAACAACATCTTGGAAAATCTATATATTCTTTATTCATATAGTACCAAATCAGCAACAGCAGTCGCCTTAAGGCATGTGATTATGACATTGTCATACTGGTAAGTTATCGTTGTAACAGATTTATATTATGCAGTTGCATGCTGTAGGGCTGTTGCTACTGCCATGTAACTACAACTGAGACAACAAACATACCTGAAGTTAAAAAATTGCCCTCTCACTCCTGGTGTACCTCCTAAGCAGTCTTCCTCCAAGCTTGGGTCCTCTACCAGAGGCCTGGGAGCTTGAGGGTCCTGCGCAGTATCTTAGCTGTTCCTAGGACTGTGCTCTTCTGGACAGAGATGTTCTGCTGGAGCCACTCGCCTAGCTTGGGAGTCACTGCACTGAACGCTCTGATGACCACTGGGACCACTGTCACCTTCACCCTCCACATCCTCTCCCACTGGATCTTAGCTCGGTCATTCTCCACCACCCTTGGGGGCGTCTCCCATTGTGACCTCGGGACTTCCAGGTTATACTCGGCACAGATGTTCCTGTATACTATTCCGGCCACTTGGTTATGGCGTTCCATGTATGCTTTGCCTGCTAGCATCTTGCACCCTGCTGTTATGTGCTGGATTGTCTCAAGGGCATCTTTACACAGCCTGCACCGGGGGTCTTGCCTGGTGTGATAGACCCCAGCCTCTATGGATCTTGTACTCAGACCTTGTTCTTGTGCTGCCATGATTAGTGCCTCTGTGCTGTCTTTCCATCCCGATTTCTCCGTCAAGACAGGTACTTGTAGCTGTCCTCTATGACTGCAGTGTTGCCTTCTGGTAGTTTGATCCCCTTCTCTTCGTTACCATCCGACTACACTTCTCCAATCCGAATGGTATTCCAGTGTCCTTGCTGTATGTCCTGCTGGTGTGGATCAGTGTAATGTCTCGTTCACTTTTGGTATACAGCTTGATGTGCACTATAAGGTGCATATCTGATGTTTGTCCAGCTGCTGCCATCTTTGTCGTTTTGTAGTGTTTTTTCCATTAAGCTGATGTTCTTACTACCCCACCAACACTTGAACTTTCTTCACCTTTCCATTCTTCCTTTTTTCTTCTCTGCTACCATTTCCTCTCCATTCATCTTTCCCTTTTCTTTTCTGAGTCCCATTTGCAGATGTCTGCTGGCTTAAACAACTTCTGAGACGTGTGTGTGTGTGTTCTCTCAGGGGGGTGTCTTTAGTTTGAAGTGAAGTATTTCTTTAAGGCTTGTGACCTTAGAACCTCAATTGTACTCACAGCAGGTTCACGTGTGTGTGCGCGCGCACACACACACACACACTCTGCCCTGTCAAACAGAGTTAGTGTCCTGCTTTCATGCATGTGCTTCACTCCTCCGTGTACTTTCTGTGCTGGTTTTGTTTATGCCAGCAGCACTTTTCATTGAAGAGTCGACCTATGTATGTTTGTGTTTCTGCATCCATTTTTATTTTAATGTGTGCCTTGGTGTGTAAATAACTTTTTCAATGATCTTGTGTTCTGCAAAGGATCTGTAAAACATGAGAGTGTGAAACCGAGCCACAGCACACAATGGGTTATTTTCGTAAATACAAGTGTAAGATGCTGTTGTGGAAGTTTTCCACTTAAATAAAGCCTGCAGACGAGCGGTGAGCGGTAGCTAACATTCTTTAATCCAAGCACACAAAGACAACATACAACCAAGCTTGATGAAGTCCCTGCATGACCGCGGGACAGACGGTCAGCACAGTCTCACTGAGCCTAGCATGGCTCTCAGTTAAATACCTTCTTCAGGAACAAAAGGCAGTACACAGCTGTTTCACACCTTAAGGTTCACACTCCCCTGCTACTTCCCAGAGTCTTCGAAGAGACAAAAGACTGGTCCTCTGGAGTTCCTGTTTCCCCCAACATCCTTACTACACCCCCTACCATTTGTCTTACAGTATGAGTGTCAGACATGTTAATACAATAATGTGATTAATACCTAGGTAAAAGAAATTCCTATACAATGCATTTTTGGCTTATTCTTTAGCATACGTACAGTTGTGGTAAGAAATTTACATACACTCATTATGTGCATGAAATCTGACAAGGAGAGTGGACAAATACTGTACCTGGCTACAATTATACCACAAGCTTGTCGATGACTACCAAAAGTGTCTCGTTAAGGTTCAATTTGCTTAGAAATGTTTAACCAAATATTAGTGCAGGTGTCTGCGTATATTTGACTGCATAATTTTGACCCTGTGTGGATTAGAGATAATCTCAAAACAGGTTTAAATGTATTTGATTTCTAAAATGCATGACGACAAAATTTTTGCCACTCGGAGCTAGAGATGGGCAGTAACGCGTAATCCAATTACTTTTTTCAAGTAACGGATAATGTAAGGGAAAACTTCTTTCTATAGCAAAAAGTTAAACTTCTAATCTGAACGAGCAGCAAGCACGCTGCCACGGACGTCGCACACGCTTCCGCCAGCATAATTGACAATTTTTTGACGGGGCTCCCACACAAATGCAAACCAGGGGATGAAGCATTGCCAAATATTTTTCCTAACCAACTTATTTTCAAGCCAAAGACTAGAAAATATGGTGAAGCATATCTTCCCTTTGGCTTCACCTGCACAAGTGCCGAGGTAGGTCTCCCCTGCAGAATTGGTTTTCCCTGTGTCGGGAGCAGCACTGGGTTGTTCAAATCACGGACAAACAGGAGCCCACAGTTGTTTATGTTTTTAAACCCATTTTGCACAGAGAGGCATTTTTTTGAAAAATGTATTGATAGCAATGTTGAATATTATTACACAGGAAAAAAACAACTACACGTAAAATAATTACACCGTGACGCCTCTGCCTTTGTAAATAGAGGGACAGTAACTGCGTGTAAAACCTGCAGATAGTCAGATTAACAGTATTTTGTCTCTATCTGCCATTCTGCAATTCATCTCATGTAAACAATAATGTGGCGCACAGCGTAACGTGATAAAAGACACATACCTTTGACGTTGCGTGACTAACTCTGTATTCCTTGTCCACACGTAAACGCAAAAAATATGAGTTTTAAAAAATCTCTGTTTTCGGTGATTCGAAACACTGTTTACGTGTGGACAAAAAAGCTGCGTTTTCAAAAATACCCGTGTAGGTGTGGACGTAGCGTAAAAGACTTAGTAGTGTATTTTATTACTACCTGTAATTTATTGCAGATTACTTTTATTTGTTTAATTGTTTACTAAATGTTTGAGGTGTGAAATAAACCGCAATGGAGTTTGAAAACAAAATATGGGCGTGTGTGTTTGGAGGATGTGTTAGTGCGCGGGGGTTTCGGTGGTGGTGATGGGGGGGGATTTTTCTTGTAAAACAAAGGGGGGGGGGGGGGGGTCTAGCAAAAAAAGTTTGGGAACCACTGAGTTAATTAGTTAAAATTAGAAAAATCAAGTTAAACCTGAATTAAAACAAACTAGTTTGCAACATTTCAAAGTTCCATTTCTATTCTGATAAACTGCCATGTGTCCAACATCTTAACACGAGGACTCGGCTGCCTCCCCAAACTTATGCACGTTGTGTTGCTTTGGGGACAGCTTGTCGTCCACGCTTCACCAGGGCTGCCATCATGATCTGCATGTGTATAATCATCCTGTGGGAAACGGACTTTCTCACCAACTACCATCTATCAGGACAGCTTCCCGTCGTCTCCCAACTAGACTGGACAGGAAAAACAGAGGTGCCAACACCACCAATTTTCAGCATCTGGAATTTGTACCATCTGGTGCTGTCACACATTCAGTCTCGGATTCTTCACCACTTAAATTGGCATTAATCAATGCAAGGTCTGTGGTGAACAAGACTTTCATATACCGTGACCTGTTTGTCTCTCATGGCTTGGACTTTCTTTTTATTACTGAAACTTGGCTACCTACTGATGATCTAGCTGCTTTTGTGGAATTTCTTAACACACCTAGGACCTGCCGTCATGGAGGCGGCTTGGCAACAGTTTTCAGAGATCACTTTAAATGCAGAATGCTACCCAGAAGTGACTACACTAGTTTTGAACTGCAACTGTTTATGCTGGATCTGTGCTCTCCTGTACTCTGTGCTCTAGTTTATAGGCCTCCTCACCTTAACAAAGACTTCATTCAGGAATTTTCTGATTTTCTATCTGTGACACTGCCAACCACTGATAGGCTTCTAATCCTTGGTGACTTCAATATCCATATGTGCTGCCCCTCCAAACCTTTGGTTAGGGAGTTTTTACAACTCTTGGAGTCATTTAACCTGAACCAGTCTGTCAACGGCCCTACACACAAGCAGGGCCACACTCTAGACCTCATCTTGTCACCTCGGCTCTCAGTGTTTGGCGTTGAGGTGATTGATGTGTGTCCGTCTGACCATAATTTAATTTTGTTTAATATTCCAATTCCTACGGTGGCCCTGAGAGGCCAAGCGGACTGCAACTTCAGAAAACACTTGCAAAAAGAAAAATGCTGCAAAAAGAAAAATGCTGCAAAAAGAAAAACACTTGCAAAAAGAAAAATGCTGCAAAAAGAAAAAACACTTGCAAAAAGAAAAATGCTGCAAAAAGAAAAACACTTGCAAAAACAAAAACACTTGCAAAAAGAAAAACACTTGCAAAAAGAAAAACGCTGCAAAAAGAAAAATGCTGCAAAAAGAAAAAACACTTGCAAAAAGAAAAATGCTGCAAAAAGTAAAAAACACTTGCAAAAAGAAAAATGCTGCAAAAAGAAAAATGCTGCAAAAAGAAAAAACACTTGCAAAAAGAAAAATGCTGCAAAAAGAAAAAACACTTGCAAAAAGAAAAGCGCTGCAAAAAGAAAAACACTTGCAAAAAGAAAAGCGCTGCAAAAAGAAAAACACTTGCAAAAAGAAAAGCGCTGCAAAAAGAAAAACACTTGCAAAAAGAAAAGCGCTGCAAAAAGAAAAGCGCTGCAAAAGCACACACAACACAACGGAAATAGGAAAAAACACAACGGAAATGTTTCTGGGGAGACAATAACCGGACGGACCAGTTGACCAAAACATGCTAACAAGTGCACTGGGACTGGGAGACACTTCAACCAAGTGGAAGCAGAGCGGCCAAAGAGTAAACTTTCAAAAGTAAGTTCTGAATATTATGTCACTTATTTATGTGCAAATGTTTAATAACGAGGAACATTAAAACATTACTGTTGGCCACATGCCGGCAAAGTTATGTGACATTAGCGATGTTTGTACTTTCAGCGTTTACTTTGTTTTAAAGTCTTTACTTTATACGCCATTCGATAGTCGACCTTAATCTTACAGAGAATGTGATGATTTTGTGGATAATTAAAGTCAGTCATATATCCACAAACACAACAGGCTGAAAGTCAGTGATGCTGCTCGGTTTGCAGTCCTGAATATCACGGCACAAGCAGGATTCACTGCACTGTTAATGTTAGCTATGTTTGGTGGTGTTGAGCCAAACGGACTTTAACGTGTGTTTGAACGAGCTGACGGTTCACTCATTGTAGCGACTTCCACAGTCGCTAGAGGCCGGGGATGGAGCCCGCCTATTTGCCTGACGCGCTGTCAACTTTAGCAATAATGCGAGAGGTGGAATTGTTTGCTTGTTTATTAAAGTGTTTACAGAGTAATGTCATCTCGAGATTTGGACTCTTACAACGTCACAGGCTCTAATGTAACAAGACGAAACATGTTGTGCAGCGGTCAACAAAAACTATGGCTACCCATCCCTCCTCTCTGTCAAAATCAAAACCAGTGAATGACAGACTGACAACGCCCTCTTAATGTCACCGCTAGCACCCACGTGACTCCCATTACACATCACCATAGCAACCAAACAAATGAAAACCCAGTGATCATCAAAAAATTCAATACATTTAATTATGGTTCCTACACTCATTAAGCTGAAAGAAAGATGCTTTAATCACAGCAGTCACACATGTGTCCACTGTACCAGCTGGGAACTCTTCTTGTTTAGCACTCGTAATAACACTAAATCCTTATGTTTGTAGCAGTGTATACACCTGAGACTGTCACCTGTCTGTCTGTCCTGCACTCTCTCTCTGTTTCTTTCTCTCTGATTGTGGAATAAAAGTATGAACATGTATTTATAAGTTACACTTGTGTTTGAATCCTGCAGCTTATCACACATTTGATTTCCATGTGTGACGACTGCAAGTGTCCAGAGTGAGGACAGACTGAGTGACCCACTGCTGCACATCATCTGTGAGGCTTTGCACCCCCAATGATCCACTAGGACAAACTCAGCAGTGTGTGAGGAAGAGGAGGAGGAAGAGCCAGCAGCAGCTGACAGATGGAGAGAATAGACAGACTGTTCCCTGTTTGTGAAGGACTGCTAGGAAAGTTTAAAATCACTAATTGTCTGTCCTGAATCAGTCTTATTAGGTAATGTTCAAATAATTTTATCATCCCAGTGTTTTCAGTGTGGGAGAAAGTACTCAGGGCCTTCAAGTTACACACTATGAAAGGCAGCAACAAGTTTAATATTCAGAAACCTAAAGTATGTATCAGCAGCTGAATGGAGCTAAAAATAAATGTTTGTTTCAGTTTTATGAAGCTTTGAGTATTTTGGATCAGTAGTACCGCTGTGTTTGTTGCATCATATTGTTGTAATTGTTTATATGCTTTATATATTCTGAGGTAAGTTGATCTATAGTGTTACATCATATTCTATAAGGATGTTATGTGTTTGTATACTTTCTGCCCAGTTTGACCCATTTAGCAGAAGTCAGCCTGTTTAAGGCTCTGATATCTATCCTGTGTGACTTAAAGCAGTTATGACATGGTCTGATTTTCTCACCCAATAAAGGAATATTTCATATATCAGTCTACTCTTCATTCTATCAGAAACAGTTATCACAGCTCGTACATTTGCTTCTTCCACACATATATGTAAGCATTGAGCCAAATTTACTAATGCCAACATATTAAAAGAACAATATTTGTCTCTTATATATAATACATCTATATATACACTGTCACAGATACTTGTCTTTAAGTGAAGATTTAAGGTGATAGGAAATATAAATAAATGCAACTTGAATCTTTACTGAAGCTCAGTGTTTGACACAGAGTTCACTCACATGTGCTGTACCAGTGTACCTGCACATGTGATGTGACAATAGAAGTGATTTGATTTGAGAGTTCAAGCTCACTGCTGTAATAACTTATAATGATTAATATAATAACTATAATATTGGCCATCTCATATTTACACTGACTTTAGTCTCATGAACAACATTAACTATTTGTTATTTACTAGCTAATCTTATATGACTGTTCAGTACAGATATGAAGCCCAACAATCATGTTTTACAGTCCTGTGGTCTCAGCCTCAGATACTTATTAAATCACACAAAGCTCGTGTAGAAACAAACAAACGAACAAAATATGTTCTCCTTCATTTCTGTCAACCACACGTTTCCCACTATTATGGTTGCTATGGTTCCCATTTCACAAGCCTCACACTTCCGGTCTTAGCGGTCTTTGAGTACGCGGCCCTTGAGGACCGTTGAGGCTGCGTACTTTAAGGCTGCAGACCCTGAATTGGGATACAGCAATTCAGGGGCTGTTTCCCAATTCAGGGTCTGAAATGGGGCGGTCTAGCCTCCGTCGCGCTGCCCAGGTTGCCTAGCAACCATGATACTAACAGCTGGAAACGTTTCATACAGCTTTGTTTGACAGAAATGAAGGATAACATATTTTGTACATTTGTTTGTTTGTTTCTACACAGCATTTTTCTTTTTGCAAGTGTTTTTCTTTTTGCAGGTGTTTTTCTTTTTGCAGCATTTTTCTTTTTGCAGCATTTTTCTTTTTGCAAGTGTTTTCTGAAGTTGCAGTCCGTTTGGCCTCTCAGGGCCACCGTAAATTCCTCACTCATCCTCTAAACAAACCCAGGCCCCCTCTCTTATACGCCCTATAACACCTGAAACTGCTCCTCACTTCTCAGCTGCCTTCGCTGCATCTCCTTTAGCCACCTCTGATGAAAGTTCTCTTCATTGCAATAATCCTGATGAGCTACTTGCATGTTTTAATTCTGCTTGTATCAATATAATGGACTCAATTGCTCCTCTAAAATGTAGACGGCAAAAATTTAAAACTCAGCCTTGGCTAAATAAGGTCACTCGTGCCGTCAGGCAGGAAAGCAGAATGAAAATGGAAGAAAGATAAGCTCCACGTTTCTTACCAAGTGTTTAGAGATTGTTTAATCAGCACACCATCAAGGTAGAAAGACTAAATTATTTATCCAAGATCATTACTAAGAAGTCTGGTAATCCTAAAGTTCTTTTCAACACAATCAACTCTGTCCTACATCGCACCACTTCAGCCATATCTGAGACTGCCTCACATGAAAGTTCTTTACTGAAAACATTGATAATATCAGAGCACATATTCCACTCCCATCCCAAGACCCTTATGAACCACCTACATGTTCATTCTTTTTCAAATTTAAACCAGTTTCATTATCCCATCTTACTGATATAATAATGCACATGAAACCAACTATGTGCCCCTTGGATGTGTTACCTACACCATTTCTCAGAGATGTGCTGAAGACAGTCGGCCCTAACATCCTCGCTATTGTAAATAGCAGCATCTCAAATGGAACTGTTCCTCATTTGTTTAAACAAGCTGTTTTTCAGCCGCTTCTAAAAAACCGGGTTTGGACCCGTCAGTTCTTGGCAATTTTAGACAAATCTCTAAGCTGCTATTGTTGTCTAAGGTTCTTGAGAAAGTCGTCCTCCACCAACTTTCCTCATTCTTAGACACACTAATATTCTGGATAAATATCAGTCTGGTTTCAGAGCCTTCCACAGCACAGAGTCTCTACTGAAGGTGTTCAATGATGTGCTTTTAACTGGTGACTCTGGAAAAAGTACAGTTTTAATTCTTTTACACCTGAGCGCAGCATTTGACACTGTCGACCACACAATCCTATTAAACCGTCTAAAGACGTGTCGGCATTCAAGGTTCTGCTCTAAAATGGTTTGCCTCTTCCCTGGAAAGCAGATCATACTCTGTGATGCTGGGTAACAAATACTCTTCCCAGCTACACTCACTTGTGGAATACCTCAGGGCTCTATTCTGGGCCCTGTCTTGTTCTCTTTATACATGCTCACATTAGGCTCCATTTTTCAGAAACACCAGATTTCCTGTCACACTTATGGAGATGATACACATTTCTACCTTTCTCTAAAACCAGGTGCTGATAGTGCTGCAGAAAGTCTCAGAGTGTCTTAGCGATATACATTGGTGGATGTCTCTGAACTTTCTCAAATTAAATCACGACAAAACCGACATGATAATTTTCGGTAAGCAGGACTCTGTTAGTCTTATAAGAAATGACTTGTCCCATTATCAGCTAACGTACATCCCCAAGTAAAAAACCTTGGTTTCATCTTTGATTCTAGCCTCAAGCTGGACAAGCAAATAAGTCCAGTTGTTGTGGCAGTTTTTTCCAACTCAGGAGCATTTCTAAACTCAAAAATATCCTGTCATCTGAAGACCTGGAAACTGTTATCCAAAATTTCCTATCATCACGTCTTCACTACTGTAACTCTCTCTACTTAGGCATCTGTCACTCAAGCCTGTCCCACCTGCAACTTGTTCAAAATGCAGCCGCAAGGCTCCTGACGGGTACCAGAAAGAGAGAGACTATTACTGCGATACTCGCATCGCTACATTGGCTGCCAGTTAAATATAGAATTGATTTTAAGGTTTTATTACTTGTTTTTAAAGCCCTCCATGGTTTGGCTCCAGGTTACATTTCAGATCTTCTTAGCCCACACCGACCCACTCGAACTCTGCGCTCCTTCAGTCAGATGCTGTTATTAGTTCCATGCTCCCAGTTCAAATCTAGAGGTGACAGGGCTTTCTCCATTGGTGCCCCAAAACTCTGGAACAGCCTTCCCCCTTTCATGAAATCCTCTTAATCCTTGGAAGTCTTCAAATCGAATCTGAAGCCCTTCCTATTTCCAAAGGCTATCGGATCTCTGACACCTCTTTTATTCTGTTTTAGCTATTCTGGTCTTTTATCTCATTGGATGACGTTTGCATGTATAGACACGTATGCATGTATTTTATGTTCACATATGTGTGCTTCTGTGTGAATGTGTACATTTTTGTATATGTATTTGCATATTTGCATGTACACATATTTTTTACAAACATATGGATGTCTTACAATGTTTCTATAATGTTTTCATCTTATCTATTTTAATTATTTTTATTATATTATCCCTCTGTTCAGCACTTTGGCCGACACTTGATGTCTTTAAATGTGCTATATAAATAAAGATGACTTGACTATAATATTAACATTTCTTGAACAGACTAAAATAATAATCCCCTTGTCTCAGCATGGCATAGTGCCCATTAATAAGGCTGCTGTTTCCCTACAGGTCGCGCTCCTCCTGCACTCTTGACAAAACTCACAAAAACAGCTGATTTAATCACCTTGTATTAGGTCATTGCAGAAACTGAAACAATAAAAATGTCTTCCACTATTGTTGATCCAAGCAACTTCCATCTTGTGGTTCCATGTGAGGATTATGAGAAGGTCCTTTGAAGTTTCAGGTGTCCCTGGTCCAAAAAAGATTGAAAAGCCTCATTTTATACATGTAAACATATAAGATGAGGTGTTCTGCTCACTGTTTTCAGAAGCAAAGATCATAGAAACTTTTACCTCCCAACCAGTCTCAGTTGAATGCTCGTCTCGCTGATTTGGGTTCTTTCGATGCTTTCCTTCTGACAAAAGGCTGTTCCTCCTGCCCACAGTTGCAAACAGTTTCTCTAAAATGTTGTAGGGCTTTACAGTATAAGGCACAATATAATGTAACTGCTGTTGTGAACTGAACTATACAAACAAATCTGAAAAGAATTCAACTGAATTGAACTGGAAATTTTAAATAGAACACAGACACAATAAAAGCACACCGTGTTAGTCACACTGGTGGTTGAGTTAAAGTCGAGCACATTTTTACCCTTTAAGCTTATACAAGTACTGAATTAAAGTTCCCAGTGTTCTGGTAAATCACGTAGTAACTGAAAGTGTAACAAACGTCCCTGTGTACTGCTGTCTTTTACTATCCAAATGGCCCAGTGACCTTGTTTTACAGGTATCATCATTCACGTATCTGCAAATCGGTTTAACGATTGCATTATATTGTCTGTTTGTCCTTGTGAGAAAAAACAACAACTATTCACGTACGCACACTACCTTTTATTAGAATAAAAGAAAGTAGATATTGACTTTTTTCAGACACCAGTATTCAGTGAGTGTGAATGGCAGGTAAATAGACATTGATTGTCGATAATTGTCACAGTCCTCTATGGATTTGCGCGGAGCTCTAGAAAGGGCAGATGATATCTTGGCTTTAACCATTGCCTAAGCTAAACGTAGAGACGCCAGTCTCTCAGTCTGCTGGTTCCAGAATGGCACAGATGGATGAACGTCTCAGGTGCTTTGTGTGTGTCAGGAGTGAGGTCGCTGGTGAATGCGTCCATCTCACTCAGCCAAACACAAAGTAAGTGAGATAAACTGGCCTTTGTTGACTTTTTTTGTCTCTATTTTTACATCACTCATATTTACAGTCAGTCTGTGTTTGGCTCCCTTAGTGTTTCCATTTATTGTCTTTACGGTTTCTCTTCTACTTAATACATCAAACAGCATTTATAAGAAACACAACTGACTGCCTGTTCCCAACAGGGCCAGAATCCTTTTTTAAAATAAAGGGCTGTTTTAATTTTTTATGTGTTTTGTTTTTTATTTTTTACTGTTTTGTTTTATTCTAGTGTTCTTAACTTATTTACTGTACAGCACTTTGGTCTCTAGGTGGGGGAGAGACATAGGAGAGGTGGAGAATAAACTTAACCTGGGTGTCTGTGTCTTGTGTAGTCTGGGAGATGATTGAATGTTGGGGTGGGTACAGTTTCCTCTGCGGTGGGGTGGGGTGGGCTGCCCCGGGTTCTGTGGGGCTTGGCGGTGCTGCTGCCGTAGGCCCCGGTCTGGATGGGCCTGGGCTCCCTTGCCTTGGTGGATACCAGAGGACGGGGGTGCATATTGGGGTCAGCGGGGGAGCTGGCCCTAGGGAGGGACACCCTCCCCTCCCTTCTTTTCCTCCCCATCCCCGGCTGCCTCCCTCTTCCCGCTCCACCACACCCACCCACACAGGTAGGGCTTTGGGGTGCGGGTGTGTCACCAGGGTGCAGGGGAGACATTCCCCCCCCCTCTGTCCTCTTCTGGCCACCTGTGCCTCAATTTTATCTCACAACTTAGACATCCACATTACTTACACTCTCATAACACACACACATATATATATATATATATATAGGGCCTTGAGGATGGGCACGTTAACGGCGTCCAGTAGACGGTCTGTGTATTCAAACCTACCTCTGGCGCCGGTGCCCACCTCTCAATTTTAAATCCATGTAGACATTGAGGGTTCTCGGGAGGGGCCGTGCTAACACCTGCTGCTCTCTGGCAGCAGCACCATGCTCTCCCTTGTTTTAAATACACTTTAGAGCAACACGCAGCAACACTACACTTGAGCGGGAGGAGGGAGGTATGGGGTCTTAACACACCCCCGTTCTCTGCTAGCCATCGGGGCGGGGGGGCTGGGAAGAGATGCTGGCTGTCCGATTGGCCTCCCTGCTGCTGCGGAGCCTGGGGCGGTCTGCTTGCCTCCACCCTGGAGGGAAGGGTAACATCTCTTGGGTCTGGGTGCCGTTTCCATCTCTGGGGGTGAGGATACCTGGACCCGGGGTATAGAGTATGTTTGGGGAGTGTGATTGTGTGTACATGTCCATTTACGTTTATTCCTACGTTGGGTGAGTGCTGAGTGTTTGTATATGTGTGCATGAGGGTGGGAATGCATGTCTGTGTCTGTGTGTGCCTGTTTGTCTGTGTCTATATGTCAGGTCGGGTCTTAGACTCCACCTCTCTGGGAACTCCAAGGCCCTCCAAAGTGTGGAGGCCTATCTCCCCTCACCACACTCCCTGCCGGTGACTGATGCCCTCAGGGGTCGGTGCATTGTTGGTTCTTGGTGTCCAGGGCTGGGCGCTCAGGTCATGTGCCAGCTCACTCCCGGTGGCTACTTGTCGGGGCCTGGCGCCTGCTGCTCGGTCAGGCCTCTTCCGGGGCGCGGGGGGCCCTCGGGCCTCCGGCCTCTGTGCCTGCGGCTCGGTTCACTCTGGCACAGCTGGCTGCCGGCGGAGCCGGCGGGCACGCCGGTGCAGCCCCCTCTAGCTTCTGCCCGGTGGCTACTGGGTGACCCCTCATCTGGGGATCCTCAGCCCTTCCCATGAAGGTGGCACGGATGCCCCTCCGGTGGTCCTCCTTGGGCTCTTGCACTCTGGGGCCTCTGGATGTCTGGGGCCTGGATCTCCTCCATGCCTGCTTCATGCCCTGGGGGACAGGGCTATGGCTCTCTACATCCTCTAGCAGACCATTACATGGGGAAACCATTTGAATACAAGCGCGCCGATCCACACAGGTGTGCACATGGGTGTTCACTGTTCGTAGACTTAAATCACACCTTTCTTGGCTGCTACTTCAAAGCACATTGTGCGCTGTCTGTCCTGCGTGCTGCACAACAACATTCAATATTTAGTATTTACTGCTGTTTACACTTAGCTAGATTAATGCGATGGTGTTGTGTATAGTATGTTGCATTGTTTTGTTTTTTTTTGCTTGTTTTCTATTCTTTTTCTCTCAACAGGTGATCCCGGAGATATTTTTTCTTCCCCCCTTTCTCACTGTCCCTCTCCCCTTCTGTTTTTCTTTTCCTTCCTCTTTCTTTCTCCCTTTCCTATCCCTCACTCATGTCTGTCCCGTCTGTAACAACTGAAAATAAAATAAATAATAAAAACAAAGGTCGATCAAATGGACCAATACGGCAATGCCATGATGATCCATTTGGCAAAATAAATCCATTGGGTATCCTTGTTGGTCTTCAGACAACAATTCTGACGGCTGAAGAACCAAATGGGACAGGCGGAAAAAAAAAAAAAAAAAAAAAAAAAAAAAGGGCTGTTTCAATTTTTTGTGTGTTTTGTTTTTTATTTTTTACTGTTTTGTTTTATTCTAGTGTTCTTAACTTATTTACTGTACAGCACTTTGGTCCTGTGCTGGGTATTTTAAAAAGAGATGGATTGGAAAATAGCACAGATAAGTATGGACTGAGTTATTCAGTCATATATGCAGTGTCATATATTATAAGCTGTACACTACTACTCAAAAGATTGGAGTCACTTTGAAATGGGTGGGTTTTTTGGTTTTTTAAAGATAAGCATATGCTTTGTAATCTATTATAACATGAAGTTGAAGGAAATAATGAACACCAATAACTTAATAATGGGAACATTAATTATAAATCGGCAATGATTTTAATGGCGTATCGACAAAGGTGGAATGAGGACTATTTACATAAAGAATCACTCCTGATTTCCAGTCTTAGACTGTATAGAAATGACTGTTTTCTAAAGCAGTGGTCTCCAACCTTTTTTGAACCACAGGCCGGTTTATTTTAAATCTTTTAAACTTTTAAAGTGCAAAATGATAAAAAATAAAGCTAAAAACTGATAAAACCCCTAAAAACCATAAATTTCATACCCGAGCCTCAACTCTTGCGGCTCGGTACCAAACGACAAACGGACTGGTACCGGTCCGTGACCCGGAGGTTGGGGACTGCTGTTCTAAAACATCAAAGTTAACATTTTGACTGCTACCATGGTCATTTTTAAGAGCCAGTGGTGACCTTATTTAGCATAGAGAGTGGAGTGCTAAACTGTGATCTAATGCTAACAAACTGAGCTGACAATTGCCTTTTATAAACTAAATACTTGCTTTTAGCTTCACATCATTGCTTTATATCCAGTAATCAGTTATTCTCCTGGGATCATGGTGGTGGGAAAAGGCAAAATACCAACAAAAAGCAAAGAAGAATATTGCCAGCCATTCTGTTTGTTTGATAAGCAGCAGTTTTCTTAATTTTCTGCTTTTATAAAACATAATTTTATGGGTTAATGATGTATTATTGTTGAATGACATTTTCTTATCGCCCCCCTGGTCTTCCTCCAAAAAATAATTGATAAAATCCTTCCATGCATACACATATTTTCTCCAATTCTTATCCAATTCACAGTCATGGTGGGACCCAGATATCACAGGGTGAAAAGCTGTTTATGCCCTCAATGTCCTCTGCTGTAAGAGCAGCATCCCCACTCATCGGTGACTGCTACACCACCTGCATAAGTGTAGGGTGGTGGTAAAGGATCTGGAGGAGGTGACAGTCCATAAATCTAGAATTTCAAATGTAATTATTACCCAACATGACCACTCTCTAAGCTGTCTGATGCATGTTGTCAGCATACTGAGAGGCAAAAAAATCCTACATACTCAAGCTGGGAAATTTAATTACTGCTGCGAATTTATGGAAAAGGGCAACAATACAGAAAAAAATATGACACTGCGGGTAGATAATCTGCACATAATTGATTGCCATTGTTCTGGTATGAGTGTAATTCATTCTGTCACCCTCTGCTAAGGAAGTTTATGGGACTGCTGTGTCATAATAACAATAATGCACCAAGTGAACTGAGCTGAACTTCATTATTTCAGCCTCAACTGTCAGACAAATACAAAGCAACTCCAAACTATGAATATGTCACTGAAGCAAATAACATATCTGACTGGCCAGTATGCTGATAAATGTCACAGCCTGAGGGACATTGTGCAGCCAAGACACTCGACACACACACTCCATCTTCCATTTAGCCATTCGTACCAAGATGGCATAAATATAAACTCTTATTTGTTGGTTTTGGTTTTGTCCATGGCTCCATCTCCCTTCACTGAGCGTGAAGAGAATAGCAAAATCACAGGACAAACTACACACCGTTATTGAGGGAGGCCTTGAGATTGATTTTGTTGTCTCACAGTGTAAAGGTGGGAAAGGCAGAAAGGCCAAGAGAAAGATATTGCCATGAAGAACACAAAGCACTTTAGATAAAGATATGAAGTGACAGAAGAGGGCAAAAAATAGGGAAGTCTTGAACAGAACTCAGGCGGTGCAATGATAACAGCAGTAAGTTAGAAAGTTTGAGTCTGGAATAGGAAGAAGAATGACAAAAATGGAGAGGGACAGCAGTCACTTAAAAGGTAGAGACGGTGAAATAGAAGGTTGAAATTGGAAGGCAGGAAGATAACAGATGCTTCAGCAGCAACAGGAAGCCAAAGCAAGCTGACCCTGAACAACCCTCGAATAGGGATCTGTCATCAGTAGTTTAATACAGATGGTTTGTAACCAGGTCAGCAGAAATTTTTACCAGTCAGAGGAATATTTTTATTTGTATTTAATATGTTAGTTTTATTGCTTATTGTTTTGAGTAATTCCCATCAGGATGACTATCACTGGTTAAGCCACAACATCAGACAGGCACATGCACCTGCTATAACACTTTGGAGTTCTTAAAGACTAAAAAGCAAAGGGTTTGCTGAACTACCAATAATTCAAAGGATGCAAACGTGCCCATGCAAGAACAAAAATGTTGACGAGTGTCCAAAAGCTGTTAAACTAACTTTTTTCTTTTTTTTCTTATTTAGATGAACAAAGTTCAAGAGGCAGTGTCAGGGGCGGGGGCCTATGGCCCAGCAGCCTTTGAGTTTATATTGTATTTTTGATGTTCTTAGGTTAAGTTTATGATAAGAGTTTTGTTGTGTTATTATTATTTAGGGTTTAGTTGCGCTTAGTTTAGGCCATATCGTTACCCATGGCCCCTGGTTGATGTGTCATATTTCCTCCCCAAGCATGTGTTTCACAGCTTTGTGTTTCATGTTGTCAAACTTGTTTGGTCACGTCATGTTTCCTGTTTTATTTTGGAGGTCTTGTGTTTCTATGTTCAGTGAGTTTAGTTTTGCTCTTCCCCTGTGACGTCTTAATGTTCATGTTTGTCAGCTGTTTCTCCAGGTGTTTCCACTTCCCTCATTATCCTCCTGTGTGTATTTAGTCTGTGTTTCTTCATTCAGTCTTTGTCAGGTTGTCTGTTGATTCACACCATGTTGCATGGTCTCTTGTAGTCATATCCAGGTTTGTTAATACCAGGATTCTTCATGTTGAATGTTAGTTCTTTTTTGCTCCTTGCTTGTGTCTTTTTATCAGCCTTATTAAACGGCTCGCCTTTGGTTAATACTCATCTTTTGTTCCACATTTCTTTGTGTCCACTCTTCACAAATTCATACAGTCTGCTTGGGCACACTGTGACAGGTGGTGTGGCGATGTGTAAAAGTTCATCTCAACATCAAGAGAAAGTCTATCCTCACACGATTTTTCGCACTTGCTGCAAAGACCATTGGTTGAATACTTCATTTCAGTGGTAGTAATGTTGTAATGTTATCTTCATCTACTTCCTGTTTTTACTAGAATGTAGAAAGAGAAGACAAAACAAAAGTCAGCAGCATGAGAAACCGATGGAGGCTGTTCTGAAAGCTGTGGATGAAGCCCTTTCACTACAGTCTGCATCTGCACTGTTTGTTCTCTCTTTTTAATGCTAGCATTTTATTCAGTGCTATTCAAGCCTTGCTAAGCTGTGAGTGTCACTTCAAACCTTAGAAACTGAAGGTTCTCCACCCACTGCATCTTTGGCCTTGGCAGATAAGGTTTGAAAGCACATGAGAAATCCCTGTTTGTTGATTGATGACTTTTTTCCTTGATGGATATGCATCGATGGGGAAAGTGGATAAAAGTGAGAGGGTATTCCTCTTACATGAGGAAAGCTAAACAATTTACAGGTATTGCGTTGACATTGCAGGCTGGCTATTGGTCTGCAGTGTGCTAACTGTTTTACATAAGTTAATGATAAATGCAGCTGTTTTCTGCTCCACAACAACTCTCTCAGGCGTTATGTGTTTGTAACTGCTGGCCAGAGGCAAGTCCTGTGACAGCTGTGTAATATAGAGTCAGAGTGGTGCATGGCTGAATGGGCCTGTTTAGAACGTATTATCTATCTGCAGTCTAAAGATGTGCTTTGTGATAGGCAGTACTTCGAAACGCCATCCAAAGGTACAAAAAAAACCTCTTCTTGACTGGATTTCTTTTCAGTCAAGAACAAAAAGCAAGAAAATGCAACGCTGGCTTTGCTGTCACACTCGTAGGTGATATCTGTGATTTCCAATTCAGCGGATAAGCAAGTCTTCCAGATATGAACCTTTATTTTACCTTGCACATAAACTATATTTATTGTGTTTTGTGATTTTTAAGTTGTAAAGTTTGTGTTATTAGAACTGTTTTTAATATTAGTCAGGTATCGTCAATCATCCAGGTAAGTAAATCTCCAACAGTTGATTCTGTTCATCTGGACGTAGCTACGAAAACGCTACGTCCAGATGAACAGAATCAACTGTTGAAGATTAGTCAGGTACATGAAATTGACTTGATTCTCAGCTCGGGTCATGATTATGAGATAAACTGTACCAGCTGACCTTTGTTATGGCCCTGGCCATAATCTGTTTTGGTGGCTGTTTCTTTGTCTGTGTCTTTAAGTCTTTGCAGGTCCCTGGGTGGATGAGCTGACGGCTGCTGATTGGTCCCCTGGTCATGTGGTCTCATTCAAAATCCCTCACCAGCAGTTGTCCCGGGGCAGCCACTGACAGCAGCAGCAGACCTGACCCTGGCCTCCAAAACCTGTGACATTTGTGCCTGTGACTTTTGCGACTTTCTGAGTTCTGTATATAGTGTGTACATGCGTTTTCATTGTAAATAGCACATTGTAAATAGCACTGGAACAGAAGGGGTGAGCTGCCTTATTGTTTTCCCTTGCACTGTTTTCTCCTGTTTATCTCAGTTAGGGAGTTAGGTGTAGCGCTTGTCTTTTGTTTGATTTTTGATTTCACATAGGGTTTTAGATAGCACCTCTCCCTGACTTAGCTTGTTTTGTTTGTTATTTTGGCCTTTGTTCACTCCGGAGCTTCATTTTGCAGTGTAGAAAAATAAACCACCGGTTTATTAGGCCTATAAAGTCATTCAAAGTTATTTCCTCATATAAAAATGAATTCATTTGTTAATTAAATTCTGTAGGGAGGTGAAATAAAAATGAAAAGAAAACTTAAGAGAATGTTTTTCTTGTACATTCTATACAGTCTACATCTTATTGACACTTCCTCTGATGCCACAGTTATCCCCCTTAGGGACACAAGAGAGACTTCCCTAGTGGTACATTCGTATTCCAGCACACATGCTGACACACACAGTTTGATGATGCTCATTATCAAAGTGCTGTTTTTTTAGTCCACCTAAAGCAGGTCTGTAGTATTGTATTGCACAACTGTTGGAGCAATTAGCATATGGTAACCACAAGTGCGCACACTCACACATATGCAAACAGACACATGGTATATGCTCTCTAACGCTCTGTTCCTACCTCACCCAGGAAATGTATTTAACTAGTGCATAAAACATTATGTTGAAGCCACAGGAGACAGACTCTCAGAGGACAGCTTTTAGGACTACTTTGCACTGTTTACAGCAAAATAGAGCAAGACTCTCATAAAAGATCCTAAAAATCATGTTTGACACTGAATGATTTGCTTCAGTCTTTTGATGTCAAGTTAGCAATCGACCACTCGACAGGCTACAAATTGACAAAAGACTGACATGTGAAGAGATTACATAAGTGATGTGTAGAGAAAAGACTTTGTATTTGCTACAACAGCAGTGGGGTGAATGAACCATGCCTATTAAAACACGATGGTTCGGTACAGCTGAACTGCATTCAGATTTAGTTGGCGTTCTTAAATTTAAATATAATTGTTTTCTGTCCCATTCCTGCAGATGTATAAAATCACTTAGCCACACAGAAATCCGATAGAATAAGCACTGTAAGTATTTCCTGGAGGATGAAGGACTCCATTGATACTGATTACTGACAATGTCACACTCTGACATTGTCAGGCATGCACACACAGGCCAAAGCCTGCTTTAAATGGACATGCATCTACTTTGATTTTTGTGAAGTCTTTGAATTCACCACCCTGCAGATTCAGAATTTCAATTTGCATCAAACTATGCAGCATCCTTTTGTTCCTAACATACCCATTCCATATGAGTATATCCAACATGATTTCTTTTTCCCCCACTGAGCTCTCACCTGTTTTCAAATTTTTCCTTTAACTTTTTTAGCTGTGTAACATGAACAGTGATAGCTGTTATTAGCCCGCCCACCATTGCTGTCACTTTGCAAGCTGCCTTGCAACCCATCTCTACCCCAGTCCCTCATCTCATGCTGTGTCTGACTTCATTAGTGTAATATCTGTTTTCATTGGTTCCGTCTGTGGCCACCTTGTGCATCCCATATAATGGATAGATATCTATTATTGTAGCTTTGAATACACCAAACAGTGTTCCTTTTCTTGTTGTTTAGCAGGGACAGCTTGTCTAGTTGCAAAAATATATATAAAACAACATTAAATTTACTTTGTAAATTATAGTTACTGCATACAGTTCACTTAAAAATATAACAGCTTTACATTATACATACATATACACTCATATTCAGCTTTAGGTATTTAATATTTTGCATGAATTGACTTCCATCTCTCAAATATGAAGTTATCAAGAAGGTATACTAGAAAGACAGCATGTAAGCTTTAAGCCACAGTGTCATTAGAAAGAATCACATCAAGGGCTTAAGGTGCAAACATTGAAAAGTAATGAACAGAGATACCTGAGTCTCGGGGTAGCTGTAGCTCAGGAGGTGGAGCAGGTCACCTACTGATCTGAAGGTTGGAGGTTCGATCCCAGGCTCCTCCAATCTGCATGCCAAGTATCCTTGGGCAAGATACTAACCCCAAGTTGCTCTCCGATGCATCCATCGGAGTATGAATGTGTGTGAGTGTAGTTAGAAAGCACTCAGTATAGAGGTAGTGCTTGTGAGAATGAGTGTGACTGGGTGAATGTGGCGTGTTGTATAGAGCGCTTTGAGTACTCCGGGAGAGTAGAAAAGCACTATATAAGAATCAGTCCATCAGTAATAAGAAAAAAAATTATTTTAAAAGCCAGTTATTATTCACCATATTGGCAATGAAGACTTAAAAACATCTTTTCAGCTACCAGAGCCTTGGTGTGATCATGCTGAGCCTGTTTGAAAATGACTATAAGCATTTTATAACCTTTGTAGGACACATTTTAAGCCTATGTTGGATTTTGTCCCAATTTATTGTATAATAATAACTCCTAAGCCACAGGGACCATGAGAAAAAACAAGGTGCTGGCACATTATGATGAGCTACTCAGAAGTATAGCTGGCATATTTAGACCTTTATTTATTTATTTATTTATTTATTTATTTATTTTACTGAGCCACTACAGTCTCATTTGGGGGAGGCTGTGAAATTCTGCAAAACTGTTATTTTCATTTCAGGCATCTGACAGATAAAAATGTCCTACTAGACGTGGCATGCCCACCATGGAACTTCACACACTGCATCTAAAGAAAAAGATATAATTTAACAACTTAGGGGAATTCACAGCAAACAGATTTGAGCTCGCTGATGAGTTTTCAGGTCAATTCAATTTAGTTTTTTTATTTAGTATCAATCAGAACAACAACGAGCTGCTGCTTAGTTTGGGTTTCTTTCTAAGTTTGCAGGATCTTTACTTTACAATAATTACATGGCCTACTATGAGTAAGCACTTTGTGACAGTGGGATGGAAAAACTCCCTTTCAACAGGAAGAAACCTCTGATAAACCAGGATCAGGGGCGGGGGGGGAGTCATCTGCTGTTACTGGTTGGGGGCGAGGGGACGGAGAAGAGAACAGAGACAAAACTATATGAAAGAATGAGAGAGTTATAGTACTAGTCTATAAAAACACAGGGTGACGAGATGAGTAAAAGGATGAAAGTCTCCTGAATCCAAACTGGAAGCTGGTTCCTGAAAACTGAAGGCTCTGCCTCCCATTCTGCTTTTAAATACTTTAGGAACAACAAGTAAGCCTGCAGTGTGAGAGTGCAGTGCTAAATAAAATATACTATATAATTAAAATATACCAATGCTTACAACATATAACAGGAAAAGCAAGGATGCGCTCTGATGAATGAGGATTTCACAATGTTTAGAAGCTGCTACAACAGCTAGCAGCTTCAAAGGAACAAGATAATAAATGAAGTAAAAAAGCATTGAGCTCACCTCTGCTGTGCGCGGTGCCAGATTCAGTTAAATGTTTGTTGTCTTTTATTACATGTTAATTAGTTGAAGGTGTGAAGACTGCATCGCAGGACCAATACTGTGCGTTAACCTCTGCCTTTGCTTGTGTGAAATATCTTCTCCCACTCAATATAAACGAGTAGACCTCAATACATCAATACCATTAGACTTGTGCAGGTCAGGGCGTAGTACATTGCATTTGTAATCCGATGCAGTTACAAATACTGATGAAAGAAGAAGCAGAGTGCACATCCAAGAGAAACAAATGACCAAAACACTTTTTTGCGACTGACAAACAGGACATAGGGTTGAATCTTTTGAAAGTAGTTGGTGTGCAGTCACAAAGCAATCTTGAACACTTCCCACAAGAGTGTGTTGATAGGAATTTGGGAGAATTCTTCCAGAAGCTCATTGGTGAGGTCAGCCAATAAAGGCTTGCTCACAGTCTCAGCTCTAATTCCTCCCAGAGGTGTTCTATCAGATTGATATCAGGACTCTGTTCAGGCCAGTCAACCTCGTCCACACCTTTATAGACCTTGGTTTGGGCAATGGTGCACACTCATTTTGGATCAGGTTGGGGCCATGTCCAAAATGTTCCCACAAAGCTGGGAGGATGAAATTGTTGAGAATGCCTGAAGCACTGAGAGTTCCTTTCACTGGAACTAAGGGGTTGAGCCCAACTCCTGAAAAACAACCCCACACAATAATTTCTCTTCCACCAAACTTTATACTTGGCACAGTGCAGTCAGACAAGTGCCGTTGTCCTGGCAACCACCAAACCCAGACTCGTCCATTGGATTGCCAAATGGAGAAGCGTGAGAGAACACATCTCCATTGCTCTAGAGCCCAGTGATGGTGTGCCTTGCACCACTGCATGCAATGGTTTGCATTGTACTCGGTGATGAAAGGTTTGGATGCAGCTGCTCAGCTATGGAAACCCATTCAGTGAAGCTCTCTTGAACTGTTCTTGAGCTAATCTGAAGACCACATAAAGTTTGGATGTCTGTATCAACTGTCTCTGTAGAAAGTTGTTGACCTCTGTGCACTATGTGCTTCATTATTTAATAGCGAGGAGATTTTATGACTATCATGGTACCTCTGAGCTCCTGAGAACAACCCACTCTTTCCCAAATATCTGTTAAAGCAGTCTGCATGCCCAGGTGCATTGCTTCCTGTTGTCATGGAAGTGACTGGAACGCCTGAAATACTTTTGGCAAGATAGTGTTTAGTAACAGTTTATGAAAAGCAGAAACCTGAAGGTAATCTAAGGAGTCTTTAACAAAAGCAGTGCTGTGGAGGTTTTTTTTTTCACAAAGTTAAGAGTGGACACATGCAAATAAAGTTGTTTGGTAATTACATTTATATTCATTGATTTTTGTATTTCCATAGCTATATAATATTATTTCTTATTCACGGAGGTTAGGGCATGCAGTTGTTGCATCTCTTCCTCCTCTGGAGTTCTGTTTCACTTTGCCCCTCTCTCTTTCGCTCAGTCTCCACTGCTGTTGTTCCCGCTCAAAGAAGGTATACATGAACAAACAGACAAGAAATACAACCACAGATACTACACAGGATGGATTAGGGGGAGGCAGACATACTGCAAAGGTAAGCTATGATGATATGATCCCACGATGTCTGCAATGCAAAGACACTCACACGCACACCACAACTGAAACACCTTCCCAACTGCCTTGAGGCGTTTTAATTATGCTCTCAGCCATCGTAATATTCTGTGTGTGTGTCTGTGTGTGTGTGTGTTGGTGGACTGGTGGTGCGTAGGGGGGTTCAGAAGCACAGTTGGTTTTAAAATAGTCCCTGTTGTCTCCTATTGTCTCTCGTGCTTTGATGTTTCTGGTAGTGAGTGGTTAGTAATTAGCACACCCACTCAATTTGGTACATCTTCTCCTCTTTGTCATTCTCCCTTCCATTTTCTTGTTCCAGATTAACAGCCAGCACCTGCCTTTCCTTTGTTTCTATCCTCCCTACATCGCTTTTTTCCTTGATCTAGCGATAGAAGTAGGGTTCGAGCATCAAATAACAAGCCCAAATATGTCTACTTCCATCTGTATTATTCTTTCTTCTCATGCATCTCTTTCTCAGGCTCTTGTGCTTTCTCCCTCTTTTTAAAGTAGCATTTGCCTTTTCTCATAATAGTACAGCAGTGCGTTCTGCTTGCAGAGAGAGCCATGTAATTTATCAACACTGGGGAAATTACCGCCTATTGTTGTTGGCGAATGAACAGGGTCGGCGGAGTAAAATAGGTTTAAACACACAAATGAATCATCAAGCCAAACACCTTATAACTCATTCCTCCTCTGGATTTCTATTTCATTTGTCGCTCTCTCTTTCTCTCAGTCTCCGCTGCTGTTGTTCCCTCTCTTCATTTCATTTCTTTCCCTCAAGCCTGATGTCTATTTTCAGTCTTGGTTTGTTTCGTTTCACGTAGGGAGCTGCACCCTGACCTTTTGCAGCCTTTGCTATTATTGGTTGTTATGCTGGATTCAGGATTTTTCAGCTTACTGTAAACTCTCTCTCAACGCTGGCCTCAACTGCAGAGAGAACGAGAACCTTCATACAAGCCATTAGGATTTATGTTCAGTCCAAATTGTGCAACATATCGTTGGATGCTGGATGCATTGATTTTGTTATTTTCTTAAAAGATGAGCCTATAATGAAACACTCTTTCTGGAGTGAGTGGTCAACAGTTCTGACTTTTAAATACCATCAAAAAGTCTTAACGTTTAAACTTGGAGAGATCATAGCATGGTTGCAGTTTCCCTTTTTCATCTTTGTGAGTTATCACAAGCTAAAAGCTGTTTTCTGATCTCCTCCCATTTTAATTTGCTGTTGACGCTGTGTGCCTTTATATCCACCTCCTGTCGTGAATTCGATTAGGACTTGAGATTCATTACAATGTACCTCAGCGCTTTGACACCTGATGTTGAATTAGTTTTAGTGTAATAGTTTCATTTTCACCGCTTCAGTTGTTTTCAATTTTATTCAAGAAAAGCTAAAAACATTTCAGTCTACTTCCATCACATCTTTGTGTTTTTCATATTTCTACTCCTTACTTGGCTGTCATTATCTTTTGTCTACAGTTACAATGGTTACAGATGCTCTTAGTCTGTGGTAAGTCTAAGAAAAAAAAAGGTGTAATGTGAATGTCCCTCAACTCTACAGAGAGATAACAGTTTGACACCAATAATTCAATCCTGTTAACTTTCCAAACAGAACCACTCTCTCTTTGTTGACTTGTTCCTTTTCCACTAGCATCCGCTCAGCTCGACTTTGCTTTTAGGGTTTTCCATTAGTTGGTAGACCTGACCAGCTGCATTTTTAGTACCTGCTCGACCGGAGTTCCAAGCAAGCTGAGTCAATCCGAAAATGTTTAACAAAAAGGTGTACATATCATAATATGTGTGTGTATGCTTCAGATTACAGAACATCATTTATTAAAGATGTTTACTGTACAATCATTCAAGCCTGGGTTTGAGCAAATCACAGAAATTATTAACAGCCCAAAATGATGCAGGTATGTAAGCTCCTGACCACAGCAGGTAAGGAAAAACTATACTGGTCTCAACATATACTTGACCTTTCAGCCTGATCCAGTTTTTTAAGTTTTGATCCAGACCTTTCTTCTAACATGGAGACATTTTGGAGAGTCCTCATGTTGACCTTTCACAACAATTCTAAAGGTTACAAGGCTTCTTCAAGTTGCACAACTCATGATTTGGAAGCTAGAACAAGTACTTCCAAGAAATACTACTAGACTACTTTGAGGCTTTACATCTGAAATTAATTGCAGGAAGTCTTGTTGATGTAATTTAACAGAAATTAAAACATTTGTTATCATAGTTCACCAAACCACAAGGCTGACATCTACGAGTAACATCAAATGACCTTTTATTAAAACCTGGAGTAAAACAGTAAATATTAAACTCAGCTGGCACAAAACAAGCAAACTGAACCAAAAATTCAACCAGAATAGCCAAAAGAGGGAAGTCTGAACTAATTTCAGTCTTTAAGAGTAATTTAGATAAAACATTCAAACAGTGCCTCTGAGAACATACTTACTTATTTGACATAAAGTACTTTTATCCCACATGCTGCTGGAATCGTACCGCTACAATTAGTTAATTTAAAATGAATAATAATATTTAATAATGTTGAGTGTAGTTCTGTTGTCTTTCCTCAGTTTCTTTTTGCTCCTTTACCTTTTGTTTGCTGTTTGTTAATACCTCTGTATCTTACTACTCCTCTCTTTTATCTGTTTTAGAACAATAAATGTCACATTTATCACAGAAATGTAAACTCCTACATTTTGCATCTGTCTTTGCTACTCTTACAGCCCTGGTCATTTTTTCAATCACAGTGGATGGATTTTGTCCCACGTGTGAGTCCTGTACCTTTAAGAGTCTCTGCAGGTCCTTCTTGATTGGAGAGCTGGCAGCTGCTGATTGGTTCCATCATCAATTGGCTCTTTTAAAAACCCTCTCCAGCAGTTGTTCCCTGACAACAACTGACAGCAGCAGCAGACCTGTCCAAACCATCTATGACAAATTTGTGCGCGTGACTTCAGAGCATTGTTAAGTTTTGTATATAGCGTGTAGATACGCGTTCACTTGTAAATAAGCACTGAAGCAGAAGAGTGAACTGCTTTATTATTTTCCTACTTTTTCTCTTGTTTATTCAATTAAGGAGTTTGGGATAACTCTTGTCCTTTGTTTGGTTTTTGTTTCACACAAGTTTTGGCTTGTTTTGTTTGTTATTTTGGCCTTTGCTCGCCCCGGAGATACAGAGGGTGGAGTTATGGCTTCGGGGACCAGGGCGGGGTCGCTTTCCTTTTAACCCTTATATTGTGCTCCTGTACCCCTAGACCGGGACATAACAGCTGCCTCTCCAGACCCGTCCACCCCACCCACCTTCTCTGCCTCATTTGGTAGCTCCCAGGAAAGATTTCTATGAGAACTGAATCTCCAGCTATTCTTTCTTTTTCCTCATCCCGCTGACATCACAGAGATGACTAAAGTGTGCATATGTGCCTACAACAGATTCATGTGAAGGTCTTGTTGCATCACAGTCCACTAGATTTAGATCCATAGGCATTATTCTTTTGGAAAAACAAACAAAAAACTGCTCCATCATGTCTGTTAAACAGGAGGTTATTCAATCATCCAAGCACATATTTCTGAACAGAAGTTCCTTTTGCTAAACAGTTAATCTAAAACCCAAAACTGTGCCTGTGCCAACATGACACATTTCTTCTGCATGATGCTGCAAGTTACTAAAAACAAGCATAATATGGCATGATATTCCACAAACTAATACAAAAAAGTGTCAACTTTGAAATCAATGACAGCTTTTGATAGTAATAAAACTACTGAATGCAACATTTATTGGACCAGTTATTTTACCACAATATAACTATGATTCTTATATGAGTGAACAAAAAAGGCCTGGTGACCTGTAGCACTTCTCTTGTAGCCATAGACAGTATAAAAACCTACCATGATGTCACCCATTCATTTGTCACGACCATTATTAAGATTCAAGAACAACATTATGCTGTAACCACCTCAGTGTTCACTATCCTTTGGGCTAAAAACACACATGCTGTAAGTCTCAATGTTCTTGGTCAACAGGTTTCTGAGTTCAGCCACCAGTTTGCACACAGGAGACGGAAGACACTTCAGTGATGTCACCAACTCTTTTCAGAAGTCCGAGTGGTCGAGTTCTGAAAACACCTAAGTTTGATTTTTGTTTTTTGGAGCCAAGTTATTATTTTTTTTGACCAATAGATGATAAGATAATAATCAGCTAATGCTATGCTTGGATAGCGAGCTACATCCATCAGCTGTATGGGTGTAACACACAGACATATCAGCTAATTAGTGGTAAGTACAATTTCTTTGTACATATACATTGATTATAAAGGGCTATTCTATTATAAGTTGTGGACTAATAAAATGCTACAAATCCATTAAGTGGAAATGTAGCACAAATGTCTATCATCATATTTATCAGATAATTCCTTTAGAAATGCTCCAATAAGGAAACAATCAGTGAATTAGCAGAATTGAGGCCGTGCAGCCAGCTGTTGGCTACACCTGCCTGTAGCAACACTAATATTGTGCTACAGACACTTGTACTTAAGCACATGCCTTATTGATACGAATGGGAAAAGTTCCATAGTCGCTAAAACAGATCTTAGGCTGCAAACACACTTTTCAATACTGTTTAGTGGCATCTTAACATGGGAGACTCACTTTTGGAACCGGCCACAAGTGGCCACTAAAGGAACTGCAGTTTCAGTCACTTTCTAATATTTGTATAATATTTAACCCCAAAGGCTGCTTCATTTATTTTATGTGCCATAGCCACTAGAGGTTTCTTGACAATAGACTAAATGGGAAGATAATGGGAAACAAACAATAATAAGAAGATCCATTCACACCATACTGTATAAAACTCTGAATTATATATTAATACATTTTTTTTAATATCAAACATTTTACTGGTTTATTATTAACATGCTGTCGAAGGTCTGACTTGACAACAAATAATAAAAACTCTTTTACATGGTGTTGTGAAGAAAGCAATGCTGTATGCAAGAAGAATAAACTGTGAGCAGTTATGAAAGGTCACTTAAAGAATATGATCTTTCTTTCTTTCCTGTAAGTCTTGGCTGTTACTAACACCACCCTTGAAACACTAATCTACAAACAGTGAATGGACATAAAGGGAGAACCCTGAGACCTTTTACTCACCAAGACACAGTACTGTAAATACATACTGTTGCATACAACAGACCTTGGCATATGACCTGCCTGCTCATAAGGGGTCACATGATAGTTGGGCTTTTCTCTGTGTGTACTATCGTATGGTCTATCTTACAATATAAAGCGCCTTTAGGCGACTGCTGTTGTGATTTGGCGCTGTATAAATAAAGTTGAATTGAAATTGAATATGTTCTCTTACTTATTTGAATTGGTATCTGCGTCTACACAACCTCAGAATTCAATAAAGAGGCCAGCTGACGTTGTGACAGAAAGAAGATGATGGTTTATCATCATGCTTCCAAAAAGACAAAAAACAAACTAAAAACCAGCAACAAACAACTTAAACAATCACAAAGAAAGAACAATACAGTATCCACATCTGAACCAAAGAGTAAAACAGTGAAATGTGGATTATTAAATATTAGGTCTCTCTCCTCCAAGTCTCTGTTAGTACATGACTTAATAATTGATCAACAAATTGATTTACTCTGCCTTACAGAAACCTGGTTGCAGCAGGATGATTATGTTAGTTTAAATGAATCAACACCCCCGAGTCATTCTAACTACCAGAAATCTCGAAGCACAGGTCGAGGGGGCGGTGTGGCAGCAATTTTTCACATCAGTCTATTAATTAATGAAAGACCAAGACAGACTTTTAATTCATTTGAAAGCCTGATGCTTAACATTGTCCACCCCAGCTGTGAAACTCAGAAACCAGTCTTACTTGTTATCATCTATCGTCCACCTGGGCCTTACACAGAGTTTCTGTCTGATTTCTCAGACTTTATATCTAATTTAGTTCTGAGCTCAGATAAAATAATTATTGTGGGTGATTTTAACATCCATGTAGATGCTAAAAATGACAGCCTCAACATGGCATTTAATCTGTTGTTAGACTCAATTGGTTTCTCTCAAAATGTAAAAGAACCCACCCACCACTTTAATCACACTCTAGATCTTGTTTTAACATATGGCATAGAAACTGAACATTTAACAGTGTTTCCTGAAAACCCTCTCCTGTCTGATCATTTCATGATAACATTTACATTTACAATAATTGATTACGCAGCAGTGGAGAGTGGACTTTATCAAAGTAGATGTCTTTCTGAAAGCGCTGTAACTAAGTTTAAGAATATAATCCAGCCACTGTTATCATCGTCAATGCCCTGTACCAACACAGAGCAGAGCAGCTATCTGAACGCTACCCCAACAGAGGTCGATTATCTTGTTAATAATTTCACCTCCTCACTACATACGACTCTGGATACTGTAGCTCCAGTGAAAACTAAGGTCTCTAATCAGAAGTACCTGACCCCGTGGTATAATTCTCAAACACGTACCCTAAAGCAGATGACTCGTAATCTGGAGAGGAAATGGCGTGTCACAAATTTAGAGGATCATCATTTAGCCTGGAGAAATAGTTTGTTGCTTTATAAGAAAGCCCTCCGCAAAGCCAGAACAGCTTACTACTCATCACTGATTGAAGAAAATAAGAACAACCCCAGGTTTCTCTTCAGCACTGTAGCCAGGCTGACAAAAAGTCAGAGCTCTGTTGAGCCAACCATCCCTTTAACGTTAACTAGTGATGACTTCATGAACTTCTTCACAAATAAATTTTTTATCATTAGAGAAAAAATGACCAATAATCATCCACAGATCTAATATTATCTACAGCTACTCTTAGTTCCATTGATGTTAAGTTAGACTCTTTTTTTCCAATCGATCTTTCTGAGTTAACTTCAATAATTACTTCCTCCAAACCATCAACGTGGTCTTTTAGACCCCATTCCTACAAAACTGCTCAAAGAAGTCCTGCCATTGATTAATTCTTCGATCTTATATATGATCAACCTATCTCTAATAATCGGCTATGTACCACAGGCCTTCAAGGTGGCTGCAGTTAAACCTTTACTCAAAAAGCCATCTCTAGACCCAGCAGTCTTAGCTAATTATAGGCCAATCTCCAACCTTCCTTTCATATCAAAAATCCTTGAAAGAGTAGTGGCAAACAGCTAACAGATCATCTGCAGAGGAATGGTTTATTTGAAGAGTTTCAGGTCAGGTTTCAGAGTTCATCACAGCACAGAAACAGCTTTATTGAAGGTTACAAATGATCTTCTTATGGCCTCTGACAGTGGACTCATCTCTGTGCTTGTCCTTCTTGACCTTAGTGCAGCATTCAATACTGTTGACCATAATATTCTATTAGAGCGATTAGAACATGCTGTAGGTATTACAGGTATTGCACTGCAGTGGTTTGTATCATATCTATCTAATAGACTCCAATTTGTGCATGTAAATGGAGAGTCCTCTTCACACACTGAGGTTAATTATGGAGTTCCACAGGGTTCGGTGCTAGGACCAATTCTGTTTACATTATACATGCTTCCCTTAGGCAGCATCATTAGAAGACATAGCATACATTTTCACTGCTATGCAGATGACACCCAGCTCTATCTGTCCATGAAGCCAGATAACACACACCAATTAGTTAAACTGCAGGAATGTCTTAAAGACATAAAGACTTGGATGGCCACTAACTTTCTGCTTCTTAACTCAGATAAAAGTGAGGTCATTGTATTCGGCGCTGAAAAGCTTAGAAATATGGTATCTAACCAGATTCTTACTCTGGATGGCATTACCTTGGCCTCCAGTAACACTGTGAGGAACCTTGGAGTCATTTTTGACCAGGATATGTCCTTCAACGCACATATTAAACAAATATGTAGACTTGCGTTCTTCCATTTGCGCAACATCTCTAAAATTAGACAATATCCTGTCTCAGAGTGACGCTGAAAAACTAGTTCATGCATTTATTACTTCCAGGCTAGACTACTGCAATTCATTATTATCAGGATGTCCAAAAAACTCACTGAAAAGCCTTCAGTTAATCCAAAATGCTGCAGCAAGAGTACTGACAGGGACTAGAAAGAGAGAGCATATTTCTCCTGTTTTGGCTTCCCTTCACTGGCTTCCTGTTAAATCCAGAAATTGAATTCAAAATCCTGCTCCTCACATACAAGGTCTTAAATAATCAGGCCCATCTTATCTTAATGACCTTGTAGTACCATATCACCCTATTAGAGCACTTCGCTCTCGCTCTGCAGGCCTACTTGTTGTTCCTAGAGTATTTAAAAGTAGAATGGGAGGGAGAGCCTTCAGTTTTCAGGCCCCTCTTCTGTGGAACCAGCTTCCAGTTTGGATTCAGGAGACAGACACTATCTCTACTTTTAAGATTAGGCTTAAAACCTTCCTTTTTGCTAAAGCATATAGTTAGGGCTGGACCAGGTGACCCTGAGTCCTCCCTTAGTTATGCTGCAATAGATGTAGGCTGCCGGGGGATTCCCATGATGCATTGAGTTTTTCCTTTCCAGTCACCTTTCTCACTCACTATGTATTAACAGACCTCTCTGTATTGAATCGTATCTGTTATTAATCTCTGTCTCTCTTCCACAGCACGTCTTTATCCTGTCTTCCTTCTCTCACCCCAACCGGTCGCAGCAGATGGCCGCCCCTCCCTGAGCCTGGTTCTGCCGGAGGTTTCTTCCTGTTAAAAGGGAGTTTTTCCTTCCCACTGTCGCCAAAGTGCTTGCTCATAGGGGGTCATATGATTGTTGGGCTTTTCTCTGTATCTATGAAGCGCCTTGAGGTGACATTTGTTGTGATTTGGCGCTATATAAATAAAATTGAATTGAATTGAATTGATGCAGACATTCAACCTTCACCTGCATCAGTGGACATTTCAGTAGACTGCAAATGTGTGTAAAGCAATAAGTGATCTTTCACTTCAGCTTGGGTATGATATTTGTCTGTTAATAAGAAATCATTAATGAAGTATCTTGCGATCAATCTTTGAGCTCTACAATGCATTTTTCAATCAGCCACAGTGTGAATGGATCTCCCTGTGATTTATGACAGAGGCGAAAAAGTATGGAACTTTTTTAATTAGTCCTGTGTTCTTAATTATAACAGCACCTTTAGTTTCACTATACACTGAACAGCCAGAACATTAAGACCACTGAGAGAAGAAGGCGACAAGGTTCAGATGAAACATTTGGTCATGTGAACCCTGAAAACACTGTAAATGGCTTGTAAAGCGATGGGGATCCAGCAGTGTCCTACACATCCATTCAATCCTCCATGCATACAGTTTCTCCTGGTCCAGAGTCCAGTTCTTCTTTATTCCTATATCAATCTCTCCTGCACAGACCTGATACTGTTTGGAGTAGGCTCGTTTCTTTATTTTTCCTTTCTGTTTTTGTGGAATTTACAGGATATGGAATCTTGACGATCACATACACTTTGACATCACAGGGTTAATAAATGCATTATTAATACACTGGACTTGATTTTAGGGAATTAATAAATACATTTGTAAGTGTTTTCATAAGTTTTGGCAACTGGCAATTTACTTTTTCCCGAAAACAAGTTTTGCCTTTCTTCATAATTGAAGGGTTCTGAGCGAAAACCTTTAGTTTTGCAGTCAGTTGTGCTAACAGGTTTGTAGCAAATCTGTTCTCAAATTTACACTATGAAAGCCAGCATGTGGTCAGCGCATATTAAAGGTCTCTGAAGTTCTATTTTGGAAAGAATCAGTGTACAAACTGTGCAAAGTCTAAGTGTGACGGGAAAACCTCAGGCTCTCAGCACTCGTATCTTGACAATGGAATGACCAGCAGCAATTGATTAAAGTTGGTGAACTTTGTTGTGGAAAAACAAAACAAACAAATTATTATTCCAAGCAGAGCATTTTTCCATGTCTGGGGAAATTAGGTTTGCAGCTTATTGTCAACCTGAAAGTAATCCAATGAAAGCCTGCGTGACTGAAATGTTAGATTTACTGTCATATAAGTCCACAGTATCTTTTTGTGTGATGATTGTGTGGCGTGAATAAGGCACGGCGGGACCAAAGATCATAGTTTAGATCCACTTTATTGATTTCACATCACACCACGACACCCACAAACCCTGAGTCCCCGTGTTTTTAACTAGGCGGGCGTGATTAAGGATGCCGTGCGTCCGCCCTCCCTGCACGGCACCGCAGACCACGCCCCCCCCCACAGATTGCAATATCAAACTGCACTGCTAATGTAGCCATTATATTACTTACAAATGATATATGCACAAAGTCATGTCATAGGACACGTAGACCACCAGCGGTGGTTCAGATTCTTTTCTTTGTTCCCTGACTGCCAAAGAGAAAAAATATATGAACAATGTATTCTGAGTATATGGTTAGAGTTAGTGTCATCAACGCCATTGATAATTTGCGTGAGCGGGTATTATAAACTGTTCAGTTTCATAGACTCTACATATCAGTTGGTTTGTAATGTCCTACTCTGAAGGAAAAAAAAGAAGGTGGCCATTAGTGAGAATGCAGGTTTGCATTGTCATACTTTTCAGCCTTCCTGTGTCTGGGCCATCTGTTTCCTGTTTTATTCTGATAGTCACTTGCCCTGCATGCTTCATGTTCAGATGAGTTAGATTATGTCCAGCTGTGCTCAACAGGTGATTCTTCTCTGTCCTGATTCCCTCTGGTGTATATATTGTGTGTGACTTTTTCTCTCTGTTGTCGCGATCTCCCTCATGCCTTCAGCTGTGTGTTCTATTTGTTTGGTGTTTCATAGTCTAGTTGTTTCTGAGTGTCTCCCTGGTTTAAGTTCTTGTTTGTAATAAAGCTGTTTTTGAGTCCAGCTCCACCTGAGACTCCTGCATGTTGGGTGGAGGAGTCTCATTAGAGTTGTAGCCTTGACTCACTCAGCTCATATGATGATAGGGTCTTAGAAAATATTGTTTTCTCAAACACTATTAAAAAAACAAGAAAACTGGAAATGGTGTATTTGAAACCAATCCATTATTGTAAAATTGGCATGTATTGTGTCTAACCCTGCCTGAGCTTAAACATATGTCACTTAAGGAACACTTACAGGGCCTGTCTCAGACAGAAAGAACAAATTACTTATATAATTGCTCAGTTGGAGTACTCAAGCTCATGCCTGCAGCCAAAAGTGTACACTACATGTGCGTGAGTAAACCAGAAAACCAAAGAGAGGATGAGGGAGCTTACCTCATAAGAATGAGTTGCTTGTGTGTTTGCACATCGCTCAGCGAATGACTCCATGTCCTTGTACTGGAATGAGGGGGAGATAAATCCATTTATGTCACCCTCAGTGACAACTGGCTGGTGGGAGGGAAATTAAAAAGTACTGCATCAGGTAAACAGAGCTTCTATATCTCTCTCTTTCTCTGTGTGTGTGTGTGTGTGTGTGTGTGTAGTCAGGTTTTTCATATGTCAGTTTGTAGAAACATGATTTTGTTTGTGTGTGAGAGAGAGAGTGCATATGTGTGCCCTAGAAAAATAAAAACTCCCCCGTGCCTCTAAAACAGATTAAAAATAAGCACAAGTAATTAGTATTTTGGGTACCAAAACAATAATTTAACAATATACACAAATACATAAATCTCTTCTGCTTAAGAGGATATTACATCTGGCCTTATAATTCCAGGAGAGCTAAAGACATTACCATAAAAAGTAATTATGTTGAGGTGATGTGTGTATTTTCCACAAACCAGTTCCAGGTCAGTTTCATTTCCAGATAAGATGTGATGAATTCATGCTTACGTGTCCTGAGACAAGGTTGCTGAATAACTGTGATCCCATTCTATGGACAGAAATAATGCTGTGAAACACAATGTTAGTTACTTTATAAAATGTAACACTACACTGTTATGTTATTAATTAGGCATGTGGGAACATGTCAGCTTCAGTGTTGGCCTATAGACATTGCAGTTAGTTGCAGATGTCTTTCATTGCCTGGAGCACATTGTACATATAGAGCGGATGAGAGGAGGTCATGTGAAACTGCCTTTGCCATAAAGAATTAGTGATTGTTAGGTTATTAAAAAAGAAATGGGAAGCAAAACGCTGTCCAAGAAACAAACACAAGTGAAAGGACCATAACGCTAGCTCAGGATTTATATTATTTACTCGAACCCACACACACACACACACACACACACACACACACACACACACACATATGATACATTTGCCATAGGACACTAACTTCAGAAGCTTGAGGCTGTGGTTGTGTGAGTCACTACCATTCTCCTAACTGTAGTTAGGGAAGCTGGGACCCTGGGCACATGTTGTCTCCTCTGGATGTGCGGTGTCACCAGTGCCTCGCCTAGCTCCTCAAGGAAAAGTCATCTTCTTTGGAGCTTCCTTTGGTTTCAGTTGAGGTTGACTGCCATCCAGAGTGTGAACCCATTACAGGCTGAGGTATCCAGGTGCTGTAAATGATTACGAGTGGCTACCGTAGCATTCTTCTGTGGCAGCTGTAGCAGGCCAGCAGCTTGGTTGGTCAGTGTTGACTGTGAGCATAAAAGCTGGAGACTGGACAGTCCTTTTCTTCACAGTGAGAACTGCAGACGGAGGCTCTTGCTTACTTTTCCTGATTGTTCCAACCACTGTCTGCTTTCTTTCAAGAGCTCCCGTCCCAACTGAAAACTGTAATGTTAATGTTGGCAATGCAGGTACTGTTCCAGTGGACTTTCCTCCTTACTTGTAGAAACCAACAAGGATGAGGATGCCAAAGTAGGCATGCAAATGGATGATGTCCCTCTCTTTCCACTGGTCACCAAAAACACGTCTCCCCTCATATCTATTATTATTTTCTGAGCGGCTTGCTTTTGGCTGCTCTGCAGTGCTCCTTGTGGTGCATATTCCAAGTGAAGGCCACCTTCAAATTCACTTTCAGAAACTAAATACTCTGAATAGATTTCTAAATTATCCTCATATTCTGAGATATCTACCTCTCCCACACTGCTGCGTGCCTGGCTCTTCAAATTTGAGGTCTAAAGCCATCTGACAGCTAAATCTTTTAGTTATACTGGAGTAGAAGATTCTGCACTGTGAATTCGAGGTATTTATCTTTTGTCCCCACTCCTTGATGTACAGGTGCAAGAAAGAAAGAAATACACCGCGAGAAAATATGGAATATGATGGGCACATGACAGAAGGTAAAGACCGCGGGGTATAACAGCCTTTGTGCTCTTTTCTTTTATTAGGTAAAGGTCAAACACAGAAAATACCCAAAGGAATATTATAAAAAACCTGGTGTGAAACATGACTTACTCTTCCATCACTACTTCACCGACATTCCAGCCTCCATCTGTTGACTTTTTCAGTATATATTTGAGAGCACACTGATGAAAACACGTGTTCAGCAACACAAATCAATACTGTAAAATCCATGTTGAGGAAGGAAAAAAACACAAAATATTTGTGTTCAGAAACTCCAAGAGTCTCAGACCCGAGGCTCCACAGCTGCAGCATCTCTAGCAGCTCCCAGTGGCTTTGACTAAAACTCAGTATGAATAATGTACTGACATTTATATAGCACCCTTCCCAGTTTTACTGACCACTCGAAGTGCAGACCTGCATTGACCTCAAATCACATTTTTAACCATATGTTCATACAGTACTTTATGCTACACACTAACAGGACTTCATCTTTGCTTTTTTTAAACGTACATAGAAGCAGGGCTGAACTGGGACAAAAAAGCCCGGGCATTTGGACTAGAGACCGGCCCACCATTATAGGAAAAACCATAAAGCCTTTGAAAGAAAACAAACACTGTTGTGACAGTGATGTACACTGTCTTGTTGGTATATTTGTATCACTCTAATAAACTTAAACCTACACCATCCTCGACCAAGCAGTCTTTGGGTTTCTGCTAAGTACTGTTTAATCTCCTGAACTACCTACAACACATGGTGGAACCCTGACATTAAGACAGAGAAGACTGGAGGTGAGACATGATCATTACTGGATATTAAAAATAATGAATGACAGATTTAGGGATATTTTAATAAACAGTTTATTTACCACATTAATAAACAGCAGGCTGTTAGGATGCCTGGGTCGTTGACCCATTTTTTTTTATGTTTATTATATTATTTATCATTTCTAGTCTTTGGGTTTTCGTTAGAGTCATGTCTTATGGTTTGTCTCTGTGTAATCCTTGGTTGCTGTCTCCCCTGTCTGCTATATCCCCGTGTCCAGTCAGTGTCTGTGTCTGCCCTGGTCCCACATCTCTGTTCCCTCTGTTGTAGTGCCTGCATGTGAGTCTGTCTTTTGTTCAGTCTGTGTTATGTGTTTCCTGTTTTACTTTGAAGGTCTCTGTCTTATCTCAGTGTGTTCGTTTACGCTTCCTTGTCTCGTCAGTTCTGATTTGCCCCAGCTGTGTTTCCCTCCTGTTGTCCATTCCCTGATTGCTCCCTCTATGTATTTAAGCCCTGTGTTTCAGTTTGTCATTGTCGCGATCTACCGTTTATCTAGCTGTGTGTTCTGTCAGTCTGTTCGTGTAAGTTTATTTTTGGATACTCAGTTTTGTTGCTTTTTTGAGTTTAACATTAAAGCTGTATTTAAGTTCACCTTGATTTCCGTGAGTCTGCATTTTGGGTCCTTCATGTCACCACCCCTGCGTGCACACAGCCTTCACATAACAGAAGATCGCGACCAGAACATGGACCCCGCAGACTGTTCCACCTCGGATTTTGAGGCTGAGATGAAGGGGTTGGTTGATTTGCTGGACCGCATCGCTCAGGCCGATAGCTTACAGGCTATGGCTGTGGGACTGAGCGCGGTCGAGGCAATGATTACAACCAACCCCCGGCTTCATCAGTTCTCCGTGGACACATATCTGAGCCACACCATAGCCGCATGGAGGGAGCACGTCAGAGCCAGCGAGCTGGCTATCTCTCTCTCCACACCAACGCAGCAGCAGCAGACGGAGCTCGCTGTAAAGCAGCTGCGTTTGCCACAGCAGGACAGTGTTTCTGCTGGAGGTTCTGGAGAACTGCTCCTGTGTGGTGAGCCGGAGGATTTGCAGCCCAGTCAGCTGGAGGTTTCGCTGCCTGGTTCGCCTGCTCCCACTTCCCGGAGTAAACAGCGTTCACGCCACTCCAGAACGACTGAGCACACTCCAGTTTTGGGAGAAAGTGACTGTTTAGTGTTCCGGCCAGCCCCTGTGGCTGCTGTTATGTCTAGGACTCCTTTTTTTTCTCTGGCAGATTCTCAGCCTATGACTTTTTTTTCCGTGCCTCAGCTGGCAAAAAGAACTGGAAACAGAGTGCCACCTGCCATAACTAAGTTCGCTAAAGAACTGGGACTTGGCGTTGCAGAGCTTATGGATCAAGCAAAGGTTAGTGTTTTTCGGCCAATTATATTTTCACCTGTTTGCTCATCCGTCCAGCCTTCTGCCTCTGCTGGAGGGTCCGAGGGGCCTGTCCAGCCTTCTGTTCCCACTGGGGTTTCTGGAGAACCGCACCAGCCTTTGTTTGTCTCCGCTGGAGGGTCCAGGGGGCCCGTCCAGCCACCTGCCTCACCTGGAGGGTCCGAGGGGCCCATCCAGCCACCTGCCTTGCCTGCAGCGCCACCACCTGTGGCTCCCATGCCGTCGCCTGCAGCGCCACCCTCGTCTGGTCCAGCCTCCGAGTCTTTGCCCTCTGCGTCGTCTGGTCCAGCTTCGGCTACAGCTTCTGCGTCGCCGGGTCCAGCTTCTGCGTCGCCAGATCCAGCTTCGGCTACTGCAGCAGCCTCTGCTTCAGCCTCTACGTCGCCTGGTCCAGCCTCCGTGTCTTCGCCTTCAGCGTCGCCTGGTCCTGCCTCACTCCGTCTAGCTTCGTCTGCACCTGAGGTCTCCATGCTGTCCGGCCTGCACGTCCTGTCCGGCCTGCACGTCCTGTCCGGCCTGCTCGTCCTGCCCGGCCTGCTCATCCTGCTCGTCCTGCCCGGCCTGCTCGTCCTGCACAGCCTGCACGTCCTGTCCGGCCACTTTCCAGGCCGATGATTGGACGTCATTGCCGTCATGGCCGGCCTCCTGACCTGCTCCGTCGCCACTGGTGCCAGGGCAAAATATTTTTTTCTATCTTGGCAACCTTTAAAAAGTGAAAGGAGACAAAAAGATTTCCAGAGGAGTTATGACACCCCTTCCCTTCCAATAATCAGGCCCAGCCAATATCCCCCCCCCCCCCCCCCCCCCAAAAAAAAAAAAATAAAATTATGAATTATCTTGCATAAATAGACTGTTGATTTTCCTTACTCATTTCAGGTATTACCAGCAAAATATTTAAATGTTTAATCTTGGAATTTATCCATATTTATTTATTTATTTATTTAGACAGAGATCTTGACCCCCCCAATGTTCAGCCCAAAGTGACGCCCATGCATCAGCTGATACTAGAAAGAAATATTAAATAAATTCTAACAACAGCTTATCAACCTTAAACGAGATGCTGTTGTTTATCCGCTGGTTTCCTCTTTCTGGTGCAAAGTGGGCAATAAACAAACGAGAGAGAAAAGCTGATCAGCTGATCATTGATCAGTTTCATGATCGAAGTGGCAACAGGAGAGGGAAGGGAGAGAATGAGAGAAGTAATATTAATATTTTCTCTGAATACGGGACGATTCCATTTTTTACGGGACGGTTGGGAACTCTACTAACTAACCTTATTAAAAAAATAAAGTTCACTATCAGTAACATCATAGCACCCATCCAGCTGTAGAAACTCCATCATGCTAGCTAGCACACAGTACGAGTTATTGTAACTGACTGTAAAAAGTCAGCACAATGAAAATAAACTCCACCTAAACTTGGTTTATATCTGACCCGGATAGACTGCAGGTCATAACTTCTCGGACCCGCGGCCGCCTCGGGTCTCTCCTCCTCCTGCCTCCCCTTTCCCACATCCACCTGCTGGCCTCCACCACTTGCTAATGTTACTGAATCTGTGGAAGCTCCGTCATAACCACCACCACACAATTGAGTTATTTTTACACATTTGCCAGCATCTCGCCAAACCACCACCTTTCATTATAAACAAAACAAAACATCAGCACATAAAAAACAAAAAACCACCATCAGCCCACCGGGATGATCCAGCTATGCATACAGGGACAATCGAGAATCAACAATTAACCTAACATCCATGTCTTTGAATTGCACCAAGACATAAGCAAAGGGTTTAAAAAATGTAATCTGGAAAGACATTATCAGAACGAGCACACTGCATGCATTATAGATTGGTACAGAAATATTCAAATCTTTTTGTCACATACACACATGACCTTCAAAGTAAGCCTGTGGAACTTCGTTTTCCTGGAGCCAAATTGGCTTTTGAAGTGACTTTGCATGTAGTTGAGACAAGAGTATGCTTTACCTGTATTTATATAAATCTATATCAGTCTATACTAGTCTGTTCATGTTCACATATATATGTGTTATTAATAGAAAACACCTAACATATAGAATGACTTTTTATGAGCCTATTCTAAAGAACTGCAATGGCCCAAAGTATAAAAAGGTCTTTAGAATTCTGAAGCAGCATCAGAGAACTTTACTCTCAAAATATGTACTGAGGTCATGGAGGGTGAAATATGTCCAAAAACATTATATAACGCATGTTTAAAATGTTAGTTATATTTAGTTAGGAGTCTGTTCTTTACGTTTAATAATTACTTTTTATCTATACAATACCAGGAGTTCGGTTAACTGGTGATTCTGATCATAACTGGTTGTCTGTTTCTTTGTGTTAGCCCTGCGTGAGACTGGCTCTGTCCAGGTTATACCCTATGGTAGCTGGGTAGTTGGCTCCAGGCCCCCCGTGACCCTGATCCTAAGGATAAGCAGAAGAGAAAGAATGGATGGATGTCTGGATACAGACTGTAGGTAATCACTTTGCTGTAGTAACAACTATTATGAATCGATTTTCCCACGTTCCTATATATCTTTATCCAGTGTAATAATACAATAATGCACCATTTCCTTTGTGCTCATATTACCAACCTTTTTGACACCTCTTCCTGGACTTGTTGCTGTAAAACTTTATCTCTACCTACAGAGGCCTCTCAGCTAATACTGTGTAGCCACTTGATTGGCTCTGCACTTCAGGTAAAGCTGTGTTCAGCTCAGGTGTGCAGGTGTTATTCTCTAGCATGCTAAAACATTTATAGACTTATAGACATGGTCTTCTGTCTCTGACTTAAATAAAACAAACTAGTGTTCAGTCAATCAAAGATAAATGAAATAACAAATAATGAATTAAAATGGCAAATATTTTATATTCTTTCCAATAATTTAAAAGGCATCAGTGACAAGTTTGCTATTGAACTGCTAGCTAATATATGTTGACTGACACAGAAGAATGTGGTACTTACATCCTCTTAGAGTTGTAGTAACTATATTTTAGTTGGAACGATTCCCAATAGATTTATTTCAGTTAAAACCAAACATGTTGGAAGGATTTCCTCTGAGGCTCCTGATGAGGTGAGCAGGCACCTCCCGGTGAACAGCACTGAAAATGAGAAGTTGGCACTAATTTCACTACAGGCAACAGTGCAGTTTTCTCTGCACTGTTGCCTTCTTTCTTTTGAATTAAATTGAATAATTCTATTAATTAGGAGGCTTTGGGCTAAAGTGAACTATCTATCTATCTATCTATCTATATGTGTGTGTGTGTGTATATATATATATATATATATATATCTATATATATATATGTGTGTGTGTGTGTGTGTGTATATATATATATATGTGTGTGTATATATATATATGTGTGTGTATATATATATATATATATCGAAGAATCGATATATGATCGAAGATCAGCACCTTATGAAAAATACAGATCAATGTTATTCAAACTTTGAGTAATTACAAGTTTTAGCAACCATTGGCAGAGCTTTCTGTAAGAGGCTATTGAGACTCACCAGTAAATATAGTCTAATCCCATGACTGATTGATTGTTAAGATTTTTTTAAGGGAAATCTTATTAAGGAATCTTATCTCAGAGGGTTAATAGTTGTTTGGCCAAAGACTGGGAGCAGAAGAGAGCAAGAAGAACACAAGTCCACAGTTATTACATGATGTTACAGTGTTCTGTGTTCGGCCTATTCATCAAGAATATGTAAACAAAGGCTTTGCACCACCAAAAGGCTATTGAGACTCACCAGTGAATCTAATCCCACGATTGATTGATTGAGATTTTTTAAGGAAAATGTTATTAAAGTTGAATATTTTCAGCTTTTACTCGTGTAGCACAGCGGCAGAACTGGGATCACACCGAGGATTTGTTGGGACCTGCAAAGACCAGTTAGCTGTCAGTTAGTAATAAGTTATGTGAACATGAGACTCTGGTGAAGCTAGTAAATCCTGCATGTCAATAAATCATGCAGCACGTAATCATTTATCATCATACTACATATAATGTAGGAACATTATATATGTGACATCAGTTCAGAGCTGAGCACATTCCACTCGGACAGTCCCGAGCTGCAGTGTCGCAGTCGTCACTGGTAGCAAAATGCTGCATAGGACGGCTTTTATTGTCTCCTGTAATTGAATAGTTTTTTCTGTTCTTTTTTGTTGCTTTGCACCTTCATTGTACATTATTATCCTCTAATGATTGTTATGGAGTGTTTTTTTAAATAATATTCCCATGATAAATTATCCATGCAGGGTTAAATAATGCTGAATGATTTCTCTGAGCAAAACCTGAGGCTACCTTGACTTTCACTGGCAACTTAATGCCATACCATCCAGCAGCTGCAAAAACAACAATAACTGAAAGATTTTCATTTGTCATGTCACTCGTTTGGATTTGGATTTCTCTCTGCGTAATTTTTTATGTTCACCTGCTGTTTGCATGTTTCTGTTGTTTTTCCTTTTAAACCCGTCTGGCCTGATTGCTGTGTTGCCAAACAGGTGATCATTATCATGAGCTCGGCCTACACTGTGTTGATAAAAGTGCCATTTAAGATCCTGCAGCAGCGTACTGTTCCCAGCACTGTTAGTCATCAGTCAGAGGGCAGTGAACATATTTACACCTAAATGATGGGTTTTGTAAACACCAAACAAATCTGTGGGTGTGTGTCTAATATACCTCAGACTCAAAGAGGTGTGCATGAATTATTCATGTCCCTGTTGGTTCCAAAGCTCTGTCAGCAGGTACATTTAAAATGATAAACTTTTAATTATGCATTTGAGGAGCATTTATTCGTCATGCTGGCACTAGAGAAGTAGAGGAAGGAAAGATGACCTGTGTTGTGAAATATGAGTTGTTTTTTAATGAGCCAGCAGTAAACGCATAATGACTTCTCTGTGCTTTTATAATAGGATTGTTGTAAACCCTTGGTGCATGTGTTAACCCATCTTTAGTCTAAATGACTGTACTTCCTTTTCATTATCGCTTAAATTCAGGAAATAAAGTGAACAAGTCAAGAAGTACCAAAAGATTTCAGTTAAAGATGTGTTGTTGATGATGTGTGCGTTTGTGTGTTACATTTGCTGGGTTTGGTTTGGTGTAAGTGTGAAAATTCTCCATCTGTTGGCACAAACAAAATTCTGTTGCCACCTGAGTCCAATTTTTACATAACTGCCCTCGACCTTTACTATCACCCCTCCAGAATGTACACACAGTAAAACTCTCAGTCTCTGCAGCCCTCTGAACACACAGTCTGATTGCATCTATAACTGTATTTTTATACCAAACTACCTCCCCTGGTAGGCGAAAGCAGAAAACAAGGAAAAACAAACGCATAACGAATGCAGCTTTCTATTAATTTCCGTGTGAAGTACATCCCAGAGATAGGGAATTTCAATTAGGACCAAATATCAAACCAGAAGCCAGGGTTCAGAACAAACATCTATTTTGTAATTCCCTCAGTTGATCAGCTCATTTCTAGAATTTCCTGCTATGAAATATTTCTACAAAATCTGATCTTGTTGGCAATATTAGGAAGTACAGTTTAAACTTTAAATATCCACCAGGTGACCCAACGGCAGGGCCTACCATCCCAAATAGAAGCTTTTAAAAGAAAACCTATAAAGACAAAATGATCAGCTTCATTAGAAATATATCTAGTTTAGTTCATTTGGCATGTGGCAGAACTAAACCCAGTCATAACCATAACACTAGGGTCAGGGAGTCGTGGATGAATTTAATGCTAAAACATGATTATGGTCTGCATCCAGCTGGAACAAAATATTCTTCTCCCCACACCATAAAGTGTCAAAATTACCATTCACCAGTGTTTCAATTATTATTATTCTTAAGCTGTTGAAAACCCCCACATGTTGAGTTCATCAAGTTATACAACACATTTTGAAGTTATCACTTACCTAACAGTGCACGATGCAAAGTGTCGGATGCAGTGGTGTTACATACGTCTCCAGTGGTCTGTTGAGGTCTGGAGACGTGTTCTCTGTCTTTCTGTTGACATTTCAATTCAGTTCAATTCAATTTTATTTATACAGCACCAAATCACAACAACAGTCGCCTCAGGGTGCTTTATATTGTACAGTAGATCGTACAATAATAGATACAGAGAAAAACCCAACAATCATATGACCTCCTATGAACAAGCACTTTGGTGACAGTGAGAAGGAAAAACTCCCTTTTAACAGGAAGAAACCTCCGGCAGAACCAGGCTCAGGGAGGGGCGGGGCCATCTGCTGTGATTGGTTGGGGTGAGAGAACGAAGACAGGATAAAGACATGCTGTGGAAGAGAGACAGAGATTAATGCTTAATTGTTGCTTAAGCATGCTTCTCTGCTGGCAATCAGACGAGTCTGGGTTTGGTGGTTGCTAGGATACTTCATTGTGCATTGTACCGAGTGTAAAGTTAAGGAGTTATGGTGTGGGGTTGTTTTTCAGGATTTGGGTTTACCACCTTAGCTCCAATGAAACCAAATCATTTTGGAAAATGTCACGCTCTTTGTGCAGGCCTGTCAAGAAGAGCCCATCACTAAACCTGCTTCCACAGAGTCCAGACCTCAGCCTAATAGAACAGCTTTGGGATGAATTAGAGCGAGGCCTGTGAGCCAAACCTTTTCATCCAACATCAGTGTCTGACCTCACAAAGGAACTTCTGGAAGAATGGTCAAAAACTCGCTCCTAAACTGTGTGCAAGTCTTCCCAGAAGAGTTGAAACTGTTATGGCTTAGAAGGGTGGACCGACATCATCCAAGCAAATACTGTTGACATTAATTTAGTTCAAATATTGAGGCTAACTGACTAAACTTTGCCTGTACCTCTAGCAGCCATGTTGCTCATTTCCTGTCAGACCAGTCTTAACTTTACCTTCACACATAAATCCGTACACCACACTGTTTTCCCCCTGTATGCTGTTTCATGCTGCACAATTTGAACACCAAGCACTGTTGGGCAAAATCCTGAACAATAGTAACAGTAACACCTGAAAAATATCACTGGCTGACATGAAACCTGTGAGCTCTGTGTTTTTATTGGTGGCAACCCCATCCATGTCTGACAGTAACTTTTTTCCATTGATTTGGAAGAAAATAATTAACATAACCATATTTATAGATCAGAACAATATAGAACACTTCAAACTGCTCACTCTATGTGTCAGTATCAACACAAACAAATGCAAAATGCAACACAGGTTAATACTCACTCATCATTCACGCACACATAACATCCCACAGGGATCAGTGCACCCCCACCGGACCAACACTGCTCATCCGACATTAAACTGCCCACCTTACTAACTGGATGATGTCACCAGACGATGGGCTGGCCCAAACTGACAGAGGGTTGAATATTCAATGAACAGTAGATAAACTTATATAAACTTATAAACACCAATAGAATTATTCTATGAACTTTGGGGCCTTTTATACAATTGGAGCGAGATGGTCATTACCTTACATATTTAAAGCAATTCAAAGTGATGGTTGATGGGAACTGAAGACTTAGGACTGGCTTTAAGTTGAATTTTTGAATTTTCCCCAGTTCTTTTCTTTCTTCGTAAACATAAGAGGTTAAGCAAAATAAGCAGTATTTGATCAAGAAGAACACATAAAAACACATGAGTAAAAATTAAGTGGCTATGCTGCTTTTACTTTCTCAATCAGCTGTACGAGTCATACAGAAAAATGCATAAAGCATATTTCAATAATCCTTTTTAATGGGGTTGTAAAATAGTTTGTTTAGCTATGTGAAAGCACATTTTTCCATGCTTTGTAAATGTGAAATAGGCATCTAAGACTGAGTTGGTCATTCACATATGAAACATTTCATGCAGTTTAATGGAAAAGCAGTCAGTAAAGAGTCTTAAAGTTCTGCAACGGCTCTGCTAAACAAACCTCAACAAATGCTACCAAATACACTGATGAGATCTTTTTTTCTCCATGCAGAAAAATGTCAAAATCTGTAGTGTTATGAAAGACACACCAGATTTCATTGATATAAGACGCACCAGATGAAGACTCCTACACTTCTGTTATTGGCATGGATGATTATTGACAGTTTGATTTATGCCATTTACTTCTGCAGATATTTGAGTCAGGTTTAAGCTACGTGATAGACTGGTAAACTGTCCAGGTTTTACTGTTTTGTGCCGACTGCACACTGGGCTCATTATGCTGGACAGGTTGGCGGTGGGCTGGAGCCAATCCCAGAGAAGGAAAGCTATAGATTGGCTTTTAGTTGAGGTTACAAAAGGATAGTGTTTCCCTACTCTTACAGCTCTGCTTTTCCTTTTGAATTTAGTCTAATGTAACCTTTCCTAGGTCGTCCACAGCAGTGACATAGTGGCTGTTAAGAAGCCAAAATAGCTAATCCTGCTTTCAAATGTTACTTTAACCCTGAGTATCCCGAATGTATCCCGAATCTTTTAACAGTCACATACAGATAATGGAAAGGACAGTTGGAAAAAGCAGATAACCATCTCAGATTGCAAATCATCCGAGGTAAAGGAACAAATAGAGAGACTGACTAAACATTGCTTCTACATTATCCTGCTACTTATATCTCTCATGTTTGTTCATTTCATTTTGTTTTAGTGACCCTGCAGCAAACCTTGAGCCCAGGATCCTCCCAGAACCGCACACGGCCACTTCAGAAACAATTTACAGTTTTGAATATAAGGCGACGCCGCTGTTCATTATACGGTTACATCTTTTTTCTTTACTGTACAGTGTTTGAGCTTTGACATCACTTTAGGTCATCACTAACACTTCGACCCTGATCCTTGGTGGTGACGCTAACCCCCCCCTCACCATGTATGTTGAAAAAAGACAAAAATGAAGGAAAAGAATGTAAATTTTTAATGTGTAACAATTACAATGATGATTTTCTTTGTTCCCTCACACACACACACACACACACACACACACACACACACACACACACACAATGGGAGTGAAATAAAAGTGTTGTCCCCTGGCACAACAGCCAGCTGCTGCTGCTAATTCAAAACTCTGTGTACACAGGTAGTATACCAGTAATCTGCAATGAATTAGCTACCACCTGCTAAACATAGTAGAGCGTCTGGCAGCTAAAGAGATGGAGGATTCTCTTTGGATGTGCCAAAGAAAAAAGGATTTACAATACAATATTTATTTTACAATAAAACCAAAAATAAATCCACATTGACATAAAAATGAAAACATGACTTATGACTTATGGCTACTAGACCCAAGTGAGCACAAATGTTCTGTTACACATTTATCATTTAGCCATGAAGAGCACGCAATCATGATTTTTTACAACTAATTTCAAGCTGACATTAATTTTTGTGACCAAATCCATCCAAACCATCACAGTTAATATTATTTGAGTACTGATAAGAAGACAGAAATAAAAATCAATAGAAGTAGTAAGAACTGATTTTAAAATAATAAATTACATGTGAGACTAGAATTATGTCTGTAGGTTGCTGAATAACAATTTTTCACATCATAAAGCAAACTGGTATTTTTATCATTATCAAATGCTGCTGTCTATTCCAGTTTATCTCATTTTATCTAATCTACTGTATCTGTTCTATTTTCCAAATACGGTTTTAGGTCTTTGACTATCTAAAACATTTAGGTCACTCTAAAGTCACGCATCACACAAATATTGTGTTTTGAGGATTATTTTACATTTAAAATGTGTGTGTGTGTGTGTGTGTGTTTGTGTGTGTGTGTGTGTGTGTGTGTGTGTGTGTGTCCTCTCCAGTACTTGTTTTCTGTAACAGTCAGATGCATTACTAGAATAGTGGATTTTCTTTGTGTAATGGTTCTTTTTGATTTGGAAGGAAAAGTAAGCGCAGACAGAGTCTCAGGGAGTGTCCAAAAAGTGATTTATTAAACACACACGTATTACACAGTGTGGGAGGCCGGACTCCCCGTTCAGCCCGATACAGAAAGCTTTATAGCCTTTATGACGTCAGAACAATTCCTGGGAGTCATCTTATCAGAACAACAACAACCCTTTCCCAGACTTGAAACCAGATGTTTCCCATCATCAGCGTCTGGGAACATAACAATTGTGTAAGACGAGTGTGCTGTTGTGTAAGATTGTTGGTCTCGGCCACCGAAAGTTCAGCGTCCTCATCTGACTTACTGTGGACCCATCACTATGCTGCATGATGAAGCATAGCATCTAGAATGTGTCATTCTGCGTGCCCTGGCCAATATACTGAGTGGTAAATGATACATGATAATAAGGATGATAACCGGATAATGATAATGGTAAGTGATGCAGACTAATGAAGTAATGATGAAATAATGATTGTGCATGTGAATAATAACATAATAACAGAAAAATAACATTCCTTTACGTGACAACTCCTCCTCTTGGGCTCGCTTGCGAGACCAACTTACACCAGGATTTGTCTCACTCCTCCTTCCAGCTTACAATCTCCTTCAAGGGCATCATGGACCCAGGCGCCGCTGAACCAGCTGAGCCCAAGCTCAGGGCTCTCTCCAGCATCTTTACTAAAACCCGCCGGACCAGAGGGATGAGACAACATCCGATCATTAATATAGCAAGAAAAACAACAAAAGAAAACATGGCAGACATAACAACACTCTTCCATTGCCCAAAGACAGACGTGAACCAGTCTCCCAGTCCAGTGTTCACACCTGATTGCTCATGCATGGTTTTAGATAACATTTTCAGACTCTCAAGCGCTCTAGTATCCGTACCGTCTGGGGCCGTATTGTTGGGTATAAAAGTACAGCACATGTCCCCAAACATGGCACACACACCACCCTTCTCAGCCAACAACATGTCAAGGGCCATTCGATTTTGGATTCCCATTAACGACGTCGGTCCCAATTGTTCCGCAAGGCCTTCTACCGCGTCCCTAGTGAGATTAGAGAGTCTCAACACATTATAATGAACATAGTTAATGCGATCAACATTTTTATTTGGAGTTATCCATAGAAACACACTTTCAAAACCGGCCGCTATCTGATTGACTAACTTATACTCATCTGGAACTCCCCTGGGAACTCCTATTGAGTCAATCCAGGTTGGCGAGTCCCATCTTGGGTCATATTTGTGCACACCCCTCATACTTCTCCTACGTCTAGCTGTCAACACACCAGTGTCCTGCTGTGGAACTGTCTCTACTCTATTTCCTATCAGCATCAAAGGTGCTCCTAGGCGCACCAGAGCACATGTTCCCACACTCCCCAGTGGAACCTGCACCAAAAGAGTGTACTGCCCACAATAATAATATAGCCCACCCCTTGCCCAGGTGCCTATAATGGTATTTGGGTCACTTACATTATTGGTAGTCCTGCCGGGGATTGTCCTCTGACACCAGCTTGGATCAATTCTTCCTAACGTGTATCTCACACTGTCTGTAGAGAACTCAAAACATGTATAATTATCCTTTTTAGGTGTGAATGAACCTGGTTGTGTACGTTTATCAATTGGCGGATATAAACCTGACAAAGTGGTGCAGTTACCTGTGTTCACCGCCTCTCTAGTTAATCTCAGCATACAATCATAACCCCACTCATCCTCTGGATACAGAGGAGCGGGTTCAGTGAACAGACGAGGCCTAGCTGTAGCACAAGCAACACAATCAACCACTTCCTGCTCTTTAGCATTTTGAGCCACCCAATCTAACCAAAGATTCCTATCACCAAAACCTGTGGCACGCTCTATTAACTCTTGAGGTTTTAATCTAGTGTAATCTGTGGCCACAAACCATTTCTCTTCTGAGTCCTGGTAAGTAACTGTCTCTAAGGGATCCACTTGCTCTGTGAGATTCATTACAGTGTCATTCCCTACCGGTTTAGATCTTGGATTGAATAAATTCACCCGAATTATCCCTGTTGGATCTGTCCCTGCTTTATCTACCCCTATTACTAAATAGAACGCCCCTCCCTCATAGGCTGCTTCCGGGAGTTTACTCCACGGTCCTAGAGAGAGAGTGACAGGGTTATGTGTAACAGAATAATCTTTCTGAATGGCTATCCCTTCAAGGGCCTGTGGCACTGTTGGCTGCCATCCTACTCCTGTCCAAGCAACCACATCCTGCCAAGAACACCACTGATCCGTTATATAACTATAAATGTCTCCTTCCTGTGAGGGGCCCCACACCGACTTAGGGTAGCACACCATAGGGTGATAACAAATCCACACATCATATGTTCTCCAGCTGCTCCCGTCTCCTGGGCATCTAACTACCTCACACAAATCGAATGTAAATGCCGTCGTGGACCCATTAACATACCCAAACTCGACTCCCCCACTGGCCTTGAGACACCCATCGTTCCCACCTGAGCCAACCTCGCGCTTGAATTTTCTCGACGGCTCGATCGGTTTGGACTTTGGAGCGGATAGACCTCTGCGTCTGGGCAATTCACCTGCCTGCCAATGAACAAACAAACACGTTACAACACTTATCAACCCCAACATTCCCGTTAATTTCCAATTTTCCCACAGTTTCATGATCACTGTCCCCAGGCTCTTTTACTTTTACTTTAAACTTCGTGATAAGAGTATAAGATTATGAATATAAAAATATGCGATTAACGTACAAGACTATTACGACTCCTTTAAACTATCAATTACTTTAGACTAGAGCCCTAGCCTATCATGAGCCTGGAATGAATTGATGCTTGGTGCGTGACGCTCCTCTTCTTTCTTCGTCTCCCCAGGTAGACTGCTGGGGAGAACCGCTGCACAGGGGGAGAGGATTATTCTGCCTCTATGTTCCCCCCCGTGTTACTTTGGGTGGAGCTTATCTCGAGTAAGCTCTCGTCCGCCACTGCGCATTGAGACCAATGGAACCAGGTCTCACCCTTTCCCTTCAACCGAACCGCACTGGTGGTACGAGCCGTCACCTCGAATGGCCCCGTCCACCTTGGATCTCTCCACTTGCGCTTAATGACCTTCAGCCACACCGCCTTGGCGTCGGGGACGGACCTGTCCACCGCATTCACCCCCACTCTAACCTGTTGTGTGAAACTAGACACAAGAGCTTTTAATTCTTTCCAACATTCAGCATGTTTTCTATTACTTTTTATACTTTCTTCCGCCGGGACTGTTGTCCAAGGACCTGGAAACTGTCGTCCTGTCAACAGCTCATATGGTGTGAAACCTGTGGATTGATTAACACAACATCTTATTATCATCAATGCAATTGGCAGGGCTGCAACCCAATTTAGCCCCGTCTGAGCAGAAATCTTAGCTATTTTATTTTTCAGGTTTAGATTCATTCTTTCCACCTTCCCCTGGGACTGAGGATGATACACCGTCCCAAATCGGTGCTGCAACCCCAGCTTCTGTTCTACTTCTGCCAAATCTTTATTTTTAAAATGAGTTCCATTGTCTGAGCGAATTCTTTTAGGAAAACCATGCCGGGGGATGCAATGATTGATTAAACACTTAATCACACTTTTTGCATCCTCCCTCTTTGTTGGCCACGCTTCGGGCCACCCCGTCAGAGCATCCACACACCAGCAAATACCGGACTCCTCCTGGTCCCACATCAATCATGTCAGTGAAATCAATGACAATCTCTTCCCCTGGTCTTTCTAGAATGGGGAACTTACCTGCCTCCGGTTTAATCACTGGCTTTGGATTGTGCCTCCCACAGATCAGGCACGTCCTAGCTTTTTCCTTAATCATATCCCTCAAAAAGGGATGCCACCAATGGCACAGATGTCTCTCCATCTGGGCCACACCCACATGGCCAAGCCCATGTGCTTCTGCAATCTTCTGTTCCGCTAGGTTGGCGGTCAACACCGGTCGTCCGTCAGGTCCTCGCCAGAGACCTCCTTCTTCCCATGCTCCTCGATTCTTCCAGACCCCCTTCTCTTCCGGGGCCGCCTCCTCTTGGGCCTTCCTGGCCTCCTCCAACATGTTGACTCCTACTTCTTCCTCCACACTTATTTGCACGATCTGCCGTAGTGCTTTATAGCCTGCTGCCTCTTTCGCAGCTCGATCGGCTTCCTGATTTCCTCTGGCCACCATGCCAGTCCCCGAGGAGTGACCTTTACACTTTATGATACTCACCTCCTCTGGGTCTCCCAACGCCTGCTCGAGTTCCTCCATCTCCTTCTTGTGGCAGATTGGTGCATTGTCTGCTGTCCTGAATCCTGCTCTCCGCCATTGGGCTAGCTCCACATGCACTGCTCCAAAGGCATAAGCTGAATCCGTGTAAATGTTGACTCGCCTTCCTTTCGCGAGTCTCAGGGCTCTACTTAGAGCAATTACTTCTGCTCTCTGGGCCGATTGCTGCCCTTCAAGTCTCCCAGCCTCCTTTACCTCAAATTCAGTCCCCTTTCTGCAAACTACAGCGTAGCCTGCTTTCAGCCCTTCGTCATCTCTGTAGCAACATCCATCCGTGAACCAATCTTCAGCTCCCGTCAGAGGTTCTGCTTTCAAGTCTTCTCTTATTTTTTCGTCCACTTCAGCTCTCTTAGCACAGTCGTGCGGATCACCCGAACCCATCAAGTCTGCCATATTGATTCCTTCATGTGTGAATGTCAGATTAGGAGCGTCTAAGACTTTACTCACTCTCTGTTGTGTCAATGGTGTCATGGTGAAGGCTTGTGAGTTAACATATGCCACCACACTGTGGGTGGTCAACACCTTCAATGGATGATCCCTCACTATGTGTGCTGTTTTTTGTATAATCTTTGACACCCCAAGAGCATGCTGCGTGCATACCGGGTGTCTTATCTCCAAATGATTCAGGCGGATGCTGACGTACATGAGTACATCTCTCCTTCCCCCCTTTTTCTGAAACAAAACCCCATTCACTATCCCATCTGTTTCTGAAACATCTAGATAGAAGGGTTCGTCATAATTAGGAATGGCAAGATCAGCAGATCTCGAGAGATCTTGTTTCAATGCAATGAATGCCGACTCCGTGGCCGATGTCCATGGCAGTTCAGCCTTAAGGTTACGGACACCTACCGTTTTTACCAAATCCCTCAAAGGGGCTGTTTTGCCTGCATAGTTTGGTATGTACTGACGGCTGTATCCCGTTAAACCTAAGAAGGAGAGCAACTCCTTGACTGTGCGTGGTTTTGGATGTGTCAGAATCTGATCTCGGTGGGTGTTCAGTAAACCCACTGACTGGTGCGCGATCACACGGCCAAGAAATGTCACCTCTGGTCGGACCAACTGCAACTTGTCTTTACTCACTTTGAACCCGCACTCAGCGAGTCTCTCCAGTACGGTAAGCGAGGCCTCCGTACACGCCGAAGCAGACGGAGCCGCGATGAGCAAGTCATCCACGTACTGAACCAGTGTACACCCCTCTGGGAGTTGACACTGTGAAAGAGCTTCTTTCAGCACTTGGTTGAAAATGCCCGGGGAGAGGGCGAACCCTTGTGGCAACCGTGTGTATCTATACTGTTGCCCCCTGTATGTGAATGAAAAAATGTCCCTAAGAGACTCATGCAAGGGGAGACAGAAAAATGCGTTGGCTAGGTCAATACACGTAAACCACTTTTGCTCTGGTGTTAATGCCGTCAAAGCTGTGTACGGGTTTGGAACAGGCACAGTATCAGTACGTAGGATGGCATTTATGGCTCTTAAGTCATGTGCCATCCTGTACTTTCCTGTCCCATGCTTCTCTACTGGCAAAATGGGTGTGTTCCAGTAAGATTGTGAAGGCTCAAGGACTCCTACTTTCAATAGCCCTTCTATTGTCTCTGCAATTCCCTCCTCTGCTTCTCTTTTCTGTCTGTACTGCGGTTTCCAAATTGGTACCTCAGACTTTAGCTGGAACGAGACCGGCGAGCAAGTTGCCAGGCCCACATCCGTAGACCCAGCTGACCACAAAGTATCAGGAAGAGTCGCAAGTGCGGCCACTGCGTCAGCATGATCTACTCTTTCACTGCCATAGATTCTTGAGATTTGCTTATGCTCCAATACCACTGCGTCATCTGACAGACCAGTGATGCGATAAATTTTGCATTTTGGCGAATACCAGACATCTGGAATCTGAGTGGGCTGCCAACAAGGTTCGTCGAGAGCTCTCCTGACCATTGTTCCCAGCTCCCTGGCCTGATGACCCTCATGGACCGCCAATGTAATGTGAGGCACTGAATCAGGCCCCATTTTGAACCAAGGCCGTTGTTCTTCGGTTAAATTTACTCCTGCAGCGACGCCTTCAGGACCAACATAGATGTTCTGAGAACATATGTTCCAAGTCTGACTCTCAAGTTCAGTCTGGAACTGGTCTCTATAAATTTCGTCCTCGTTCTTATCATAATAGAGGGTGACGTGGTATGGGTCTCGCGGAGGAGAATAGACAGCCAAGGCCATAATCCAAGGTTTCCACAGCTGATAAAGTCTCAAAATGCCTTCATCCACCAACCGACCCCAGTATATATCCGCTGTAGATTGTTCACAGTCTTGCAGCAAATACTGGTTCTTTGAAAAAGTCCCCAGGCAAAAGAACTCTTTTCCTCCTGGAAGTGTCACTGTTAATCCATCAGCTGAACACATGATAGTGGCCCCCAGTTTAATGAGCAAATCCCTGCCCATCAAGTTCACAGGCACATGGGGAGACACCACATAGCTGTGCTTCAATGTCTGTTTTCCCAGCACCGTCAGGGCTGGATTGGTTGTCGGCAGAGTCATTGGAACCCCAGAGAAACCCACAACACTGACCATGTGATTGGAAAGTGTGGCACTGCTTGGTTTTTGTCTCAGCGTTGAGTAAGTCGCTCCAGTGTCCACCAGGAAGGTCAGTTCAGTCCCTTCCACGGTCATCGGCAACAGAGGGTCTGCCATCCCCATGCTGCCGGGTCTCTGTGGGTCCCGTCAGTACAGCTCCTCCTCCCTGCCCCAGTTGGCCAGGGGATACTGAGCCACTGGCGCCATGCCAGGGTTGGGAGCTTGAAGTCCCCTTGTCTGGAATGTCCTGCCTCGCGGCACTCTCTGTACCTGGGGTGGTGGTTGATAACTTATTTCTGGTAGCCATGGCGTAGGACAGTTACGAGCCCAGTGTCCTCGTCCTCCACACCTTCTACACAGATCAGGGTCCAGCATAGGTCCCCCCAGACCACGACCCCTTAGTCCGCCTCCTCTTTGAGATCCACCACGCCCCCTCAACGACCTATTAGCCCCCCAATTCCCCGCGGGTCTTCCTTGCCTTGGTCCATTGGCGGGCCATCGGTCATCAGGATACACGACTGGGTCCAAATCTGGCCAATCAGGCCCCGGCTCCCCCTGAGGCTTTGCCACCAGCATTTTCTTGGCACCTTCTTTACTTTCTTTTTTCTTCTCATTCAATTTTTCTCTTGCCTCAGCCAATTTTAATTTCACCAACTGCCCTTGCGCCTCCTCCAAGTCCTGTTTCTTTTTGGTCACCTCGTCTTTTTCAAGCTCTAACCGATGTATTACATGCCTTTCCCATTTTACCGAATTTGCCACCGCAAAATCTGGATTCTTCTGTAAGTCTGCTCTCACTCGTTCTGGCAAACCAGCTAACACCGCGCATCGGAACCACGCCCGATGTTCTCTTTCCTGTCCTGGATGTTCTCCTGTCTGCACAATCCACTGTTCCTTTGCATGCTCTATAAACTCTCTAGGAGCTTGTTCTGGGCTCCACAATATTCTAGGCATAGTGCCTGAATTAGGGGTCGGGTACTTCTCACGCACTGCGTCAGAGAGAGCATTTCGCACCCTTGCATAGGGGACATCATTCGGTTGACATGTGGTTTCTGCTATCTCTTCCACATCTGCCAGGCCTCCACCCCTGAAGGCCCTTCCACCCATGGCACGAAAATCTCCCAGGGCAAGCTCTTCTCCTTCAGTAAGACTCCCCAGTTTCCTCAGCCACGCAGCTCCTCCCTCTGTAATAGGGGGCAGTTGCTTCATCAGAGCCTCCAAATCTCTGATGTTATAAGGCTGGTATACTGGCTCGCCCCTTAAACCCTGCAGTAGAGGTATTGAGAAGGACTCCTCCTCAGTTTGCAATCCGACACTCTGCTTCCGGTTCTTCTCAAAGATCGACTGTCTTTTATTTTTCAGGCCCTGCAGGGCCTTTCCAGACCGGAGGATTCTCCTCCCTGGGGCACCCCGAACGCTTGGGACAAACCCTTCAATTTTCAGGTTCGACAGTTCTCGGGATTTCCGAGTCTTACCTATTGACGCTGCGAGGTCCTTCTCCAATGCTTCAAGCGTTTGTGCTAATAGGTGTGGTGCTGGCACGCCTTCCGCCTCCCAGTCTCTCAAGGTCTCTTCTAACCTTACCACAGCTTCTCGGTTAGTAGCTATTTTCCCTATTACTTGTCCCTGCCACTGGCCTTCTTCTAGGTCGCCAACCCCTGGCTCCTGACAGGCTTTTTGGCTCGCCTTCGATGGGCTCTGCCGCGGCGACACAGGCATATCTTCATCTGAAGTCCAGTCCTCCTGGGATGCATTTCCCTGCCTAGGCCGTTGCGGTGTCACCTGATCTGCGCTTGTGGAAGCCACAGGTTGAGCTTCTTCAGCTCCTTCTGAGCTGGGGTGAGAGGGCGGGAGGAAAGTCACACCTGGTATAATTATACCCCCACCTGATGCTCCAGCAGCTGACTCGAACTGAGTCCCTTTCGATGTAGCTGCCGCCGACAGGGGTTGCGACACTCCTGTATTGACCCCCTTGGTGTCGCGTACAGGCGTCGATGGTGCATGATCCTCCTGAAAATCCACAACTCCGCCTCTAACGGTTCCTGTTTTCCCTTCCGGTCCCCAAAGAGTGCCACCCTCCAGGGTCAGCACTGGACAGATGTAGGGAGGGGGCGGTGCACCGGGGAGTCCCTTCAAGCTGGGATATAACCTCCCCTCGGCCTGGGCTTCCTCTGCCAGCCCTGGCGTGGGGTCGTTGACCTCGTCTTTCATCCAGGGGGAGACACCTCGGCAGACAATCACATACTTACAGTATGTTTCTCCATCATCTGTTTCTTTTCTGCCTTCACTTTTCTCCCCTTAAAACCCCCCTCAAGTTCCTCCTCAAGATCTTTAATCCTCTTTTCACATTTCTCAGCTCCTAGCTGGAAAACCGAATGCAAAGGTATTTTGTCCTCCATCGTTATCTGTTGATCCTCACATAATTTCTTCACCTCCTTCTCCATGTCTTTACATTGCCGAGCAACCTCCTTGGAAGCTCCTTCATAGGTGATCTTGAGGGCCTTCTTGAGTTGGGCTATCTGGTCCTTGAGTGGCTTATAGTTCTTCTCCCCACTAGGGGTCGCCTTCCCGATCTCAGTCATTTTGTTTTCAGCCATTTTGTTGTTGACCTCACTTACCTTCACCAAAATGGCCGCTACTTAGCTCCACCTCCAAACCTTGCCCTCACCAAAATGGCCACTACTAAGCCCCTCCTTTGGAAGTAGGCTCGGCGTATTTCCCTTCTCAGGCTCAAACGCACCCAACCGGCTTACTGCCCCTTTTCTCTGGGCCGCACCTACACACACACACACTCTCTTCTTTTACTCACAGTTACAGCACCCTCCTTCACAAGACACCAAAACCTCTAAAATCCACTACTTCAATTTAACCACAAAAAACCAACAAAAATTCACACTCACACACCTTCAACAAAGTTTTAACATAAAATAATTCAACTAATCACGACACAGGCACTCCTCCCCAAACGGGAGAAATCCCCTCAAATCAACCAACTCACAATATATAAAACATCCACAAAGACAAACCACACACCTGTACACTCCTGGAACAAGACCGAAAAACATCCAGCAATCACACAGTTTATTGCTTTTATGTAGTCAATCACACCACAAGAAACAGGAGAAAACAACCATATTCACCTTCCTACAGCTCGCAATATGAAACACTTGGAAAGACTAAGATTACCTTTCTACACCCCACAAACAATGTCACCTAGATAGAGAAATAAAACTAAAGAAGAAATTGGAAGAATTAAACAAACAGAAAAAGACTGAGTTGCACAGTTAAACAAATAGAGAAAAACAGTTTTCCTTTAATACTCGATGGGCACATGCGCTGCCCCCCCCCCCTTTGTCTCTTTCTCCTCACACACACACACTGCGGGGTTCACCAAGCCCCCCCCCTTTGCAGCTGCTTGAGACAGAGAGACAGAAACACTTTTCTTTTTTTCTCCACCACACACGAAAGCAAGCCTATACATGCAAGCTTTTAAACAATATAAGCGCTTCTACACCGGTATTTATACACTATTTACATACACGGGCCCGTATAGACATAAACACGCTGCCTGCCAGAACAGCTTATCGTGTTTTATTTCTCTTTTTATTTCTATACCACTTTTCCTGAATTTTTGACTAATTTGAAAGCTCTAAGCCCAGGCTTCACCTTGGTCCACAGAACCAGCCTTGATGATCAATAACCCCGCGTCGGGAACGCCCTCACCGGCCGCGGTCAGATTTCTAAGCCCTAATTAATTTAAAACCGCTCCCCGCAAGTTAACAGGTCGCTCCACGTCCTGCGTCAAGGAATCAACCTCACGCGTTCAGCTTTACTTAAAACTCACTGTCACCCACGTTAATAGTCACGGCCGGGTCTCACCCTTCAGCCAAACAGCACAGTAAAAGGTAATCCTTGATTACCTGGCCTTTAACGGGTGTCCGAAGTCCCGCGGGAGGCCACCCGAGCTACCTGGACACCGCCAGTGGTGACCGCACGTCTGCGATCACCTGTCGCCGCTACACGCTGAACACTGTGCTCTACGGGGTCTCACCCCGGTCTAGGTTAATTTAGTACCTTTGGATAAAAATTATTCAACAGGTGGTACTGACCTTTTATGTCCCGGGTTTTTGTCACTCAGTGGGCCCCCTCCTGGATCCCCCCGTCTTTGGCACCCCCGAGGAGCTCCGCTCCCTCGCAGCGCGTCTTCTTTCCCCCCAAACCGGGTTTTCGGCACCAAAATGTAATGGTTCTTTTTGATTTGGAAGGAAAAGTAAGCGCAGACAGAGTCTCAGGGAGTGTCCAAAAAGTGATTTATTAAACACACACGTATTACACAGTGTGGGAGGCCGGACTCCCCGTTCAGCCCGATACAGAAAGCTTTATAGCCTTTATGACGTCAGAACAATTCCTGGGAGTCATCTTATCAGAACAACAACAACCCTTTCCCAGACTTGAAACCAGATGTTTCCCATCATCAGCGTCTGGGAACATAACAATTGTGTAAGACGAGTGTGCTGTTGTGTAAGATTGTTGGTCTCGGCCACCGAAAGTTCAGCGTCCTCATCTGACTTACTGTGGACCCATCACTATGCTGCATGATGAAGCATAGCATCTAGAATGTGTCATTCTGCGTGCCCTGGCCAATATACTGAGTGGTAAATGATACATGATAATAAGGATGATAACCGGATAATGATAATGGTAAGTGATGCAGACTAATGAAGTAATGATGAAATAATGATTGTGCATGTGAATAATAACATAATAACAGAAAAATAACATTCCTTTACGTGACATTTGTAAGTTCTAATAACATACTTTATTACATCCTCCATTCCTGTAACGTTTTACACTTCTATTGATATCACAGCATGTTGTTGTACACTATATATAATATAATACACTTTTCAATATGCATGAAATGATTTGACTACAAACAGTATGCTATTTTAAACGGTTCTCAAACAGACACTTTTTCCATTTGGATACAAAGTCCCTCCTGCCTATACTGGTACGTAAGTGCTGCTTTTCTTTAAGGGCTTCTTTTATTGCTATATAACTGGCATTCCCTTAGCTGTCCACTCCTTACATCTAATATCTAATTCATTTAGTGTGAAAAGTTATTTTCCAATTAAGGATGTCAAGTTTGTAATCATTTATAATAGTCTGACTTTGTGGGTCCATTTAAGATGGGATTATATAAGAGTGCCTGGGTTTTCTCTCTTCAGGTGTGTTGCACCAACATATCAGCCCTCTGCTCTGCAGTAATCTCTAACGTCGAGTCGACCTTTGTCACCTCTTTTTGTTTATGACATTGACACTGATGAAAATGTCTTTGAGGTCAGGAAAAGGTGGTTAGGAGAACTGATAAGGAAAGGAGAAGAATCCAAAGGACCTTACACTAATCTCCAGCAGTGTAAGCCCAGATGATTGCCATGTTGAAATCACAACGTGCAGAAGATAGACTACGATATGGCTCTTTTAACAAATCACCCTAATGTGTTCTAACCCTGATTCACACAGGTCATGTAAATGAGAATGGTGAAAAATATCCCTTCATCACAAAGATTGGAATTTTTAAGAAGACAAACCATATTCAGCCAGATTTAGTTACAGTCTGCAGCAGCACAAAGCCCTGTTTTGATGTTGGAAAGCTACGGGATTTCCTCAAGTGGCATTGTGTCAATTATGCTACTGAAAGTTGTGAACAGAAGCATTTTACAAACTGGCCTCATGGAATATGTATTTCTATGAGTTTTCCATTCAGGAGGGGAATATTTAAAAAGTCTTTGGCACACAATTTACCACAAATTAGTTCCAAAAAAATCCTATCTTGTGTCTGCTGTGGTTGCAATAGTTGCTACATGGAGTGAATATGTTTTTCTTTATTATGTTGATTGTTTTCATAAATGGTCAGATGGTCCATTGCAATGAATTGTGGGATGGCATGTTGTTCTTTCCTTTCATAAAGGACGGTCCCAGTGTATCCTATGCTAGAGTGGGCTGATCATTACTTCTGCCTACCTGCAAAATTTAAATCCAACTCTTCTCATCCTTCGCTGTCAGATTGTTGCACTACCTTGATGGTTGCATCGTTTGGCTGCACGCTTTTCATTTTTGGGTTTGAGTTTACCGCCTCTCTCACCTTGCCTTTTGCTCCTTCTCCAGATTCATGCCTAGCTGAGCAAACGTGTTTCATGCCCATCAGCATAACCTACCTTTGTTCAGAGTTACTTGCTGGAGAGCAATATGGGGATCATTCTGGGATTAGCCCAGTGAGTCACGTTGATTGCAGAGGTTCGATTTGGATACTTTTTGAAAAAGAACCCATTACATAACAGTCACGACTGTGGTTAATGCTTTTGTGTCATTTCACCTTGTTACACAGGAGGTAAGATTAAATTGAGTCTAGTTCGCCCACAAACACCAGTGTAAATGGGGATAGGGGTGTGGTGATGTGACAGTTGGCATACAACACAAAAAATGTGGTGAAACCAAACCAGGCTTAAGATCTCAGAGGGAATTAATTCTGTTTTAGAGTTGTCCAGAATGAGGAACTGAGTCCTGCAATCCTTCGAAGGATTCTTTGCCACTGTAGGAGAAGGAAAAAAATGGAAATACTGAGGTTTTTTTGTCACAATTGCAGATGATGAAAACGTGACAACCTTAAAATTTGATTCATACATAGTGCAGGGGGAGGGGGATTTTCAGCTTTGGCAGGAATGAGGTAGGAATGCTTATGTTAGAAGAACGTAAAAGGGTAAAAACATAGGTTAACCTCTTTTTTTATTCTTCCTGTGCTCACAGCCAGAGCTGGGACCATAGCTGGGGTACCTGCTGTCTTTCACTTCATACAAAGCCAAAAGTAGAAAAACTGTCACAATCTGAGTGTTTGGAGCCGTCTGAGACTCTTTGTAACAACATGTACTGTGTGATGAAGCATGTAATTAAGGCTGGATCAGGTGACCCTTAATGGTTGCTACTATAGGCTTAGGCTGCTGGGAGCTTCCCATGATGCACCGTTTCTTCTTCACTCACTTTTTTTTTTACATCACTCTGCATTGGAACATTAGTAGATGATAGAGCATCACATTCAATCTGCAATTTTTCTACATAGATTGGAAAAAAATGGCACTTTGTATTTTTATATAAGAATATGGTTAGAATTTATTTCTGTTAAGCCATAATGGAATACACTGACTTCTCTCTTACATGATGGTGGATGGGTCCGATTTTTTATTTTTTAAGTTTCTGCCTGCTTGATTAATCTAAACTAGAGGGTAGGAATGACAATTATTATTAAAAGTGAAAAACCTTTAAATCTATAAGTGAAACGAAAAAGAGAAAAGGCATGAGATGACTGTGTAGTAGATGAAGTGAAAGAAAAAGAGAGCTCTTGTTCTGAGACAGTCACCTCTGCTCCGAGAAACCAAATTTTCCCCCTCTGATGTCTGCCTACATCCATCACTCTCATGCTCCTCCTCTCCTTGCCTTCCCTGCTCTGAGAGTCTGTACTCTCTCTGATAAATGAGAGGAGCCCTGGTTGAATCTATTAACAGTGTGTAATGCCGCTCAGTCTGCAAATAGCCCACACTGTCCAGACCTACTTTACACTTCTCAAGGTAGCGGTGGCCTATTAGGCCAAGTTTGGGCTGTGCCATGTTGTCTCTTGTTGGGTAGCTGTTTCTGTAACTCCCTCTCTCCTTTTTTTTGCCTTGTGCCTTTTTCTGCCCTTCTGCCTCCCACCACGACTTTCAGTTCCTCCTCCCCAGTTGTCTTCCTCTCCTTTTTGTGGCAGTTTTTCCTCTCTCTCTTCTCGAGCTATCCTTGGCCCTATTAGTGGTGGCCAAATCAGGAGAGTAATCGACCTGAAAATGGCATCAATCAAAGAATGTACTTGCACCTTCACAACCTCATTTACTTTACTTTTTTAGAAGCTGGTCTTTCTTTGCAGTCTATTATTCACTCTCAGAGGGGAATATCACATTTTACTGTAGAAACATTTCCAAGGGTTTGTAGCTGAACACAGCCACAAGTGGCAATTATTAGATGATGCCACATTACAGTCCCCTTAATTTCCCAAGATGCTTTGACTCAGACTCCATAGAAGCCATAACTGACGGTGGAGCTGATTACCCAGCCCACCAGAGTTCTAGTCATGGGTTTGGCAGTGGGTGGCTGCAAGGCGAGCGGGATGAGGTCATTGGAAGAGTAAAAGGTAGGCTGTACCCCATACAAGCCTTGTGTCCTTAATAACAAGTTTTGTGAGTCTATTAAGGTCATTAACCTTGAATACTTTGAATAATCTCCAATTGAAACACTAACTGGCAAAGCAGCCCTTTGATTTGTCTGTCTGAACCCTTTTTTTTTTTATTTTGCAACTGAATCCACAAACAAAACAGCAAATTGTTATTTATATTTCAAATATTGCTCTTTGCTGTTCTTAACCACATGGCTTCAGGTTTAGATCATGAACTTGTCTTCAGATTTAGTTATAATCAAAAGGGTACCAGCTAACAGTTCCTTTAGGCTAGCAATTATTGTTCTTAAACTCTGATAGTTTATGACATTCAAAAGTAGAGAGGTGGAGATGGTGATGTAATCTCCCTCAATGGGCAACAATTATTTGTTTCAGCCTTGATGTTATTTGGCAACTTCAGAAGTGCTTTTGTTTATGGGTTGTGACAGGAACAAATTAGTGGAAAAATTGTTTTGCATGGGAAGTTTCTGAGTGTGTTACTGGTGTTTATATTTGTTTGTATTTGGGCAAACAGTTTGGATGTGACTGTTTCTGATCAATGATTTGGAAAGATAATACTGCAGAGATCTAAACACTCTGGGAGTGAACGGTCACCCGTAAATGCCCCACACTGATCAAATAGTTCAAAGTCAAAATGAAAACTCATAATCCTGTTATGCATTATGTCCCGTTCACTACAAAGACAACTGTAAAAATCTGCTCTGTTTATGCACAGTTGTTGAAAAGTTGAAAAGCACAAAATGTGTTACAATGACTAAAACTTTAACATTATCATCAAGTCAAACTTAAACAAAGAAAACCTTGTTAAATGTTTCAAATTTTATGGATGTCAACAAAACCAGGTTAAAGTGAGCTCGACTGATACTATGCTAATTAAATGTCTATTGGCTTCATTTATTGATAAAAGGCACCAAACCAAAAAAATAAAAAATAGATATTTGCGCAAATGTAGGCAAAACATGATTTGAAGCAACAGTGTCAGCACACTGTCACTATCAGCACAAACAGGAAGTTCTGTTTGTGCTCTTCTGCCAGTTTGACTGTCAGACAAACATCAACCACACTAAACTGAAATCAGATTGCTAATGACCTCTCTCAGAGAGGATGCAAAAAGAAGCTAGCTAGTCCCAATTCATAGGCCACATCCTTGGGAGGACCCGGCCTTCACGGCTGTTGGTCCTTCGAAGAGCGAGAAGGCCGGAAGTGCGAGGCTGTAAAATTGGACGGTCTAGCCTTCAGATTTGTGTCACCATCTCGGTGGAGTAAACTCAGCCATCTACTCCTAATGCATAACAGGACACTGGAGTAAACTCTCGACCATCTCACACTTCTGTTTAATCAGTTTTCTGTTTGACATTTATTCAGCTGTGTGAAAACTAGAACTTTAATGTCAGCCAAACTGATTTACTCAGGAACAAATAAAACTGTTCTCCTCCCGGTCAGCTATCGAGCGGGTGGGTAACAGATGTCTCCGAAAACGTTGGAGCACTTTTGCAAATATGGTAAATGGCCTGTATAATATGTGATGTCTTGATAAACCAAGCAGATATTTGAAGTTTACACAGCTACATTCTCGCCTGAAAATATCTTAAATGTTTATTTTGTGACCCTGAAAGAGTAATGAGAGTAATATTAAAACTTAGTAGCGGCCGCCATTGTTGGAAACTGGAATTGGCTGGGCCGCGCTACAAATTCTGGGATAGGTTGGGCCACGAAGGACACACCCGACCCATCCTTCAAATCTGGGGAAAAGGAGGACGCATTTGTCAGCCTTCGTCACCTGGCTGTGACGTAATCGGCTTTCAAATGCGGCCTCAGAAGAATGCGGCCTCGGTTTGGGGGCACAGCTGCAGGAAGAGCTGCTCACACCTCCATTCTCATGAAGGCTGGTTTTAAAATTCTGACATGATGACAGTAAAAAGCTTCACAAAGAGGATTTCACTAACTGACAAAGAACATCACGAAAAACTAATCACTAAATCCAACACAAAAAATAATAAGATAAATATTTGCATACGTTATACTTAAAAGTACTTAAAGGACAAATACTCAAAGTCATTTTAGTCGTAGAGTTTAGAGTTTACGAACTGTTACCAAGAGCATGTTTATCTTTTTTGTAACATTCACTGCAATCTGCACAGTGAAGTCATCCTCCAGGGTGAGGAAATCGACTAAAAAAAACAACCCTTAATTGATGAGATCATGTGACTGGGGGGTGGGGTGGGGGTGAGAATTGCAAGACAATTGTCATCCACCCTTCATTTGTTCTTGGCGGAGTTTTTCTCTTTCCTGGAAGGTCGTTGTTTTTTGAAAAGGGGAGAGCAGGCAAATTTTAAAATCATGTATGATTGATCTTTTTTTTGTTTGTTGTTTTTTTACAGCTGATGCTGGAACTAACTTACAATGGTTTATTCTGTAAAAGTGGGCCTTCCTCACTCTTTTAACTGTTACCCAAAATACTTCTTTAATGTGAATGGGAGTCATTTTTTTGCTCGTTCTCAGCTCCACTCTGCAAACTGTCAACATAAAGGAATTTTTCAACATGCCTGCTTACCTGAAAGTCATGGATATCAGTAACTATTTATCTAACAACATTCTGTTTTCAGTGTTCTGTGTTAATGGAGCCCTAGGTCTCCATTACAACCCCCGTGTTGTTGGAATGAATAATGTCAACGCGAAGGAGGTGTTATTGCCTTTGAGACCAAACAGAGAACAGTGTTAGAAAGAAGTTAATAAGGTATAATTTGGTACCTGAGATACATTCACTTACCTTCTGAATTAAAGTCAAATAAAGCCTTTTCTTCATGGTGCTGTATTTTGAGGAAAAAAAGTGGAATTACCTCACTGAACAGGCAGGCCGTCTTTCACTGAATACGTAACTAAATATGGGCATTGTTGCTGCACTGTGGGGAGGTCTGGAACATGCAGAGGGAAAATAAAATTCATATCTATCCTCTTTCATATTGAATGCATAGTGTAATTCATACCAAGCGGCTACCAAGACTTCCTTGAGGCTAAACTCTCACTGAAGCCTGTGTGGCTGATCTCTTGATCACACAATGCCATGTAGGAACAATGCCATGTTGCAACTCCGGCAGGGCTTTTTATGAAGGCCAGGGCAAATGTGATGCAATCAGCTGCTCTACTTTGGCATTCACATGGCAGCCAAGAGGAGCCGAGAGAATGTTAGGCCTCGACACTGCTAAACGTTTCATTTACCATCAACTGAGCTGATACGCTTATGAAAATGCATGCAACAACATCACAGGGAAAAGAAACAAGCAGTGTGAAGGACTGCTGAGATTTAGCAGCAGAAGAAAAAACTGACTTTTACGGTGGAAGGAAGAGAAATGAAGTAGAAGGCAAAAAAAAAATAAGAAAAGGCAAACAAGCGTTAGAATAGAGGAGCTCTCGTGAAGGGAAGAGACAAAGATTGAGGCAGACGTAAAGACAGAAAAAGAACAGTGGGATGCTGCTGTTACCCTGGTAATCTCACTACAGAGGTAGCTTGATTTGTGAAAATGGAACTTTAAAAATGGTGACAACTTGACAGTAGCCTGGGGTAAGCGGTATGGGATAGCCACACTCGGGGAAAAAAGCGTCCTTTTTTCCTCCTCCTTGGATCAAAAAGGGAAGACCTGCTAATCACTTATATAACCCAGCAGCACTGAGCAAACGCCTGACACAGAGAGACACGGGATGTCCAGATCTAGAAGAGAGCCAAATACTGAGCTACAATTGAGGTAAATTGCCTACAAAAACTGTCAAGTCGACTCCGTCTGCTATTGTTTCCATTTCCTTCTTTGTAACTTGAAAGCATACAATGCACAAATGCTAACAGAGGCTTCGGTGTAATTGGGTTCTGGCCCCGTATAATCATGTAATTGGACTGCCCTCTGGTGTGTTCCTAACCCTTCACTTTTCCAATCTAACCACTGACCCAAAAACACACTTTCCATTCCACGTGGTAACGTTTTCGAATCTGCCAAACATAGCAAATTGTTAGGTCAATAGCTAAGTTAACCCCGGCAACCCAGAGGACATGTGTCTTCATCCAAAAACACACGCCTTCTCTCTTGGAATCATAACTTGCTCTTTGACGAGAAGAGCGCAGTTAGTTTCTCAACTGAGAATACATTTAGAGAAGACATTTTCAAAAAGTACTAATGTCACCGTGAAATGGATTTGTTTTCTTCAGAATTGAAGATAATGGAGTTGATTTTCTGTGTATGTGTGGTTACAGAGGAAACCTGAGGATGTGAATATATTCATACAGTGGGCTTAACTGTAGCCCAGTGATAACTCCTTAGGATTTGGTTTATATGATTCAGCTTCTTAGTACAATATTAGTATTGTAATGTTTCTTACACGCCTCCTTAGTTCAGGGTTTTTTTTTCCTGTTTTTTTTTTTTACAGTGCAGAAAAATAGCAAATGTGTTAAAATTAAAAAGAAAGTGTTGCCAAAATGTAAACAAGCAGAATATGTTTCAGATTCTGTTTGCACATCCTTCATACCCTTCATCATCTCAACAAGCTTCACAAATCTGTCACCCGGAGCGCTTCCAGTCGTGAAGGTGTTCCCATATATATACATATACATATATATCATTGCTAATATATATTTTGTAATATATCTATATTATGGCTAAAGCACTTTCTGGATGGATGCAAACTGCATTTCGTTGTCTGTACTTGTGACATGCTCAGTAACAATAAAGTTGAATTCTAATTCTATTATCCTAAGCTCCTGTTCACTGGGCTTTCTTCTCTCTTCAGTCCATTTCATTCCACACCATCTCACAGGTCATGTGATTGTGGAGATCACGCAATCACGCTATTTCCCTTAGCAAGGCTTGTTGCTGAAAATGATAATGATCATCTGAACAAATTCAAATCAGATGCCATATGGTTAAAATGTTGTGGCTACGTTTTGCCTTGAATTTTGATTCTGAATAAACCATTAATCAGAAAATGTTGAATTTTGGGCATATCTAGCCTGTGGCTCTCCTACAGATAACTGATGTGTCAACTACTTAAGTGGTAAAGCACTAATGTAGGGTTCAAATCTGTCCTCTGTCAGAAATGTTAGTCTTTTCTTATCACGTTTTAATTCTAAAACAGCACACAATAATGTTTTTTTTTTTTTTTGGGGGGGGGGCTTCAAAGCTTCTTACTGCAATGATGAGCTGTTGAACAATGCTAGTTATTCAGCAATTAAGTGAAGCTGTAAGTAACCAGATTTCATGTGATGAAAACCAAAGATGTCAGGTGTCTTTTTTAAAAATCCAGCTCAGATTTGTTGGATGACATCATCCATTCACAAAACACAATCCTATAAATGCCAAAATTTGAACCGAGTCAAGGGCTGATTGGTTTATTCCAGTATGAGTCAATCAGCTCCATCTGGAGGCGTGCTTAACCAGTTCTATTAATGGATTATGAATCTGTGTTTGAGCTTAGTCATCAATGATTTGTCACTGTTCCATACTCAGTGTATACTGTGTCTTCAACTTTACCAATGTAGTAAACATGACAGAAAGGGTGGGAAGGTTATTAACCCAAGAAAGTGTCAAACGAATGTTCTCAATTGAACACAGCGTGAACACTAATGTCACAAGGATAGCAATGCAATGGCTTCAATTAGCATACAAATACACGATAGGCATCCCTCCATTTAAATTAAGTATCGGCAATTATAGCTTCCTAACTGGAGGACATTTTTGACCCTCTAAACTTATGTGGGAACAATTAATTAAGAAAGATTTGACTTAGCTGTGACCGCGAGTGTCTCAGTTATTAATGCTAAATGGTTTTTGTCTTTCAAATTTTAATTGAAAATGTGGAATTGCCCAAGTTTCTAATTGTCGTGCTTGTATTCTCATTACAAGCCTGTGTGTGATCTGGAAATAGATTGTACTACGAGATTCTCATAACATCATTTCTGTACTATATTAACATTGGTGGTAAGTGTATCTGTCAATGTTACATCTTAGTTTATGTAAAGAAAAAAATATCCAGTGTTAATGTGAATTTATATTTATAACACACTTCCTAAACTCTCTGAGATAAACATATATGGTGTGATATTCACACATATGTATGTATGTATATATTTTGTATACATGATATCCATTTTAAATTAATATCAAAAGATGTAACTGTCTCTCATCTAAAATAGCCTATAAGGACGAAGAACTCATTCGACTTTTCATTAAACTGCTCGTCTCAGTTTAACAGACAGGATTATAATCACATTGTGAATCCTAATTATGATTAAAAACTGTTCAAAATAGTAAAGATATACATTAAAGTAAAGTAGTTTTTTTGTATCAAGCTGCACAAAATTAAAACGTTAAACAGCCCTTTTCACATATGAAAATATCATGAGAGCTAACATGTTAGCAAAAACCTTCCAAGAATAAACTGGGCGCAGTAAAGAAGTTTTGCTATACAATATGAATTATGCATTTGGAGTATTTTTGTATTATGGTCTCATTTGGAGCTCAGTTTCAACGTTCACTCACGTGTAGCACTTGCTCAGTAAATAACTTAAAATGCTATCTGACTTCCTTCATTAAGTAGCTAACTTGTCACATGATATTTCGAGCTGCCAGTTACTTGCGAGTGGGTTGCTAGTTAACAACTGTCTGTCAACATTGCTAAGTGTCAAAATGTTTTAGCTTAAACCAAAGAGAAGAAAAATAGAGTGCTTATAATAATCTTTGGCGCCCCCTCCCCCAACTACACCCTAAAATAGGCTAAAACCTAAATATTATGCCTTAATAAACTCATTTTCTATTTATGCCCTTGCTACCCTACAGATGTCCCAATATTGCCCCAAAAACACAGAACATCTAAAGATCAGGTGAATGGGTGTCTCATGAACTCTTTCAAAACCCAACTAGATAAAAACCAAAACAGCAAGTGAATGTCATACTAAACATATTTGGAAATAAAACCAACCTGATGGTTTAAGTTTAACCTGCACCTGTTTTTAGGTTCATTCATACAAGACTCCGCTCTCTCTTTAGTCTTTAGTTTATTAAGTGCTTTAAAAAAGGGCAGGGAAAATAGAAGGGAAAACAGAGGATAGATGATATTTAAAGCTAGGGCAGTTTTTAAACTAAAATGAAATGTGAGGGATACATTACACAAAAACACTGCTAAAACTGAGAAAGCAAGCCAGTAAATATGAAACTATTTTCTTGCAGTTTATCAGGCTCCATCTCATCCGATCTCTAGCATCTTCTGTCACACCAACCTCATACGTGTCCTCCTTCACTACATCCAGCGACTGCGTAACGCTCCCGCCCACACACCCGCTGGACATGACCGCAAACACACCCCCCTACACTTTTTACGTAGCCCGGCTGCTCGAGTTTTTTTGCTGGTTTACCGCGACTGACGACTCGTTTATTTAAGGTAAATACAACCATGTCACTGTTATAAAAAAGACGCACAGCTTATCATCTTATAGTTCTAAAATCGCTCTGTTGTTAATTCGTTAGCTAGATTAGCCGCTAGCATATGCACTGTGTTAGAGGCTTGTTGCTAGCTAGTTAGCGATGCTACACACCTGCTACTCTAATAGTCTGTGTTATTGAAGGATTCAGCACTTCTTGTGTTTTTTTTTATCCATTTTTAGACAGCGACGAGATCAGCTGCACACTCTACAGAGGCCCAGAGTTACTGTTAATATCAAAAATATAATGCTGTCCTTTGAGATTTTAACATAAGACTGAGTGTAATGGATCTAAAACTGTTTAAATCTCTACAGCCTGGTAACATGGAGACTTTAAAAACATCAGCAGAACGTTTCAGTAGTGTAGTCTAATTTGTTCTTTTCATTTAATAATACAGTCCATATTATATCAACAGCTACATTCACCCTGGAGAGAAACTAGTGAGGGAGACCATCAGGACCAAGCTGGGTTTCCTGGGTCCAGAGGTTTGGAGAAACTTCTTCCCTTTCTTTCATCACAGCTGTCCTGTGCCATAAGTTCTGTTAATCCGCTGTAAGAGGCATCATTTAAGAAACAACAGGAAGACTGAAGCTCATGGCATTGATCAAGCAGGACTCATGATCTTCACCAGCAGCTCCCTCACAGGGAAATCTTCAGCACTCCTCCGTAGGCCCGCCCCAGGAGATAGATAAACCCAGCATTTCATCAACACTGTGATGAGACCTTTGGTTTGTGTAATGTAATAAATAATCAGATACTCCCCAGAGGCTCCGGACTTTTACATAAAGATATTATATTCAGTCCTGTAGAAAGTTATATATTTAAAAATATGTGATCCTCTCTGGTTACTCTGGTATGAATAACTCTGAATCACTTCATGGTAAATAACACACTATCTGCAAAAAACTGTGAAAGAATTCCAGATGACAAGTTTGTAGTTCAACATACAAGTGACGACCTTTGACCTTCATCAGGTTTTATTTAATTGTGTTAGAGAAAATCTCATATGCTCTTCGTGCAGCTGAGTACATCAAGTGTTTAAAACGGAAGCTGTGCAGGTCTGAGATCAGCAGCGTTGTGAAACACCAAACTGAGGTCCTGTTAATGCTGATATATAGTGACACAGTTACATGAGTGATTAATCCTTTTGTTTTTTTGTCTTTAACTTTATCAATAAAACAGCTGCAGCTTTCACTACAGCACGTGTGGTACTTTAACCTTTGTACTGTTTCCATCAGTTCATTTTGCAGTTAACATGTGAACATGTTGGATGATTTGTCTGCTGTCACTGGGTGGTGCTGAGGACTGAATCGGAGGGCAGCTCCTGTAATCACAAAGACAACAGAACCATCAAACTCAGATATAAATTTTATCCCTCAATATTGAAATAAAGCTGATTCTTCTGTCCTCACACACTCAGGATCTGAAGTTCTTCTCTTACATTTTTTTCAGTATTACAGTACACTAATCCATAGTTCCTGATTAATGATGAGTTACTGAAGTACAAGCTTTAAAAAAAAATGGTTACTGTCTTTACAGATGTGGCAAGAGACTGAAAACATGCTGTTGTTTGCACATATTTAATATTCAGCTCTGCACAGGAGCTGAAGCAGGGTGCAGCCTGTTGCTTTTACAGTATAATACTTGTAATAAAAGTACAGTAACAGTAATTAGTGACTGAGCAGCCCGGGGCGTTTCTCTTGATTTCTTTAGTAAATTCATTCACCTGCACAGATTAGCTAAACGAACCCTGACAGCCGAGTGCTCATCTTAGCTAGCTAGGTCTCAGGAGCTAGCTAAGGACGGTAGTTAAGGATTAGCTTACAAACACGTTTAACTTACCGAAAAAGTGCAGCGGGGCCTCGGGTCCTTCTGTCGGGTAGTCCAGTTTACTGAAGAACACCTCAGGCTGTCAGGTTAAAACACTCGGTCGTGTTTTCGTAGCGTAAACGTTGGTCCTCCTCTCAGAGCCTACGCTGTATCTGCTATTCGCGAACAGAGATACGCAAGTTTCTCCGTGACTGCAGCTGTCAGTCAAAGCTCTTATGATGACGTTTCACCCCAATTTAACATCACCGCGGTAGGAATTAGAATCAAACTTATGGGAAAGGAGACCCCTTGAACATCAATCAGCGTGATGAGAACTATTGAAAACAAAAGAAAGAATCTTTGGAAAAAAATTATCTAAGGAGAATAAATTTATTTTAGTCTGACCCCAGTCCCATCCGCTAACATGGAGGAGGTGGGGTTTATGACCTATACTGCAGCCAGACACCAGGGGGCGATAGAGACATTTTGGCTTCATTTTTGGGGACCTGTCGCGTCGTCCATGTTTTCTACAGTCAATGGTCTTGCTACTGTCCCTCTGTCACATATCACTCCTGACACTATATGCAGCAGAAAAAAAAGAAACTCAGCACCAACTACTATATGGTACAGTAAAGTCACACTACATACACCGCATAACATTATGAGTACTGACAGATGACAAGAGAATAGCACTGACTGTCCTTTTGATATGTCAGAATGGGGCTGCAAACCTGCAAACCAGTTAGGGTGCCCATCCTCACCCCAGTCCACTGCTGAAAGCACCAGCAATAAACATAAGAGCCTTGGAAGAAGGTTGGAAGGGTCCTGCTGTCCATGTGGATGTTACTTTGACCACCTACCTGCTGTAGACCTCAATTCAATTCAGTTTTATTTACACAGCACCAAATCACAACAACAGTCACCTCAAGGCACTTTATATTGTAAGGTAGACCCTACAATAATAGATACAGAGATAACCAATCATATGACCCCCTATGAGCAAGCACTTTGGCGACAGTGGGAAGGAAAAACTCCCTTTTAACAGGAAGAAACCTCCGGCAGAACAAGGCTCAGGGAGGGGCGGGGCCATCTGCTGTGATTGGTTGAAGGAAGACAGGATAAAAGTCGCCGTTTCCATGAAACACCCTTTCATGGAAACAGCATTCCCTGTTCCCTGCGGGCCCTTTCAGAGGATTTTGCTACAAAAGCAAAGACTGTTTAGGAATGGTTTGTTTGAGGTGTTGACTTGGCCTCCACATTTAGATCCATTGACAAATTACAGGACTTGTTGCTAACATCTTGTTGCCAGCTACCACAGCACAGCTTCAGGGATCTACTGGAGTCTTGCAAATAATCTTAACACAAGGAGTCAGCAACGCCGTTTTATCAATAAGGTCAAAAAGAGGTCAAAAACAAAAAAGGAAGCAACTACCAAACAAACAAAAAAAACTCCACACCACGAGGAGGCGCTGTCGAGGGCCCACAGGCCCAACTACTCACTTAATGGCACGGGCAGGACAAACACACAATGGGACCTTTCCAACAGTGACAGGAAAAAACCACACAGTTCTTCCCCAGCCTATATAATCTCAGAGAGGTGATGGCTGACTGGGTCCAGCTGCCAGACGAGGGTAATGAACAGAAGTTGTGTCCTGGAGAGAGGGCAGAGTGAAAGAATGACAGAGGGGTGGGAGGAGCAAGAGAGGAGGAGGCGCGGAGAAGAACACCACACCCACATAAGAGCTGTGTCCCAAAACCTAGGCTGCATCCTTCGGCGGACCCGGTCTACATGGGCCGGGTCCTTTGAAGGCTGAGAAGGCCGCAAGTGTGAGGCTGTGAAATGGGACGGTTTAGCCTTCAGATATCTGTCACCGCTGTCTCGGTGGAGTTTAATAAACTCAGCTGTCTTCTCCTCGCTATCTAAAATATAACAGGACACTGGAGTAAACTCTCGACCGTCTCACACTTCTGTTTAATCAGTTTTCTGTTTGACGTTTATTCAGCTGTGTGAAAACCAAGGAGGAACCCACCTGATGGATTAATAAAGTTTTATTTAATCTAATCTCATAACTTTGATCACATCCAAACCGATTTACTCAGAAACAAGTAAAACACTGAAAAAAGACCCAGAAAGATTAATGAGAGTAATATTAAAACTTAGTAGTGGCCGCCATTGTTGGAAACTGGAATTGGCTGGGCTGCGCTATGAATTCTGGGATTTGGTGGGCAACGAAGGACACACCCAACCCATCCTTCAAATCTGGGGAAAAGGAGGTGTGTCATAAGCAGTCCCATGATGGGCACCTGTGATTTTAACATGCGTTAATACAAAAACAGATCTGTAATGAGTCAAAGTTATTGTTGTTGTTTCTCAGTTTCACATAACAAAAACAGAAAAAGAAAGAAAAAAGAGAAATTTATACTATTTACATAAAATAAAGAGCTGCATGTCTTCAAGATGAAGAGATGCAAAGAGGGCAAACAGTAGGCACGGATATTATTGTGTATTTTAATATAAAGTAAGCAGTAAACTTACTGATTAAATAGTCTGGGTCTTATTTGTTTAACATTGTGGTAACGATCTGTTGAAGCTATATTGCTGTACATAGCACCTTTAACATCTCTTGAAAACAGCACAGAAACATGTCTGAGTGTTTTATCAGTGTCTCGACACATTATTCAAGGTCTGCTAGCTCACTTTGCAGTCTGCTTTAATTGGTTGGCACCGTCTAGGCACAGCCTCTTTCTTTCTTTCCTCATTTTCTGTTTGAAGTCTGCTAATTTCTCCGAGGAGCTGACTGCGACTGAGTGTCTGTTCTTTCAAATCATCTCTTCTTTAAATATTCCTACTTTAGCTTCTGCCTTAAACATTTTTTCTCCATTGTGTCTCTGTTGCTTTCTTTCTTCTATTTTAGCTCTATAGACTAATTATGACTGCTCTGCTAACTTCATATGTTAGCCAGTGGGTTGCATTTCGATGACTGAGCAGGAAGCAGCAAAAGAAAGAAGAAGCTATTTAAAGTGACAGAGCAGCAGAGTGACACACAGATGAGAGGAGAGGGGACAAAGAAGTGAGAAAGCTGAAGAGTTGTATTAAAAGAGATGAAAAGTGATTTACTGGTTCAGAGACTGTATCTCGTCTGCTCATGGGGAAACGGCTTCGTTCTGCTTATACTGTGTGTGTGTGTCTTTGAGAATATGACCATGTTTGTGTATACTTACTCATATGCATATGCTTTCTGGTTTCTTTTTGTGTGTGTTTACGAGACCAAGATCTTGCTAATCAGTGTTGTTTGGGACTTGCAGTGAGAGATATTCATCGGGTTTTTGCTCTAATTATCTCCGTGGTGATTTTCACCAAGTGATTCAGGTTTGCTGTTTGGTGTGTTGCATGTGTGTGTGTGTGGCAGCTTTGCTGGTGTTTTTCTTTGCTTTAACTTTTTTTTTTCTTTCTTTGTTTTGTTTTTGATTAATGAGATTCCAACCAGCTCTGTCTGGACAAAAGAAGCTCCTAAAACAAAGAACTCCATGGAGATTAGAAAGCAAGCAACAGGAGAAGAAGATGGTAGCCAGACAGAGGACACCTCTCATTGAAAGCTTGATAATCTGAAGTGTAATTCATCATTGCGATTATATTAACCCTAACATATAAGAATATGTACTTTTAAAAGTCTTGGCAGAGATTCTAAATGATATGTTTGAAAAACTATTAAAATGTGTCTCAAAAAACATTAGGGTTCAGCTTTAGGGTAGAGCTATCACTTAGACCTTACAAACGCTCAAATGAAGACCTCATTTATTATATTATATCTATTATTTTCTCAAAAAATTTGCTTTTTAAAATCAGCAACCTCCAGTTTAAAATGTAGTTCAGAAAATACCAAAAACTGAACTTCCTTAGTGGCCGTTTCAGGGTGATTCTGAAAGACCATCATGTTTATACACAACATCATGCATTGATTAGTCCAGTCCAGCTTTAAGCCTTGAATTGAGCATTTTGCTATGGCCATGTTGAAGCTTTGAAACTCGACATGATCACAGAAGGAACTCAGTGGGATACTGAAGCACAAATTGCACACTTACCACGTGCAGCAGAGGTGAGCCCAACCTAAAGCTAAAGCTTTGGCCACGCTTTTGACCATCATGGGGATCATAGTATACACAACAAACATCATTAAGTCAACAAAATCTTAAAATGATCAGATAACACTTGTCACTTACATGGTAACTTAACTGGCCTTGGTTTGCAACATTAAAAACAAAACATTTTTAAAAAGTAACAGTAAGATAGAAAAACAGTAAGAAAGTCTTGTAATGCCCCCCAGTAACAAGACTAGAGCCCAGTTTGGTTTTATTTCAAATTAGGTAACCATAATCCCATCCCATGCCTCCTTTAGCAAACATTTTTTTACTTTACCATCATCATGGAGTATTGCGTGTAGAATTTTGTGTTGAAAAATTAAGTTAATCGACTTTGGAATAAGCCTGTAAAAAGGCAACATGTGGAGCCAGTGGAGTCCTTCTTTTTCGATGCACTGTACACCTAAAAAAGCAAAAACAAACAAACCCAAAAACCTGAAACCAAACATAACTTACCAGATTCATGAAAAGACCTGTGTCCATGCAACTAAGACCAAAAGCCCACTAAGTTGATGGAAAATAAAAACAGCATTATCTTAAGAGCCTGGATTATACTTAAGCTTATATGGATCTGTTTGCCTAAGACCTTAAGAAAACTTTAATTTCATAATATGCTGTTCCACATAATCCCATGCTCAAGTCCAGCTTGTAAAAACCTTTGAGCTGACTAAAAAAGAGAAACAGAAGCTTGAAGGCGAGACAGAAAATGGCTAAAGAGAAAGTAAATGAAGTGAAAAGGGGTCAAACACATGGTGATTATTTCAGAACGTCTCATTCCTCCTGTAAGCAACACAACACCCTGATCTTAAACAGCAATTACTTTTGGTCATTAAAGTCTGCTGCTGTTGTCTTAAATGTTTAGTGTTCATTAATAAGGACATGAAACACACATGGAGGCTAATGTACATGTTGGAGCCCTGCTCTCAAACGCTGACATGCATGTAGCAATGTGTGTGAAGCTGCATTTAAGAAATAAGTGCTTAAAAGTAAAATTGTAAAAACATGTTTAGTGGTATTTTCTATCAGTACGGAGCATGAGGTCATGTGGTTGGTTGGAGTCAGCAGACATACATTAGTTTATATTAGCTAACTGTTGACAGGAAAATAAGTTGGTTTCTTTGTCGGGGGGGTCTTACTGTGAAGATAAGAAGTTCTTTTAGATTTTAGGCAGGACCTGTATGTTCTTCATCACGTCACTGACCACTCTCACTCAGAGTCAGAATACAAAAGCTCCTTTGGTCCCACGACTGGTAACATTTTAATGGAAGTCCATCTATAATTTGGGGGGAATGAATTATGTACCACTACAAATAGGGATGGGTATCAAAAACCAGTTCTTGTTGAGAACCGGTTCCCACTGTTTCAATTCCTTGGAATTGTTTGCCATTTTTGCAAACAATTCCCTTATCAATTCCAGTCGCCCCGAATGACATCACCACATTGCGGAGCGTCATTTACCTGTCAGGAAACACGGCGCCTAAGCGGCTCAAACGCTCAAAAGTTTGGTTATACTTTATGAGAACGGATGACAACAGGGCAACTTGCAATACTTGCAAAGTAGATTATTCATTCAAGGGAGGAAACACTACAAATATGCAAAAGCATTTGCTCACAAAACACGCGATGACATTAAATGAATGAACGGACTCAACCCAGCAGCAGCGGTAACGTTTGCACGTCCTCTCCTGTTAATGCGGCAGGTAAATAATCAACTAACAGTGCATGTTATGTTAGCGCGATCTGCCTTATTACAAAACCTGCCATTACTGTGCATTTAGGTGACCATGATGAGAGAGACAGAGTCTGGCTGGCTCAGATGCTGGCAGTTCTCGCTGCAGTCTACCGGTAGCGTCTCCTTTCAGGCCAGGATAGACAAATGTCACCGAGCAGTGACTAAGTTTGTGGTAAAAGGCTTGCACCCATTTGCCATAGCAGATGCCCCCGATTTTCGGTAAGTGAATGTGTTTAATTGTAGGCAGGGACTTACTGGATATTCTTGTGTAATTGCTACAGAATAATTTATGTTATACTTTGTTATTGCTACAGAAGAATATTTATTTTATTATTTTACATTTACAATTTTTTTTTCCTGGGCACCCTGTGACACCCCATTGAAGAGCAGTAGGCTGTGGATCTCTTAAGATCTCACTGTTGGGTTTGTAAGGCCATGTTACTCCTAAATTTCTATCTTGTTCAAAGAGAAGATATAAAACAAAGTTCTAAGCTATTAGACCTTAGTGTTCTCCTTTTTTAAAAAGAATCGTTAAAAAGAATCGAAAATGGAATCGGAATCGTGAAAATCTTATCAATACCCATCCCAACTACAAACGGGCACACTTGGACATTGTTTATCACAGCTTCAGAAATCAAAGTGAAAGATAATAAAGTGTTAGATGTGGAAGAAGCAGAAAATGACATTTGCTCAGCACTTCTCATCATCCACAGAACTACGCTGCACAGGTTCTCATAAACAGCACACGGTTAATAATCACCTGCAAATATTAAATACCTCAGTTAATATGAACAACCCTTATCTCCTGTTCTGAATTATCTCAAGTTCTCAGATTAATGTTTTGTGCCGAACATATTCACTCTACCTCGCCTAATCCCTCATATTAAATTCTGCTCTGCTTATAAAGGAAGATGATAAATTGTTACTGATGAGTCGAATGAGTAAAATCTTGAAAGTGTAAGAATTCTGCTTTGACAGTGAGGTGCAGGTTCAGGAGACACGGTGCTGCAGCCTGATAGCACTCATGCACTTGTGATTAGATGCTGTAAAAAGCTAAACAGCTACCCGTGCTGGGAAAAGTAACAGCTGCCTTTATTATTTCAAGACTTGTTAACCTTGAAAATCATTCTGAAAATGGAGGACGATGTATGAAAATGACTGTAACTGTTTGATTTAAAATGTATTGTGGTGGTGTACAGAGGCAACATTGTTAAGTCATAGCTCAAATACACTGGGCCTGACTGTATATGTGGCTCTGCACCTGTCAGAGAGTTTACTTTAATAGCATGCTCTGACAGATCCAGAGGTGAACCAGACATAGTTGTAAAGTCACATGTTTCTCCGTGATATCGTTCTCGTCTGTGGAATAGCTCATTTATGAGCAGTGTATTCATCTCGAGAGGGTTGGCCCTTCCACACCCTGTGCCTTTGTGATGTGAAGTAACCTACGACAGTATTTCTTTGGTCTTACCATCTCTTTCAGGTGATGCTGTTTCATCTTTACCTCTGCCACAGTTCTTATTAGTGGTGACACAGCATTTACAGCTGTTGCCCCCTGCCCCGCGTGCTCTACATTTCTCTTTCTTGGCCAGGTCTCTTGAGAAAGTGTCAAATAAAACCTTTTGCTTCAGCTGATTGAGGTTGAACATTGTGATCATCTGACTAGAGTACAGGGGAATTCCTAGAAAGAAACAATCCCCTTAGATTCACAGGTGTGCAAACAGCTGTGAATATATAACATATATATTATAATTAACTATTATTCACTACAGGTATGCAAATGCACATGTAAATAATACAGATTGGCTCATAATTGCAGGTAGTTCTTGTGGATGTAGAACTTATTCTGCATCACACTTTGATAAATGAGGCGCTCATTACATGGATTGGTACTTATAGAGCACTTTTATACTCGAGCTGAGCACTGCAGTAGCCACAGTTCTTCATACTACTTTTTGAAACACATCATTACAGTTACCAGTAACAAACCACTCCTGCTTTTCTTATTTAATGATTTGTTTTTAAAGCAAAGTATTATATTTAATTTGATATTGCCACATAAGTACAGATCTCGCAAATGTTCAGTATTAAAGGTTTAATATCATGTTAATGAGAAATGTGTGTATTATGCATTTCACCAGTCTGGCCTAGCAATGCACAAGGTTATTAAAAATGTACCTGCAAAGACTTTTGTAGTAATTTCACCAAATGCTGGTTAATTTTGAAAAATCCAAAATGACCATGTAAAGGATATTTTGACATAGCAGAAAGCTATTAATACCCCCAGTAAAACACTGCAGAATTACAAGTGGCACAGTGGAATAAAGGTGACAATAAAACAGAAATCAAACAATAAAATTGTCAGTATAGAAACAGACAGAATTTATATTTCTATGTTGTAAATTCAGTCAACCAGTTATTTATTTTTTTCTGCTATCTCAGCTGACTGGGTGAAAGGCAAAGGTGCACCTGGAAAGATCACCAGTTTGTTACAGGATACACTGTTAGAAAAAACATCTTAAAAAAAAACAGTAGTATTCCGGCAGCTGGGGCGCCAAAATAATACCAGAAGATAACAGAAAATAACTTACCCATAAAAATACGGTTATTTCCAGTAATGAAAATACAATTTGTTGCCCTAATTTTACATGGGATTTTGCCTTGTTCAAGTGCTTTTAAACATTAAATTAGGAACAATTTAATGTGATTAAACAATGAAATTACCTATAAACAAGGTCAATGAATGCGGCAATATGAATAATAATACTTAAATGTACAGAAATATACAGTTAACAGTTGATTCAAATAACAATGGATTGCATTCATATCGTGCTTTAGAATTCTACTTTATAATTCCCGTCTGGCCATCACCAGTAGGTGAAGTGTCTTGACCAAGGACACAACGACCGAGAGTGTCCGAGCCGGGGCTCGAACCGACAACCTTCTGATTACAAGACGATCTGCCAACTCTTGAGCCACGATCGCCCTAAATAGCAATAATAATAATTATTATTTGATGTAAAAAAAGTTTATAAGAATCATTTTATATATTTTTCCATAGCATTACACTTGAATTTAACAGTTCAATCTTTCAAATAACGGACAATTTTTTTTGATAAACTATGATACATTTGTGAATGAATTTTAACAATCTAAATATGCATACAGACAAATATATTTTAATTTCATGCTGCCCTTTTTGGAGCTCCATTACAGTCACATACAGATATGCCACAGTCATTTTTGTTCATATATGAGCAGTTTATTAAATAAAATGGACCTGGAAGTATGCAGAGGGGTTTTTAGGCATTCAAAAGCAGAGTCAAAACCATGTTATTCTCACTCTCTCTCTCTCTGTGTGTGTGTGTGTGTGTGTGTGTGTGCAGTTTTTCTTCTTCTTTGAAAAGATTTATTTTGATTTTTTCTTTATAAACCTTTTTTTGTATTTTCTGTGAGAATAATGAAAAAAAGGTTTATAAATAGCATTGCTATAGGAACTGTTAGTGTATTACATTACAAGCTATAAGAAAGAAATGCTTCCATTTTTCCTCATTAGTGCAAAGAAGTAAAATAACCTTATCAGGTCTAAGTCAACTTCAGTCTAAACCCTAACCTGAACCCTGATCACCAGTCCTGTACCCACATGTCATTGTAGCTCAGTTTTTTTCAGTCAAAAGAAAAGAACAAATCTTTTCTCCAACCCCGAAAAGGCTGTCAGTGATCTGCTGCTGAGACAGTAAAAATAAGAACATTTAATCGATTTTTGTTTGTTTGTTTTAACTTTCAGTCTGTTGTTATGAAAAAAAAAACACTACTGATGTGAATGAAAGAACGATGTCATTGCTGCTCCTTGGCTTATCCATGAGAGTGCAGCTCTGTCTGTAGTACACTTGGAGAGGTACTGCGTCCATGACTTGTTGGTGTAATGGAAATAACAGGTAAGGCTGAAGAAAGAGGAAATAATAAGATTATGATGAGGAATAAAAAAGGAGGAGGGAAGGGAAGGTGCCCATAAAAAAGAGAGGATTTCCAAACAGAGAAAATGGGTAGCAGTGTGTTTCTGTAACTTCAAACTGTGAGCAGCGAGCCCTCTCTTTGTGCCTCGTCTTTGTCTACATCCTGGACATCACATCACTGTTTTCTCTATATCCCATCTCTACTGTCTCACTCTTCCTGTATTTCTCTTTCATTCTGTCTGTCATCCACCATATCTTTCCCATTTCTCTTCTTTCTCCCTGACTTTCATCTGTATTCTTCGGCTCCTCCGCTGTGTCACCCTTCTTTCCTTATCTTTCTCTTTTCACTGTGTCTTTCAGATACCTCGCTCTCATTGAAATCGCTCTCACCTATCTCTTTTTGCTGCTCTTATTCCCCTTCCACCTCCCTCTTGCCCTCTTCCACAGTATCTCTCACCTTTTCTTTCCCTCTGCCGGTGTCACTGCTCCCACACTGGAACCCAGCAATAGAAATGACTAATGGGAGGCTATTGCTGATATCAAGACAAAACCAAACACTGCTGAGCTTCTTTACTGCTACTGCAAGACACACACACACAGTGAAGATGCTACGCGCACACAGAATAAATAAACAGATATAAGCAGAATTTAACTGTGTTAAATAATTTATTTTCATAATTTTAAAAAATGACATTGCGGAACAAAACAGCTGTTTCATCCTGTTACATCACTGGATTTATTTATTTACTTACTTATTTAAAATGATCTGGTATTCCAGATTTTCTCTTTGAATTCTTTTAGATTATTTTTTTTAATTGCACTGACAATTATTTAACAATTGTCAGTGCATGCCCCCCCCCCCCCCCCACACACACACACACACACACTCACACATTCAGGGCTTTTACTTATGTAAAACATTGCCAAAAGTAATGTTTTCACATATCTTAAATATTAACCATTTAAATATTAAATATTAGATGTTAGTGGGTTGGTTTTAGGGAGGCAGTTTAGTGCTTCGTTGGTCATATGTAATGTTAGTCTGATGCTGATTACTCAGCATTTGAGGCTGTTTTACACTTCCACTCTACACCTTTCAAAGGGCAGTACTTTCATTTTTATCTGACTTGTATTAAGTAATTTGTTGCCGGTTAATTTCATTTACTGGAACCTATAAAAAAAGAAGAAAATTGGTCTATTTTGGACTGATTCTTGGACAAAGCCGTCAGTGTGCAGATGTTACTTTCAACATGTTTTACAGTTTTACAATTTTTTAAGGACTTATGTAGATGAAAAGAAAGCATCACATTACCCAATAAAATATTTTAATGCTTAACACTTTTAGTACATGATGCTGATTATAGTTATATAATTAACAGAAGGGCTATTTGCTTTTAACACACTATTTATTTACATTGTAGCATAAGCACCGTTAATGCAGCAAAAGATGATGAATCCTACAGACTTCAGTGAGCCCTGACCTTTCCATGGGACCACCATGTCCTATATGATGAATTGTAATAACATTCATAAACCTTTTACTCATGAATCTGTGCAGCATTTCAGTTTATGACCATATACTTGAAAGAATTATATTGCAGTCAGCTATATAAAAATTACACTTGAAGATCTTTGGCATGTTGGCACATCACAGAACTTATACCATTACTCCTTGCACTTGTAGTGAGCCCCGACCTTTAATTAGAGGCTCAAGTGGCAGCAGATAGTTTTATTCATTGCTTTTACTTAGACGGCTTCTCGTTTCACAAAATGTGTTAACCATCATTCTGGGAGGAGAAGGTCTTGCCTGCCTGTCTTCTTGGGCATATTACTGTTAGAATACACAGCATCAGTCTCTTGGGCTGTTTTCTGAGAGTGGTGCTTGTCTTATGCACAAAGTGAGAGCTGGAAACTGGGTATGATTTTGAAACCTTTTGCTATCCTTGACTTAATTTTTTTCACTCGACCTTGCATTCCTTCAATAGTTAGCATCAAAGTTTAAATCTTTTCAGCTGCCTGCCCTCATCTGTATTTGGACTGTCATTGTTACAGTGCAGTGAGTGTCACTGACATCCTTTGGGCTCTAATCACAACACTTACTCTTCTCTTGTGTGGATGCCACTTCAGAGCTTTGGTCATGATGAATATGCTGGGAGGCGTTCTAATCAGCTACCTCCTATCAGTGTAGAGGAGCAGCATCAAAGGTTCGCTGTTACGCTCATCTCTCTTCAGCAGACTGAAGCTTGACCGATCCATGTGTCACTCTCTCCACTCTCTCCTCATTCATGAACAAGACCCAGAGATACTTAAACTCCTCCACTTGGAGCAGCAACTCTGCTGTTACTCAGAGTGTAACCCAGAGTGGGCATTCTGCCCTTTTCCGATTGTGAACCATGTCCTCGGACCACTGGATGTATGGATGGACTGTACTAATGCTCATTCCTTCCATTTCACACTCAGCTCCAGTGCATCCAACGGCCGCTCTCGATGAGGCCAACAAAAGGCCACCCATAGAAAGACGCCATCCACCGAGGTGATAACCTTTAGCCTCTTGATTCTCACCAATGGCAACTCCAAGCTGTGTGTTAAGGTGACCCCAGTTATATTTAGCTAATATTGCTCAACCTCACACACGAGTGAGGCAACGCTCCACAGCCAGCCTCAGCAGCTGCCAGGGTCTGCACCGCTAACTGCTGCCTGACCCACACAGCAACAACCCATTTCAATGTTGGCAAGGTAAACTGGTGCCTTGACTTTTTTATTTTTCATTGGGGTCATGTGAGTCACTCTTTGTCTGGCCCCTCAGTTTGCCTTGGGAAACCCTACCAGGCCAAAAGGCCTCGATAACACAGCGCTGGTATTACTGGGACGCACACCCCCCCCCCCCCCCCCACACACACACACACACACACACACCACCACCACCACCACAATGAGGCAGAGAATTATAGAGGGGTCTTCTTTCCCTCTAAAAAAGTAACCAAATAACCCCCATTATTTTTTGTTTGGTTTTGTTTCACACATGTATGCATATAGCTTTGAGCATCACTTTGACTTTATTAAATGTGTAATTTTTTTTTCAAGTAGGCTGATTGTGAGCCTCAGTGAGAGAATATGCAGTTATATAGCGCAGCCTACCTTATGTAAACTGAAATGTACTATAATTTGGGGTCATCAGTGTCACCTTCTTATCTTTTGTGCCTGAGAATACAGGGAGGAAAAGGACAAGGAGACAAAAAAGAAGAGGAGGCAGGGAGTCCCAGAGTGACTGGGTCTAATTGAAATGAATTCCGACTAAAGCAATGACTTTAATGACATTTTGAATCCAGGACTGGAGTAATGACATGGAGGGGCCCCCGAGGGATTTTGGCACTTTAAAAAGCCGGAGTGAGAATGGGGAGGGAGGAAAAAGACATATAAGGAGGACAGAAGGATATACTGAGTGAAGCAGAAAAAGGAGAGGTTGAAGGGGTTACGTTTGGAGAGAAGATATTTATTAAGGGAGCCCAGGGAGACAGGAAAGCTGACGGGAGAGAGAGACAGGCAGACAGTTTAACGCTGGAGAGAGAGCAGCAGAGAGGCGTCGCCGTCATCTTTTCATCAGGCTGTCATGCAGCTTCTCTTCTTTTCCACCCCATTTCCCAGACTGCGAGACACTGTCGATAGGTCAGCCTTAAGAAGTCACTATCTGAAACCCACCCAAACCCACTGAGGCCTTGCCACCACTAAATATGTTAAAACTGTTCTGTGATTAAATATTAACCAGCGAATAACATATTTATGAGGCTAAAATCTAATATTGCTTTTCTTTGAAATGCATTATATCACCACCAGCCCTTTTTGGAGGAGTTGCATTCCAAAGTGCTTTGTATTCACAGTGATATCTGAGGCTGTTTGAAAGAAAGAGGGAATGAGATCCTCCTCATAATTCTTCAAACTTCTATTCCTTTACTAACCTCGAGTTAGGGGGGATATGCAAATCAACTCAGTATAATCAATAGATCAAATGATTTGACTCCTGAGTGTATGTGTCATGTCACCCTCAGAAGGAGGGATTTCCAGTTCCAGGCCAAGGTGCAATGGATAACTGCAATGAAATGGGATATAGGATTTAATGTGTTTTAGTCGTCTTGCTTTCAGTCTTGCAGGGTTGCAGTTAAGAATTTTTAGAAGCCAGTGTTTCATGGCTGTTTACTATGTTGATTAAATAGAAGTAAAATTATGAGCTGGACAGCAAAGATTGTAAATTCTCAACGTCTCTCACATATAGAGTGCAAGGCTGTTCATTTTGACCTTACAGTATTTCAGCTGTGACTACATTCACTTATTTTGTCAAACAACAAGTGCACTCCAGAAGTAACACTTATCTAATGTTTTTAAACAGCACATACTTTATGTGTCATTTTGCAATTTAAAGCAGTTTAACAGCCCTTGACAAAACTGTTTACGTACATGATGAATAATGACATGATCAATAAAGTATTCATGAGATGTGGAGAGAGGGCACAAAATCTGGTGAAAGGATGATACAAAATGTGCTTTAAGAATGTAGACGAGTGCTTCAATGCTGTGGGAAAATATCCACAAAATTAAAGCTGACAGTGTGCACTTTATCCTCATAATGATCATGTCATTTCATATTAAAGGTAATAGAAGTGTGCAGCCAAAACACAAAACATGCGGGTGCTGTCCAAATTTAAAGCAAATTTATTTAAATTAGCATGGTGACTGTGTATAATTTATTGTATTATGGTATAATGTTGTGAATCACGACGTGGCTCTAAGTGCATTTACACTGTAATCCCTTAAAAAGAAACAAGAGCGTCACTTTCAGACACTCATACAGTGTTGCATATAATTTCTCTTGATTAATGCTGATAGAAAATTTCATTGACGTCCTGCGTTCTGATATGCGGTTGCCAATGGGCGCTTTAAATGGCAGGCAGCACTTTAAAAAGTTCCTGTAATTCGTGGTCATCCTAAAACAGGGTGTGAAGCTTAAATTATTATTCTGGATTCAGGGTTCTGACATTAATTAAAATGTTGTTAATGATTCTGCCTCCCAAGGCAAAAGTCTAAAATCTTCATTAGTGCGTGGGACCACGAAACATTTCAGACCAAGGCTCAGAGCTGCTCTTGTTTGGTACTCAATAGCACTTCAATGCGTGGCCTTATCTGGGCTGCTGCCCCGGGAGCCTGTGGCAAAAAGGGCCCATGAGCTGCGGGGATGGAGGGATGGCTGAATAAAATTCATAGAGAGAACATGAAACCCTTGACTTTGCATGGTACATACAGCAGCTGCTCTAATATCTTAAAGACGTAATGTTTTGTAGCTGCTCAGCATTCTGATGTGTCCTTTCAAAGAACATAGGACATACCTGTGTCTATCATTAATGAACTGTTGTTATTTCATTTCTGACTTAAGTACAAATGTACATTTCAAACCTCACCGCTAACCCACTCTTAACTCTGCCTCTCCGCTCACAGTGGACTCATTCCCCCGAGTCGCTAACTCTTTCTGATCAACCATCACTGCTCTGCAATAAACCTTTTAAAACTCACCGCGTCCAGTTTCTGTGTAAATATGACACACAAGAAGAACATGTGGACATATAATAGAGTAGAATCCTTTTCATTGTCACTATACACACTATACCATGTACAGTGAGATTAAGAACAACTCCCAGTGCAGACATGTAAAAGCAGGGGTAATGTGCACAGAACTGTGGTGCTATACACACATATAAGATCTAGTAAGCAGCTTGTCATAGCATACAGTGCTTAACAAGTTTATGAGACTTGTTTAAGCCACCAGTGTATGCAAGCACTTTAACTGAAATAATGATTTCCATGTTAACATATAACTGTTTTACTACAAAGCTGAAAAAATAGTAAAGAGCACCAATGTTTTTTATTAAAACAAGAAATTACAGTTATTTACTTTTATTCCTGAACAGAACAATTAGTTTAGCAGTTAAATGTTGTTAAATGTTAAATGTTGTGCTTGATTAATTTCTGAACTCCATTGTGCTGCCTATTGTTTTTTGTTTTTTGATAATTATACTCTTTGTCCCTGAATGCTGAACTAGACAATCATACATGTCATCTTGGTGCACGCTCAGTCATCCAGGTAAGTAAATCCCAAAGTTTGATCCTGTTCATCTGATTGTATCAGAGGGAGAAACGTTTCATCACTCATCCAGGTAACTGTGGGCTTTGATCAGTGATCATGAACATTTGCATATTAATGATCATAAACTGACCTCACAGCCCATTGTTCATTGAGTGGTGCTGCTTTCAGTCATTGTTTGGAAACCTGCAGTCAGCTGAGACTGAAGAAGTCACCTGGATGACAATGAAATGTTTCTCCCACTGAAACATCCAGATGAACAGGATCAAACTTTGGGATTACATGTTTTTCTTTTATCTGCATCTTGTTTTACACGTTATCTTATCACATTTCTGTGATTTCACTCTTGTTCTTTTCACTCTTGTAGTTAACATCTCGTGAAAATGCTAGTGCCCAGTGGAAAAGAAGGAAAAGAAAGAAAAGAAAGAAAAGAAAAAGACATAAAAGCTTAAGACAGCGATGAGAAATGTAATTACAGTTGAAATCATCCTCCCTGGCTCTTCAAAAGTATATAATATCCAGGAAAACATCCTGGTAGACGATGATGACAAATGTCAGTGTTGAAGTGAGATGCTGTTGCATTTATCAGTCAGAGCTGCCACTTGTGAACCGCATTGTTTGATGAGCTGCGTTTCTGAGACAATCAATCCCTCCCCCCTCTCTCCAGTTGTCTCCGGTATGAATAGGACTTGTTCTCAGATGTTATTCTGTGTATGTTCTTACAACTGAATGTGTTCTAACTCATGCTGATAGTTAAAGATGACTGGTATTTCCAGAATAGAGAAATCCACTGAAAGTGACAGGTCACACAAAGGCACCAGCGTGTTTCCGTATTAATAGCTAGTCTGTCTTTTATGGGGCAAAGGGAGAAGACAAGGAAGGCCCCCTATTCAAATAGTAATTGCTCACAGTTAATCATTGGTGCCTGCGTGTCATGAGACTGGGCAAATTTTGCTTTGGGGGAAAATTAGAGTGTGATTGTACAACAGCGGTCGCCGCAAAAGTCAGCCGTCAAATTAAAGATAAGAGAAAGTAGTATGGGGATTTTATTGCACTGGATTCATTAGATTCTACAGTTTGACACAGAAACCAATACACCAGGGAAGACCATTTCAAAAGCTTTGGTTAAAGGGGAATACCGCTTAATTTCTCAATTCCCACATCATCCGGAAGCCCCCGTTCCCTAATTGATCTCAGAACATTAGCTCTCATCCAAAAATGGTTCATGTTGAATACGCACTAAAGTAAAAGTTAAGCCCCAAAACGTCCACAGTACAGCTGTTAATTAATGCTCCATCCTAAATATGAGCGATAAACTGCTCTGACCTTTAGAGTGAACATGAGTCAATGGACCAATACCAGGGCTCCACCTGCTTCACCACCATTACCAAAACACACTTAGGGAGGAGAGAGAGGATTTTAGCACAAATACCAACGAATGAAGAGCAAAGCAAAAATTGGGTTGTCACATCCCCCTGTGTGATGAGGACAGAGCCTGAGGGTATGACCCTATAGATAAAATTTCATAACACCCCCTCTTACTGAAAATCAAACATTGCTCCCACATAAAAAGCCTGTTTCACATAAAGCATCAGCAACTGTGTTTTCTAAATCTTCCTGTACTGACTGTCAGTATTAAAATCCCGGAGAAACACTACGCTGCATCTCAGTAACAAACGTGAGGCAGCTGAGACCAGAGAAAGTGACGGTTGGTGCAGGAATAGTAAACTTCAAAATAAGTTGTATTGTCAGTAGTACAGTTATGCCCTCTTCTTCAACCGTACTGTTGTGAAACTGACATTTTGAAAGTTTCTGGAAAAGTTACAGATGAGCAGGCATGTGACAGCGGCGCTGCAGAGGAGAGCTTTGGCAGCCTCGAAGGTGACTGACATTCCTTTGACCTCCTGGAAGGGTGATTTGGAGTTTGCTAAGCTTGTCAACACGACTATATCAGAATGCACTGAGCTAACCAGCCATCTCCACAATGTGCAACATATTTGGTGAACTGGGAAATCGAATTCTAGTTTTAATCCCAGCTGGTACTGGTGTCCCCAAATAACACACAGCATGTCCTTTGATGCATTGTTTTATATGAATGTTTGATAGCTTTTGATAATATGAAGTTAACAGGCAGATGTATGTTAACCTGCTTTAAACTCTGATTGGCAGAATTTTACTGCCTAGGTTGTGATTTGCACTCCACATTCTCTCTCTTAATTTTACTTGCTGGTTAGGTTTAGGGTTCAGGTGTAGAAACTGAAGAGCAGTAAAGGTGTTCAGTCCTGCTGAATTGGTAATATGATATTCAGATAGATTTGTCACCATACTGGAAGCTAACTGGTGTGTTTTTCAAAATGAATAGCATCATTGTGAAGGATCAAAAGCTTTCAGGAGAGAGCTCAACATCTGATTGGACAACTTGTCTATTAATCAACACCAATCAGGGAAAAGTGACCCACGGGACTTGTGGTACTTCTTCATTTAGCACACTCAAAGCTTCTGATAACACGATTCTTGTTTTGCTGATTGAGGTGCTTGATTGCTCAATAAGATGAATGTATATTAAATAACATAGAATTGCACATTTCTATAAAGTATCCAAACATCAGAGGAACCTTCCTAAATCACTCCTGCAGCATCGTCCACTCGACAGCTATTTATCTGACAGAAGATAGTTAGCTCAGCATCTTCAAAGTAAAACTTGTGCTTCACCACAAGTCCAAACGTAGTCAAAATCTGCTCTGATTTTATGTTTTCCTTTATGCTAAAAATATGTGTCATTAGCAAAACAATGTACAGTTGTGTTACAAGCTTTGTCCTTTCTTTGCTTGATATTTTTATTTCAACCCACAAACTCATTCTCAGGTATCCAGTCTTGTGTTTTGTCAAAGACGCTGGCTGCTCATTGATGCATACATTTGACATCTTTACCATGACACACCATGCACCCACATCACTAGTGGACCAGGTGTGCCATCCTTCAAACAGGACCTTTTGCAAAGTATGCATAAAAAAAAGCAGGAAGGATGGGATTGGTATAAATCAGTGTGACTGACTGTGACTTCTACCAACCCAGCCTGGTGGTTTATGTCCTGTTTTATTTTGCAGTTTCTCGTCCACAATAATTCTTCAGGGTATCCAGTTTGTTAAAATGTCACAAAAATATTTCTAACAAACCATCTGCATGGGATGCATTGAGAAGTCACACCAGTCTCATCATTGCTGTTAACTATCCATCAAGTCAGTGACAGCAAAGGACACCTTGGCTCCCTGTGAATGAGGACTCGATGGTGGGATGCTCAGCATTAAGGCGCTAAAATGACATCACAGATTTAAGGATAACTTCACACAACCAGTCAATGTGGAGAAGATATATTTAGGAATCCATGTTCATGGTTCATGAATCTCAGATTGGGTATTGATTATATGAGTATTTACTATTTTACTGTAACACCTGAACAATGCCTGCCCTCTGAGAGCTAAGAAATGACTGCTGTCCTTGTCCAAACAAATGACTCGTGCTGCTCGTGGAAGCAATTAACCAACTCTCAGGTTCACTGCAGGATGTGCAGCAAATAGCTGCATACAGAAGGGAAGCTAGTAGATAAGTCTTTATATAAGCACAGCTGCTGGCATGTATACACTTCCATATGGACAATAGATACTGTATAAAGTTCTTACCCAGCACCTGTCACGCACCATCTGCTTCTTACTATTTAACATAGTCACAAACATCTCTCTCTCTCACTCTCCCATGCCTTGTGTGCATGAACATAACAATGGGCCAAATGTTATTAGTTAATTGAATCATTAAGTGGGCGTATGCTGCGACACATCGGATCATTTGATCCCTGGATGTTGTAAATATGATGTGCAAGTGAGCAGTGATTTGTTTCAGAAGCAGCAATTTTAAAAAAGACTTTTTATTTTATTAGAAATATTTCGAGTATATTGTTATGAATTTTGCATAATCATTAATGTGACAATATATAAAGTAGACATTACGCTGGAAGGTTTTACATATGGGTATATCAATAAGCACCCAGCTGAGAATATAATCAAATATTTTATCCAAATGCAGAAAGCTTGAGGCTTCAATATCTACACAAGTGCATAAATAAAAGCACATTAATTTCTACAAAATAAGATCATTTGCTATAACTTACTCATGGCTTAATTTACTGCACTATGGCACTAATGAGAGTGATGAGAAATCTGTGGTTAATGAGCCAAAATGACAGTAAACTAGTATAAATTGATACGTTGCTGTCCTCCTTGAGGTATCTCTTTTCAACTTCAGGTGTGGTGATGATAGAAAACACCTTAGTGCGCAGATGTTTTACATGGTGTAAAATCTGCTTCTGTTTTTGGTTAACATTAACCTGTATAGTCCAAAAGAAATCTAGTGACTGTAATAGAGTGGTATGTAGGGTTTATCTACTCAGGCACTCAAAACACTTTATACAACATACGTCTTTCTCCTATTCACAATTGTCCATACTTGGGTGCTTTCTATGTAACACTGACTCACATTCATGTTCTGACAAACATATCAGAGAACAAACTGGAGTTCATGATATTGCCCAGAGATATTTAGACATGCAGACTGGAGACAATTACTAGATGACCTGCTCTACAATACATACATATATGTACAAGATTGATTTGTCAAGCAAGTCTTACTAAATAAACATGTTTTATTTAGTAAGACTTGAAACTAGTGATTGAGTCTAATAAAGGAGAATATCCATGAAAAGGAGAACATTACTGAGACAAACCATTTGCAGCCACAGAGGTTACCTAGTGTTGGCTGTTAAGATTCAGATTTGTCTGCATTAACTTTAGTTTTGATAAGTAGAAGCAACATTGATTTTATTATAGTCCATGGACTATAGGAGGTTTGGTGGTGAACGGCTTAAGGAATAGAAATTAGAGTGAAATGAGTCCTGACAAAAAAGTTTCCAGGTCAAAGACAGATGTGATGTATCACAACAGCAGAACTGTTACTTGACAGTAGCTTAGTTTAACCCTCCTCTTGTGTTAGCTTTCTGTTATCATCTCTTATGTTAACGGGTCGGTTTTGACCCGTGAATTAAATCAGTTATAAAATACACTAAAAACAATAAGTGATCATCCAATTTGTTTCTCATCTCTTGGTTATCATGTTAGGCTTCCTTATCCATGAAAATGTTGGTTTTAATACTTTTGGTGTGGGCCTGTGGGTCTTTTTTTGTCACTATACCCCTCAATTTCAATTAAAAAAAATTGTAAAATTAACCTCAAGAGAATCATATTAATAAATAAAAGGTTTTTGTGTTACCTGACTATTACTGAGGACACATCTCTTAAATAAATCTGTTTTATTGGTTTTTTCATTTTAAGATTAATTACTAAAATGACATCTATGGTGTTACGGGTCAATTTCGACCCATAGACATTTACATCAAGAAAAGACAAAAAAAATTGTTGTTTTTTAGCAGTAGACCTTTAATATAAACTGAAAAAAAGAAAAAGTCCACTCTTTTGGTTATAGTCGTGGGTAATTGTGGGCTTTTTATCACTTCCCAATGTTACAGCTTCACCTTTGTAAAGTTCTTGTCCGAGGTCATATCTGGTAAAAAACAAAATAAAATATTACAGCTGATATTGTGATCCTGCAGTCCAGTGGTCATATCGAGGACCACACATTTTCATTGTTTCTTCTCAGGGGTGCCACTCACAGCTTTGACTGTGAAAATCTGTACATTCCAGCCATAGTTGGTTTTTGCATCACAGGCTTCCCAGATTTTTCTGCCGTATTTTCCTGGCTTACTGGGTATGTATTGCCGGTAGGGGCATTTTCCTCGAAAAGTGGACAAGACGTTCATCCACTGTTACCTCTGGCCCTGGGATGAACATCAGGGGAAGAAGCCGCACCCATCTCTCCCAGACATCCCTGATGGGAGCAAGCTTGTCAGACCTCGGTCTGGTCTCTCTGTTGTCAAATCTGAGGACTCCTGAATCAAAATGATATCAAATGTGTGAAGTGACATCGTTGCCCAGAAAATGATCAGATGTGTCTGTGTCTTCTGGATGATAGTCCACATTGTCTTCCTCCTAGAAACCTGCCCATCTAAATCTCTATGCTGCTCTGTGTCCTCTCCTTCATTTTCACCAAAAATATGATGCAGATCTTGGCTCACTGTGAATCTTCTTCTCATTTTTGTATGCTGCAAATTGTAAATGTGCACTCTGGAAGTCAAATGGCCACTCAAATGAGTGAATTCACCTCACATGTCTTGACATGTCCTGTCTTTATTTTGTTTTGTTTTTGTGCAGGTATACTGCAAAAAACACGCAAAATAAGAATCCCCTAAAGCTCATATGATTAGGAGAGAACCGACCCTAACAACACAAAGGTCATAATTTCAACTAGGGCATTTTATAATTTAGTGAAAATATTTTTTTTTGTTTTATTTTGTAGAAATAGAGGTTCCTGACAAAGTCAAAAAGCCTTGATACAATAAACAAATGTTTGTGATTTTTTTTATGCATTTGAAATTTAAAATGGGTCGGTGCCGACCCTAACACGAGAGGAAGGTTAAGTTCTTAGCATTTGAACATTTGCTAATTAGAGGTTAACAAAATGTACATCAGAAATGGGAGCAATGGTTTGGTTAACTGGTTTCACACCACATAAAAGATTTTGACGAGTTCCCAGAAAATCATGGTGAACAAAACATTTTCAAAACTTTGGTTTCCTGATTAAAGTGTGGCTAGAAATTAGATGGTGAGCAATAAGATGCCCACTGTGATAGCCCAACCTTGTCAGCCACTAACATGGTGGACCATGACCTCTCACCACTGAGATGTTTTTATAGACTCCATCCATGTCAGTGATTCACAATTATTAAATATGCATCAGTTTCTGGTGATGATGGGCTGTGGAAAATATGAATAAAGTTACTATTTTAACCACAAGAGTGCCATTTAATACAACAGGTTTCCTAATTAATTGTAATTCTGTATTAATGTGTGTGAGAAGGCCACACATGTCTCTCGCCAGCACATTCAATCTGCTTTGCATACAATTAGCATTTGGATCTATGGGGTATTTATGTGATTGAGACCCAGGTGGGATCCAGGGTTAGCTTCATTAGAAATGAGCACCGATCGGGTTCCTGTCCCTGGTGTGATGATCACTTTTCTTTTAAGGTGTAAAGAGTTTTTCGGTAATTAGTCATAAGTAAGTGATCTGCCTGAGTTGCTGACCTCATGGCGCTCAGTTTACATTCATCTTCATGCTTCAGTGGGCTAATTGGTCTGTAAATCCTCAAGGATTCAATCTGAGACAGCCAGAGTCCATCCAGCCCAGCGGGTTACAGCGGCTGAAGAGAGCAACATGATAATGAAAGGCCAACAAGCATGATATGCAACAGATGTGTGTGCGTGCACATGTGCCAACCCAATATCAGTAACGAGAGGCTCATCAAGGAGTTACTGTCAGATCAAAGCAATTTCTGACTTTTGTCCATGTTTAGATGGAATAAAAATTTGCTCATCAGCTCTGTCTAATCTATCGGTCATCTACCAAAGAAATAAGCTTCACAGCTTCTCCATGAAAGAATTTGAAAAGCACATATTTGGTCAAAGTATTACTGTAAATGAAAGATTGCCATTTATACACATGGTTACCAGTGTTCAGAGGCTCAAAAGTAAATGAACAAAGAACAAATCACTGGACAAACAAGCTAAAAAGTGAAGCTTTTTTTTCTCTGCAGAACACATGGACATCCCCAAATGCTACGTTTCCTGCTAGGCCTTAACCAGGGCGAGTCTCTCTGCTTTAAGGTTTCACTGCTACGTCTGTCTGCAGTGTCATCATCCATACCATGCTCTAACTTTGCCTCCAGCCTGTTTGACAACGTGGTGTGCTTCAGATATGACCTGTTCCTCTCCTTCGTCATCATTTTCTGCCTTTAACAGTTACAGGCCAACCTCCTCAAAAGTGTTTGTGATTTATGTTGTTTATTATTTCAAGGAAATAATTCTGTCATCATCCTACCATCCACGTTTGCTGTTGTTGCTCTGGCAGGTCCATTGCTTCTTTTCAAGATTGTACTAAATTACTGTTTGGCTGCTCCTGAGTGTTTGCTATAGCTCTGATATGTTCAGCTTATTATAGCCTAACAATCACCTCCTTCACTTGAAGCAACATCTCTTTGGAACTGAAATTTCTAATGAACGGTCACCAAACACAAGCTAGACGGTATAACAGGCTTTACATTTGATTCTCTGAAAATGAGGGGAGCAGATCTGCTTTTTGGTAATGACACACATTTTATGTCGCTCATTTAAAATCCACATGAGTAGTGAACAGAGACAAAATTACATACATTTTATAACTATCCAAATACTATACACGTGAGTGTACATGTTTCCCAGATAGACTTCAGGGTAATGACGTCATAAATCCTGCAGTGTGTTTAATGACAGTTGGGGTTACAGTGGTTGGTATACTGTTTGTCTCTCTGACTGTTGAACAGCATCCAGATTTGGAGTGAGATGGAAAAAATGAGATGAAATCTGAAAAATTGATTTCTGAGAAAATTCATAAGAGAAAGTCCAAATGCAAAAAGCCAACCAAATTATAAGGAAATCCAAAATTCAATAAAAATATGTTTTCATCTGTTAATCTGTACAAACAGTGCAGCCACTGTCCAACAATAACAGTTCAGCCATCTTCCTTAACAAACAAAAGCCCACATGCTTCTTTGCCCACCATCACAGTCCCCAGAAGCTTTGTGAAACTTACATCACTAAGATGATAAGCTTTTTTTTCTTTCCATGGCTTTCTAGGAACACTGTGTCTCGTCCTGGCATCACCAAGAAACATTTCAAAGTGTTGTTCTTCTTTGTCAATGACTGAATATCAGTTACTCACAATTTGACTGACATTCAGACATTCAGTTCAGCTGCTTTCATTGTAATTGCATGCTTTCAAAATTCTCTTTAATAACTAGAGAGAATAGCTCTTGATAACAAAGGCCAGTGTGTTTCCCTGCTGAGCTTTTCACCTAAATTGAAGCCCCTCTCCAAAACATCAAAGCTTACAAGGAAGAAAGTGACAAAGGAGATAAGGGGATTGTAGAAGACAGTTTTGAATACTCAAGTACACATTTTTCTAAATTCCTCTCTCACTTGGAAATTTCTTCATGAATCCAGAGCAAAACATCACTGTAATAGAGCAACAAACCATTTACTACACTTGTGTGCTTCTCTGTCACTATGGGACCCACAGGTGTTGTATTTTATTCACTGGCTATTTTATTGAGAACAGTTTAAATGTCTCTCTAAACAAAGTGTTGTATGTGTGTAATAGCTCAGTGGGACATGTGAAACTATTTCTGGCACTATTTAGAAGCATGATGCATTTAGCTTTCTCACAGCGTGACCGACTGTGCCAACCTGCTGTTCATCCAATTGTCTTTAAACACCTGACCCCTATTTGACCTTTACATGTGATGCTCTTCCTGGAAGTGCACATACTTGTTCACCACAAAGAGCTGTAATCTTGATGTTTGTCTGTATTTAGTACTTTCACCTCAGAGGAAAGACGAACGGAATAAGAGTTGGTGGCAAAATGGCAACAAAGACTGACGTGAGTCTTATTTCTGGAAGCCTCTGTTTTTCTTATTCACTATGAATCCCATAGATTCCACCAAAACACTGTAAGTTAGTCTTTTTGTTGTTGCTACAGGAGATGTCTAAAGCTATTATTCTTTTCACTACACCCAGTCAACTTTAATAATATTTTTTTTCTTCTGACAAATGATTTTATCACAATGTCACAAAGAATTTCGTGGAATTTAATAAAAGCTGTATCCTGTAGTATGCTAGTGAAAAGCCAGATGCCGTCTTCTTATTGATATCTTCTTATCACCACAGGCCCGCTGAGTCTATATCGATACTAACCCCTAAAAACATGCATTGATTTAACCTTCGTCCTCTTACTTTTACAGTGAATGAGGTGGAGCTCTCCGTCTCTGACTGACAGCCATGTTGCATTGCTCTTTGCTGCTACTGTGCTGTCGCTATGGGAACTGGCTACATGAATACCATCTGTATAATTAGTTCACCCTATACTCTGGTTTTAAAGGAAGAAACACACAGAGAGATGAATACGAGAGCAACAGGAAGGGGAAAGACAGACTGACCTGGTGGTCCCTCTATACCACCCTCTTATTATTACACTGGAAAAGCTGGAAAAGAAAGAAGGCTGTAAGGACAATACAGGGAGGGAAAGTGAGCCAAGGACACAGAGCGAGAAGTACAGTGAGGGAAGAGTGAAGAAATGAATGAAGTGATAACAAATTGAAGAGGGGAGTCAGAAAGGAGGACAAAAGCAGACAGATGGGTGGGATCAGATGGAGAAATGTTTCAAACTGTGACAGTGAGCACAGATGACACTATGAATGAGTGTGTGCATGTGAGAGACAGGGAGATATAGACCGAGTGAGCAAAAAAGTGCAAACATAGCAAAGAATGACAAATGGGAGTCGAGATATGACAAAGTAAAAGAACACAAAATGGAAAAGGATGAAGGAGGAAATCCCATCCTCCTCATGTTATATTAGGATTGATGCCAGTCTGAGCAGCAAAAACAGAAAGGGGGACAACAAATCTACAACATCTAAAAAAGAAATGTTTTAATCAATATATTAATTAACATTTATTATAAATAGCTCTGTATTTTCCCGATTCCCAGGATAGTCTGAGTGATGTGTCAAAGGCTTTTCAGACTCTTCAAGGCTAAAAACGGTGTCATACTCTAAAAACATGACAAATCATATTCTCTTTAAAATTTCAACACAAATTCAAGAAAACAAACACGACTGTTGAATCCTCAAACGTGGGACAAATGACAAATTCTCTGCTGCTCGCCGGCAGTGATTTCAAAGGCATCGGCATGATCGCAGGTCAGCGATGTCATCCAGAAAGACTAAAATTAAAAAGAAGTAAATAAATAAGTGGCATCCAGAAGGCACTTTAACTGTAGAATAATTAGCTGAACATATGAAGCGTTAGTCTGGTTCTGCTGGAGGTTTCTTCCTGTTGAACGGGAGTTTTGCCCACTGTCGCTGTGGTAGCTGTGTCGCACTCTCAGAACTACAAACAGTTGTGCCTGAACTGGAGACAACTTAATCTTTCCAGTGATAATCATGCCAGGTTGCCTGGCAACATGTATTGTTTACACACATTTGAATATGAAGGCTGCTGAAATATGAGCCAGAGCAAGCTAGATGTGATCGACAGATGGATTTTGAGCCAGGCCAGCATGTGATGGAGTGCAAGGATACATGTTCTTTGTTCTACTCTGAAATGACTTCCTGTTTTAGAAAGTGCTATATAAATAAATTTTACTGACTTATTGTCAAAGTGCTTCACATGGGAATAAAAGCATATCAAAGCACTGTCCTGTTCCAGGTCTGCTATTTTATGGAAAATGCTAATTGGGCTCCATGGTGCCACGCAGTGAGCACAGTGCCCACTACAGGATGTTGGGCCCCCATCTTCATGAAGTCTGTTTCCTAATGTTTGGTCAGAGACATTTACACCAATGACCTGCTGGAGGTCATTTTCTAGCTCTGGTAGTTCTGATCCTGTTCTACTTGAACAAAGGAGCAGATACTGGTTCCACTGCTGCATTTCTGACCTTTTTTGACCCTGCCCAGCTTTCCTGGAGTCTCCTGGACTCTATGTTCCTGTGAGGACACACAAAGCAAACCTGTTGGCAATAGCATGTATTCATGTGGCATCCATGAGGAGTTAGGCTACCTGTGCAATCAGTGCCGGGTCCAGGTATCGCCTCATGCTACCAATAGTGACGATGACCCTAGCCAAATGCAAAACTAGAGAAAAAAAAGGAAAAATGTGAGTGGCATCCACAGGCAAAATTCCTGTTTTCGGGTTTGTCTCATTGTCACTTCTCTGGTGTGCATGCTGTTGAAACTGATGAACAATCCCATCTGCTGCTTAACTTACCAGAGAAATTTAACTGACTCGATGCTGTACTCTCATTAAAGGTGCTCTTTATATTTTTTGAGCAGTGTATAATTTCTCAAGTGCACAGAACAAAGTGTTATGTCAACATGTTTAAAAAGGTGCAAGAAGAAACAAAGGTTCGGTGCACACTTACCACAGTCATGTAAAGTAAAGGATTAAAGAAATGTAAATGTTTTCTAACTATTCTGTTATACAAAGCAGTTCTAAAGGATACGTGAAACCTGGAGCTCTTAATGACAGGTGAAGAAAGGACGAGAGAAAACTGAACGGACTTCCCTCTGTACTTAGTAAAGAGGCTTGCCTAGCTTGTGACATTATCACATGGTATGGGTGTGCAATTACTCTATTGCTGACATATCTGGCACAGAGGGTGAGGGAAGCGTCACACTGCAGCATGAGGTGCTGTGTGTGTGTGTGTGTGTGCGTGTGTGTGTATATACTGGCTGTGTGTACGATAAATCCAAGCAGAATGAAAAGCCAATTGAAAAGCTTCGAGACAATGATGTACTGATGGCACCATTAACACATGCAAGTTTGTGCTTCTAACAACATCACATTGTGGTGTGGTACTGAATTGTTCACAACACAAACCATTGTAGGAATATTCAAAAGCAGCAGCTCCCCTCCCCTCATGGTGCAGGTGACTACTGCAGTCTGTGCTATCTGCAGACATCTTCGTCAGCCCTCTATCAGTCACATTCTGCAAATTGTTCAAACTCTTTTCATTCTTGCATTCTTCAGTCCCTCGCGCTGGTGAGGAAAATGGTGTAAAGCTAAAGTGACTTTTCAGCTATTATTGTAAAAGAAAGACAGGGTGGCGTAGTTGTGTTTTCTTTTTCTTTGACAGCATCTCATGTAGTCTGCACCATATGTCAGGGATTGACATAAGCACTGTGGCATCAGCTGCGTGCTTTAGATTTAGCATTTCAGCCACCACCGTTGTTTGTTTGTTTGGAGCCAGGTGTGACCTGTTCTGATGGGAGGTTGAAGCAGGTTGAATGTATCAGGTAATGCTAATTAGTCTGGTCAGCAAGCTGGAGCCATATATGCGCAGCCGCTAAGGCTAGCAAACCGGGTTTACAAACTGCATCCAAAAACATGTACATGATAAAGTGCCGAATGCTGCAGTCGCCCCAAATGGCCACTTGAGGCTCCATCCATCCTGAGTCAGTGCTAAGAGACTTCCATGATAAAACTACTGAAATCCAGTGAATTTGAATTGGATACTTTATCTCATCCAGCAGATTTCTGGCAAAGCTTAAAGTAGGAATGTGACCACTTTGACTGAGCTTTGACTGGCAGGCATCTTAACACAGCAACTGTACTGGAGCTAATCACTGTCTGTTAGAACTCATCTCCGTTTAGTCTTTAAGCTCAACTTCTCTGTGTTTGCATGCATTATTATTGTTATTATTTTTAATTTATATCTATATATGTTTTTGTTCCAGCAAATAAACTAGCTTTATACTCTAACTAGCCAATAGAGGCACTGCAGTCTGTTGCACTTCTGCATTGGATTCATTTTTCTCAGCCCTGGAGGTGTCTGCTTGGGTCTAAATCAACCTATTAGATAATTTCTTCAACCAGACAAGCTGTGCTCTGGGAAATGTTAGCATTAGGAAACCTCATTCTGCTTCCTGCTGCTGCATATGCTTCTATGTCGCACCCCCCTTTGCTTTTTCTTCACAGATGAATGAGTATGATACTGGAGGACACGCACACACAGAGACGCAAAGATAGCAAGCTATAGATGGGAATGAAACCGGTTAAAGAAAGAGGAGGGACATGGGGTTGGGGTGGGGTGGTGAGGGCAAGTAAGATAGAGAAAGACAGAAAGCCCCCAAAATGGCTCTTAAACTGCTTCAAATTGGTCATTAGTGTAATCAGGGAGGAAAGCATTGCAGAAGCCTGCTCCATTAGGTGGAATGGTGACTCTCTCTGTCTCTCTCCTTTGCTCCCTCTTTCTGTCCCTTCCTCTCTCATCATTTCTTCTTTGCACTCTCTCATGTGCTTCTTCTGAGACTCATCCATCTTTTGGTGCTGCTGGAGCAAGAAGAAAAAGCCTCTATATCACCCTTCCTCCTCACGTCATAAGTGTAAAAGATTTAATAGTGATGGAACGGAGTTGCGTTGCCACAAATACATGGAAAACATTTTGACATTGACATGACAGCTTGATCATGTACTCTAACACTCGGGTTTTTTTTATGAGGAGCAATTACTGCACTGCCAAATATAGATGCAAGTTTATAAGTTTGCATTGACAAAATTTATAAAAACTGACTGTAATATATATATTTTTTGTTTTTAGCAAAACTGTTAGGATGTGGGCATATTTACAGCTGTGTTGCATCACCTCTTCTTTTAAAAAAGTATTCTGAGTTTTGTTAACAGTGGAGGGCAGTTGCTTTCATCTTTAAAGCAAAACGTTTTTCCTTTCTTGCTTAAAGAATTTTAAATGCCGAATCCTTTGCTGTTGTTCTTTATGTTTTTTGTTTTAGTAATCCCTGAAATGTTTTTTACATGACAAGTCTGGACTATAGATAGGCCAGTTTAGCAGCCAGATGCCTTCATTATGAAATCATTTTTTTGTAGCACACACTATGTGTAGTTTGCTATTGTCTTGTTGAATTAAGCAAGGCATGCAAGAGAGCCTGCGTGTATTGTTTAGCATTGAAATCCAATTCAATCCAGTTCATTTCAGTTTTGTGTGCAGTCTCAAAAACCATCTGTCTCACATGAGGACGCCCCAGGAAAGGAAGACCAAGAGTCCCTCTGCTGCTGAGGATACATTCATCCGTGTCACCAGCCTCAGAAATCACAAGTTAACAGCAGCTCAGATTAGAGCCCAGATAAATGCCACACAGAGCTCTAGTAGCAGACACATCTCTACATCAGCTGTTCAGAGGAGCCTTTATGGTCAAATAGCTGCTAAGAAACAACAACTACGGAAAAGTAACAAGCAGAAGAGATTTGTTTGGACCAAGACAAACACAAGGAGTGGACATTAGACCAATGGACATATGTGCTTTGGTCTGATGAGTCCAAATTTGAGATATTTGGTTCCATCCGCCGTGTCTTTGTGTGACACAGAAAGGTGAACATTGGTCTCTACATGCATGGTTCCCACTGTGAAGCATGGAGGAGGTGGTGATGGTGTGGGGGGGCTTTGCTGGTGACACCTTTGGGGATTTATTCAAAATTGAAGGCAGACTGAAGCAGTGTAGCTACCGCAACAACAGCACAATGACCCCAAACACACCTCCAGGCAAGAGGGCTATTTGACCAAGAAGGAGAGTGATGGAGTGCTGCATCAGATGGCCTGGCCTCCGCAGGATCACAGAGTGAAGGCAAAAGGACCAACAAGTGCTCAGCATCTGTGGGAATTCCTTCAAGACTGTTGGAAAACCATTTCAGTTGACAACCTCATGAAGCTCATGGAGAGAATGCCAAGAGTGAGCAAAGCTGTAAGCAAAGCAAAGGGTGGCTGTTTTAAAGAATCTAAAATATCAAAAAAAAAATTGAGTTATTTCACAATTTTTTATTTACTACATAATTCCATGTGCTCATTCATAGCTTTGATGCCTTCAGTGAGAATCTGTGATGAATATAAAGAAAAACCATAAAATGAGAAGGTGTGACCAAACTTTTGTCTGGTATCATATATGCCAGATATCTCCAATAATAAACCCAATTTGCAGATGCTCAAAAGTAATTGGACATGCAACTGACAACCAGTTTCAAGGTGAAGACTCCGAGCTTATTATTCATTAACAAATGAAACGGATAAAAGATGTGGATTTGATTCCAAGTGTTGAACTTGTTTGGTAGCCGTTCACATGAAAGCTCAATGTGAGGCCCAAAGAGAATATAATACAATACAACACAACTGAACTGAAGTCCTACTGTAACCCTAAAATACAGAGTTAGAGTAGAGTCATGATTATCACAGTGATGACTTTGGCTTCAGCAACACCAAAAAGGCAAGAATGGGAGACAACTAAGGTGAATGACTGCAGTATCCTGTCCTTGGCTAACAAATGCCCCATTGACAATATCCAGTAGGTGTATCACTGTCCAAGTCTCCAGCTTCATTAACATATACACAAGAAAATGAAAACTACTTTTTGCACTCAAGAAGAGAAAAGCCTGCATGATTAAGCAGGATTTTTAATTTCAGTGTTAACCCTGGGCTTTCAGTACTAGGAAGGTGCTTCACTTCTTATAACCTGCTCCAAAGCAGGTTATGTTCCAGATTACAGATCAACAGGTAAAACATCACAATGTAGTCGCCGATCAATCCTCTGGAAAATGGCCCTGATTAGACTTTAACAGAAAACACCTTAAAAGAGGCTGCACAGTTGGGGGAAAAAGTGTGCCACATCACCTATAAAAGATGCTGGAGGCAGTGTTATGGCTGACAGTGGAAGTGGGTCACTGGTGTTTATGAATTGACTGCTTAGCTAATTAGCTGAATGAATTCTGAAGTATTCAGGGCTATACGCTCTGCTTGGAGTACAGCCGAGCAGTTTACCGTATAGCCCCGTACACAAAGAGTACAGAATCAGACAAATTGAACTGATTGGACAGCATTCACAGTAAAAACAGATAATGACCAAAGCATATTGCAAAACCAGCCTAAGAGTTTCCCAAGGCAAACAAATGAGGAAAGTGTGCCACCCAGCACAGTATGCTTTTCAGATCCTGAAACAAAGCTGAATGCAAACAGATGCACAGATAAGCAGCAGGTAGAGATGGCCTCAAAGACTATCTCCAGGGAGGAAACAGTGTTTGATGGTGTCCATAAATTCTAGACTTGGATTTTCATCCGAGTTAAAACATCAATTAAAAGCAAAACAAACAAAATATCCATCAAAACATTCCTTATATTTAACAGTATGTTAGTTTGTTCCATTTTGTGAAAATGAGGACTAATATATATGCTGACTGTAACCTGAACAGTTAATGCAACAGTTTGTTAAACTCCTTTAATTAAGGCTGAACGTCTGCACTGTAATTATATCTGGATTTATTTACAACTGTGGTGGTGTACACACACACACACACACACACACACACACACACACACACACTCACTCACACAAAAAAAAAAAAAAAAAACCCCACATAGACAAAAAAACACTGTGTCGTTGTCCAATGACGTAACTCTACTGTGTCTTTTTCAGACAAAAGAAAAATTACACATCACCAAATATGGTACTGTGCAAGTCTTGGACCACCCCTCATATGTTAATTTTAATACAAATATAATAAAAACAATATAATAAAAACAAATGATAGTAATTGAATTATTATTAGAATAGAATAGAATAATCCTTTAATTGTCCCACAAGGGGGAAATTTGGTTGTAACAGCAGCCAAAAAGACAAATATACAAACAAACAGTACACAGGACATGGAACAGAAACATACACAATTTAACATAAATTGCACAACATAAATAATTAAAATCTGGAAAGATGCTCAGAGAAAAACAAACAAGAAAAAGAGCAGAAGAAATTTAACCCTTCCTACAACTGAAAGCACTGATATCCCAGACTTCTCCAAATATCCTTCTTAGACACAACTTGTATCGGGTTGGACCCGTTTTTCCATTCACAGCTGCTCTAATGCTTCATGGCATAGACGCAACAAGCTGGTCCATATTGACATAATGGTGTCACACTTGCTGCAGATTTGCTGATTGATTGATTTGCTGAGAATCTCTCATTCTACCACATCTCAAAGGTGATATTGATTTGAGAACTGATGACTCTGGAGGTTATTTTAGTAGAGTGGACTAACTGTCATGTCCAAGAAACCAGCTTGAATTTTCCACTGACATTAAAATCTGATGATATTTCTACGTTCATCAATTTTGACAAGATCCCCAACACCACCAAATCATTAGAGAGCCTCAGCTTGTGCTGTCTGTAGACACTCACTGTTATATAGTGAGTTCTCCAGACTTACTGGAGGAGGTCAGGAGAAAAGCCCTAGGGAAGATAAAAGAAGATAAAAGTCTTTCGAAAAGTTGTTCCAAAACAGGAAGACGGTTATTAGGTTTTTTTTTTCCCCTTTTAACTTTTTACAAGTGTTTAATTAGGCAGAGCTTTCCCAGATTTGACATTTCCCATTAGAAATGTCAAATTTCGATTTATCACTTCCTAAGACGCATTATTAACTCAGTCACCTTGTTGGTGATTGGCAAATATGCAATTCAAAATGTGATCTTGTCATTCGGTATTTGTAGACACAACACTGGTTCAGCCTTTGAGTTAAGTGCCTTTTTATGCTTGATCCGGTTAAAACGGCTCAGGTTTAAAGACTGGACTGAAAATACATGAAAAAACAGAAAGTTGCCAAAGAAAAGCTTCAGAGCACTTTAGGTAATCCTCTTTAAAAACAAAATGACAAGAAGCCTGGCTCCTTGGAAGCAAAATATATGAAATGAGGGGTGGCTCAACTTTTTTTGATGCAGAGCATAGTTGTGTTGTTGATGTCCTGACTTGGTTTTTCTGCTTGTCAAGATCTGTTTTGTACTGAGGACTGGCTTTTCCCTCTCCCTCCTTTGTCTTCTCATCTTCTCGATCCTTTCACCCATGACTTCCTCTTTGTTTCTCATGCTTTAAAAGCCAAGACATCTTTTCAGTTAAGATCAACTTGTTAAAAAGTGACCCAACATTTTTCCCCCAAACTCTTTCAAAATGTTTTCTTCTGCATTCTCCCTCTGCCTTCAAAAGACTGACCATCCCTCTCCCCTCTTTCTCTTTCTCTCCTGTAGAGTCCAGCCAAATGGAGCAAATCCTTCCAAAGAGGGTTTTGATGATGAAACAAATAAGGGAGCCACCAGAGAAATCCCTTGCAGCTTCAATGGGGTGTGCTGGGCAAGATTAACAGCCAAAAGGGCTTTTCTCTGCTTGGTCTTCTAAGGCTGCAAAGTGCATATAATATGGCAACATGCCGTGGAAAGGCAATCTAATCTGAGGCTTCTTGTTTTGAAGACTGAAAGAAGGCAGAGGATGGTCACTGGACTGAAGCCGAGATGCTTTACAAGTCTACAATTCATGAAGTGAGCAGCAAAACAAGCTGATCTTTACTTCTTCAAAAGATTGTTCCAGGTCAATGAGAAAAAATAAAGGAAACTAAATACTTTTTATTATATGTATATAATAAGTGTGTGTGTGTGTGTGTGTGTGTGTGTGTGTGTTTTACCCAAATCATAATTGACAGCAATACATACGTAGTTTTTTTTGTATTTGAAATTCCAAATGGTTTTTGGTTTTTGGCTATGCTGACACACTTTTCCTACGTAAACAATGAGATTCACTGTCCTTACTTCCTACTGCTGTACCCCAGCTGAAAAAAGGAGGAGTTGTTGTAGCACAACCACCGCTAGGCTTAAAAAATCACAACATTTTGTAGAAAAAAACCCGAGTACGTTAAATAGACTGGCTCTTTTATGGTAAGGCAGGGTCGTCAGGTCATTTTTCAGCATCACTGCTTTTGTCTTCATCACCAGTAAAATAGCAGCACTCTGATGTCTATGCTTTATCTTCATATAAAAGCAGAGGTGGTGAACTACTGGTCAGAATATATCGACGACTGCAACCACTATTTTTATTATTTTGATTAACCAAGTGAAAAATGTTACCAGTGATTAACCTTGTGTTTATCCAAACCCCAAACCTTTGTTTTAGACACAAGCAAATGACCTTTTAGGAAAAATAAAACATTTAATAGGTCAATATTCATAAAACTAAAAACATACTTATTCTGAGAGCTTCAGTTTAGGATGACTTGGACTTCACAGGGTCAAAACTCTTTGTTATGGATCTACAATTTCCATGTAAACTCGTAGTATTACACAGCTCCTTTTCTTGGAATAGAGAAACTGTACCCTCCAGCAATATGAATGCACTGTTGCATTTACCACTGGTGATGGTGCTAGTTCTTCTTATTGATAGCTGTACCGTGGGTACTCACTGGCTTTAGTAGGGCCTGGGGTCACGACATTGGTTGAGTCAATAAAGATCCTTGTAAACATGATGAATTTTTCCAGCTTCAGTCTGCAGCTGTGTGGGTCACACGAGCAGCATTCAACAGGAAAAAGTAATTTGATTATGGAAACTTGAGATGAGGTCACACTCCACAGAGATGAAATGGGTACTTCAAGTGATTCAATTTAAAGAAGCAATATGAACATGTGAACATATGCATGTAAGTATATGAAATATATGTACTCCACAGTGTACCCTTTTCTCCTATTCCAGCATAATGTTGTAAATCAAAGCCCATTATGTATTCATGATTTGAATCCTGGGTTGTGCGAAATCCTTGAAATAAACCCTAGACAAAGTGAACTAAGGTGTAGGTTTGTTAGGTTATGTTGTGGCGATCCTCGAGTTGGGGACTTATGTTCATACTGGAGTGCAAAATTAAAACCAATGGAAGATGGACAAGAAAAGTTCAAAGCCATCAGGTGCTCGGTTTAGAAAAAAGAGAAAAGAAGAGGAGGAGAAACGAGCAAAAGATGCAGGTAAGCAGATGTGTGATTGGATAATGGCAGGTCATCCTGAAACAATCAGAATCAGAATACTTTATTAATCCCTAAGGAAATTATGTGGGTTACAGTTGCTCCAAGAAGAAATGGTAAAAATAGTAACAGTAACAGACTAAACTCCAAACAATATGTTATGTTACAGATTTTAATATTAGTTAGTCATTGTCAGTTGTTGATTTGTTCTGTTCTAATTGTGTGAATGAGAACAAATTATGATGGCTGTTTGGTGGCCGTTTGCATACAATGCATACTCTCTCTCTCTTCATATGTGTGTGTGTGTGGTTTTTTTTTTTTGTTTGTTTTTTTGGAGGGGGGGGGGGCAGAGGAAGTGTTCGCCCACGGCGCCAAACAGGCTAGGACCGCCACTGAACACAGGTCCTGGTTTTGTACAAGCTTTTTCCATTACAGCTCTTCATCAGGGAGAAAACCTTAGAAACTTCTCAGCTGTCGTTTATCATCTTTAACTTCATTCTATTTACTTCCATAATAGCCTAAGCTTTTTAAAAAGCTCCAGATATGCAGACTTTCCCTGCATTCCATACAATATTTTGCCTGCACAACTCTGTTTATATTTCCCAGGAGGAATGTGTTTATCCTTAAGGAAGCTTTAACAGAATTTAAGAACCCGCAGTGACTAAAAAAGACATGTGAGAAACATATTTTGGAGCTTTACTGTTATGCCTTTTTGCACATCCAATTGTTAAAGGAGGATCTGGCATCAATTAAACAAAACAGCAAAGATTTTATGTCAGCTACGGTCGAAGGAACTACAAAGAAAATGTAAAATGACAGCACCCTGCAAACACACAAAGCTTTCTGGATGATTATTAGAATCCACAGGAGCATGAGCAGTTACTCAAAGCCATAAGTAAACTCTGTGGCTCTCTGGAGCCTGAATTAATGTCTTTAGAGCATCAGCTACATTGTGTTAATATGTCTCCATTAGACACTGATGCCAACTCCCAGTATCTCTGTCTGCTCTGCTGTCTGGGGACTGGGGAGGAGAGAAGAAAGGACAAGGAAAGTGTCAACAAGAGAGAGAGAGAGAAACAAAGAGGGTGAAAGTACAGAGAGGGTGTGAGACAGGAGAAGAACCGATGAGGTGGGAGGATGTCTAGACAGATAGATAGACTAAAAGTGGAAGCCACAGGACAGCCAGAGGCAGACAGCAGGGAACTAAGAGAAAATGGACAAGAAAGGACAAAACGACAAGTAGAAACTGAAAACTGAAAATGACTGAGGGACAAATAAAGACAAGGACAAGAGGCAGGAGCGATGGAAACAGAGACGCATCATGGAACAGAGAGAATTAAAGAGAAAAGCTGGAGTCAGAGTGAGGCATAATCGAGTGAGGAACTCATTTATTTAACGGGGTTGCCATGGGGAACAGTATCTGTGATGAATGTGTGGGTTGATTATGCAACCAGTTGACTATAATTCACCCAACTGACACAAATCATGACCAGTGATCCACGGGGAAGGAAGACGTTGCTGAAACTGATCCTATAGGATGTGTACAGGATACAGGTACCATGCAGGAGACAGTAGATGCCAGGGTAGACACTAGAGCGCTATAGGAGTGTAAAAAATCATGAACACACATTCAGCTTAAATGAGTGTTAGGTTACAGTCATGTGAGGAGGTGGGTTTTTTGCATCTGAACTACAAAACCAAAATATTCTTCGGACTGATGAGAGCAAATCAGAGATGTTTTGCACATTACTAGCTTAAGAGAGTCATGTTTAAATGAATTCCCAAAAACCTCAATCAAGTGATAGAATGTTATAAAGAAGACTGAACGTATAAAAGCCATACAACAATTAGGCTACTTTAAGTTAGCGCTGCTAAAAGTGCTTGTACAAGCTATTAAATCATGAGTGAAAAAGTACTGTTTTCACAGCTCTAAGTGCTTTGGTTCACTTTTTCTCCTAAAGCATGAGCTGTGAGCAACACTAGCTAACATTTGCATTTCACTATTCTGTCAGGGAAAGAAAACAAGGGATTCAGTTTGTGAAGGAATGACTTCATTGTTAGGGTCAAATCCCACCATGAGCTTTTCTTTCGTCTGTCGAATGTTAGCTAAGGCTACAGTACCTGCTAACATTAGCATGCTTGCTATCGAGTGCAAGCCATTTCCTGTGGAAAAATATTGTCTTGTGCAGATTAGATAATATTTTTTCTGCAGTTACACAGAGTAAGTAATGTTTGCTGATGCTTGACCAATAGTTATCTGGCTCTGGTCCAAACCGCTTAATAATTTTATTGCATATCATCATTTTCCAAAGCAAAGTGCATTATGAGGACATATACGAGAATGTTCACTCGACTTATGGGTCAGTGTTGTTACATTAAGTACAGCACTAGAGAGAGGTTAATTTTGAGGACTTTAATCTTAATTTTAATTATCAGTTTGATGACTCCTCCTCCTTTCAAAGCACTCTAAGCTAACACTAGCTGCTCAATTAAATTGCGCTACTGTGCCCTCCACTGATTCACAAGTGTGTCTAGTGTATGGCTGGTCATTGGGTCTGTGTTTATCTGTACAAACTAAACAGTTTAATACAGAGACATTTATTCATACTGGTTTGGCCAGGTATTTAGGAGTCTTTTTGAAATATTTTTGTTTCCTTTGTTTGTTGGTGTTACAGTTAATGGTTTTTACTCATTAATGTCCCAGTTGTAACCACCACCACTGGTTCAAATTTGTATGATTCTGTGTAGATGGATCAAATTGAAGTCAACGGTGTATTACCATTACAAGCAAACTGCTCGAGTGTTTTTGGTCTGTACCTAATCACAGCTGATGTTTTCAGCTCATCCTAAACTAGTTACTGGGTGAAATATGATGAATGGAGTTTGGTGTGGCAGCGCGGCTAAGCTGCAGGTAAGGTTGGCTTTACATTCATCACATTCTTTCAAAAAGACGTCGCAAAAACACTTTGAGGAAATTTCTTTAAAGTGCAGAAATGTTTGGGTTTATTTTATGACTAAGGGTTGGGGAACAGCTATAAGGGTTTGATAGCTGATGTAACTGCTAGATCATTGTGTACTGTGGATGGTGAAATCCACAAGGATCAATAAATCTAATAGCCAAAGAAGCAGCATAGGAAAGCTGATCACATAGCATGCCTACAAAGAAAACATGTCTCAAGTTAATTTGGAAGTTATTTTAAGGAGAATAATTTCCTCCTGCTAAATTGGCGAGCCTAATCTGTGATACAGAGATTAAAGAGTGAAAAGAGTCTGTATCCCGAAGGATAACAAGCTCATCTGTGATATGCACATTACTATGAACGGTCCAAGCTTAGATTTGTCCCTGATATTACTCTAAAGAATAGGTATCTTTGTGCTAAACATAACCCATCTATTGACTGAGGGCCAAGTCGCATTCTCCACACATGTTATACTTTTTTTAACACTCAGCAGGAGATCTCCACGGGCGGTCCTCTCGACAGTAGAGCCATCTCTGGTTTTAACAGTGATATAAGCACTTCCTCAGAACCTCTGTGCTTGTATGAGTGTGTGAGGTCACTGCTGAGAGTAATAGCAGTCCAAAGCAATGTAAAATCACCTCCAACGCTATGGCAACCAGATATGACTCTGAAGCACCTGAATTTATGATAAGGACCATTACAGAGAAAATGAGTCATCTAAATGGAAATGGAGATTAGCAATTAATCAGTGCAATTTGTCATGTGTTTAAAGCATTTTACTCTAAAAATTAATATCTTTCTCCACATGAGAAATGTGGAAAGTATTTATTCTACCCGAATGCACAATTACCCACTGCTGTTTCCATAAAAACAAACAAAACATGAAAATAGCAGCAGATATTAACATGATTTCTTTTTTTGATGTATGTGTGTTGTAGTATTTGAGAATGAAACGTTTCATATGTTAAACATGTTTTGATTCTGCTCCAAATACAAAGAGAAAAATAATCCGCAGAATATTGGTCTCTTCTATCAGCAGCACATGAAGCTTATGTAAAAAGGTAATTATACCGTGGCAGGTTGAGACTCCAGGCAAACAATGCATTGGAAGATGATGAATGCGCAGCTCCGTCAGCAATGAATATCTTTTCATTTTGCCAGCTTTTCTTCACCTCTGCAAGCTTCTCTTGTCAGTAGCTGGAGAGTGTTAGCCTGACATTGTACTGGATAACAGAAATAACAATAAACAGTCTATAGAAGTCAGCAAAGTTGCATTAAAAGAGGCAAATGAAAATTAATGCAAATTAAAATGCAAAAAATCCACCCCTCATCGAACCCGTCATTCTGTTAGTATCCTTAAACTCGAGTTATTGTACAACATAGAAACTACAGTAACTTAATAAACTTGTATTTATTTAGCATTGGCAGTGCCAATGGATCCACACCAGGACCTAACTAGTTACATTTTTATGTGTTAAATAAACTCGTGTATCTATGGTTCAGGGAGCAAAGTTTTGCTACATAAAACAAAAAATGTTTCTTTTTTTTACCTTAAAATTTGCATTTCATAGCGCTGGCGTTTGAAGTAAGGATAAATCCAAATAAAAGCTATACTACATACATTTCAAAGTAAGGTTGGTATGGCAACCCACCATCAGGGAATTGTTAGTTTCACCTTTTCATCCGGACTGAAATAGATCAATGACAGCTGGATGCTATGACAGTGAGAACGTGAGAAGTTTATGGTCCCCAAAGGTACGGATGAATCCAAAAGACTTTTGATCCTATAATATTTAACTTGCCAAGTGAAATACATGTCCATATACAAAATGGATTGGTTTAAGCTTTGCTGCATACACTCATGATCCCCTGAGGATGAATTGCAGACACTGATGATGATCGTCATGTGAGTATTGGTCTTGTGAATTGTCAGTGAAGTATCTCAACCCTCAAGGGACTCATTTCAACAGTGTTTCTATCCTGGCTCCTTGGCTCTATCTTTACAGCAGCTTCAAATTTGTAGTTTATCGAATTTTGATGCAAACCCTCTGAGTTTTTGTTAACTTTGCTGCTGCAGTTTTACCTAGCATTATCCTCATTATTGTTTCCCATACTACTAAGTGCCGTGGGTTGCGGGGGGCTGGGGATGTGACACAATAAAACAATAAAAGCAATTACTGAATAATTATGTACAACAAATTTCTCTCTCTAGCTCTCTCTCCAAGTCCTCTGTGCCCCATGTTTCAGAATTGGTTAGGTGACAACAATTCTCATTTGTTATTTATCTCATTTTCATGCCACGCTGTTGCTCCAGAGGTCAGAATTCTAATTAAAATGCAACGTACTGGGTAAACAAAGATTCTTCCAGCAACCTTGATGATACAATGCTGGCAGTGCGACAGAGAAGGTAGGCAACCAAAAGCAGATGTAGAGCTGGAGAAAATATAGTAGCAAAAGGATTTCTACCTTCTACTTCGTGTACACACTGATAACAACTGGTGTAATATGTGTGGATTCCAACACGTTCAGTGCAAAGTACTCCCAGTACTCCCCTCTAGACAGCAGCTGAAGCACTGGAAACATCTTTACATTTTACGTAAATCACAATATGTGTGTGTGGGTTTTTTTTCTTGTCTCTCGTATGACTCGTATGATCCTAGCTGTGAGATGTGCAGTAGTTGAAGCTACATTAACCACATTTAGTTGGAGTGATTCTTTTTTTTATTCCAAACTGGATTCTTGAGTAAAAAATGAATTAATAAAGCAAATGTATTTGTTTGATTGTTAATGTTTGCTGATATATTTTTGTTTTTGTTTTGTTTTTTACATAATGGGAAAAAAAGCATAATCAAGATATTTGATTTTGCTCAAATAAAACTGGTCTTATGGCGTCATCTTATTTCAGTTGTTCAGTTGTTGTGTGGAAATGATTTGGTTTATCAAAGAACAACATCAAACAGACCACCCTGCTGTGCAGGCAAAATAACACTGTTAGAATGCCGTGTGTGCAATACTGTAATTTATTCAACTGTGATAAAAGCAGTGTAGTGCACTCCATCTCAGTCTCTAGCCCTCCTTAGCGCTTCTTCTCAGGCCTGAAAACTATCTGATTCTGCTGCTCTGCTCTGGATTTCTCTGCTTCTTTGCTCAGATTAGCGCACCACACTCTGGTTCCCCCGCTGCTCTACAGAGCCAGCAACCCACCCAGTGACGTGTTCCACTGCCCTGCCCTGACCCAGCTTAACATATTCATTTATTAATCACATTTACTTATCTCTGGATCATGTTACAGTACCTTTTATATCAACATCTGTGCAGCAAAAAAACAATGTGTTGCTAGGCAACTTTACATTCCACAGTTGTTATGTTGTTGATGGCAGCTCTAGGTATGAGTGGCTGTCATTTTTCCCTTTTTATCCCACACCCAGCATCCACTGTATGATGGATAAACTAATTCCTTAAAGTAAACAATAGTAACAAAATATAAGATATTAGAGTTTTATTTTAAATTAGTTACATTGTTTTTAAAAAGCCAAGAGCTCAAAATGACCCCATTGTCAGTCCTAGTGTTAAATACACTGATTAATTTTGGTTTGAGATATTTATAGAAAGTGTAATAGAGCAGTGAATGCTGAATGAGATTTCATCTAATTAGTGCCAGGACTATAAATTCATATTTCCAAAGACTGCACAATAACCAAAGTGTAGAATAACCACCAGTGTTGGGAAGGTTACTTTTAAAATGTATTCCACTACAGATTACAGATTACATGCCCCAAAATGTATTTTGTAATGTATTCTGTTACGTTACTCAATGAGAGTAACGTATTCTCAATACTTTGGATTACTTAATATATTATCATGCTTTTTACAACTACATGAATGTACTATTGCTGTGTGATTTATTACTATTACTGAAGGTTACTCTCCATACCAACACCAACTAGATGTCTAAATCTTAATATAAATGAGTAACAGTAGGTGGACATTAGGTAAGGCTGCACTTTTCCAATCTCATAGAAAACTATTCCACGCATACATAAAACAGGTCTGCGGCTCCGAGCCGTAAAGGCGTAAAACCGTAGTAAAGGGACCTCTGGCTAATACGTCGTGTTCGTGTCAGGCTCGTAGCTGAAAACTAGCTTTACTTTGTTGTCTGGGTCTACTTTGCTAGCGAGAGACAGAGAGAGGAGTTGAAATGCTGCTCCAATGGAACTTATTGTTTCAGAGGAAAACACGAACACAGTGTACAGTTGAGTTTTAATAGCTTACTTACAACTGGGCTCGTCAGGCTCTCTTTTTGCCTGTAGTGGTTATTATTATATTTACATGCTTCCAGCTCCCGTTTCTGCTCCGCGACAGTTAGTACTTTCCGGCTTTTTCTCTCTCCCTCGCTCACAGACACATCACGGGTATGGCAGTCCATTCTCTCTGCAGCACAGACTACACTGCCCATGAGGCTACATTCTTTAGGCCTATGCTTGTAACACACTGTCTGTTGCCTTCATATTAAATCATTTTTTTGAATAATTAAAAAAAATATTTCTTCACGTCATTGTAGAGGTGACACAGGCCACAGGCATTAGAGCCTCTTAATGTGTGTTTTGTTTGGGTTTCCACCAGCGTGGAAAGCAAAAATAAAGAGGGTATAGCCTTATGAAACAGAAAAATACCGCCGTGTAATCCATTCATTTCAACAAAGTAACTGTATTCTAAATACCACCTTTTTAAACGGTAACTGTAACGGAATACAGTTACTCATATTTTGTATTTTAAATACATAACGGCGGTACATGTGTTCCGTTACTCCCCAACACTGATAACCACCTCACAATTAGCTCAGTTACACAGTCAAAACAGGAGCAGGACACACTTTTATTTTTTCCAAGTGTGGTAAGCATATGTAACATCTCTTTAAACCCAAGCATAGTTCTCTATAGTTCCAATTTAAACCTGGGATTAAAGCTTTAAAGCTGGCATTTATATTTTTTACAATTCTATAATTTCTATAGCACCTAGATGAGCAGAACAAAAACGTATCCTGATATAAATGCCTTTTTTTTTAAATACAGATCTGGTCTGATCTGTGTTAGCAGCTCAGGGTGGGGATAGCCTGTAGACCTATTATCCCTGTTTGCACTTCAGTGTACATAGATTTTATTATTCCTGTGTACATATGTATTATATGCAATGACATACCAAAGACAGATTAGTAGGGTTCAACTTTTTCTCTGCGTTGTAGCTTCAAGTTATGACACATATGCTAATAAACTCTTAAAACCTCTTCTGTTTCACGGTTAAACTCCACGCATGTTCATAAATCAGATACAGAATGAATAGTAAAATGAAGAAGAATATGCTTTTATTGTGAAAGTAAGTCATATTTCACCAAATGTGTCATCCTTAGGGCATTCTCACTGAAATACAATTGTTAATGAAGCAGCATTCTTGGTCAGAGCTACAAGTGCAAAGCAACTATTTTAAGTCTCAAATAGCTGTTGGATAACAACAATCAAAATGTTCCATCTCCTTGAAATCCCCTCCATGTTCCTGCATCTCTGTTTACCTCAGTCCCTCAGGAAAAAAAACTAAATCAGCATTACTGAAATGTAGTCCAAATACATCAACACACACTGCATTGCATTGTATCCAAACCCTGTGGCATCAGTTTTTATTTCCTTTGGACTGAAAATGAAAGGTAATGTGTAATGATTCAAGCTAGCCCTGTGGTAATGATTTGTAAAATACTGTCACTGCAGTAGTGTCAGTGGGGGGAAATGGTCGTTTTTCCTCAATTTCTGAAAAGTTTCAGTGGATAGAAGAGGGTTTTGCAGGCACTGGTATTATAAACTTTTTTTCTTCCTGATAGTCAGTCCTTGCGTTGTCGGCTGTCTGTCTCTATCTGCCCACTGATCTATTTCCAAACGCATATCTCACTGTAGCAGTGCTCTGTTGAAAACTGGCATGAATGCTCAGTCAGAGGACCTTTGGCAAACAAAACAGCAGACAGTGACAAAACCAAACTTCTCTCCAATCCCCTTCTCCCATGGCTTTTCTCCACAGAAAGTCTGAAATACAAAGTAAAACGAACACAAATCAAAGAGCAGGAACGCTGCTTTAAACAACAACTTAGGCTCAGCAGCTTATCTCACAAACCTGTATTAAACATTATCATTAATCCTTCATGGTGAGGTCAGAGGAGACTTACATTTATAGCTCTGAACAGAGGAATGGTGTCAATCACGGTCACTTCATTTGCATACGTGGCTTTTGTATGTGATGGTGCTGTCAGTCACATGAGCAGTAGTGCAGCTCAACATGACATCCACGTGACTAATGTCATGTTAACGTAACCGATAAGGTGGTCGTGGCGTCAGGTTAGAAAACAGTGATAAATTCTTCTCATGAATTAGCAGCTGCAATAAACCCGTCACTGCTTACTGGAGTCTGTTGGCTATCTGTCCTTAATGTATGTTTAAAATCGCATTGAACTCTTATTGGCTGATGCTCTGGGCATATTCTGAGCATCGTCACACTGCTGAAGACAAGTAGAAAATAAGATTTGACAGCATGTCTCATTGCTGCTTGATGACGTGCACATGTGGTTGCATCAACAGGACTGTGGACAAACACCACCAAAACTGGTTCCGAAATCATAAAGCAGGTTAACATTAAACTTCTCGAATGGCCTCGAAACCTTGACCTCAAGCCTACTGAAAATGTGTGGACCCTGCCAGAAAACCGTCCAGTTTAAATGAACTCTGCCAGTTGTGCCGAGTGGTCAGACATCCCAGAATTATGCTGGAAGCTTCTTGATGGCTACCAAAGATCAAGGTGCAACTTCCTAAGGTCATTTAATCAAATAGTAGTGAAGGTGCATGTGTACATTTAAGTCTGTATGTAAATGCTGATTAGAGAAAATCCAAAATGGCCATAACATTCATGCCCATAATAAGTATACATAAACTCATACACAGGCTCAAAATGTGTAGATACAGGTAATCAACATTTGGGATCATCTGCTGTTGCATATATTTTTAAAATGTCTAGTGAGCATTATTTCCTGCAAATAAGTCTTTTGGGATTCAGTGAGTTCTTTTATACGAACATTCAGAACTATGTTTGTTTTCTGATCTGAGTGCAAATAAACAATTTGAGTTTTAGACCTTTAAAATGTAATAATTTTCAAAGGCTAACAATGGTTTAAAAAAGAAATTGCAATACATTTCACTTAAATAAGGAGACTAATAAGGAAATATCCTTTAATATCATAAGCTATAACTAGCCTTCTGATGAGGACATGGACCCCACACTGACACACAGGTTACTGCACTCTGTGGTTGGCCTTTCTGACACACAGAGCCCCAGATCTCAGTTTTCTGGGACATCAGCCCGTTGGTCAGCTCAGCCGTTTAACCTCTTGACCCGGAGGTTATTTTTGCCTCAGGTCGTTCTCACCTTTTCTTCCCAACCTTAGGACCTACTTACTAAATGCTTCAAACAAACGACACATATGTGATCGGCAGGTCTTGGCAAAGTAAATTTGCAGCCAAGTGTATTTGTGAGTACTGTGTGAAATGTGGGATGTGTTATTCACATAGAAAGGAGGTTTGGTGTAACAACAATCACGTTTTTAAATAAACAAAACATGACAAAACCAATGCATCATTTATGTCATAAATCTAATGTATGTAGGGCAGAGGTTTATATATTACTTATATATTAATCAAACTACCGCCTGGCATCATCTTTGTGCTTTGGCCTCCACGAATCAGCACAGCTCTAAAGAGTTTAGCGATGGTCTTTATTTGTAGCTGCTCTTACTTTTCTTTGAGATTGTTTGCACCATCTGACCCCAAATTCTGCATAGCTTACGACTTGTGTTGTGTAGCAGTTTTCCCCATTGATTCTTGTCTGGACATGTAATGATGGAGGTTAACCTGCACTTTCCTGCTTTCATTAAGGATATCACACACCACAAGATACAAATCAGACTTGAAAAGTCAGTGTTAACCTTAAAAAGCATTGGCAGTCAAATTGGACTTCTCAATGTACGGGATGAATGTACAAGGGATAAAAAAGTCACGTATAAATTTGCACACCTGATCACTTTATTCCATATTGATCAATGAGTTCTGACCTCTGGATTCATCTCGGCTCGTCACACTATTATAAAACCTAAATCCTACAATATCTTTAAAACCAAAAAAAACAAGAGCATCCTAACCTACATGGACCAAAAACCCACTCGAGCATGGGGAGAACATGCAACCACCATACAAAGGAACCCAGTGATCAGCTGACAGTGTCAACCACTGGAAAAACCATGCCTCTGTGTGGGTCCAACTGGGGGGAACCCAAAATAGCAGAAAGCATTAACGCTAGAAAAAATCTACAATTAATCAGGTCACACTGGTGGAGTGAAAGTGCACAGGAACGTGGGGCAGAGAATCCACAATTTATTTTAAATATGATGCAGTTTGGAAATTCATGAATTTCACCCACGTATTACTACAGTATACCCAAAGTTTTGCAGATACTGTAGATGGCAGATATCACAAGTTACGACCAAGCCTATGAATGCATATGAATATACCAGAAGGTTAAACTGATAGAAATAGCCAGAAATGTGCACCATCCTTTATAAAATGACAAACCAAGATGTCATAAACTATATTAATGTATTTTGAGGAAATTTGAGGATTTAAGATTTCAACTTTTTCTAAAACCAGAGCAGAACATACATTCTAAATAATAAGCATGACAATGTGTTTACCATTATCATCCTGTGATTAAATTTGTGCCGCTAATATTTACTAGTGGAACCATTCAAGGAACCCTGAGGATTGCATTAGCATTAAATAAATACAGTGCGTAACAAATGTATTAGACTAGCTGCCATAGAAGCAAGAAAACACTAATATGTTACAAATCTCTCAAAAACCTGTTTAAAATTGATCATGATATCATTATTTATTACGCAAATAACAAACAGAAATCATGTTTTTTTGTCCAAATTTGAGCGGGCACACTAGACGTCTGTGAGAAGCCAGAAATAAATCAGCTCAGATTCTGTTCATCTCAGCTCCTCTGTCTGTTTTTCCAACAAACTAAAGATCAGATTTATGCATAAAACACAGGAAAAGAAAATAGCTGAAATTTTATTCACAATCGTCACTCCAATATTGAAGTTTTGGTGTTTCCATGGCATTTATCAAAATTTCAACCAGTACTTAAGATACTGCATGATGTAACATGCTGAAAAAGTCACGACAAGGGAGGAAAGCTCCAAGAATAGAAGCCGTCCATATGGTGTGCATCTACAGCCTGCTTGCATCGCTTTAAGTGGAGTGGCCGAGGATGTAGAGTGACCACTTTGTGAAGGCTAATGGGGGATAGCTTTGACAAATCTATACAAACTGCACATAAATAAAACCAGCACACAGTGATGTTGGCCTTTAGGCAGGCCAAACACGAGCAAACATGTTAACTGACCACCCACGGGTGTTCTGTGTGCGTGTGCATTGCTGTGTTTTTATGTGTGTACTACTTTGTGTGTATGTGACTGGGTGGGTGGAAGGCTAGAGTTGATATTACATGACTCTGCAGTGGAGATTTAATGAGGAAAAAGGGAAAAAAAGAAGCTCCTGATGTTTTATCGTGCGTCACCAAAGTCTCCGATGGTGACTGCAGTTGTTGTTTACAGTAAAACTAAAGTGACTGAAATGGCATCGTTAGTTTTCAGTTATAATTAACACATAGCCTCATCACAGACTTTTGTGACAGGAAGATTTAGATTGTTAGTGCATAATATTAGTCCTATTTATCTGCAGAGAAAGAAAAAAAACACCAAAACAATGCATCTTGATTTTGATTCAACCTGGGGCACTGCAGGGGGCAGAGTGGGTAGACGTTAGACGCGTGCATGGGGACCTTCATGGTGCTGTGGACATAGGCACAAAACAGATAGACTGCAGTTAGCTCCCACCTTATGCACGCCTTGATTTTGGGAGTAGATTAGCCCAGTAGGTTAATGGGGCAGTTTGGAGGTGTCATCCAACACTGACTCTGGGGTGGATGAAATGAGGAGGCATTTGACCACTCAGCGAGTGGAGGACGTTGAGTATGAAGTGCTGCAATCGGAGTAGTCACGCACATATATTGCCTCAACCTCTTGAAAGCATGGAGAAGGGCTGAAAGCACCTCTCTGCTGAGCCGGGTTTGGGACATGAGCTGGGGCCTCAGGTACCAAATTCAACTATTCCATCCTCTCTCCACTGTGATGGCCATCAGACCCAGAGAGGAATGCTACTGCACCGCAAGTCTTCACAGTGATATTATGTAGATAATGAGATTGTCAAAGTAAAAACTGTGATGACTCTGAATAATATTAAACTGCCATTGTTCCGCAGTACCACAGTTTTTGTAGACTGATGAATCTCTACCCATTCTTACAAACTCTGCATAATGTTATGATATGTTCCTTTCATGTTACAGACCTGCTGCCAATTAACCTAATAAGGAGCAAAATGTTCCAGCTGTTTCTTTTCAGTATTAGGTAATTTTCTTGAGGTGACCGTTGTTGTGATTTCGTGCTGTATAAATAAAACTTGCCCCTGCCAAAATAAATGACAGCTGACCTTTTAAGTCATAAAACACAGAGCATGAATGCTTATGATCAGCTGATACGCTAAACACTTCAGTGGATCACAACAAAAATACGGTCAGCTCTGAAATAAGAAGAGAGGATAATGGAAAAAATATACTCAGTATATAATAAAGTAAGCTGGCGGCAACAATTAATACTTTCAACTAGTCAAATCATTCTGTGTGTGTTTCATGGACTTCACTTGTTGCATGTTTTCTTTCTTACTGAGCCTAAGAAAGCACTGCAATACTCAATTCTACTCAACTCGACTCAGTTCAATGTTTATAGTGTTCTACATTGAATTCTAGTATTCTGTATGTCATATTCCAACAATATGTGTGTGTAGTAAACGTCCATTTTTTTAGCTGCTTATTTAATCCAGTATCATCGTAATGCATAATCAACTGGTGACCCTGCTGTAGGGGGAGAGGCTAAAGCTCATCTCACACATGCCAAATTTAGAATGATTATTAAACTGAACATACACCACATCTTCGGACTATGACAGGAAACCAGTAGAAATAGCGAGAGAGATAGAAATAGAGAGCTCAGTGAGTAATGTGTGTTTAATAAAATATGTTATTTGTGATGTCCATCCTGTTTTTAACAATAGCATCCTAAAGTGTTTCCCTCTGCACACTGAGTGCAATAGAAACTATTGGAACTCTTGGGATGCTGTAATGTTGTATATATTTTCTTACTGGGCAAAAAAAAACAAAGACGAAACGACAGAATAGAAAGCATGCCACCATGTTCAGTCAATTTCACTCATATATTTGAATCCTATTATGTAGGAGCCGTAGAGCTGTTGAACAAGCGTTGCTCAAAATAGGATTCAGTATATTTCCTCCAAAACTGTGTCTGCAATGGAATTATTCTACCTTACAATGATTATATGCTTCACCCCTCAAAGGAGATTTAGCAGCCTTTCAGAAATGCTTCTACCATGACTACTGTACATTTGTTTAAATCCCCAATGACTGCACAAGAGATTGGAGAACAGAATGGGCCCTCTATTCTTTCATGACTACAGTTCCTTAGGAGTCTTTGGAAGCGGAGATTGTGCTGCCTTACACAGACTGCAGGTAAATTAGCTTCCAAGAGCTTGTGGTGTGAATGTCCCCTCAACTCTAACCCAAACATCCAGCAGTCATTCGACATCACAGCTAATCTGTCATCTTTCAGCATCTGTATTTCTTAGCAAAACACCTTATGTTTCACACACTGAATGCTACAAAGAGTCCAATCATTAGTTTATTGTGGAAATGGATGGTAACAATATTATTAATTACTAAACAGTAATCAAGTAAACTATGTAATAACAGCATTCCTGGTTATAGCATGTGTCATACATACTGAGGAAAGTTAAACTTAATAAAGAAATTAACTAATAAAATGGAACATCTGAAAGAAAAACTATTCTGTGTAAAATATTTGTGCCTAATAAAAGAAATGGCATTAACTTAAAAAGAGTTTTTGATTTAATAAAGATACTGAATGCAAATGTTCTTGTATGTATGCAGCTATGATTAGTTTTATTAATGGCTGTTTTCAGAAACAAAGCAAAACAAAAAACAACTAAATACAAAAGTTATAATTCTTCTTTTCCATAAAAGCTCGAGCAACAAAACATTATTCTGTAAACTGTATTCTGGTGCATATCACCCCACCTTTATAGGCCAGGGAAATCAAAGAGCCCAAACTCTATTCCAACACTGCCATTATGTTTCTCTGCTTGTAACGGATAGGGAATAAAAACAATGAGAGGACAAGAGATTAAAAAATAACAGGAGGAATGGTGAAAACTAGAAGGAATGGGAATTGGGTGGGGGAAGGAGGTACAGATGGAATGAGAGTAGAGGAGTAGGTCTGATGACCTATTAGGAAACATATAACCTGGATGGGAAAGAAGATGGAAACAGCAGGGGGTAAGGTAGGAACAATAGAGAGTCGTGAAAAAGTATGAAGCATTGGGAGCTTAGCAAGACACCTTCAGTTAATATGGGTATTACCTGGCAATATGCTGAGGAGAGGCGGGTTCCGTTTCAATCATCTTCTCCAATTACATTGCTCCCATGGATGTTCAGCTGAACCTGACAACAGATTGACCCAGGTCATAATTTTGTATATCGAGTTCACTTTTCCCTGCTTGTGGGTGGTGCTGTTCATTTTCTTCTCATTTTTCGATTATGTAAGTTGTAGGTGGCAGATCGCCCCTGGTTGGACACCGGAGGAACCAACTTTAAATTGGGACCTGGCAAGACTGGCTTCAGTCCAGCCACTTCCCGATTCCAACCAAACTGTGCTCTGCATGTATATCAGAGTGTATATCAGAGTGGAGCAGGTTAGGTTTACAGCACAAGTTACCATAGTGATTTACCTTGGTAAGGAATAAACCCCTTTTGTAGTTCAGACAGCCCAGGGTTAACCCTGAAGCTACCTGGATAAGCTATATCCTGGTTCAGTGTCGGCCTCTGATGTTGTTCTACCTCAAAATCGAATTATACAAATCTGTTTTAACTGCAAAATCTCACATAAGCACAGGTCGTTTGTTGGGACTAGGAAGTAGAGGGGTCACATTAGTGGTCTGGTTTCCACGAGGGTGGGGTGTAAAATTCTTGAAAGAGTTGTTGTAAAAGAGCTAACTGATCATCTGCAAAGGAATTTAAAGAGTTTCAGTCAGGTTTCAGAGGCCATCACAGCTGTAGTGACAGTGGACTTATTTCTGTGCGTTCGATACTGTCAACCATAATATCCTATTAGAGCGATTAGAACATGCTGTAGATATTAAAGGTACTGTGCTGCAGTGGTTTGTATCACATCTGTCTAATAGACTCCAATTTGTACATGTAAATGGAGAGTCCTCTTCACACACTGAGGTTAATTATGGAGTTCCACAGGGTTCAGTGCTAGGACCAATTCTGTTTACACTATACATGCTTCCCTTAGGCAGTATCATTAGAAGACATAGCATACATTTTCACTGCTATGCAGATGACACCCAGCTCTATCTGTCCATGAAGCCAGATAACACACACCAGTTAGAGTTGAACTGAGAATCAGGACATTAGACGTCATCCAGGTCTTTGAGTCTTTGAGACATCCCTGCAGTTTAACTGAGGTTATGGTACTCAGCCCTAAAAATCTTAGAAACATGGTATAAAAGCTTGTCAGAATACTGACATTGGGGACTAAAAAGAGAAAGCATGTTTCGCCCATGTTTCTCTGGATCCCTGTTAAATCCAGAATGGAATTTAAAATCCTTCTCATCACATACAAGGTCTTAAATAATCAGGCCCCATCTTATCTTAATGACCTTGTAGTACCATATCACCCTATTAGAGCACTTCGCTCTCACATTGCAGGCCTACTTGTTGTTCCTAGAGTATTTAAAAGTAGAATGGGAGGCAGAGCCTTCAGTTTTCAGGCCCCTCTTCCGTGGAACCAGCTCTCTTGGATAGTCATACAAATATTTCCAGTGATGCATGTAAATGTCTGTAGAGACATGTTTTTGAGATTAAAAGTGCATTAAAGTGATGTTGTGTTTGACTCCATGGACTCTTCATCATTTTAGCAAGAAAATTCAGGGAGATCCTCCAACACATGCTGATTTGGAGATTATGAAGGAGCTGACTGAACTACAACGTATTTGTGTGTGTGTGTGTGTGTGTGTGTGTGTGTGTGACTAAAAATTACACCTATGATTACCGTCAACTAAATGATACCATACTCAAGAAAATTGGTGCCCTTAATTCGTTGCCATTTTCGTTCTGTTACTCAGTCTCATTAACATTCAGAAACCATCTCCAGGTCACCTGGTTTTCTGTGCACCTTTTTTGTGTGTGCCAGGAGTACTTTTGCTTAAACAGGATAAAAAATTTGTGGGATTGATTCTTCAATCAGCCTTTTTACTGGAACCATCTGTCTCTGTCAGAAATTCTAAATTCCTCCATTTAAGCTGGAAGAATCACATTCATTTACATTTTTTTTTCTTTTTTGCATCAAAACAATAAGATTTGTTGCCAAATCCATCTTGCTGGCAAACAATTCACTGAGGCTGCAGAAGCTGCCAGTCGTCTCAGTGAGGATCATGCTTGTTACCATAATTACGCACATTACACCAGTTTGGAAATAAGGGTGGTATTGAATGACTAATTCCTAAATTCTGCTCCTATCACCATTGAAACCATCTTCCTATTTTCTTCTTTTCATTTAAAGGTACCCATGGGTTTGCATAATTGTTTAGTTTTTTTCCTCACATTGATTTGAGATTGAATCGTTGGTGTTTGGAAGCTAATTAGCTATGATTAAAACAATTACAGTAAGCTGTGAGCAACAGCACTGTTGAGCTGCCGATACGTTACCAGGGTCATGTGAATGTAATCCAATATATGTTGTATGAATAACAAAGGGAATGCAGGTCACGACAGGTCTGGGAGGTGCTGTTCACAACCAAACCATCCAGGTTTTACACATGCATATATTAATATGCATGTGTAATATAGTTGGTACACACACATGCACTCGCACAGCTAGAACACACTTTGGCGCACACATACATTGAAATCTACTTCCCAGAAAAAAGCAATGGCTTGCTGTCCTTTTCTCTGCTTCTGTCTAGCACACACGCACGCACACACACACACACACACACACACGCACAACACACACATACACCATTACACAAAGCAGTGCTTGGCTATAAGGCAGCTTGTTGCTAAGGTAATATCATAACCAGGTCATGCAGCATTGCTTTCTGGAGCAAGGAGAAATATTACTGACACATAAAGTGTGTGTGGATTTGTGTGTGTTTGTGGGGGTGCAGAGGCAGCTTATACCTGCATTGTGTTAGCTGTCTGTCCATTCACATTTTCTGAAATGTGCATTTACCAAGTGTGTGATATTCCAGGCTCTCCATGCAAATTTCAGAGAAAGGGCCAAGCATTGCCTGAGTGGCTTGCTGGCAGTAAAATGCTGGATTTCATTTACCAGGCTGTCAACATGTCACTCATAGCAGCAGGATTTCTTGGATTTAACTCAGTGACAGGTCACTTAATCATTCACTCATTCACTTATCCAGGCGGGAAGCATTGCATTTTGTTTTCAGTATGCTGCTTTTCAGACACAGCCATGGATTTTCCAAAACGTAAGCCTTCCAACAAGCTGAAACGTAAGCTCTTGTTTTGCCAATTGATTTTTTTCCTTACACTTTAAATTTTAAAGAGGGTTTATAATAAGTCTGAGGATTACAGAACTTACTCAGCACATTGGAATCTATGTAAACTTTTTACTGAAGACAGAGAAAATGGGATGGGGGTGAAGGGTTCAGAGTTACAAGCTTTCCGGCTTTGCATGGGCCATCACTAATATACTCACAGCCTGTGGCTCTGAGCCAAGGGGTGCTGCTACTCTCCACACTGAACTACAAGAAGCTGCGTAGTTTTGTTAATAATCTGTGAGCAACTGGACATGTAATTTGAAACAGAGTGGCTTTGCAGTAATCTTTAAGAGGTACTTGAGTTTAACTTGTCAACACAATGAAAACGGCCACTTTGATGCTGCAAGTAGGCATCTTTCCACCCATGAGTATAGGACTGCATTGATGTGTGCAATAAAACCAAAAGAGCAGTTATAGGACAAGCAATACTTAGGAAATGACAACATCGGCATTGCTAGTTTTTTTTATGTCTAATGAGTCACTGTATAGAAGAAATGGATATAGCTTCTATCTTTGAAAAGTCAAGTCCTTCTTTCTAATGGTCAGCAGGCTCAGCAGGGGTCAGGGCTCTGTGGTGCAGAAACAAGTCTAGACCTCTGCAGGAAAATAAGCCAGGCTCCCTTGATCTTAAATACTTTCCTGGTGAGTCTCAATCGTGAGTTCAAGTCTTAGTGAAAACAGCATGTTGCTCATTTTGTAATATGTAGGGTCTGCTGAAGGTGCAGTGTCACTCAGATTCACAGACAGGTCCGCTTGTGAAGTCTGTTTTTTAAGAAAGATAAGATGTCAAAGGAGAAACTATTCAGTGTTTATATGCAGTCTATGTAACCACTCGACTAATGTATAAGTGGCCTCCAAACTAAGGTTGTCCCTTTCTGTTGGATAGTAAGTTCAGGCAACTAAAACTATGTAAGGGTTGTTACACACTTAACCTTGAAGGTGTGTACAGATACACACAGGTGGAGTAAAAGATGATCACCCCTTAAAAATGGTAACATTAGCAAAGTAAACAAAACAAAAACACATAAAAAATAAAATACACCATTTGGTATTTAATCATATTTTTGTCCAGTCTTTCACACCCAACTAGTTGCAGCAGATGGCTGCTCCTCATTGTAAGCAGTTTTGTTGGAGGTTTCTTCCTGCTAAAAGGGAGTTTTTCCTTCCCACTGTTGCCAAGTGTTTGGTCATACGGGCCATTCGATTATTGGGGTTTTCTCTGTATTATTTTAGGGTCTTTACTTTTGCCTTATTCAGTATTATATAAATGAAATTTAATTGGGTCTCAGTACTCAAGTAAGTCTGGTCCATCCATCCTATTAACTGCTTATCCACTTTAGGTCATATGGGTGCTGGATCTTAAACCAACTTAATAATCGTGTCATCTCAGTTTCACCATTAATCAACCCAAATAAACTGTCTTTGCTACTTACAATCTCAGATTACCAAGTGATCTGGAAAATGATGCACAGGTAACTGTGGAATTAAAAACTGGTATCATACACAGGTCGATATGCTGTTTACACTCATTGGTGGACTTCACACTTTTCTGTTTTTAGGCCATGTAGCACTCCAACCTATCCAGACCTCCGGGGGGTATCAAAACAACGTCTTTTAAAATAGACATCCAGCAGTGGGTGTCTTTTCAAATGTGTTCTGAAGACAACACAGATGTCTGTTGTCTGTAAACCAGTGTTCCTCTACAGGCTGTGAACTACCTCAGCCAGTGCAATGGCAAGGACAGGTCAGAGTAGCACAATGTGTAGAAATGCTGCATTATTTATTGTTTCTAAGCAGGCATCGTTCTGTTCAGATGGCAGATATGTTTTCTAAGAAAGCCTCAGAGTTGTAATGGACTATGGAGTGCTAAGGTTAGAAACAGGGCTGCAGCATATTCTAACTGCACAGTTACAGTCATTGTGTACAGGCATAATGAAGATCCCAAGTCCAAGCACTTCCTGAAGATCTACACAAATCAGTGGAGTCCAATGTGATATGCAGCTGCACACCACCACACTGATGCAATCAGAGTCTGTTGTACCTCCCACAATCTCCCAACAATTAACAAAACAAGTCAATTGCAATGTGAATGACACACACAAATGTGATCAATGCAATGGATGATTTTCTATGCTGTGAGACGTGCTTATATAAGGCGTCCTGTAGTACAGCTATGATTGTTTCCAGATGTCTTATCTGTATTTATACAATTTGTGTGCAGTCATGTAAGTTTTGGGCTGAACATCTTTGTTTGATATGGCAGCAGTACACCCAGTTGAAATGAGTTACAAACTGTTGTGCAGTCCTAGTCGTGCTTGCTTACTCATTTGAGACCATATATAAGTTTAGACACCTTATCACAGAAGACACAACAGGTGATGTAAGCAACCTGTCACTTGTGTAAAAGTGGAAACAAAAGTGACTCTTCCCTGCTCTTTCCTCTGCCTGAATGTTACTCTTGAGAAGAATATTTCCTGGAGCAGGTGACCTTTTGGTTGCTGCTCTCACAGTCTCCACTGCTGTGCACGTGAAAATGTATTTTCACTTGAAATACTGGCAGCCCTCTGCTCCTTTTTTTCTTTTGGTCACATAGCCTTATTGCTGTTTGCTCAAGCTATGGTGATTACTACTTCAAACATACATGGCACCATATAGTTTTTGGTTTTCCTTTGGTCACAAGATCTGTTTTTTTGTTGTTGTTGTTTTTTTGTTTGTTTGTTTGTTTGTTTGGGGGGGGGGGTGTTATAAAACCCTGCTGTTTTTCCTTAAATAGGAGATTAATAGGAGATATTCTTCTTCTCTAAATGTAGTCACCAAATGGTAGGCCGTGTAAAATCACAAAGCGGGTTAAGCAGATGCTGAGGCACATACTGCAAAGAGGCTGCCAACATTCTGCAGAGTCAGTTGCTATAGATCTGCAAACTTCATGTAGCCTTCAGATTAGCTGAGAAACAGTGACAGCCTCATGGAATGGGTTTCCGTGTCCAAGCTGCTGCATCATAGCCTTACATCACCAAGTGTCAGCTGCAGTGGTGTAAAGCGCATCGCCACCGGACTCTAGAGCAGTGGAAACATGTATCTCTTGAGTGATGATTCGTGCTTCACCATCTGTCAATCTGATGGACGAGTCTTTTGCTGTTGCCAAAATAACTGTATTTTTCTGACTGCATTGTGCCAAGCGTGGTCAAAAATTCCCATAAACACACTCCTAAACCTCTTGGAAAGCCTTCCCCGAAGAGTTAAAGCTGTTATAGCTGCAAAGGCAAGGTTGGCATCACATTAAACCCTATGGATTAATAATGGAATATCACTCGAGTTCATACGTGTATGAAGACAGATGAGCAAAAACCTTATGACAGTATAGTATGTACTTTATTTATTACAGCATTTGCATAAGGAGTCTCTGTAAGTCACAAAGATCAGGCCTCAAACTGCACTCTTCAGTCTCTTAGTGAGATATTTGGAAAATGGAACCTTACTAATCTAAGGTGACCTTGAGGGTCTTTATATATCTAGAAATGCAGTGCACCATTTTCGGTACACTGCATACTGTGTATACGGCTGTATTGACAATAAAGCTCTTAAATCTTGAATCTTAAAGGTGCCTATAAATAAAATGTATTATTATTATTATCATAAAAATAATTACTGGTGGAAAAGTTGGCCTGAACAGGGAAGTGAGTAACTATGAAGTTCACAGTGAAGGGTAAGAAATGCAAAAAAGCTCATCAAAGATCAAGATGAACACACACAAAGGTTACAGTGTACAGCCTTTATTGATTTAAACAATCAGTTTCACTTTGTTCTTTCTTATGACTCCAGTGTTCTCTGTTGTGGGCCCAGGACCAATAACCGCACAAGGACAAGCAGCCCACCGTCCAGTTGTTCCACATGTTTCTAACACTTTACCCTAGTGACAGTAACCAGCTACAACATAGGTGTCAAACTCTGGCCCGCGGCCAAATTTGGCCCGCAGCCTAATTACATTTGGCCCGCAAAGCCATACCAAATTACTATTAGAGCTGGCCTACTGGTATTATACAGCTAATATATATATTGTTTAGTATTAAGCTTTGCTTGTTCCATATTCAGTTTTTCAGCAAAATGTGTTTGAGTCCATAAGAAAAGATTCATTCTTATATCTGGAGGAATAAATATATTTCAATAACTATTAACGTTAGCCCGCAACTTTGTGCCAGTTTTGAATTTTGGCCCACTGTGTATTTGAGTTTGACACCCCTGAGCTACAACATGCGCACAGCAGTCTGCAAAACTGTGCATAGGCTTCGTGTACATGGCTTGTTGGATGAAAGGGTTACAACAAGGCCTAGTATACAATGGAAACCTTGCAAAGCTACTTATTTGAGTCCAAGCACAAAGATGTGAAGCTAAAAATGAGCACAATAGATCCCCCTCAATGGTTATTGACTCACTGTTGTTAACTGGTATTTTTATTTTAAATTTGATGTTACTGATAGAAATGAAATTGGCAGCAGAACAGAAATACCAAACTTTCATAAAAGAAAAGAACTTTATTTCACTACTGTTGTATTAGACTGCAAATAAACTTCCAGGTAATAGTAGAGTCTTCTTCCCAACAAAGCTCACCAAATTTACTTTACTGTAGAAATGGTTGCCTGATTTGTCCTCAAACTCCTCATATACTTCTGTAGACTCAAGGCTGCATAGATCTACCAACTTCTACACAAGCTGTTTGCTGCCATGCAGACTCTTCTTCCCTGTCTCTCTTTCCCCAGAGGTCTGCTCCAAAAGCAGATAAGACAGAAAAGAAGGGAACAACCTCAGCTTACATTGTAGGAAACAGAGGGAAGGCTAATCCCTGTCTTCACGCAAAAGCCATGTGAGACATGAAAACAACAAGAAAAACAACTGTAGTCCAAAACCACAGCTACATGTCCTCTACTACTGGAATTTCAACAGCCTTCTTTGGTGTCATGTCAACACTCCTCTTACAAGCCACTTGGTGGCTTAATGACAAATACAATCAATAGAAAGTTCACTACTATAGAGGTAGACACATGCACAGATTAATTGTATTGATTTTATACAGTTGCAGAGTGAAGCAAACTCTTACAGCATCTTAAATAAGACTCTTATAATTACAGTTGTGAATTTCATTGACTGTCTATTCAATAACCGAACAAAACAAACGTCCACAGACAAGAAAACAAGAAAAGATAAAAAACATAAAACAAATAAAAGGTACAAATCAATATTTCATAGTTTCTTTTAGTTAAAAGGAAAAAAACAACACTCTGGTAAATGGCTCATCATCATTCTGCTGTCACATTATGAGTATACCTCAACATTATGATGATATCTAATTCTTAAACAATCTCATGTGAGACATGTCCTTCCCATCCAGCCACAGCAGCCATCAGAGGGTAAAAGTGACCAGAGGGTATTTTTATTCAAGTATTACATTTGGTCTCAACTTCTATTCCTCTATTTCTAAAATAGTTGTACTTCCTATACTACCTGGTTTATTGGATCGATACGTTCTCCAAATAAATCATAAAAGTTAAGCAAAATTCTCGATTTACCCCACATTTCTTTATTACTCTGGATCCAGACGTTTTTGTCCTTTCTATCGTAGTCTTGAGTAGAGGTACTCCAGAGTTTCTGACAGACTTTCAAAGTTGTTCATTGGACACTGGGTGTACTTTCAACTAATGTCGAGGTACAATGACTGGACTAAAAAAGAGGAGCCAAATTTAGAATGATCAGTGTGTATGAAGGTCAGGAGACAGATACAATATCTAAACACTGCATGGGACTGCATTTCAGCTTGTGTTGGGGATCCCCGATTTGATTCAATTTGATCAATTTTGACTCAGAAATATTATAATGTATCAGAAAAATATCAGAAGATTTCCATGTTTTTATATTTATGTACAAAAGCTGACACTTGTGAGACTTCATTAGAGGTGTGAGCATCACAGCAGATGTCTTTGTCTTAAAGAAAGTGAAATTAAAGCTGAAAAACATGAAGGAGATTTTCCTGGCCTGGAGTTTTATAGCAGATAACCTTAAAAATATTCTGCAGTCGATCAAAAACTGAAGAAAACTATGAATCATCATACACAGCAAATTCAAAAGTGTTAAATGTTTTGGTGTTAGTAGTCTTAGAGTTAATTTTACTCTAAGTAGAGTCACATGCTTTTAATGTAACTCTGAGGTGTAAAATGATAGTAGTTAAAATCGAGTGTTAAAAATGAGTGTTTCTATTTCAAATCTGGAGGTGTTACAATGGAAACATTAACTCTTGACCTCTTAACTCTGAACTCCTACAGGGGCTATGACACTAATAGAGTAAATTCACAGACTCCGCCCCCAGCACGGCTCCAATCGAAGCTGAAGTGAAGCCGTTTCAGAACATTTTGCTCTACATATTTGAGTTGTTTGCCATGCTTGGTAAGTCATTTTTTCAAAGATTGTTTCAATTATTATTATTAGCTTTTACTTCTGTGGCTCTTTGGAGTTGAGACAAAGCTGTGTGAAAGGCATTAGCCATGTTGCTCGCTGATAGCACCGCTCGCTGTTTTAGCTAGCTGAAAGGTATTGTTTTCGGCAAATACCACAGCCTTGAAAAAAAGCTTGCATGTGAATTTTCGGTTAAATTTTTTGGTCAAATACACCTAAAACAATGTCTAGAATGTGAAATGTTGGTATAATGGTGCTACTTGAAGCCTGAAAACGATCTCCCATAAAAAACGAGCAAACAGCAGTAGCAGACGTCCTGACTGGGTTCTACGTTAGCATTTAGATCCCTCCAGAGTTTTGTGCACACGGTTTAGGTAAAAATGAAAAAGGTTGAGGTTTTACATTTAGTTCAGTATTACCTGTTGCCTGTGTCCTTATCTTTTGGGAAAATACTTTACACAAGTAATGTCTCAAAAAGGATTCCTTTTTTTTTTTTTTTTTTTTTTTTTTTTTTTTTTTACTGTGCTGCAATTGATTTGTGCCATTAATTAGTGTCAACTAATTTTTATTCAATCTCCACATAGAATATGCTTGTGAAGATGGAATATGGGGGAGAGCAGAAGTGCGTTGAAGTTCCACAAAGTGATGAATGAAGGACATGCATATTGTATTTTGTATTTATTGAAATAAGTGATGAGAATGCTGTTATTTGCATTTACCAGCTCACCTATGTCAGACCTTTTGATAAACGAAATTCTAATGAAAGTGAGAACATGTACACTGTTACATCTTTCAGAAAATGTTTTGAAATTGTGGTGCACAGTTCAGAATAAATGTTTTTCAAAAACCATTGCGTCTTTTTAGTAAATGTTTATTTCCAAAATAAATTTCTAGAAGTTCAGAACAGTAAAATTCCCGCTTTTTAGAATTAATTAGAAGATAACTCTTACGTAGTTAAACTAAAATACTCTTTGAGAGTTAATATATAAACTCTTAACATCAAGTGTTAAATTATCAACTCCAGAGAGATTTGGTGTTTAACACTAAATCAGAGTTAACATACCAACTCTCCAAAAAGAGTTAAATTAACACTCTCTGGTGTGGACCCATATAGACACTTTAAAAGTGTTGAAATCAAATCTGACAGTGTTAATTTGGACATGCTGGATTTGCTGTGTATGAACATTACCTGATGCTGCTGAAGTGAAGTTACAAAGGTTCGATTAGACATAGCTGAGAGTTTTGTAATTCAGAATCATTTATAAAAGTTTACATTTCTTTGGTACTGAACAGCAGAAATGAGGTTTTCTTGTTGGAGGTCATGTATGGGAAAAAAACAGCGACCAACAGCGCTGAACACCACGGTAGACTGGTGGGTAACAAAAAAGCGAATAGTGCCGAAAACAGAGGTTTGAGATGGGAAACTGTTTGTGAAGTACACAGAGAGAGAGAGAGAGAGAGAGAGAGAGAGAGAGAGAGAGAGAGAGAGAGAGAGAGAGAGAGAGAGAGAGAGAGTGTGATTTTATTGTGGTGGAAGCAAAACAGCCAAAGTAAAAGGGAATTCATGACAATGGTTTTCAAAAAATTTGGATCTTCTTTTGCTGCTGGTTCAGTGAGTTTTGGTCAGAGAGTGATGAAACCTGCAGTTTGAGATGTCGGCCTTCAGCACCCGATGGCACGTCTGTGTACCTGCTGTCGGGTAAATGGGGGGGATGAGCGCTTTGTGTTTAAATCTTTGTGCAGAATCTGTTTGCCTGGTCTTGTTTGGTGTCGCAAATTTTTGGTGGTTGTTGAAATAGTTTTGTGAGCTTTAACCTGAGATTCTGGCATGTCTGGCAAAATACATTTATATTTAAAAATCTATTCAGCATTTAAAGAATTGATTTTGCCTTATTCAAACTAAAATCCATTTGAATCAGGAAATCAATTTTTTAAACCCTCCCCAGGTCATACCAGATATTTTTAAGCTTGTTACAATTGTCCGAACTTGCCCCGTCTACGGTGTGTTTCAATAAATTGTTACATCTATTTCCCTTTTACTAGCAAATATGACAAATCAAATAAATACAAAAAATGTATCTATGTCTCAGTCTCAGTGTCTCACAGGCTTTGCAAGATACAATTAGATTTAAGCCCAGACTTTGACTTGGCCACTCAAAAACATATTTTAAGCTAATAATATATTAGTGAACATTTTGTCCTGGAGGTTGATGTGTTGGAAGCAGGAAAAATGGGTGAAGTGTGAGAAGGGCCAACTTGTGTATCTGTCAGAAGTGGTCCAAGAAGGAACAGGGTCATCAGCCAAAGCTCATAGATGCACATGGAGACCAAAGGTTGGCCCGTGTGGTCCAATCTAACAGATGAATAACTGTCAGACACCGCATCAGTGATACAAGAAGAGATTTTTTTACATATGCAATGCACAAATTGTTAGCAAAATAACTGATAATTCACAAAAGTTAAAAGGAAAATAAAAATACTGACAGAAAAAAACCTGATTATGTTAGAACTGCCTCCATAGTCAGATCACTGACACTGATAACAAAAGCATGGTCACCTTTAGATATAAGACTCATCTCTGGAAGTGCTGGGAGGCATCTGAATGAATGTGGTTTCACAGTTATTGATCCTACACTCACTGCCACCTCTTCAGGCTCTTTTAATATCATGAACAGATTTTATTAGAATTTAGAATTTATCACATCCGTATTCACATACTGTCATGTTTTGTCCTTTTCTCGAGTTACAAAAACGACATATGATAACTAAGCATTCTCTTTGTGGAAGATGATGTCATCACAGTCGCACAATAGGAACAGTTTTGCATAATCAATTCAATGACCAGATGTTGGGGTACATCAGCTGCCCATCCAGCTGTTGCTGCAGAGTGTGTTTTTCAATAACACCTCCCTCAGCCTTAGTAACAGTTGCTTGACAAAAACATAAGCTAAACCTAAACTACAGACCAAGATGAGGTTAACCAGAAGAGCTGCCAGGCTTACCTCTGAAAGTGTTGCATTAGCAGCTATATCAGTTTATGAGAGTTTGCATGAAATTCAACAACTAAAAACTAGTTACATTTGCTATTGTTGAGGTGACGTTGTACAGTGTAGTAAGAGTGGATAGCTGCCTGGACTCACAGGAAAGTCCCCGGGGTTACAAGAGCCTGCTTGTGCTGTTTAATGTGGTTTAAGCTGTCAAGGACAAAAAGTATCAAACCTGGTAATCATACCTTTCCTACTTTTTTAAAATATGGAGTGAGAGTTTGGTAGCGCAGTGTTTAGCACTGTAGCCTCAGAGGAAGAAGCTCTGTGTCTCTGGGTACATGTAGTTAGTGGGGTTAGGTCAGTAGGTATGCGTGGTTGTCTGTCTCCCTGTGACAGACTAGCAATCTGTCCAGGTTGTGTCCCGCCTCTCGCCCTATGACAGCTTCAATAGACTTCTGCCCCCTGTGTGTGTTTACCTGTTCCCGGTACCTTATCTTTTGGACTGGACCACACATTTGGCCAGATTTCACTGTGGGTAAGTGAGCCCAGGCTACTCATGACCCTGTTGCTGACTCACCACTGTTCCTGTCTTTGACCAATTTTGATGGACACTGTCCACTGCAGACTGGAGAACACCACACACCCCTGCAGTTTTGGAGATGCTCTGACCGGAATGTCTAGCCATCAAAATGTTTCTAACACATCAATTTTGAGGACTAAATGTTAACTTGCAGCCTCGTATATCCCACTAATGCCACGACAAAGAGATACTCCATGTTATTCACTTCACCTGTCAGTGATCATAATGGTATGCCTGATATATCACCAAGATACTCATGCCACCATTTTCATTAAGTGTATTTTAGAACTCTTCACTGTGACGATGCATTTAGTTAGACCGATTCATAGACTGGTTCATACCACACTTGCAAAGATATCTTTGTAGATCTGACATTGTGCATGAGGATTGTGAGGCCTAAAAAACGAGCATTTCCCAAACTGATACCATATAGTGCAGTCAATAAAGATAGCATGCTAGGGAAGAACATCTGCGCCAGGATAAGACTGGGAATATTCACGTTTACGCTGCTGCAATAGTCAAGAAACACGTCTCAACATTTTACAAATACACAAAGCAAAACAACAGAAGGCCAGAGACTTCGGCTGGCTGTACAAACAGAAAGACATTTGGAAGGAAAACACTATCTCTGCTGATACTATGCAATACGAGAGGAAGAGGATGTCATATAGTCTGTCTAGGAATTAAAAGACAGTGAAGAAAAGAAGCTGACATAAAGTTGAACAAAGAGAAAACAGGAGGAGGAACGAGCTCCTCCAGTGAAGATCTTCAGAGAACAATGAGCTGCCAAGCACTTGCTTACTTACACTTCAGACTAATTTTCTCATTCTCTGCCTTCTACTCTTTTCCTGTCATCTGTTTCTCCTGTCGGTACATATCTCTTATTTATCATTTCCTTCCTTCTGCACTTTTGGCACTTCATATTCTGGCTCTCACCATAAATTTACAACAAACAAGTTAAGCAGCCAGTCACTCTGGAGGCAACATTCATTTTAATTATGGCCTGTGAAAAGCTTTCAACTTTCTTTCAGGCGCTTTTGAAAACTTATATCATCAATCTTCAATGAATGACTTTGTAGCAAAGATTTTATCTGGACAATATGAAAGCTGTCAGAGAGAAACAGTATTTATCACACTGTGTCTGGTGAAACTTGGACTTGGAAGAAGTTAAAGGCAAAAATGTCAGGTTAGCTAAATGCCCCACATCAACGAATGACTGTTGTCAAGTCATGATTTAGAGGTAGGTTTTGAAGCAACAATAAATCATGTTTGTTAAGTACAAAATATTTGATAGAATCAAATTAACAATATATGAAAATGAATAGATATACTTTGTAATTGTTCTGTGGCTCTTTGTTTGTTTTGAATCCAGTTCGTGTTGTGTCTGCGTTCATGCATGTGTAACTGTAGCTTTCTGTCTTTGTAGTTGCTTCATATCTGTTTGTAGTTTTTCTCTGTTGTTTGGTTGCTTTAGGTATTATCCCCCCATCAGCCCGTGAGTGGTGGTGTTGACACCATGCTTTATGAAAATGATAGCACCAGGATGAGGCAATGTAAGATTTTTAAGCTGAGTTTAAACTTGAGGTCGATTTTTTGGAGATGCTCCTAATGTTTAGAGGTCAGGTTTTCTGAAAATCACCAAGGATTTTCAAGTTGATACCATAAGTGCATCTGTTAAAAACCTCAGACAGTGTGTCACAGACCCTGATGTCGAGGTCAAAGGTCAGGTCTGATAATCTTGTGAATGTGATACTTTGACCCTGCAGCTGTTTCATGTCTGTTTGGAGACACTTTTTTTGTCTCCTTGACATTTTCATCATTTTCTGCTCATCTGTGTGTCTTTGTCGTTGTCACTTTAGTGAGCACCTTTGTAACGATGGTGTCTTTTCAGGTTGCTTCGTGTCTGCTTCTGGTTGCTTACTGGTCTGTTCACTTGGTTTTTTTGATCCCTTACTGTGTCTTTGGAGTCTTTTATGTCTCTTAGTAGTTTTGTGTCTCCTTGAAGTTGTTTTGTATGTATTAGTTTACATTTTCTGTATCTTTGTTCCAAGGATCCATCTGTTTGTTGTCAGTTAGTTTTTTTCTTTGTAGTCACTTAATCTCCTCTCCAAGTCATTTATTTTTGTGCTCTTTTTTAAAATATATTTTTTGTAGGCTCTCTTTGTCTTTCATTTCAAAATGAAACCCTTTGAAAAGAGGCAGGAACGTAAGCCAAATTGGTCCCAAGTAGACTGATCCAATTCAGATACCAACAGGGGCAAATATTATCCCAGAGTTTTCCTAACTGGATTTGAAACTGAGCCCAGTATTCCCAGTTTACAGTGCAATGAACAGTGCTAACCTGGGAGTCATGAACCACTGTCCAACATATTTGGTCCTCTGCCTCTTAATACTGTATAGTTGCATATCCCATCCTGCAAATGCAATTGGTCCAGCTGGCTTCCATACCGGACTGGGGTAGACTGGCACTCTTAGGCTTTTTCCTATTCCCATTTTTGCAATTCTTACTGTTCCTCAATAGAGGTTGATACAGTTTGTAGACTAATTAATACTCTCAGAAGTTCTGCCCATCTCTGCAGCGTCCTTGGTGCTACAGTCAGTGTGCAGCAGCTCTAATCACACAGACAGCTCACTGATGCCATTGCTAGAGGTCAGAACACAGTTAATCTCTTACTCGGTTCCCTTCACATCTCTATTCTTCCTCTTCCTTTTGCCTCACAGTCTAGTACAGCAACTCTTAGCTGCTTCATTGCTAACAATTTATTTTTCTTTTATTTTTTTTCATATTTTTATTGAGAGACAATAACATGACAATAACAATGACAATATGACAATAACAATTTATTTTTCTTTACGTATTTGCCCAATTCTGTCTTACCCTTGATCATGAAGTGCTTACCTGCATCTCTTTGAATAACAGTGTTGGTCTGAAAATGAGCATTGGACATTTGTTGAATCACTTCAGACTAATCTATGATGCTGTCATGAGACAGTGTTTACTACAACAACTGCATTTGTCTCTTTATAACATTTTAAGAGAGTGGGGCTTACATCTTTTGATGGCAGATGGATGGTAGATGGCCTGTATTTATATAGCGCTTTTCTAGTCCTTAAGGACCCCAAAGCGCTTTACACTACATTCAGTCATTCACCCATTCACACACGCATTCACACACTGGTGATGGCAAGCTACATTGTAGCCACAGCTGCCCTGGGGCGCACTGACAGAGGCGAGGCTGCCAGACACTGGCGCCACCGGGCCCTCTGACCACCACCAGTAGGCAACAGGTGAAGTGTCTTGCCCAAGGACACAACGACCGAGACTGTCCAAGCCGGGGCTCGAACCGGCAACCTTCCAATTACAAGGCGACCTCCCAACTCTTGAGCCACGATCGCCCCTTTTACTTTTGATTTCACACAGTTGCACAGGAAGCAGTGCTTTTCTTAGTCTACTTATTATAGCAGGTTTTAAGTTAAGATTCAAAATATAAGTTTAATCAGCTCTAAGAAATATAAGCACAAGATCAGCCAGGAAGTCTTAATGTTTGCTTATAACGATGACCACAGTTTTTCGCCATCCTTATTCAAGTAGTGTAGGTTTCACGAAGTAATTGAACCCAACCATGGCAGATCCGAAAAACCTTCTTGACAGTTTAGCGATAATGATTCAGACAGCATTCATAAGGACTGATTGGAAGGCCATGTTAATGGTGCATTTACACCAACCTGCCAGACCATAGGCCACACACAGCATATTAGCTTTTGGTCATTTGTTGCTGACAATAAAGATCAACAAATGGCACAAAAGAACATGCTTACAGGGTACAAAAGAACAGCTTTGATCTCTATGGATACTTTCCCTTCATAATCAGGTCACTGAAGCTTTTTTATTTTTTATAACTCACACCACTTTGGATTTTTCAAGGCTTCACGACCAATTTGTACCAAACAGTAGCCAATCACTGTCTCTACCTGATCTTTCTGAGTTAACTTCAGTAATTACTTGCTCCAAACCATCAATGTGTCCTTAAGAACAGCGGTCCCTAACCCCTGGACCGGTACCAGTCCGTGAGTCATTTAGTACCGGGCCACGAGAGCTGAGGCTCGGATTTTATGCTTTATGCTTTTATAATTTATGCTTTTCAGGGTTATTTTTTTTTTATCGTTTTTATCATTAACTCGGTTTCCCTGGGTCTTTTCCCGTGTGTTATGTATAAATCTTCTTTTTTTGGTAGCAGTACTGGTTTTATTTTGTTGTATTTATCCGCGACACCTGGGGGCATTTCTGCTTGAAATCCACACTGCAGCTGCTCAGCTTTGTTTAAGCTCAAGAGGCCTCACCATCTTGGACATTTTTCACTCTGCATTCCTTCACACATAACTGTTTCTGGGACTACAGAGCCTATACATGTAGAAGCATTAGAAAAACGGCAGTGGGTCAAAGTCTAACATTGAAAAGACGTCCACAAGACCACATTTGGACTATAAATAGCCCATAAACGGAGGTCCCACGGATGTCAACTTCACTACAAGTGTTGTAACGCCTGTGATGTCTCTTTTTTGTTAAAAAAAAAGTGACATTACAGGCATTACAAAACAATTTACACTTGTAGAACAGTAAAACTGTTGTAAAATTGTTCCCTGGCAACAGAAAAAAAATCTATAATTATTATTGATGCTCATCGGGGAAAGAAAATATTTTAGACATTTCTACTCTCCCAGCAGAGTTCTGAGAAATCTTACCGAGGTGGTGATGATAAATTCTGTACTGATTGGTCAGTAGGCGATGACTTCCTACTTGCTGATCACTAATCTGGATCTTTACCTGCTTTGGAGAACGGTAGGTCTACAGCATCGGTTACCATGGCAATTTAGCCCAGTAAGAACCACCTTCGTATTACAGAAAAGCCAGAACTTGGATAAGACAATATCCTGCTTTGTAGTACATGCTTCAGGCGGTCTCACTGAACGTAGCAGCACTGTGGCTCACTGATGACCTGTCTTGGGTATACCCTCTTTCTGCCAAGCTGCAGCTAGGACAAGCTAGAAAGATAATGGATGCACTTTTGCAGAACTTGCTCGGTTGAGTCTATATGTACATATGATATATGACTCACTGTCTTTAAAGCTGTATTTATAAGTCTGTGAATGATGAGTTCATCAGAAAATGTCAATGCCCCCTGGACAGGCCAGCCCACAGCTAATGCAGAGAACATCATTAAGTCATCAAGTTGAGTCACACACCAAGTTGGCTTCTATCAGACAAGACCAGACAGACATCACTGCTGTATAATCTTTTTCTTGTAATTACCTTGAATCACTTTTTCTTCATAATTTTCTCTGAATATGAGATGTCTGCTGCAAATCCACCTCGCGGATTCCTTTTCTCTTTCACATTCCCAGCCCATCAATCATACTTAACACCATACATCCCTCCATGACCTCCCCCTCTATGCAACACACAGTCTACACATTTCTTTTAAAAGTGAATGCCTAATTGTTCTGCATGTGTCCTCCTTCCTAGTTTGTGCTGTTACCCTCCCTCCATGCTTACTCCATTCCTGCCGTGAACATCAGTGGAACGTTGCTGTTATGTTGTGCTTTGATGCATCCATTCATTTGGAAGAACACACACTCCACTTTTTGTGATGCCACATGCACTCAAATGTTCCCGTTTTTATTGCTGACATTTCCTTTTTGTCTTTTCCCCTCTACATACTGAGTTTGAGTCTCCTCTTATCTCGTTAGTCAGATATCGAGGGTTTGGTTGCTGCTCCCACAGGGGATGGGAGACCAATTAAATATTTATGGATCAACATTCATTCAAATGTTTGGCAATGGGGAAAGCCTGTGACCGGAAAACTGACATGACTTGTTTGTGCACAACATGCAGCAGGGGACATGGAGGGCTAGTCTTCAGCATGTGTCACCGTGAATGTGCTTTGTAGTGGCTGTGCTGGCAGATGATGTTATTGTAATGGACATATTTGTAGGCTGTGGGCTTTTAGAATCATATTGATATTATCCTATTGACCAGAAGAGAGGAATTCTCCCTGGAGCCCCCCGGAAAAAAATACATAATAGGCATCAAAACTTTAGGTCAAAGCAAATAACAATTGACAATGCAAAGCACATTTGCAGATTGCACAACTCCCAATATAGAGAAATTTGTTGCTAAAGTCAGGAATAAAAAAACAGATACGTAACAACTAAATAAGTATTTACCTTCAAGTTACGTCAAAAGCTCTGGCTGGCTTTTGTCTAGTGAGTGCAGGCTGTCAGATCGCTGTTTCCTCATAGTGGCTGAGTGACTATTTACTCTGGAAGAGGCTGGCAAAGCTCTCCGAAGGCAAGAGCGTCGCATGCCTGATCTGATAAAAATCAGTATTTGGGACAATATCAGGATTAAATAAGGATCGTTATGCAGGTTGTTGTGTGTTAGATCCTAACTTCAATTCAGGAGATGAGGCTTGAGGTAGAGTTGAGTGATGAGAGCAGTGGTGAAGAAGGCAGACCAAGAAGTGGAGTATGAGAAAGGGAATGAGAAATAGATGAGGAAATGTAGAAAAATATACTATTTTTAAATGGTCATAAAAGGTTTAATAGAGCTACTTGTGATTGACATTTTACAGCAGTTTTTGGCTATATTTGGGTGTTTGGAATGTTTCATGACAGTCAGGAATCTGGAATATTCTACTGGGATATACAGGGTTAGGACCATGGTGCGTATATAAAAACAGATAAGTCTGGAGAACACTGTGAGCTTACTATGACTCCATCCTTCTCTGAGTCCATTAAAATAAAATTGAGATAAAAAGACAAACAGAAAACTGGTCAAAGAAAACTGGCTGAAGAAGGCCTAATTTAAAATGTTCACACTTTGTTTCTCTATAGCTCTCGTTTGTGCATTGAGACTCCTTTCATTTGAAAAACTACAGTGCCAGTTGTTTCAGTAAGTATGCAGCAAAATAACCAGTTTATCCTGAAGTAACAAAACCCTAGCAACAATGAGTTTTATCTATTTGCAGCAAGACAGGAAACAGCACGAAGCTACAAAGTCAGTGCGGGCCGTGGAGGTTGGGGTGGCTTGGCAAGTCAACAAAGCAAGTATTTGAAGAAAGCAGTGCTGCTTGCTGACCATTTCAAACAATGACCTCAAGTGTTCTTCCACCAAGTTATTATTATTACTTTGTGGGTGTGCGCTTTGGCTTTATTGGACAGTGGACTGTAGTGAGGAAGAAAGGAAACCAAAACCAGAGCGAGGAACATGTAAGGTTAATCATCCAAAACCAAACCAGGAATGTTCTCGACTTGTGCTTTGCAACTTAACCATTTTGTTTCCTTTAGTTATAGTTTTGTGAAGAGTCAAGTAACGGCATCAGGAGTCATGACGGGACCTAATCTTTAATCTCTGCCCTGGAGAAAAGAGAGTTTTTGTCAAGAACTTTAGCATTTGCTGTGTTTATATTTGTTGTTAAAGTCTCATGGTGGCTAATACTACTCTGTAATATGTGATCCCCAAGTTTGACCACACGCTCGGGAGGACTATCATTCAATGTCCAATGTCCTTTAGTTCAATCAACACAAAGATGTTTATCTCTTTAAACAAATCTTCAGTACTTCAGTATCATTTGTACTACAATACATTGTATTTCTTATTCAGTGCAATCGAATTGTAATCACAGGATTTTTACAATAGAAAAGTTCGCCTTCATTTTGTCCTTTTTTAAATTTTCTACAATTACCTTTGACCTATGTGGTCAAAACAACCCCATGGGTCAGGAGAATAATGCTGCTAGCACAGCTTGCTTCCATAAGGAGGTTGGAAGCATGCTGTGCGATGATCAGAGGACCTCTGCAGTGACTCCACTACAGTCGTTGCCCGTCCTCGTGGAGCGAATGTTATTGCTCGTTTATACTCGTGTAGTCATGTTTGCATCAGGTTTAAACTTTATTATTTATTATTGTTTAGATATATTATTACTATATTAACCCGTTACTCATAGTTGTTAAGTTACATGAGCACTACGGTGGGAAATGTGAGTACTTTGGGCTATCTGAGATAGCTGGCAGTTTCAATGACAGTCGTAACAGACATCTCATTGTGAGCCATTCAGCAAAATTTAACACTAACATTTGACGAGGTGGCTGCAAAAACCAAAGAAAAGGTTTACACATGTCACACAATGACAAACTGAAGGTACCTCTACACTCATACAACTTTTGCTCTGTCTAAAGACAAAAGCAAACACTTTTGACCCGTCTTGGCAAGCTGCTATGCAGGCCGAGACATTCATACCGAGGCAGAATTCACTGAATGGTTTCAAATAGGGAGCTCTACACTTACACAGATGGCTGACATTTATATCTAACTGTCCAATATTCCGTCGAGAACAGATTAGCCAAAGTCATGAAAGGTGGTGGAATAGTAAAGAAATGCAATTACTGCTGCTGGATTCTTCCAAACTCTCTTTTTACCCAAAAGCATCCTGATGTCAGCTTCTTGAATACTGCACATCAATGCTTTTCATACATGTCCCATCGAGGCCTGAGAGACTGCTGGTTTTTATTCCAGCCAAACACTACAGCAGCTGGCGCCACTGATTAACACAAACGCAACAAAAGCAGAGAAGCTAAATGGTGAAATGAGCTACTCCAGCATTTTAGGGGAGGCAAAATACTGAGAAAGTTCAGCCTTGGAGCCCAATGGCAGAAAAAAAGCTCTTTTAGTGATAACCATGAGTTTCATAGTGGCTCCTTCAGGGGAAGGAACACACTTTGAATAACATGCAGATCTATAATCCTAGATTTATTAATCATGTTTCTATTCTCGTCTCTCTGGAATGAGTTTCAGTTTATAGCTGGGCTTGTAGATATAATACCTATCCAAGCGTGCTGAAGTTTAATCAATGACTCAATTACAGATACACCTGACCACAGAATCAGTGTATTACATTCAACCTCTCCACCATCATTGGCAGGACCAAGGAGCTAGCAAAGGATGTCAGGGACAGGACTGTAAGACCTTGAACCTTTCTGCAGTAACAACACTGTAATTGATGGGTCATTGATGGGGTTTCAGCGGTTTACACACCCGAAACATATCACCAAGGTAGCCCATGGAGGGAGCTGAAGCGTCACATTCTCAAGAAGGAGCCAAGAAACCTCGGAAAGTGTATTCATACCTTCATCACCTCTGGACAACTGCAATCTATGTATTTAGGTTTTGAACACTCATCTGTCCATCACTTGCGGTTACTTCAGAATGTTGGTATTCATCTTTTAACAGGTATTAGAAAATATGATCACGCCTGTCAAGGCTGTGTGGCAGGCAGGCAGGGAAAAGGGACCCAAAATGCAGGACTCACAAACACAGGACTGGAACTCAAAACGCAGCTTTAATGCTGGAAAAATCTCCTTAACAATAATGCTCACAAAAACAAAACTCAGAACAGAGAAACTAAAACACAACAAGCACACAGCATGGAGAAAGTACGACACGACAGAGAGTAACGGCAAACACAGGGCTTATATACACAGGGGAGTAATCAGGGAATAGGAAACAGGAGGGAGACACAGCTGGGAGAGATTAGGGCTAACGAGTCAGGGGCAGGTAACACTGAATACACTGACAAAGGACTGGGACTATCAAAAGAAAACAGGAAATAAGAAACAAATCTTAAAAATGCAATCTTGACACTGAGAGATAAACAGAAAGAATAAAACACATAAAACAGAGAAGACAGTGATTTAAACTAGAGGCCAGAACAACACATAACATAAAGAGAACAAAACCAAGAATAACCAAGGACACAACTAAAGCCTGCAGGACAGCGGCCATCGAGGCCTGGAGTCCCCCCCGCTCTAAAGGCATAATTAAGAGTAAAGAACTTGATTTGATTGCGTTTTTTTAGTGATATAAAGTGATCAAGTTATTCTAATTTAAGCTATCAAAATTATTTATTTAGATCTCAAAGAGAAAAACATAAAACATGTTCATAAAAGAATAAAAACATATTAAGCAGTACCAGTAAAGCTTCGGGCTGTTGGCATACCTGACCACATGTTTAAAAAAAGAGCTTTTTTGGCTTCAGAGTGCTTCGTCTACAAAAACATGAGTTCTTCCTTTTTTGATGGACCAATTTTGATGGACATTCAAACCATAAAAGCAAAGTTTGGTGAAATTGTTTGCAAGGAATTCAAGTAAAGAAATTAATTAATTTAGTTAAGTATGAAATATTTCTATTTCACTAAGGAATTCAGGCAGGTACAAATTCTAAAGGTAGAAAACCTTCAAAATGTAGTGGTTTTTCAGTCAGTTTTTTGCCAACAATAAAATTTTTCCTGTCTGAACTATCTGAACATGCACAAAAGCCTCGTAGGACGGACTTCACTTACTTGAAACTTGAAACCTGCAGCGGTGCACTTGAAATTCTGTCCACACAGCCTCCAATTAGACTGGATCCCACAGTTATATGCATTTATAGAATAAACAGCATCTATAGCACATACACAGTATCGAGTTTCTGACCCGCTACTAGCTTCACATCTTTCTGCTTTTTTTTCTTCAGAACCTATAAGAACTTTGAAATAGGTACATATTGGAAACATCTCTGCTCCACCGCTCCAATGTGCTCTTTGAAATACTCTCTTCTTTTGCAGGAGGGGAAAGAAGGCTGTTACTCCGTGGAGCTAATGTAATTTGGTTGCACTGACATCAGTTTCTCACCATTTGATGTTGATGATTTGAGAACAGCAAATCATCAACATCATAGTGATGCTTCTGTAAGTGTGGGTGTAAAATCTGTTAAAGTAGCTGAAGAAGTAAAGTGCAGTTCCTCCACTAACTCTACACCTGTACACATTTGTGGCACAATTAGTATGGATTTCAATTTAAGGAGAAAATCAGCGAGTGGGCTACGTGTCCCTCTCTTAAATTAGGCAATTCTTTAATTTCTTCATCTTCAAGATGTTCACTTACTGCACCTCCTGTGTCCTCCTCAACAACAGGATCCTCTCTTACAGTTAATGCTCGTACCTCTTACCGAGCTCATACCTCTGCAAAAGCTCAGACTTGAAGTCATCCAGTGAGTGAGGACCGTGTTTCCAGTTCTTACGACATGCTGGCTCCATTAATGTTTGTTTGAAAGGACAGCCTTCAAAAAATACACAGGTCTTTTTTATTATTATTTTTAATTAGAAGCTATGTGCCCAAAATAATTCTCTCTGTAGTGAAACGTGTTCAAATAGCACCATTGTGCACCTGTCTCTGTCTCACGGGTTGGATGGCTTTCTGACAGATGTGTTCTCAGGCTAGTTTTCAAAGAACAACAATGCTCCAAATAAAGAGGAGGAAGAAATTCTCTGCCACAGCTAGAAAAGTTTAAGAGATAAATCTTTCTTCATGTTTCAGATGTACACATTTACACAAACCCAATTCATTACAAAAAAATAAAAAAAATAAACAAAGTAGAATTTAAAGTATGTGAACAGAACTACAGTGCTTATCAGACAAAGTTTTTGATGTGTAAAAAAAAATCCACAAATGACTGCACACGTCTTGACTGTTTAAGGAAACTACACAAATTTTAAGGTGTATAGATGATATTAATGTCGTCTTGTTGTCGCTGCTTTGTTTGACTAATTTTAACCAAAATGTGAAATTTAAGAAAAAAAAGCAGTGAAAACATTTCAAACTGAAGCTGCAGCGACTACAGAACCATTTTATTCACTGACAGTTTAAGGAAATACTCAGCAGACGTACAGGTTATGCTAATTTCATACTTGAGAGTCCTGCTAAGTGAAGAGAAAAATGTTTGTTCATAATCAATTCATATCCAAGTTAAGATCATATGTCTTAAAATACACTATCGACTCACTAAAATGTTTAAAAGTAACAAAATGAACGTTTTATTTTAAAACAGCTCTTAATGTTTAATTTTACTTGATGAGCCCATTAATCTTTTTTAGATTGTACTGAATCCTAGAAAGCACACACGGCAGGAGGTGTTGGGACGTCTGGGGGATGATGTCGTATAGGTGACGAGGTCACGTTCAGAGTGTGTGTGGATCGCAGCAGCAACCAATGAAACCTGACGAACACTAGAAAGACATACAGGTAAATACATCCAGTGCCGACACTGGATGTCTGTAAGGAGTTAAATTATTGAAGCGCCTGTGAACACGTGTCAGGTGCTGCTCCTGCAGAATGAATCAACAGTATGATTTATTGATGGCAGGTAATTTTGAAAAGCTGCTTAAGCAAACGGGCTGTTTTGATGATACTCAGCAAAATGGATTGTTGGTATGTGACTCTGTGATGTGTATTTGTGTGTGTGCCTTTGAGATGTCACCAAAAACCGCTAAATAGGGCAACCCACATGACCCAAAAATACTCACTTCCTCTCTCTGTCTCTGTTTCCCTTCATCTCTCCCTCTCTGTCTTTCTCACTCTCAAATGGGAGCATTGTATGTGGCCTATCTACAGCCCAAAAACCTCCTCCGGGCATTACAACACACAGATACACACTCACACACACATCACCCGATGCTCCAGGCGTACAGCAGACCGGCAGCAACTTTCAAACTGGCTTAGCACGGCTTACTACAGCTCAGAAAGGCAGATTGGTTACAAAGAGTGTCCCCGAACCAGAAAGGCTCTCATCCAGTCCTCCAATATGCCCAAAATTTCTATCAGCAGCTGTTTACATGCCTGAAATTTCGAGCATTCGGCATTTTCATCCCCTGGACCCATTAAGAGTAAATTTAGGTAGAGTTTCACCAGGGGAGCCAGGCTCATCAAAACACAACCATGCTTCTATTCTCCTGAGGATCCACCAGCATGCAGCCCATGACCTATTTTGCCCAGCTTCACTGTGGCCTGGCTGGTTTACAGACACTATCTCCAGTGTTTGTTCCAAGCTGGCTGAGCTGTTGATGGCTCAGGCACAGTTCCTACAAAGCCAGATTTGGCTTAGCAGACTCCCACATGAGGCAGAGATTCTGTAACCTTTTAAAACCCACAATCCACAACAATAATGCCAGGATTTTTGGCAGGTGTGAGCACAAAAGAAACATGCTCCTCACCCATTAATCAGGTTTAGGTCATGAGCTGTACAGTGATTTAACAATTAAATCGCTAAATAAGCAGATTATAATCTGTTTTTAATGTGCATTTGACTGTGACTGTGGCCTTAATTCATCATTTTGCCAAAAATCAGCTTTTTGGCTTCAGAGCATTAACCGTTCGCCTTTGGCATGTAGTTAACTTTAAGTGCCATCATGGCTTTTGTGAGTGCTAGCAGCATATGGCAAAGATATTCCTGTAACAAAGTAACGACACAGTGAGAACACACACACAGTGTCCACTGACAAATATTTTGCACATCACAGTCAATTTTTGTCATAGCTCACTGACTATCCCTTCCTTCAAAGCATACAGAGGCGTGTGACACAGGGGTTACCTCAGCTTTAGACCCCACTCAGGAAATGAGTGACAAGCACAACTGAGACCAGATGAGCCTCACACTACACTGGATCAACAAAAGATGCAAGAAATAGCACTTTGTAGCCTTGAACGAAACATCGCCTTCCTGTGCTATGACACCTTACATCACTGGCAACTTCCTTCATCCAATCAGTGTCATAATGAAGATGTCAGTCCATACAGGGGGGTGGACGCAAACTGTCACATTAATTTGATGTACGTCTTTCAGTCTGTGCATGGATGTAGGTTCTTATTATGTTGTGAATTACCAATATTAAAACTTGACCACATTTAAAAAGACGTCAGTGATGACTACACTTTTTTTATTCCCCCAGTGACCTCTCACTTTTAAACCAGTAGACTGAAGCTGTTTCAAACTGACTCTCACTTTGTTTTTCACACAATAAAAACCATATTTTGCATCCATACGCTAGGCTACAGCTAATATTCTCCAAAAGATTATTTTTGACACTGACATTTTAAATATCACGTGTAATTTTGAGCTTTCTGTTTTTAGATATCTTTATCTTAATGCAGTTCACACCATAACATTATCCACAATTATTTTTTAACTTTACACAGAGACCATCCTCTTTAATAATTAAATAAATAGATGTGTTAGCTATACGTTTTTTGTTGCACCCTTTGTTTATTTTTTATATTCTAATGTATATTTTCTCTTAAATACTCTTAAATACAGAACGACTGGTTGGTCACTTTTGACGCAGTGCGGTGCTTTTACTGGTGCCAGTGTTAGCTCGCTAGCTAAGTAGCTAACACCATCAAAGGCATCTTTAGCCATTTCAGGTAAAAACACGTCCTATAGTGTTGTTTGTTCTTTATACATATTAAACAGATGTCTTTGATGTAAAGGAATTTTAATAGATAGAAAATCACAGTCCAATATCCCGAACTCGTTGCATTCAGTTTGACACAACACTATTCACACTAAGCTTCCTACATACACACACATATATATATAAGTTAAGATACACCGTTGATCTTGTTTCACTTCCAGCATTAACAAAATACATAGACCCGAGGAATAAGCAGGGACCTCAGTCTCCTCGTGAACAGCAGTAAATCTGTATACGTCTCCTGCAAAGACATTCTGAGTGAAAAGCTCTGCGTGGCAGTGTGAAAAGGTGACACAACAGTGGGTAACATATGCACTCTTTTCTTCTTTTCTCTTCTAGCAGTTTTTAACCAACATCACTGATGTCCTTTTCTTTTCACTTTTCTTCCTGTCCTCCTATTATTTTATTTTTCTTTCCCATTCCACGTTCCCTTACTCTCTTTTGTCAGCCTCTGATTTTCCTCTACCCACCCCTACCTCCAACATGTTCCCCTCTGCCCACTCTACTTACTTGTTCTTCATCAAACAAACAGATACATTATTTAGCATGGGTATGAGAGAGTCAGAGAGAGCACCAGGCCCTGTGTGTTAATCCATCCCCTTTATCTACCAATTAAACTGGTGCCCCTGTGCTTATCTGTGTGCCCTGATTGGACGTACCAGCTGTCATTCAGACTATATTGGGGTCTGGATGATTGTGCATGCATACGAGCATCCGTGTAACACCCTCTCCATCTCAGTCACTTTAGGGTTTGCAAGTGACACACACACATACATATATAAATATCTATATATATATGTGCATACGCACGTTTCTTTTTCGGACTCACACATGCTCACACACTGAAAGGGACTTGGGAAGCTTACAAGCATGTGTCATTGAGAAGGGTGAACAATGGAATACACACACACACACACACACACACACTCACTCACTCACTCCATCTGTATGCATAAATCAATAGGCGTTCTATGGGTGCATTTACTAAGGTCAAATGGGGCTTGGGCTGCCGGGAAATAAGAGGACAGTGTGTGTGTGTGTATGTGTGTAGCTTTGTGGGGGTGGAATAACGGACTGTATGAAAGAGAATAATGAATGTGTGACTGAAAGGTTGGAAGGCTGAAGAAGAAGTGTAGGAAAGCGGAGCACAAAAGGGAAGATGAAAAGGAGATGAAACATGCTGAGGAGAGACAAAGGGATGAAGAGACAGAGAAAGGATGGACAGATGAAGTCAGAGAAGAAGGTGCAGGTGTGGAAGAAGAGAACTGCTAAATGGAGGCTGAGTGAGTGGAGGTCAAGAGGGGAGATGATGGAGAGATGAGCAGGAGGGTGGGGGGAGGATGAGAGGAAGGGTAAGGAAGGGGCCGTGAACCCATTTGCTGAGCTCAGGTGTTTTAGTGGCACTGTCATGTCTTTAAAACAACACACTATTTGATTTCTCAACTGCTCTGAGTGGCCGGTGCAGGGCACAGAGCGTGACTGGCATTTATCTTTCCATTCTCGAGCTGTGCTGTTGTCAGTGAGCGAGAGGACGATGCTGTCGCGTCAATCATCGGAGCCTGAGATTGTGCCGGAGGCAGTTTTTAAGGAAAATGGAGGGTTTTTCAACTTAGGTCATGGTGTTGTATGTTTGGCCTTTACTTTTACGTTGAAGTCAACATGTTCACGTAAGACACGTTCTTCCTGACGGCAGTAACAGCAGCAGGAGCATGAGGTCAGGAAATCAAAGGTTTCAAACCAAGCAGCAAATGTATCGAGTTTGAGACATCTCATTTGAAGAATCACAGTAGCACTCATAACACCACCTTATTCAAACCAGCAAATGTTTGTACTTCTCTGAATTCATGCGTGCAGCAGGTAATTAAAATGACCAGAGTCTTTTCTGCAGAGTCTGGAAAGCATCACAGCTAGCCTCAGATCTCCTCATGTTTAGGGATGATGCTAATGTTTCTCTTTTGATGCAGGTCATTAACCATCACCTTAGTTATTATCTTAAGTAATTACTTTGAGTTTATTGAATTGTTCCTCCATGTCTTTGCAGTCAGCAAAATAAGAACATTAAGCTCATTTTGCCTTTTTCCAACATACAGGGTTAACTGATAAGGTTAGAGTTATCGCTTCTGGTGGATTAATATCTGTGTCTCCTCTATACTGACTGCTTAGTAAGTAGAAGAGTTGTCCAGTCAGTCATTGTGTTTTTCAGTGGTACATATATGTGTTTGACGTGGTGTAACTATATGTTTCCATGACATTTAGTTTTTCTAGATTCTTCCTGTTTGTGATACTTTAGACCCACAGAGTAAACCAGGTTTGGAAATGAGTTTATCACAAAGATACCATTTTATGATAAGACGCTGTAATTTTAAATGTCTGGCTACCTAAAGAAGCTAAAACAGTATGATTAGATTTAGGATTTTTATTTGGTTAAATTTGCTTTAAGGTTAACGGACAATTGTTCTAACGGTGACCATAAAAAATAATAATGCAAATCAATGACTTAAATAAAAATCATTGCCTTAAAACTGAAAAGTCCAATGTTTGTTGTACCATCCATACACCCCAAACTCCTGCCTATGCACACTGCTAACATTTCCTACAGTCTCTATGAAGATTTGCTCGTTAAAAAATAAACACAGGTAATTGATCATTTTTTGACCTGAACAGCAGAAAATCCCTTTTACTGTGATTCAGAGTTGAATGATGGAGAGACAGCCTAGTCTTTATGGGAGGTGATGATGAGTTGAGTCGATGTGGCTGCAGTACTAGACTGGCAGACTGTGACAGACTGAGCAGAGCAAAGTGGCACGGCAGCAAACATGAAGAGGCAGCGGACCTCAGGCACAGAAAAGTATACAGTTATACAGAGTTCCGGTTCAAGAACGGTGTGAAACTGGAGATGGGTGATGAGCTACCATCGCTCTGACAAACTGCAAAATCTGGCAGAGACTAGAGAGCAGAAGAGGGATTTATGTAGAGAGACAAACAGGGGAGGAGTGAAAAGGAGACAATAGGAACACGAGACAAAGGCCAGAACATGACAAATATGTCAAACGTGCGACAACTGATGTTCTACATGGTAGCCAGAGATCCTGAAGAACAAATTATAACCTTGGGTCATAATAAGCAGCCAGTTACATCCATGCAGGGGTGAAGCAGGTCAGTGAAGGTTCCAATAATAAAAAAAAAATAACTTGTCCATTGTGACTGAATGATGTAATATGGATGAATAATATCAATAAGTGATTGGTGATCAAACAGAATAATTAACACGGGGTAGAATGGGAAACCAAAAGCTGCTCCACTGAGGGGTACTCCGGGTCACTTTGATCAGTGGCCTTTTTGTCAGCAGGAAAACTGTGACGTTGTTTTGTCATTGTGACCCAGGGTATAGCAGGAACTTCAGGAAATGACTGAATGCTGAGGATGAAAGTGTAGGAGGAGATTTTAGTGGCAGAGTTCAGAGCAGCTCTTTAACTTAAAAAAAAAAAGACATGAATGTGAACCAGGCTGGGGTTATTTTTGGGAATGTGAATGTGAACTAGATCATTTTCATCAGTGTGAGCTGAACATTGAGCTCGTTTATGAAATGTGACAACATTACTGACACTTGTCACTTACGCTCTGGTAATGAATATTTCCACAATCCTGTGTGTAATTTTCATTTTCTAACTCACATTCATTAAATGCTTGTGGTCTGAAGCCACTGAGAAACCCACAGATTTTAACAAAACTGTAACCAGTTTTACCTGTTAAGTAGTATCCTATGTACTCTTAAAATATACTTACACCATCTGGCAACGAGTAAAGTTAATAAATACTAAATATACTGTTTTCAGTATATTTATTCATGTACTTATTCAATGCAGTTTTATTTATATAGCGCCAAATCACAACAACAGTCACCTCAAGGCGCTTTATATTGTAAGGTAGACCCTACAATAATACATACAGAGAAAAACCCAACAATCATATGACCCCCTATGAGCAAGCACTTTGGCGACAGTGGGAAGGAAAAACTCCCTTTTAACAGGAAGAAACCTCCAGCAGAACCAGGCTCAGGGAGGGGCGGGGCCATCTGCTGCGACTGGTTGGATAAAGAAATGCATGATCGGATCAGATTAAAAATATATATTTTTAATTACCTTTGCAAAAATAAGGAGTTTACAAGTTTGAAAAAAATATGAAATTAAGTGTCTTAACATTACAAAAGTGTTGTTGTTTTATGTACAACATGTGAAGCAGCCTAGTTGAACAGTAGTTAAGAGCATTTTTATGACTTGGACATGAATTTTCAACATGCATGATTCAAAACTAATTGCTAAACATTATTTTTTGCCCTTGGGCACCTTTTTCCCATCAATCTGCTGTCATAGGTCCTGATTAAAATGCAAGAGAAAGTCCACATATTGGCTTTTGGAAGGTTGGTGGAGGATTAAGTCAGCAGGCTTTAATGGCACCAAAGTTTAAACCCTACCTGTCACAGTTTTTCACATTATTTTAAAATACATCATCATTACATATATGTTGTTTGGGTTACACATACACAACAGGTTCTTGGCTAGGGTTAGCATGGTTTTGTTTAAAACACAACAACAACACCTATTTTAAAGGTTTTCCCCATTGCCATGGTGACACCTCCCTGCTTTTTCTACATAAAAACATCTCCTAACATCAAATATACATCCCACTGAACAGCACTGGCTGCAAATTTGAAAAAACTGTAACAATTTGTGCTCGTCAACATGGAAACATTATTACTTTGTAGTGACTAATTCATAAATCTCATTGAAATTGGGCTGCGTAAAGTCGTTATTATTGTTTGTGGGGACACAGGATGCAAACCTGGTTTGCAAAAACCCATTTTATGATATACAGCATTCTCAAACATTCTCAAGGCTGAGTGAGATGTAGCACATTCTTTGTGAACCTCAGATTTCAGATATTCATAATTTTATGATTCCGCATGTTCTTACTCATAATCACCCAAATATTCATTTTGACCTCGTCCTGCAAAAACAGCTGCAACCAAAGCAAGTTACTGTTTTGAAGCAGTTGTTCAATTTTACATTATTTTTCTAATAAGTAAAATTTGACAATATGAGAATTTAAGATTACATGTTAGTAGTTTTATTATCTTTACAATTGAGTGATATTATTTCAGACTGAACAGGTCATTTTCTTGCCATAAAATAAGAACCATATTTTCATTGAAAAATACGGGGAAAGGCAGAAAGTTTGAAAGTTTATCACACTGTCTACCTCTGCTGCCCTCTCATCCACCGCCCACACTACTGCACAGACGCAGGTCAGTCTGCAGCCTTTGTTCAGTGCTGCTCCTCAGGCCTGAAACTCATCTGATTCAGCGGCTCCGCTTTAGAACTCAGCCTTTACTTGCTCGGATTAATACTCCGGACCCTGCACAGTTCAGCTACAGTTCCCTTGCTCCTCTGTGCGGCCAGCAACCCACCTGGTTCTCCATACATCCTCCACTCTGCAGCTCTGTGCCATGGCTCAGTGTCCCAGCCCCAGTTATTCACCTTTTGTCTAACTACAGTTCCCTGCATGTCTGTGCTTTTTCTTCTTTCTGGGGTTTATGCTTCAGTGGGAAATTTACACCATCGCTACATCACATGACTCCTCTGAAACCCCTCTGAAAGTTGACCTGAACCTCCCTAGAAAGGTAACTACACATTGAGTCGACGCAGCCCACGAGTGCTGTGTTCGGTCTGCACCGTTCCTCCTATGCATTTCTGGCTCACAGTTTTTGAATTTATCAGTGAGAGAATAACAGTCATCATCTCAACATAAGGATAAACAATTATAGAATCAATATAAATTGATAGGTTTGTAGCTTAAACCTATTCGCTGGAACGTTGAAGACAATATAATTACACAGCAAAGCAAGACACGAAGTAGGCAAAGTTCTTCATGTTACTCAAGCATGAGGGAGACCTGCCTGGAGCCAAGTGTCGTTCCACCACTTGACCTCCGTCAGACTCTCAGCCAGGTTCCCCATAGCACTCCTTTTATTGTGGTTACATGAATATGCATAGGGTCATTAACATATAACATCTTACATAGGTATACATGTGAACAAAGGATACTGTGTGTGTGTGTGTGTGTGTGTGGTGTGTGTGGGGTCAGAGTATGACCCCATAAATGACTTCCCTAAACCTACTGGTCTGGAAAGTCCAGCAGTTTATCTAAACAAAGGGCACTTAGACTAAAACAAATATTGCTACGTTAATCCTACCGTAAAACAATAGAACAAGGTACGACCTCTTCCCATGCTCCCAGGATGTAGGTGTGGATTCCAGAACACTCTGGAATGCGCACCAAGCCTTTGCAGACTATTAAGGATCACACATCCTATCACTACACAATCGATTATACACCTCTACCAATCTAAAACTAATTATAAAACTCTAAGCATATATAAGTAGATATTTCTAAGCATAAATGACAATCAACATTACAAAACCTAACATTCCCCCCTTTTTGACCTTTATGCTAGAAAAGTTCCCAGTTATGATCACCTCATGTCTGACAGTGTAAATGCAAACATTTTTATACACAGCATATGTCAATCACCCTAAATTACTGTAAAAGTACACAGTTTAACAAATGTATTAGCAGTTATCCCATTCCTCATTGATCTCATCCAATGGCAAACTGCATCCTACGAGCAAACAAATGAATTGTTAATTTAATAGTTAAAATAAGAAAGTAACATTTTCAACAACATCCCAGCTCTGCGGTGATCACCCATCATCTGTGCAGAGTGGTTTTAGTTTGGCAGGGTGTCATGAATGCCTCTTCCAGTTGTTTCCATCACTGTCCATAGGACCGGAGTCCAAATGTATGTAGAATAGACATTCAAACATACCAGTTGGGTTTGTCGTTTGTCAACATGGGTCTCAGTTATCTCCAAAGCTGCAGACCTCTTCAGCACTCTAGTTTTATGGCCTCTACCAACCCCCATCACCTCACTTCAGGCCTTCGTCCTGCAAGGGGGATACTTATGACTCCTCCATTGTCCATGCTCTGCAGAAAAACCCCTCTGTGGAAAGGGTGCTGGGTCCAGTTATCTTACTGCTATTATGATCCCAGCAGTCTTCAGAGTGTCATCGTATGCACAGTACAGTGACACAACATTAGGTGATGTTCATAGGAAACTGCTGTCATCACCACCATAGCTTCTGGTTCCTGTGCTTTCACAGAATCATGATGTCATCCTCGGACTCCCGCTGCGCTGTCGATGGAGCTTGGCACGCTCCCCTCATCATTCAGGTGCCCGTCTGTTGTCCACAATCTCCTCTGTTGGCCTCTGGAAATCCCCCTTGGCACAGCTCTCATTCCAACGCAGCTTCGTGGTCCTTGCTGTGGCTCCAAAGTCTGATCTCATGATGGGCCCCAAACAGCTCGACCTTTGACCTCAACCACTGCCTGGGCTGTCAGCTATGCCTGGAATGGTTCTTGTTTCTCACTGGGCCTCTGAAGATTTCTCAGGAGATGACTGCTGCACCTGTATTTCCTTGCTAGGAGGAAAAGCTTCTATTTGGAGAGCATCAACAATCATCAAACCACATTCTTTAGTTCAGTGAACTTCACTTATAGGCCATCAAAGCCTCATCTGAACATGGATGCACCACTTGCATAGGTTAAAATACCCATAAATGAACTGTTAATCACACAAATCACTGCAACAATCATAAAAAACATTGTTTCATGTTAATCCTGGACCCCTCCTCTTGACGCATGGACACTCCCATGAGTCAACTCATCAAACCTAGATTCCTGTCTTAAAGAAAAAGGTTAACTAGATCACGTCCCAGGCAACATCAGGGCGTCTCCTCCTCTGGAGCAGCACCTATAATCCTGCAATAAAAGACGTTAGTGTGTTTTGCATATTAAGTTTGCTTAACACCTGGCTCCGCCAGGAGCCTGCATACACACCATCATGGCCTGGAAAACAAGATCTGGAAGTGAAATCAAACTTCACACTTGTAAACAATTATATCATAAGAGTGATAAAGCATTCAGCATCAGCAAGACAAGTGTCATGTGCAGGTTTTCTCAAATCAGTAAACTACAATTATTTCCATAATTCACCTCAGACATGGATCATCCCATGTACTCAGTCAACATTAATGTAATCGGTGACTTCTCTTAAGCAAAGTCACTCAACTCATCAATCACTATGAGCTCAATAGTGGCCAGCTAATGAGCCCCATATTAAATTATTCCATAAACACTGCATCTCTTATTTGTTTTTCTCATGTCACTTGTCCGCTTCTGCTGAATTCTCTACATGTACTCTTAGAAAAACAAACATTAGCAATACACATTGACCTTCCCGGTGGTCAGACGCAGGTCGACAGGTTCCAGAGGTGCTATAAAAGGACCATAAAGTTAACCATCCATAGCTGTGGAAAGAAGTGACACTAGTTTTCAACACAGGAAATTTCTCACGTTATTCACATTGTCAAAGTAACCTTCACATTTTCCCAAAAACACAGTGTAACAGCATCACCACTCATAACCTATAAACACAGTTTTCTTCACACATAAACCCAGAAATCCTGTAGTAGGAAAAAACATCAACCAGCTGTCCTGGTATAAATCACATGATCAATTCACATGAAGAATTGTAATGCTGTAGAAAAGAAAATGCAAATGTTAGCGCTGCGCAGATGTATACACTCTTTCTCACAGTTTCCTCTGTGAGCAACACAAGGTAGTGAATAACACCCCTGGTAGATGCACAGACACAGAAAGTGGCATTTAAAAGGTTAAATCGTCACGCAACCTCGAATGTTGCTGTCATCTTTCTGCTCCTTCAAAAGGAAACACACATAGATTCATCCACCCCTTTGTCCTGTCTAGGTGGAGGTTAACCTTGAGTAGTGGTCAAGTCTTGTCAGCTTTTACCAGTCAGTTTTTTTTCTCTTTCACTCATTCATTCATACATTCATTCTTTCTTTCTTTGCTGAAAGTGGAACCTATCGTCGCATTGAGATTTCCACTCTCAGCAAAATGACGTCATTCCAAAAAGAAAAAGAAGAACTTTAGATCGGATTACCTCGCTGAATCCTTTTTGGACAGGAACTTACTTTCTAATTGTCCCCAGATAAGTGACTTTCTCCTGAGCCCATTTTAATGTGGAGAAACTCACTTGTAACAATTTTTTTGACGATGTGTCGTACAGCGCTTTCTGTTCTAATTGTGCAGATCTGCTCAAACAAAGATTATCGAACAAAACTTTCAGTGCACTGTGAAAGTATCAAAATAAAAAGGCCTTGTTAAGTCATGACACAAGCTCCTCCTCTCAGGAGGGTAAATCATACCATTAGCATGGTTTATCATACCATCATACTAATTGGCAGGCTCAAGTTCACAACAAAAGAAAAATCATCAGCTAGATTCACTCCGAACCAACCATCAGCTGCACAACACACAACATAAGCCTAATATGTTATTAGCTATGAGTTTAATCCCCAGGTCTGTGCTTCTCACTCATTTAGGCCACAGATTTTATTCAGTTTTCCTGTTTCCCTTCATCATAAAACATGTGACATGTTGCCATGCACTTCACAAAAGAAGTTTGTTCTGACGTATTCAGAGTTGTGTATCTAGGTACAGGATTCACTCGCACATCAAAACAGGAAACTCAGTGTTTTAGAGTCTCCACTCAACACACAACAAACTCCAACACATCCCATTCACTCGTGCTAGAATTCAGTCACCTTTCCTTAATCTAAGAACGATCAACTAATTTGCATATCAGCTATTAACCCACTAAGTTGACAGGACAACAGAAATGCATGTTCAAAATGTTATCACAAAAATAGAATTTACCTCATACAGTAAATTACTTGTGCTGCATCAATCAAGCAGAAAGCATCTCCCAATTCACTATATTAACAACTAAATTTATTGTCTGATCACTGGTTGGTCAAACCAGAATCTTTTTTCCCACAAAAATTAAACTGTTGTCCTGCAACCTAGAGAGTTAATTTTTTGCATTGGATAAATTCAGCATTTGATAACAAGTGTCTGTTAAATTTACACTATTTTAACACTGATGAGAGATAACAAGCTGACTTTCATTGCATGTGTGTTTGTGTTATTAGGCAGGTTTAATCAATGTCTGTGGAGCTGCATCTCCAGCAGGGCATGTTCTTAAAGCTGCCTTTCCTACACATTTTTCTGCTATTATTTGATCATTTCTTAACTAATGTGCTATGAGTCCACTGGTCTTTGCATCACACGAGGTGACTTGGACAAGATGATAAACAGACTCACATGCTCAAGATGTTGTCTAATCTTCATGAGCTCTCTTGTGTTTGTGTTAGTAGGGTTAATGCATGTTTTGCTTGTGTGTGTGATTCTGTATATGTTTCTTTTTGCAGTGTTTCAGACTCCTTCTCAAATTTCCAACTAAAGCAGTCAGTTTTCTTTTCCCCAGGTTTGCTAACCCAAATTTTGATTTCCCATATTAAAAACAAAATTCCTATGTGTTCTCACCACTCCTCTCACTCTGTTGTCCTCTCCCACTTCAACAGTCCAACAGCCGGCAGTTGTCCTTCAGCTTTGTCCTGTGTTCCACTGTCTCTTCTTGCCATTTTCTCCAAAGGTGGCAAATGTCAAACTCCAACAGTCTCCTCAGTTCTCCTCAAATGTTCTTGTCACATGCACAGTGAAGTTGCAGCTTGTTGGGAACACAGTGCCATTCATCCAATCAGGCAGGATGATGGGTTTGCTCTTCTTCACTCATGCTGTTTGTCCACACTGCTGCTGCTTGCTGGGACTCTTTGCTCAGGACTTTGCTGCTGTCTCTTTATCTGCCATGTTATTGCTCTTTGGAGCTGCATTCCTTGTCTTCAGGGAGGAGTGAGAGCTCGCTTGTGAGGTTGAGGGACACATGGAGCTGTAAATACGTCAGCCAGTAACTTGGCCTGAACGTTTCCAATGATGTTAAACTATAACTTTCTTCCGACCGCTGCATGTGGAAAATTGATTCAGATCTGCTTTTCATCTGAAAGTGACAAACTAAGACATTTTCATTATTGTCATCACTGCTTAATCAACACACATGTCTCTCTCTCTCTCTCTCTCTCTCTCTCTCTCTCTCTCTCTCTCTCTCTCTGTTTTTGTGAACAGTCCTTTCTTAAAAGCAGAAAATGAGATTGTAGTAGTTCTTGGCTGATAAACACAAAACCTTTTTCCTATGATTATTTTTCATCTACAATGTAAATTTTGTCTCTTTTGTACTCTTTTTTTTTTCAATAGCTGGTGACCTGCAGAATCACCGCTCTCACAATCAGAGGCAATTACTTTTACACAGCGCACAAAAACACTGTTACGTCAGACATATTAACACTCACTTTTTTCATCTGCGTAAATAAATCACATGGCTGATGATATGTGCCATGGTGATCCATAAATATGATCAGAAGTTTATTTAATTATTTTTTAACCCAACAAAACAAATAAACAAAAACATGATGCTGATGCTATGAACACTCTACACACGAGTCAAGATGCAGAAAAACTGCTGCGCATCTGAAAGAAGAAGCTGAACTCATGGAAATGCTGCACACTCCAGTTATCATAGTTATCATAGTTCTGTTTCCCTCTCTTTGAGTTCTCAGCCAGCTCTCGATCTGATAATGTGTAGCTTGCTCATCAGCTCAGAAGAGACCGCAACGCAACCTCACACAGTGGTTGCGTGCTTTGCCCCACAGTGGCAAAGACTTGCACTTTCATATTCAATTTAGCTTCTCCATCATGTACCTTTAGATGTTTCATACAGGGTTCAGCATATTAGTTGTTTTCATAGGTGTGCTCTATATCTCAACAGTGGCTCATAATAAGACGACAGTATTTCACACAGGTCAAGTGCCTCTATGCACGGAATTAGTTTAAATATTTGCCTATTTTACTTCATCAAATATATCATTGTACTGAATTTGAGCAACCCTAAGCTTAATGCAGATTCTTTTAACACTTATCCACCTCAATTAAATCTATGGTCTGGAGCACAGGCTGTTGTCGATCAGGGCAAGCTAAAGAATAAACATTTTGTGTCAGCAAGGGGTGGGGGAAAGCCATTCACCAGAGCATATCTTAAGTGCTGCTGATGTGGGCTGGCCTTCTCCACACGCTCTTCAAGGCTGGTGTGTTTTCTGAAAACTTCTAACATTTGAATCTCTTCCATTTATAAGCCTGCGATTAACTGCACGGCTCAGGTCCGCATGAAACCCGCGCGACCGTACTCGCGTGAACCCGCGCAGCTAAGGAGCCGTCGCTCTCTTTTATTTAAATACTTTGCACTGCCAGGAGCAAAGTCCAGCATAAACATCTGTCAATCTGACGCACTCTTGGTTGCTTAGGAACCCATCATAACAACAACGGCCGGTGTCACAGACCACGTGTTCTACTCCACACTCACTCACACAAACACCACGAACACAACAACAACAACAAATATCCTCACTCACAACCAGTGTTGGGACTAACGCGTTATTAAGTAACGCGTTACAGTAACTACGTTATTATTGTGGTAACGAGCACGGTAACTAGTTATTATGCCAAAATCAGGAACGCGTTAGTCGTTACTGGGATTTAGATAGGGTCGTTACTCGTTACTTCGTGTGGTGGCTATCACGGAGCTTCCACCACAGATTCTGTAACATTGGCAAGTGGTGGAGGCCAGCAGGTGGATGAGGGAAAGGGGACGCAGAAGGAAAAGAGACCCGAGGCGGCCGCCGGTCCAAGTGTGAACTGAACTTCAGGTAAGAAGTTGTGACCTGCAGTCTATCTGGGTCAGATATAAACCAAGTTTAGGTGGAGTTTATTTTCGTTATTCTGACTTTTTCCGTACTGCGTACTAGCTAGCATGACGGAGTTTCTATACAGCTGGGTGGGTGCTATGATGTTACTGATGTTGAACTTTGTTTTGTTCATAAGTTATTAGAGTTGCCAACCGTCCCGTCTGGTATTCAGAGAAAATATTACGCGTTTCTTATTGAGGCGAAAAGGAACAGTTTGTCCCGTAATTCAGCTACAATGAAAAAGACACAAAGCTGGAGTTATTCTGTCTTTACGCTGCACAGCTGCCTCTTCTTCTTTCATTCTCCCCCCTCCCTCTCCCGTTTCTACTTCAATCATGAAAACTGATCAATGATCAGCTTATCGGCTCTCTTGTTTGTTTATCGCCCACTTTGCGCCAGAAAGAGGAAACCAGCCGATGTCGCGCTAAACAACAGCAGCACTTTTAAGCTTGATCAGCTGTTGTTAGAATTGATTTAATATTAATTTCTAGTATCAGCTGATGTTTGCTGGAGCCACAGCTGCAAAAAAGCTGCTGGTCATGATATCGGTTTGGTTATCTGGTGAGAGGGAAACATGAAGATGAAACCAGGAGATGTCCTTACTGAATCATCAGAGCTGAACAGGTGATGGAGAAACAGGTTTACCTTTTAGGTGACATAAATGAGTTGAAGGGAAGCTATGAACTGTTTCTGAGAGACAGATAACCCCAGGATCCTTTTTAGGTAGTTGACAGCTGGTAACTGTGCAGGTGCGGATCTAGCAAAGTTTTGCCAGGGGGGCAGGTAGGGCATTAACACGGAGAGGTGGGCACAAAGAAATACTTTTCTTTCTCAGTATTTCTCATTTAAAATGTCTAGCTTTTAAAAAATAATTATCTCAATCTTACAACAAACGATTGATGCATATATACCATCAAAACAGTGTACATCACTGTCACAACAGCGTTTGTTTTCATTCAAAGGCTTTATGATTTTTCCTATAATGGCCAGTCTCTAGTCAAAATGCCCGGGCCGATTTTTTTGTCCCCGTCCAGCCCTGTATGCAGCTCATCTGCAGTCTGGTGTTACCTACATCTTCCTATTCAGAACGCAGAATTTCCGAGTTACAGTACAGTAAGTTGAGTACAATCAAAGCATCACGACTGCAGTTTTTGTGTTGGATGTAAAAGGTACACATGACGCTGTGACATAGGCTAGAATCATGGCAGCGGTCAATGATGGTCCAGGCATGGGATTTCTCTCGTGGAAATATGCACATTATCTTTTCCTTTCTATTGGTAGGTGGCACAGTGCACTTGTGGCAAGTGAGCAAGCTAGAAGACTGGCAAAGTTGTGGGAGCAACACATTAACAAGAGAATTCTGAGTAAAACCAAAGTTACTTTCCCTAGTAACTAGTTACTTTGAAAGTAACGAGTAACTTGAAGTAACTGAGTTACTTTTGAGAGAAGTAACTAGTAATGTAACTAAGTTACTATTTTAAAGTAACTTACCCAACACTGCTCACAACCAACAAAAATTAGGCATATTGTCTCAACGCAACCTCACACAGTGGCTGCGTGCTTTGCCGCACACAGTGGCAAAGACTTACAACGGAACCTCACACAGTGGCTGCGTGCTTTGCCGCACACAGTGGCAAAGACTTACAACGCAACCTCACACATTGGCTGCGTGCTTTGCCGCACACAGTGGCAAAGACTTACAATGCAACCGCACACAGTGGTTGCGTGCTTTGCCGCACACAGTGGCAAAGACTTACAACGCAACCTCACACAGTGGTTGCGTGCTTTACCGCACACAGTGGCAAAGACTTAAACTTACTTGGTGTTGCTTAGCGTGTAATATCAGCCTCGAATCCTGCCAATCGTCATTCATCAAGGAGAGAAAACAGACAGCTAATCCACCGGCCCGATGACGAATTCTCACATCTCGGGACTTTACTACAGGAACTTCCTGGCTGACGTCAGTCTTTAAGCGTGTCTCTTCTCCCCTCGGTGAATATCGACTCCAGGGCTCCGGCTCTCGAAGGACCAATTAATGATAGGTTTGTAGCTTAAACCTATTCGCTGGAACGTTGAAGACAATATAATTACACAGCAAAGCAAGACACAAAGTAGGCAAAGTTCTTCATGTTACTCATGCATGAGGGAGATCTGCCTGGAGCCAAGTGTCGTTCCACCACTTGACCTCCGTCAGACTCTCAGCCAGGTTCCCCATAGCACTCCTTTTATTGTGGTTACATGAATATGCATAGGGTCATTAACATATAACATCTTACATAGGTATCCATGTGAACAAAGGATACTGTGTGTGTGTGTGTGTGTGTGTGTGTGTGTGTGGTGTGTGTGGGGTCAGAGTATGACCCCATAAATGACTTCCCTAAACCTACTGGTCTGGAAAGTCCAGCAGTTTATCTAAACAAAGGGCACTTAGACTAAAACAAATATTGCTACGTTAATCCTACCGTAAAACAATAGAACAAGGTACGACCTCTTCCCATGCTCCCAGGATGTAGGTGTGGATTCCAGAACACTCTGGAATGCGCACCAAGCCTTTGCAGACTATTAAGGATCACGCATCCTATCACTACACAATCGATTATACACCTCTACCAATCTAAAACTAATTATAAAACTCTAAGCATATATAAGCTGCTTATATATATATACATGCTTAGAAATATATAAGTAGATATTTCTAAGCATAAATGACAATCAACATTACAAAACCTAACAGACTCAGAAAACATAATCCTAGAGGGAGGGAGGGAGATTATCAGAATGAAAATCAAATCAAAATGTATTTCTATAGCACATAATAATACAACACAGTTGACCAAAGTGCTTCACAGTCGGTCAGAGCAATAGCATAAGATAGAATAAAAGAAACAGTTATAAGGAGGGCAGGAAACAATATGAACAATATGAACAATATGGGTAAAAAAAAACACATAACTAGCCATGAAATAGCTTATTAGTTTGAATCAAAAGCCAGACTAAAACAATAAGTTTTAAAACGCAATTTAAAAGACTGGACGGACTCGGAGGAACAAATATAAGGAGGAACAAAGAAGTGGAAAAACCTACTCCTCAAAATAAACTGACAACAACAAAAAGTCTGAGCATTTTATTGGATTCTATCAGTTGGCACCTCATGTAACACCAAGACACAAGCACAAGCTAATTAAGACAAAATCCACAAACATAATTGATGCCAGCCACTCACATAGGTCACATCATGGGATCTACAAAGATCCTTCATAAGTCAGAATCTTTCCTTATTCCCTCAAATCAAATCAAAAGACATCTGTGATTCAAAGTAGCTGTGAGTGCTAATAGTGTGTCAGCGTCTCTACGTTAGCCCTAGCATAGACTGGCAACCTTTCCTTGTTGTACCTTGCCTTTCATGCAGGAGGAGGTGGGTAGGCTCTCCCCCTCCACCTGCACCACGAGCCTGAAATGGATCAGCTGTAAAGGAAATGAATGGATGGAACAGTTAGAGCAGAGAAACTGTAAGAACAAAAACAGCAGAAATACTCAGGTATCGTGTGCTGTACATCTTGTTCAATGATTGATATGGACTCTAAGGTTGTGAGATTTTCTGAGACAGATACAATTTGTTACAAATGTGAAAAAAAATATAATTGAACACATTTGTCATTGTCAAATGAAAATGTTCAATGGGAACAAATCAGAAAGTCGCTTGGCGAGCAGGTGTCCCCTCTGACTTAAAAAGACTGTCCAATCTGAGCCCTGAAACCTGTCACTTAATCAACAATGTTACAGAAAACACTGTTAGGTTATTACCTGTGTTGGCTTAAAAACACAGTGTTTTGGCTGTAATAATATTACTATCTGTTCTTTCTGTGAGGCTGATAGACCTTTAACGTGTCAGACACTTTTACTGCTTTTCCAAACAAGTTCTGGGTCACAAATCACCTTTACACAAAATAAATGATTGATATTTATTACAGGTTGAGAACAATTGTTTATTTATTCATTTATCAGGTGAGACACAAAAGGTCGATAGTATGTAAACTTTTGTTTTTCTATTAGTCGTGATAGCAGATCTCGAGCCACCGCTTCCAGCTCGTCTGGGGTGACAATGATGTTGTCCAGTGTTAGACCAAGGATATAAACACCCATAGGATCTGGCACTGTTTGGAGACACTGTGGAGGTAGGCGAGATCCTAGGTAACCTAACTGGGTCCTTTTGATTATGAGCCACAGCGGCTGTGTTTCTATCACTCCGTTTTACACATTAACACAGACACTTTTCAGAAGACAGTTGATAGAAATTCCCAGTTAGTAAGTTCTAAATTTTCTGACATGATAGGAATTAATATTGCTTGAAAGGAAAGCATGGTTTGAGTTTAGCTAACAGCAATTAGATGGTGGATGCTTGAGTTATCATTTTACCATCTTACCTATGAAGCAAAGCAGTGAACATTAGTGAGCAATTGTCGAGCTGTAAGGGATTTATTTTAGGAGAATATGGGGGCAAATCAAAACACAGAAAACAAATCTGTTATAAATGTAGTGTGTGTGTGTGTGTGTGTGTGTGTGTGTGTGTGTGTGATAGCTTTAACCCTGGATTTGACTGAACTTACCTCTGATGGATTGGCTCAGTTTCAGCTCCGACTTCCATGGAGATTGCCTGCTTTGCACAGCTGGTGATCCAAACTTCTTGTAACACTACTCACACTGTGAAGACAACTGAGTTGTGGTTCTCTGAGCGTGCTTTATCAGTCTTGAGAACATGACCCCAGTGATGTCATCAGCTTGGCCTTTCAGGCAGACAGAGTGAGGCTGTGCTGCAAACTCACTGCAAGACGTTCTAATAAAAGACAATCAGGTTGATTTATGGTCAATTTTAGACTCAGTGGTTTTGAAGCTTTCAGCCACCTAGTAGGAAGTAAGCCATGACATATCTGCTCCTGCTTCACCAATTTGTACAATTACTTCCATAATCTGACTCGGTCCACTCCCACTGCATTATTGGATGGCAACAGTAAATCCTTGGTGTTAATAACAGTAAGAGGGATGCAATCTGTGGCCAATCATTGCCCTGGAAACACCGCTGGCTGTTTGGTTTGGCCCATAATTATACTTATTAAATTCAGTGGTAGATGCTTACTGAAAAACAACAATTATAACTCCCAGCTTTCATTTCTGTCCTCGTTCAGAGTTTCTTTCATACATATGTGATTGTACCTTACAACACAACCATAAGTTGGCATGAAGCGCACTGTTGCATAGAAATGTTTCTAAAGCAACAACATGTTTCCTTGCTGCTGCTTTTTGATGCCTTGTGACAAGACGGGAGTGAAAACAGCACGAACCATTGATATCGTAGTATTTATCCACGTGCGTATCCGAGTATCCTGGGTTAAAAACCAAAAAGTCTTTTTTGTAAATCAAACAATCAATCGCTCTTGATCTGTTTATTGTAACAATGTTTATTTTTAGACTGTTTTGAAGCCTAAAACCCATTCTGGCAGCATAATGATTATTTCTCTGTTGCTATGATATTTCTTTCTGCCCCTGAGATGATGAAGATCGTGATGGCAGCGATGGTAAAGACAGCATCAAACATTAGGTACTGCATCCATGATGATTATAAATGGTAAACAGGGAAAGTTAACCAGCTCCACAGAATGAGGAGCATATCATGAAGACCTCTCTAACTCTGCATCAGGGCACCTACACATCAGTGCAGAAAAATCAAAATCTCTTTGGCCCACTTTGAGAGTTATAATTTTAGATGCAGCACTGCAGCGAGGTGCTAAAGCCAAAGGCCTCTTCGAGTACCAGTGAGAGGCAGATGAAAGAGACGCTTCTAGCAGAAAATAAAGATTAGCTTGGAACAGGATTTTGTTAAATGTGATTTGTAATACAACCACAACTATGCTTTCTGTAAGGGGCATTTCAGCAGCACATTAAATTGACAAAACTGTTTTGGTTCATATATAATTTAGGAATCCGAGCAGTTTTTCTAAACTGAACTGTGGAAAGACAGAGTGCAGTGATGATGTCAAATAGATGAATCTTGGAGCTCCTCCACAGACCATGAATAATGAAATAAGTGCTTCAACACTTACTGCAATCATAGCAATGTATTTGGCATGTGGAGACATCTTTTAATTAACAACTCGAAACCTTGGTCATGTATAAATCATTGGGATGAAACACCTTAAACAAAAACACCGGGGGCCTTCAGCAACCAGACGACCAGTTAGTCACACTAGTTTAAGTTTCAATATTTGATTTGTAGCTTCTTCTTACTGCTTAAAATAAGAATAAACAACAAACTGAAACGTTTTAGCCTTGACTCTTCTTTTAGTAGTTTGTAATTAGTGTGTAATTTGTAATTGAGTAGTTTGGCCAGAGGGGGAGCAAAAACCAAGTAAAGACCAAACCACTGAGGACCAGGAAAAAAGAAAAGAAAACTATGATCGGAGTAAATATTGCACATTTTTGCAGATCATAAACAAATAAAATATCTAAAGAATGATTGGAAGAAAATTATATCTGTACACATTTAGCACCAATAATATTACAGTTTATCTTCTGAGAATGTGGATATACGCAGCCTCAATTTCATGTATTATGGAGAGTAAAGAGAAAAAAGCCAAATTCCACAAGACTGATCCAAAACTGCAATATTTAGAGCAAATGTCTTTCTCTAATATATGTACATTTTTATGTCTGGACCAAAATAGGACACTGACTGATCGATGGAGTAATGCTGCTGTTATACCTAAAGACAAAAAAAACTCCTTTGGTTTCAGCATTTTTGGAGAATTAAGAGTTAATATTAGATGTGCCTCTTTATATATCCTAAACCTGTTACCTATACCTGATTTACCTCGTAGTGATATATGATGTTCTTTGTGCTACTTGAGCACTTCCTAGCACTTTACGTCAAATCCTCAGTAAAACACTCTGTAAGAATTTAACAATGTAAGTTTTCAGGAAGTGCCAGTGTCCAAATAATGCAAACATCTGTAGTAAGCAGAAGTCAACGTTTGCTGCAGTGTGTAGTTTGTCAATGCCTGACTAGTTGGACAAAAGCAGCGCAGATGAAACAAAACTTTGGTAATTTGTGGCTTCTGTTACTTTCTTTCTTCTTCTAAGTTTTCTTAATACATTAAAGAGCACACTGACCTTTAACCCTAATTAATAGTGAAACAGACAGAATGCTAAGGTCACAGCAAATACACTGCATTTTAACATGCATAACAATGAATCACTATGGCTTTCAGGCTGAGTGCAGAACATTCATTTATATGGAAATTTGTCATTTAGATAGCTGTTCATACAGCATTCTCTTTATCCCGACTCTCGCACACATATTTCCTCCTTCATGTGATTCATATCTGTCTGCATGTATATAGTGATTCAATAATGTTTATGAGAAAGTCAAATAGATCACATCGTTTGACCTTCGGTATTTTTGTCCAGTTGTTCTATGATCATTACACACACACACACACACACAAACTACAGATTTGCAGTGGCTCATGTGCATGACTCAGACTAAGGCTTCTTCAGTGTTCATTCATCTTCCTTTTTATGAAAAGACTATGACAAATACACACACACATATTGAACATAAATACAGTCAACACTCTGGGGAGAGCTACACACGGCATTATAGATAGACCCACACATGCATGACCGCACAAACCTGTGTTCCTGCATATAGACTTATGCACATAAGCAAACACACATCAACAAGATTAGCTAATGTCATGCTCTCAATGATTTCACAACCTCATCTGCGTCTTTCAGGATGAAAATAAAAATGATTATGATGTAAAAATTTATCATGCATGAAAAAGTTTCTGTGGGCTGTAAAAGGTGATGGGGCAGTGGTGTAGAGATAAAACAGGGAGGACTTAACATGTGCTCCGTGTGATCTGTGTAATCTATACATGCACAGACCCCAAAGTGGGGTTATGAATATGCAGATTTATGTTCGTGAATAGTTCAGAACCTTGTAATAAACTGAATAAATAAGTGTGTATGCGATTCATTTATGTGTACAGAGTGCTGTACTGTGTGCAAACATAAGAAGAAAATATGTTTTTAGATGAAGATCGAAATATTACAGTGTACAACTTACCAGGATGACATTAACCCTTTAAGACCTACCATAGAACTAAGTCCGCCAGAGCCTAGTTTATATTTTTACATGCTGTGGAGCCATTTTTGGGAGCATTTCAAGTTGGTATACATCAATACAACTGTTATAGCCCAAACTTTAATAATATGTATGCATTAAGTCCATAGTAATTACATAAATTGGAAAAACGCGCAATAAACTACAAAAAAAATTAAAAATCATTTTGTTTTTTTTTTACATATATTTCTACTTAGAGAAATTTAAGAGGTTTATCCCTCAAAACTTTAAATACAAAGAAGTTGCAAAAAATAGTTTACAACAACAGGAAATTTATTTTGAGTGTCTTCATAGTTTTATTTTTGAGATACACCAATTTTTATATACTGCAGGAATAATGAAAAAAAAATATATAATGCAAATTTGCAAAGAAAACAGAATGTGCATCAAAATAAACTATTTAAAGCAGTGCAATTTGAGTTCTAAGCATCCCAGCAACTATTCAGAAAAGCATGAAGTCAAATATGACTTTTAAAAACACCAGAATAGGCTTATAAGGCCTATAAGTAAAAAACTACATCTTCCGCGAAAAATGACGTCACTTCTGGTTTTGGGCAGGTAATGGCGGACATAAGATAGTTTGCGATATTCCAACCTAGGAAGTGTTACAAACAGCTGATCGGATCGGCAAACTGTGTTTCTGGAATATTATGGGTTTTTTTGCTGCAAGTGGTTTTTATGCAATTTTTGCAAAGCTGTATGTGGAAGGAAACCGTGACCTAGGACAAGCTGATGGCATAAAATGTAAGTACAACTCCTCTGGTTTCATATGCAAAAAAAAAAAATATTGCGCTAGCTTACGTGGTTCCGGTTCTACAGGGATTTAAAAATAGTGACGCAAAACGGAGCGTGCCCGGTTTGCAAGCTTATCTTATAACCGGAAGGTTGGCGGTTCAATCCCCAGCTCTATCTGTCTTGGTCATTGTGTCCTTGGGCAAGACACTTCAGCTACCTACTGGTGATGGCCAGAGGGCCCAATGGCGCGATATGGCAGCCTCGCTTCTGTCAGTCTGCCCCAGGGCAGCTGTGGCTACAACTGTAGCTGCCTCCACCAGTGTGTGAATGTGAGTGTGAATAAATAGTGGCATTGTAAAGCGCTTTGAGGGCCCCGAAAAGCGCTATATAAATGCAATCCATTATTATTGTTATATCTGACAGCTGTTCGCATTATCAACACTGTATATAGAGTATGTAACATCCTTTACGGGGCATATCTGCATGAGTATGTTGGATTCAAATTCATTGTAACATAAATCATTATAAAAACAGACCGAATATCTGTCAATGCTAGTATCACAAGGTTCATAATCCATCCATGGTTATGGTTGAGCAGAATGCACTATGGTTACATTCTAGTGAAACACTGTTGTTGTTGATATGTAATTCCATGCACATGCACAGTATGTTAACATCTTTGTTTTATATGACTAACGCCTTTTCCTTGATTCAAATAGATATATCCAATAAACTCCAGCAATAACTTTAGTGCAAACCTGATGTACCTGATGTCCAAACTAATCTGTTGCATGAAGCAGTTTAGTCATTAACTATGAAGCAGGACTAACGTGCCAAAAGTGTTTTTTAAAGAAGAAGAAATCAGTGACTGATGACTGAGGTTGTGTTCACCTCATCAGAATTCAGCAGTTCCAAAAACATTCTTGTCTTAGGGGACAAGGTCTGTTTTTAAACAGTATATCTTACATTAGACTAATCTATGAGCAAAATGAACAGCTTTCTCACCCTACAGTCCAGCCAGGCTGATGTTTGTGAGAGCAGCTGCTAACTTATCACCCAATAAAAAACAGCTGGAGTGTGGAAACTGAAGGAAGAGCTTCTCAAATCACAGATCTGTTCAACTGTTGTGTATGTTAGCGGTTTCTGATATCTGATGTCATCAGTATAAGTCCATGGCTACCTCATGTCTATCGTCCAGCACTGTTTTAGTAACACAGATATGGGGGATGGTTTTCACAGGGACTGAAAGGCTCCACTACGACAGCAGTTAAACAAAGAAACATTTCCATATTTGCCATCATGTTTATAGTCGAATAATAAATGTCCTTTTAGCCTGGTTTTTGGTCTCTTATTGATTTGTCATGACACCATTATGATGCTCATTTTTCTGCATTTCTGTATTTTGTTTCCAGACAGGTGACACATTATAGGGAAACTCAAGAGATTTTGTAACTTGCAGTTTTTACTGAAAATCAAGAGGCTCGACCAATCTGAACAATCGGGGGGGGGGGGGGGGGGGGGGGGGGGTGCTGATGCTGATGGGTGCCTAAAGTGCCCTTTTGTTGAGACAATTTTGGGTTTTTTTTACATTTTTTATTTTTTTTATGTGTGTGTGCGGAGTCCTGTCTGTGCCACAATAATATTTAACTATTAATCACATTTTTACTAAATAAAAGGATCTGGCTTGCATCAGTCACATGATGACCATTAACCAATGATCGCCTTTGACAGCAGAACGCGCTGATTACGAGCTCACAAACAGCACGCACATTTTTTCTGCCTGGGCGGTCCGGAGCAGTAGGAGAAACACAAATTAACTCAGAGACACAGACTGATGTGACACAACCAGTAAGCAGGTGTACAGCGCACACTGTAGTCTATAGCACACAGGAGTATTAGCTTATTATGAACACGTTGGTAAGTTGTCTTGTGGCAACTGATGAGCGCGACAAACATTACCTGTCCTTTTATTAACTGCACAAGTAGTGCTGGTCATAGGGAACATATTTAGTTTTAAAGTAAGTTACTGGGCTTTTCCTGCCTTTCTGGGGGGATTATATTTCACTAAAAATGATGTAATATGCATGTCCACATAATTAATTATGGATTATTAAAATTGTGATATTTAAAAAACACACACTGTATTTTACAGAACATAAATTAAGAAATATATTATTTTAGACTTATATTTTAAATATGACAAAATGCTGATTTTACAGCAGTAAAATTCTTGTATCTCTGCAGTTTAAACATTTAATAAACTTTCTGCCTGCACAGAGTGGATAGTGAAACAAATTGAATCATCATAAATACATTATTTCATATTTATTACTTTTTTTCTCATTGCTTTATTATTGTACCTCTAGTAATAAATAATAAGGGAAGGATTCTGGATCAGCAACATGATGGAAACTTGTGGCCATGGTATATACAGTATTCTGAAGAAGGCCTAAAATGTCACTGTGTGTACATGCTTGTGTGTGTTTTATGTGTATAGATGTTTTAAATTATTACTCATTATATAACATTGTCCAGACATGCCTGGTAAGGACACGAGGAGGAAACAGTAGGAGCTGTCTGAGGCTACTAAATCCCTCAGCAGCTGGATTACAAAGAGCACAGGTAACAATGACACACGTACCAGATGTTGGAGAGGTATTCCAGGAATGTTTTGCTTCTATAACATTTTTCCGGCATCATTTTATTGTAGTTTAGGAGCAACAGTTGCTGAGTGTGGATAACTAAATAATAGTTTATTGCAATAGCAGTTTGTGCCTTGTTCTCAGATGGACAGCAAGTGGAGAGTGGTAAATGAGATGAGGGGATGGAGGAGGAACAGAAGCAAAGAGTGATTCACAGGCAGAGCCGAGTTTATTTCTAACAGTTTTTTGTTGCCTTATGGTTCCAAGCGCATTTTATTATTATCTCATGACACTTGTTTAATCAGCTACCATCTCTCCTAAGAACTTTTTTAATGTCTACAGTCTCAGATCAACACAGCCCTGCCCTCCAGCACCATCAGCAGCAGGAGCAGCAGAAACCCCCCCGCAGCAACATTGTGCCCATCAGGTCAAACACAGGCTACGTTTGCTTTGCATTGTCACCACCTCACAACAGTGATGTACTATGATGTGATCACATATTAGATTCTTGATGAATGTGTGTAGTTGTTATTCAGCCTGGTTCAATGTGCCCCTTTTTAACTTTGAGCACCTGCCCCTTTAAACGTCTCTGCACCGCCCTGTGTTTGACTTTATCTGAGGAAACACACTCACACATGCATTTCTGTAAGTTGATGTACAAATATTGATTAGATTAGGTGAACAAACTTTCAACACATTTTATTTTTGTTTTGTTTTTAACTCTGTGTTTTATTCGGTCTTATTAGTTGTTTTACACCAACTTTCATTTTTCTCTTTAAACCTTTAAATTGAGAACCATTAACTGCAAAAAAAAAAAAAAAAAAATCTTTTTTTTGAAACTGGAGTGTTTATTGAACCTTCTGACTAATTTTTTTTAAATTGAATATAAATTTGCTTCTTGGAGTTATAATTTGTGTCATTTTTGCTACAAACAGCATTTTATGCAATTTATTGGTTAAACATTTATTGCACAATATATTTATTTATTTTTCTGGAAAAAAAATACTCATCCTGATAAAATATGATACATACAAAGCCAAAGGAAGTAACTCCAAACTATAGTAACACACTCTTACAATGAATGCACACACATATGAAATCACAAAGGACAGAAAACAGGAAGATAACAACTTGCAGGATGTGTTGTAATTCCCCACGTTTGGATTGAAGCATGTTGTAAAAAACAAAAAAGACAACAGATTAAAGAAGTTTATTATACGGCACAAAGGATGAACTGCTCAGAGAAAGAAGACAAGAGAATCAGGCATGAATGAGAATGAATGATGGAAGGAAAGAGCGAAAGAAATGGGAGCGCTGGAGAAGAGGAGGAGAGAAGAAACACAAATGCGACCTGTCTATAAAACAGAGGGAAGGAAGAGCCTCCACTCACCCCAGAGCCCCCGTGCACTGCGGTCATGGGTGGGAATTAGGACACACTCATGCGCATAGATGCAGCAAAATATTAAACAGACACAGAGAGAGCATTTGGAAGCTTGTATAATTCTCTCTGTGGGTGTCAATTAAATCTCTCAGCTCTGTCAACAGCACACACACACACACACAGTCATTCTCTTTCAACAGCTAGTGCTTCGTCAACACCGGCTGGCTTGGCAAGAGCAAGAGAGAGGGGGGGGGGGGGGGGAGAGAGCTGTTGAAGAGCGAGATAAGAGATCAAGAACTGGTAATATGAGAACATGAAAGCACTGCAGGTAAGGAAACACTGTGGTTGCACACACACGCACACACACACACACACACACACACACACACACTCATACACGTTGGTCTTATTACACTTTTTTTCTGGGTCACAATGCTACAAAGAACAGAAATGATGCTGCCAACTGAGCTATACATGCTAAATCCCAAAGTATGGACACACACACAAAGTGGGAGAACATTCCATCATCCCATGCAAACCAGCAGCTTACATGTCTAATAACGCTCCCAGTTAGATCCGAGCCATCGGCTGCGTTTTGAATGTATCAGACTGAACAAACAGCGGTGCCACAGGCTAATTGTACACTCTGTGTAGCTACACTGTCAAACTAGTTTTGACTGTTTTCTGAGACACATTACACAATGCAAGACACATCTTGTGACTTAAAAGGCAAACTGAGGGTTATGAAAGCCGCACTCAACATCATCCCAAAGCTGGAGCTGAATAAACAACAGAGGTGTGCAGCGCCGCAGGCTTCAGAGCACAGCGATCTGTGGCACAGTGTTCACAGGTTTGCTCCCTGCTGAGCTGTCCTGATAAAGACTTTAAACCCAGATTGACTCACTCAATTTCCTTCGACATTTATTAGAATTCAGAAGCTGGGAAATATAATATCTCATTGCAAACAGATGCTATCAGTCACACCAAAAATCCCACTGAGTCTGTGAGTCTTTGGTGTGACTGTAACTATGATGCCATAACAAATAAAGTCGTATATAAGACTCAAAACCTAGAGTGATGAGCAACACAGCTATTCATTTTCACACCCTCTCCTTTAACCTATAGGTTACGGTTAGCATTAAGGTTGACCTCTAATAGCATCGTCACGTCCTTGAAAAGCCCAAATGAAAAGGCTTTAAACAGAAAGGAAACGTCCATTTTGTATGGACTGATGGCTTACACTCACTAACACACTGTTAAGCATTAGTAAAGTATTAGTAAATACTTAACTATTCATGTTTTGAAGTGACACATTAAGGAGAAGTAATGCTTTTATATAATGAATTAAGTCATGATTAATAGGCTCACATGTTTAATGAGAGCATTACTCTAAGTGACATTTTATAATAAATGAAGTATTACAGCAAATATTTAGTAACTGTTCCAACTAAACGATGAACAAAGCTGCTGCTCATTTATGCACCTACAGCTGATATACTGTAGGGACATTTATTTCATGTTGTAATTAATGGTCAGTTTAAGCAGCTGCTAGTTGTTAGTTCAGTATTTTGCATCTATTCCTTACACGGCATTTTCAAGTGTCAACTATGCAACACAAACCAGCTGAAGGTTACATGTGTGTAGGAGCAGAGTGTTAGTTTGAAGGAGCAAGAGTGGCTCTCCTTTTAAAGAGAGAAAGATTCACTCATTTCGGAGCCATGGGGTACTTTATTTTGGATATAGATTTAGATTCAGATTTACAGATTTACAAAAGCAAAAAGTGGGTAAAAATAGTAATAATAAATAATTAAACAGGTCATAATTTGTTCAGCAACCTGAGAGCAGGTGAAAATAACTGTCTTGGATCCTGCTGGGGACACATTTATAGTGTTTCTCAGGCTGGGAGTTCTCACGGGCCTGGAACAGGTTGTGGTTTGGGTGCTGAGCGTCTGATGTGTTGGACTCGGCACTGCGTCCAAGCTCGCATTTCTGCTGGAAGGATGGGAAACTCACCTCCCCTGATGCTCTCTGCTTCCCTCACTGGGTTGATCTATGGTGCAGCTTCTGTACCAGACGATACAGCAGCACAGCAGGATGCTGTCAGTGGAGCATTCAAAAACCTGAGCCTTCCTAACCTCGCTGTTGGTGTGTGTGGACCATCTGAGGTCCTCTGTGATGGTCACACCAAGAAACTTAAAATTGCTGACCAGCTCAACTGGGGCTCTGTCAATGTCAGTGAGGCCGCCTGAAATTGTATGTTGACAGTGAGGGCACAGTTGTGATCCTGGCACCATTGTGTCAGATGGCTAATCTGGTCTCTGCAGAGCCGTCACCATCCACAATCATGTCCATCACAGTTATTTCATCCACAGATTTAATGGTGACATCGGAGCTGTACTCGGTCTCGCAGTCCTGTGCATACTCAGGACGCAGCCCTATATTTACACTGAACCGTCTTCATTTAAAATAAAATGGAAATAAGGTTGTTATGAAACAAAGGGTAAGCTGATAATGCAGCAAAATGTCTGTGGGATGTTGAAGACGCTGTTCCTCAGGTTAAAGCTGACTCTAAACCTCGTGCATTGTCAGTTAGCGAGCATAAGTCAGTTTAACCTGACGTGAAGCTACTAACCAGAGCAAAGCTGAACTTCTAACATCTACATTTACTTGTGTTATTAATTCAGTATGATGAACATGTTGTTTATGGTCTGCACATTTGAATATGAAGCGTGATGAAATGTTTTCATGTGTTCATGTTTTATTTCAAAGAAAGAAGCTTCAATATCTCAAAGTTAAAGAACATTTTGTCTTCAGCTGTTCAGTCTCTTTCTGTCCTGAGAACTCAAACTCTACTTTTCACCTATGCACAAACTTCACGTGGGTTATATTTGCATCTTCTAATAAATATTTGTATTTTCTGTTTGTCTCTGTGTTGTCTGCTTCCTTTTATTGCTGTGAAGACAAAGGAGACGTGTTTGAGTCCTGCTGACCTTTCAGTTTCATTTAGAAACACTTGTTCAGGTTTAAGTAACACAATATACTGAACTAAGAACTGTTAATTTAACCCTTAATTACAATATGAAATAAACAGTTATTAAAACTTTAACATTCTCACAAATAACTAGCTCATTTTATTAATCTGTTTATGTATGAATATGAATTTAAATATATTGTTAAGCACTTAGAGTGTGTATGGAATGGCTTAAAAGAAGTCGAGTTTATAGGTTTATGCAAAGGTCACTGACATCCGGGGTTACAACTTTAGACCTGGTGCAGCTTTGTAAACTGAGTGGACCTGGGAAAAACTCACAAGTGGACAACTGGCCCACAGATCAGTTTAAACCGATACAACGACATTGCGTACTGTGTAATCCAGTCTTTTCTCATCTTAAGGGCTTGTCCTGAGTCCCATTTGAAATAGTTTTTCTTTCTTTAGTCAATATTATCATGCCATATCATTTTTCTCACCATATAACTGTAATTAACACAAATCATGTATAACTCTCAAGTTGAAAGACGTCTAAAAAGTAAAGAAAATCTTATTAAATTCCTCTTTTTGCATGTGATGAATCAGTGTTTCTACACAGCTGTCTGAGCGTGTTTGGCTGTCTGCAGCCATTACAGTGAAAGCACTATTAAAATGGCTGAAATGCATTTAGTCAGTATTTTTATTCCCACTCTCATCACAGCAGGTGCTGCTTCAGTTTGCACTCAACAAGTGATTTAAACACATCAAACCAAATGATAAATGCATGAAACACTGTGATGATTTCCAGAGGTGACTGTTGTGTAACATGTTCAGCACAGTAATGGATGGACACCAAAAGGTTGGCAACACTGTAGCTTTTACGTTACGTCTGTGTAGAAATCTATTGTTGTTAAAGGTTTGGCCTCTTCCTGATTTCTTATTTTGATTGTCAAAAAAATTGATTAAATAGAAATAACATTAGAAAACGATAACAGTAAGTTTGTTTGTTTTGTTTTTAATTCAGCAGATTGAGCAGTAACCGGCTCCATGTGCAGCTACTCATAGTGAGCTTTGTGAAAAATGCAGTTAATCACAGTTAGTTCACGACTTACTAAGGGGGGGGGGGGGGGGGGGCATTTACCTTTTCACACAGGGCTTATTGGAGTTGGGGAGCTTTTTCTCTCCCAATAAATAAAATCCTCTTTCAAAAGCTGCATTTTGTATTTTCTTTGGTTATCTTTGCCTCATATTAACATTTGCTTGATCTGGAAGGTAAGTGTGACAATTGTGTGAGAAGGACAGATATGCCTGGTGACTGGGGCTACGTCCACACCTACACGGGTATTTTTGAAAACGGAGATTTTCCGTTTTCATTTAAAAAAATAATCCTGTCCACACGTAAACACAGAAATGAAGGAAAACGCTGCTAGGAACATGCCAAAGCAACAGGTGGCGATATATTCCTAACCGTGTAGAAATGTTGGCCAATCAGAAGTCTAGAAGCCTCGGTGGGAAATAGTAAACAAGGATTGGGCATAGAAGCAGAACCAAGTCGTATGTGTGGAGGGACAGTAACTGTGTGTGTATATGTAAGCATGTAAACACTGCAGAGAGTACAAGTAACAGTAACAGTATTGTAGAAATTCATTTCACCGAAACAATAACGTGGCGCACAGTGTGACGTCAAAAAAGGCGCACACGTTTGACGCTGCATTTTCTCCGTTTTTCTCGTCCACACGTAAATGCAAAAACTAAGTTTTCAAAAATATCCACCCTGGCCGGAGTTTCTAAAAATCTCCGTTTTCAGTGACCAAAAACACTGTTTATGTGTGGACGAAAGGAGCAAACGCATAGAAAAATCTGCGTTTTCAAAAATACCCGGGTACGTGTGGACGTAGCCTGGATGGTATTTTGAACAGCATAAGTTAACAATAGGTAAACCTATCATCTATAATCAGTCAGGGAATACAAAACGAGGTACCTAACAGCTAAATCATTATTAAACTGCTATCAGCTGAAAAAAAACCCAAAATATTGAACAAGACTTTCGACATACGTGTCTTTGGACTATGCAGCAAAAGGAGAACATTCAGTCACACAGACAGGCCTGAGCTGAAACGCAGAACCCTGGAGCTGTAAGCTGACACAGCTACCACTGCACCACTACTCCACCCAACATACCAAACAAGGGCAACAACTGCTGAGGTGACCACATTGTCATCATTACTAAGCAGGTTATGTGCAGTTAGGTTTTTGACTCCACTATTGATATCTATCGAGCTCCTTTGGATTATCTTGTGGTTAACCACCATATACGTCAGCTCTTTGGTGCCGTGTGGGTCGTTTACGGCAACATGATTGACCTCAGAACTTAAACAATGAGAAAGCAAAGATGCTTAAAAGGCTCTGCAGAGCTGATGGGAACTGAAGTCGGGTGAAAACATGGTGCAGGTTCATCACTGTGAGCTACCACCTACATCTTGCACAGTGAGCATACATTTAACAGGAAAACTCAGCATTTTAAGGATTATAGAAATACTGAACTGACACCTGTTTAATAAGTTATTTGCCATATAATCACACACACACACACACACACACACACAGCATAATTTTACAGCAGCATGTCACTATAAGACAAAATGCAAAAGGCTATTAGAAGCTATTTAAAAATGAAAGCCCAACAAAGCCCCTGCAAAAGCCAAATCCAAATAAACACTGTAAGCGTTAAATCTGTGGTGTCAGGAGCCTGTGAGCTGCCTTCAGCAGAGTCCACATTATTACCAGAGCTGGCCCGCTACATGTCCTTGAGGGGCCAATTCATTAGTTAGCTGGAAAGCCCAATCAATCACAATGTATCTAAGAAGGCTATGGATCATAATTCTGCTCAGGTACAGCAAAGAGAAAAGACGGGCAGATGAGACGATGGATGGACAGAACCAGGCAAACAGGGCTGATGGGCAGGCTTGGGGAAAGGAAGAAGGATGATTGCAGCTATAACTACACACAGTTTAAGGCGGCATCCCAGGAGATGCTCGGTGCTGCAGTCAATAGAAATGTTGCTGTAGTTTGTGCTTTTCAGAAATAAAAAGAGAAACTAAGAAAACAGATGCATTAGCAACATAAACAACAACAAACAGAAACACTCATAGAAAACATGGCTGTGGTGTCAGATGTTGTTGGACCAGCAGTGATAACAAGCAAAGAAACGGTACATCTTTTACTTCACACATTTTTTTCAAACATTAATTATTTCTTTGCTGAATGTTGGTGGGGGCTCGGGCTACGTGATGAGATGAGCTATTGATCGTACAGGCTTAATAGGAAAAGGAAAGCCTCTGATGTGCTCCCCTGGGACGTCAGCTGAAAACAAAAGTCCGACACACTCACAGACCAGCGTGTAACCTCGAGGGGCAGTCCCGACGTCTAAGCATGTCTCCTCTACTTGCCTGCAATTGTTCCCTTGCCTTCATTGATCTGTCATAGATCAATGTTATAAAATAGAGACAGGTGTGGGTTTGTACCCAGAGGAAACAACAGCACATTAATCACAGCTTACAGCTGATGCACGCGGGTTGTTCGCCTGCTAACATGACTTGGTTTAACAATGACTTTCAGGGCTCATCTGTCAAATTACAGGAGCTTTAATGACACCCAAAGCTTAAATGAGATGATGTGTAACTCCCGTCTTTAGACTCAATAATTCATTATTTCCGAAAAGCTAAACCAACGTTTTCTTACATTGTTACACTTACTAAGAAAAACTTTTTTTTAAATTATCAGATTCATTTATGTGAAGCTACATTATAGATCACGTTATATCATATAAGTATTTAGAGTCTATGAAACTAAGACGAGGGACTTGCAGATACAATATTCGTAACTTCATGAATTATTAGTTTAGTAGGCTAAAGCTGATTTGTGACGCCTGCTGAAGTTTCTTACTGCTGACAGCATCTCGTTTCTGCAAAGTGCAACCGGATGTAAAACAAAATAGAGCAAAGCAGTGATGAATTCACAAAGGAAATGAGTACAGCTCTAAAGCAGATTTTTTGACAAATTGTTAATGGTAATGAAAAAAGCTTCAGCAGCTGCTTGAAAGGACAAACAAAAGTTTGTCTTTTGTTAAACTTAACTCACAGCCTCATCTCCTGATTCAGGTCATTTGCACAAACAGAACAGGAGGTACTGCAAACGATAAATACTTTAGAGGTTTCTTTTATTGCAGTTCACCTTCATTAACTTCAGCACTAGTGTATGCGTTGGAATTTCTTGGTTTCATACCCTTTATATCATTTTTAAAAGGACTTTCACTTATTTGTACAGATGAATGGATGTACAGAAAAAACCTGGACCGTACAGCGAGGGGAGCTGCTGGCAGCGTGATGCTGTGTGGGGGCATTTTGCTGGCAACGCCTTGGGTCCACTTGTACCCTGAGAGGAGAGGGTCACTACAAATCAATAGCAATTTGTTCTGAGTGATCACCTTTGTCTTGGAGGAGAAACATCTATCCTCATGGGAGCAGTGTCTTCCAGGATGATAAAACCTCATCCAGAGGGCATGAGGGGTCACTCAGTAGATTGATGAAGATGAAAATTATGCGAATCGAGTGAACTGGTCACCAGATCTGAACCTGTACCCACGTGCTCTCCACCACCACTAAAACACTAAATGTGGGAAATCTAATGTAATAATCAGATGTAGTGAAGTGCTGGGGACACTTTACTAACAACACCAGCGATTATATTTATTTTTCAGTAACTCAGTATATGTTTTGTGTAGAATGAGTCTGACACACAGTGTAAGTCTACCTGCAGCCTGACGTCTCCCTCCAAAATAACCGTTTTTCTTACAGATTATTCCTCTTTCCTGGGATTTCTGGGAATATCGAACACTTGCTTGAAATAAAAACTACACACATGTCAATAAACTTTTGGCAGACTTGTGGCTAAATACGTATAGCAGTGGCACTTTTACATCACAATTACAATTTATGCACAAGTTGAAATTGGGCTTCAACTTCTTATTCATGTATGACAACCCTTCATCAACAGAACTCATCATCACTGCATTAAAAGTGGACACTGTAGTGTCTGTTTGACAGAAAAGAATACACACAGTGTGTAAACCAAACGACCTCAAGACATTTAAAACTTCAGCACTCAAACAGGAAATGAGAGTAGAAATGTGTTAGCCTCAGACACAGGTGGTAATAGCATCACTAAAGAGAGTTTTGCTTTAGGTGACTCAATTATTTTTGGAGAGCGAGTGTCACTTTTTCACAAGGTGGACGTCTCAGTTTGGTCAGGAACTCATTCTCCTTTCTAGACAAAGCTTGGCAAAAAAAAAAGTTGTATCCAAATGAGTTTAAATGAGAAATGGAATTAATTTAATGATGTGGAGGCTAAATAGGCCCCGCAGAGCCAATAGAGCGCTGCTCTTTAATACGTGGATGCATTAAATTAAAGCTATAATTGTCACTGTTATATAGTAAAAGGGTGCGGCGGAGCACACATATCACATGTTGCTTGGTGCAAACGCGCTGTGGCTGAGATGAAAGTTTGCACTTTGTTGCTTTAGGTTCAAGACCCCAGGGGCTAACGAGAGACACTCACATCCATCTGTGTAACGACAGGAAGGCACACGCACGAAATATTCCGAATCCAGCTTTGCTTTTCACACTTTTGCCTGCGATGGCCTCCACAGACAGGTGACTGGCTTCTGTGAATAAGTGGTGTGAAAATGGCAGCCAAGCAGCCAGAGCAGAGCAGCACTGGTGGATTTGTCTCTGTTTAATGAGGCAGCTGGTGGGGAGGGCAGTCATTGTTTTCCTCTCATAGGGGATGCGTTGAGTAATTTGCAGTAACCAGGGAGATACCATCCCTTTTCATCCCTTCTCAAATGGCCGCCTGACTGTGGCGGATGCCAAAAACGTCCGGGTACCATTCCTAAGAACATTGTTGGCATTCAGCAGACATGAGCCACCGCAGCTACAAATGCGCCCCCACAGCATAATAACGTGTCAAAGACAAAATAATTACAGCAAATACATTTTAGTGCAAGCTACAGTAATGACGGGAGGGTTTGGATTGAAATGTAGATAATTTTATAGGATTTTAGAATTATTTCTTGAATAATTTAATTGGTCCTTTATAATCAAACCACTGGCACAATTTCACAGATGTAGAAAAAGAAAGCACGTATTTTTATTTTGAAGGCGTATATTACATATCCTGTCCAATCCTCCAATGGTAAGAAGTCCTTTTAATTTAAAAATCTATCAGCCAATCCAAGTCAAGTCTGCATTCATTACTGTGATACAGATACAGATGCAATACTACGTATATGTAATGTAGGACAAGCTAATGTAAATCAGTCTGCAGCATTTGGGACTGCATTTTGATGTACACACAGATACTGACTCTCTCACACTCAAACTCCATAATGATTTTTGCAACACCCGCATTGTCAAGTGAATATAAGTCTTTGTAATCTCCACAAACAGACATCAGATTATAAATATGTAGAGCTATACGCAGTGGACTCTTTAATTTATGTGTCATGTATCTACTTGGATGCATTTTCAGTGGCTCCACTGACAGCTCAAAACCTAACCGAGTTTACATACACACTTTCAACCAGCTTCCTGTGTCGGCGCATATTTAGATTGCATGTAGAAAAATAGCCAATAAAAGCAAAAATGGACTGTATCTGGTAAAAACACAATCTCAAAATCAAATCACGATCTTTGCAAATGTGTCTAAATTCATAATAACCAGAGGACAGTGAGCGATCTCTTCCCTGAATATCTGCTGATGGCATCTGCAGGTCCTAAAAACTGGCTGCTGCCCTCAGAAGGCTACGTCACGAGAAGACCTGATGGGTTCTTGATTCAAGAATTTAAATAAGATGGGGTTAAAGTGGTTCAAAACTAGCAGCTCAAATTTGTAAACAGGAAAAGTTTTATCACTTCCAAACCAAGAAACATTTGGTTCATCACTTCTGTTTAAAATGATCCATAAGAAGCCGACTGGTGCAGTGAAAAACTGATGTAGCTTAATTCTTCTCTTCTGTTGCCACAAGATGCATCGGGAAAGCTAAGAAACAAATAAGAAAGGGAGGGCAGACATTTGTTTTACAATATGCAAATTTACACTGCAGGAAATAGATTTCTACATGGGCTATTAATATACTAATGTGAAATGTGTGTTCGTGCTCTTTTTTAAATAAGAAGAAAAGGAAAAAAGGTGAAGTAATGAGACTCAGCGATGAAATTTGGATCTACAACAGATCATTTACATTAACACAATGTCTCAGTGATGTATAGACAAACTAAAAACCCCACAGGGACGTGAGAGAGCAGACTTTAGGCACAGACAACAACGGAAGCCAACACGTAGCCGCCTCAGACATTAACCCCCCAGTAAGGCTGTCTTCATTTGGTTAGACGCTGTTAAAAAAAATGGAACCAAGTCATTTTAATGATACACAATTTGCATCCTAACAAAACCTTCAGGCTCCGTTCAAGTTCTGCCAAAACGCGCCGCTGGAGAACACCAAGTGTACCCTTAAAATGCAATGCAGTTTAGCAGTTTAGCTAAACGGTACAAAGGGTTCCGAGTTTTCTGGTCGACACAGAATAAATTATATCCTCATACAAACTCTAAGATGTTTAATGGCAAAAAGATGCTGATATGGTTTTGTTGTTGCACTACTTGTAGTTGTGGCTGTTAGGCACACAGGTCCTCTTTTAACTTGAGACTCTGTAGTTAGCCAAACAGTTTGAAATGAAACAGCTGAAGATTTAAACAAACAAACACACACTCAGACTGCAGTGAGAGTTAGAGGTATTTGTTCTTCAACCACAAGTTAAACCTCAGGCAGCTGTTTTTCCAACTCTGTTCAATCAGGAAGAAAATAACAAATATTCTGACGCACATAGAAAAATGACTCCTTGGACCTCAGAGGGTGAACCTCTTAGCATCCAGCAGGTCACTTAGTTTTGACTTAGTGTCGGGTTCACATCTGTCACTCTGCGTGTTGTGTGGTGGATGTGAAGAGATTAATCATCTTGATGCTGCTCACAGACTGCAAATCACTGTGAATGCAGTGGCATAATAATTATGCAGAATAATCAATAGTCACTGAACGTATGGGCTTTTTTAAGCATTACTTTATTTTACTTCCTCATTTTTATTAGTATTATTTATCTGATGGTTGCACCTATTATTAACTCCTGGTCATATAAATAGGCACAGTCATCATGTTGTGGGGCCTCTGAAATCCCAGTTCACTTTAAATCTTAGAAAAATAATAATAAGGCAAGAGTACAAGTAGAATAAAACATCAGTGGTTTCTTTTAAGCAAACGCCTTCAAACATCAGCGATCCTGAAGTCCACTCACACTATTTCACTTCTGTGTTCTTAGCTTAGAGCGCCCCTTGTGGCCATTCCCATATTAAAGCATGCTACAGATGTCTTCCAGCAGGGTTTTTACCAACTGTCTCCCCCTTAAATCCTTCCCCTCAGAAAGGCGTAGTTTTTGCAGAGCCACCCCATTAGATAAAAATACACAGTGAGGCACAGCAGAGATGATTTTAACAGTTAGGATTCAGAACAGAATTGCATAACTGTCTCTGCAGCAGGTGGGATGATAACAGCACAAAGGAGAGGAAAGAAAAAAGAAAGAAACATTCGTGAGGATTTTGTGCATTTGTGTCCTGCTAATCTTTCGCGAGGTAAATTAAAGCAACAATATAGAATTTCACCGTTTTCTAGTGTTGTGGCACCTCGAGAACACCGCCCCCCCCCCCCCCCCCCCCTCCCCGACCTTCCAGGAACCCTGCACGAGAGCCAAGTCACTGCAGTAAAATTTTGGACTGAAAAGCTGCGTCTCCGGCCAATTTGTGTCTTTTTTTAAGCACCAAATGATATTTCTGCTTTATTACAGAGCAGGGCGATCACAAACATGAGAAAGACGGAGAACGATGGAAGGATGGGGGAGACAGTTTGGAGGGTTATACATATCACATTCCTATCTCTCACCTCTCTCCCCACATCCCTTTTTTAGTTCATAACTGCCATGGGTATTAATAATTAATGAGGACAATTCTCTGGCGTCTGGATGAGTCATACTCTCTGCTACTTGGTTTCCCAAAAGCACAAAAGCTGGGATTAACACAGAAAGAGGAAATCTGATTTTTTTAACCCTAAAATGGAACTGGCATAAATGTTTGATGGGTGTCTATAAACAGAGAGAACTTTGACACCTGCCAAAAAAATCAAAAAGTCAGGTGTTCTGTCAGAAACCTGCCTTAAAAGCTGAAAGGACAGAAAAAGTTTGGGATGTTTGGGACGTAATATTCTGTGATCCAAATAGGAAAAACCAGCACATGTGCATATTTGTATGAAGTTTTCCACGCTGGAGTCTTTATTTTGGCTTAGTTTTACTTGCTTAAACTGTTAGCTTGAAAAGCACGAACTGGTTCATGGCCTTCGGGGTAAAAAACAAGACTTTCCCAAGTTGCAGAGGCAGTTTTCTAAGCAACTAAACAATTATATATTATGCTTGAAGGGCAGCCAGTGTTTGTACACGAACAAAATAAGAACAGCGTTCTGTCAGCTTTAGTTTGTCCAACACTGAGCTGTCAGACGCTGCAACGTGTGCTGTGAAAGGGAAAAATGCTAATGGCAGGGTTTGCAGAAGCTTGAAAGTTAAGCAGCCTCGAAGAACGACGAAGATGTACGAGCTTAAAAGAAATAGGGGGGGACATGGTGCAAAGAGGTGCTGATTTTAATACCTTGATTTCAACATGATTATACATGAGAAAATTAACCAATATACAGGAGATTTATGACTGATAGAAAATTGTATTTATTATACTTTCCAAGATACATTCTATTCATTTGTAATGTCAATAAACACTCATAATTTTAACTTAACAATACTTTTTAAATAAGGACCGGATAGAGTTAAGTTGAATAAAGAATTTTGAAATAGAACTTGTCCTGACAATATCATCTCAAACTAAATAAATTAAAAACAAAACGGAGACTGAGCTAATATTGCACATGGTTGTTTTTCCGATATGATTCGGCCCAGATCCGACAATTTAGAGCCTCGATCGGTTTGCCCTCGCTTTCCCTCCCTTTTTCCTCCCAGGTCCAACAATTCCAGAAGCATATCGAGTTTAATGCACATTTATTTTGGTTGCATAATGTTAATAAGAAACCTTTTACAAGATACTGTGGGAGATATAAGAATAAGGAAACTGCTGGAAACGTCACAGACTCTATCAGGCCTCTTGCTCATCGTGCGACACAAGAAAAAGGAAACATCACAGATCACATTTCACAACCTTTCATCCGGCAGGCGCTCCTCAGCAGACCAAGAGAAACAGAAACCCTTGAATCGACTGAATTAGCTCTGATGCAGCACACTATCAAGTCCTTTCCACTCTTTGCGTATTATTCTTCTTAAATAATACCGATAACTCTTTAAATAACCCTGCATAGAAAAATAAATCAACTATGTTGTTAAATTTTCATTCCTTTTCTACGAATTGAGAGCTGACGGGGAGGCGGGTCACCGATTGAATTATATTAGCGGTTTGTTGGACAATCTGGCAATGAAGTCTCTTGATGTTGATGATGCTCCGTCGTACAGTATGAGTGTGTGTGTGTGTCTTTCTTTGTAATTTACAAACCAGTCCCACAGATACAAATAATGTAAGACTTACAAAATAAATTCCAGGTTACGCTTACATGGCAAGCAGCTTTGTAATTTCTTTTTTTTTCTTTTTTCCTTTTTTTAATCATTGGGTTTTGTTTTTTTTTCTTTTCATTTTTCAGAAACGTCCTCTGACAGTGTATGTGCCATTAGATTTCACCCAAAACATACAGTTACTGTAAGTAGGAATTTTTAAAGAGAAACACAACTCCATTCAGAAGACACTATATTTAACATGGCTCTTTACACAAAGAAAACAAGTCATGAAATCATTCCCCCAAAAGAGTTCCGCGGTGCCTCCAATTCCCACGAATGGAAAACGGGAGCCGTTTAGCCTCCCGGCAAAGAGCAGGTGTACTGCTACTGCTGTGTAATCCACACAAGATGGCAGAGAGTCTGCAGCCAACTCCGGAGAGCATCCACAAGATCAAATAGATATCCCAGCAACACAAAAAAGGTCAAATAAAAACAAAATAAAATAGAATAAAGCAAAGTAGCATCCATTGAGTCACTGATTCTGTTAATCTCATCCCAGTAGAAGGAGACATGATTGGTTCCAGAGCAAAAAGAACAACCAGCGCTCCCCTCTTTTTCTTTTTTTTAAAAACGGGCTGAAGCCAGCGAGGTATATTCTCAAGCACTGTTTCAAGACCCTTTGATTTGGTTGGAAAAAAAAACAGTAAAAGAAAAAGAACAACAACAAGAACAACAAAAAAATATGAAGAAGATAAGTACCCATTTCAGTAGCAGCAAAAAATACTATGTCTGGTTGCTTTTTTAAGGGTGTCCTATGGTAAGTTTGCAGGATTCGTACATATGAGTGGCTGATAATCCAGAAGGTCTTTTACTGTGAAATACATCCACGTTTATTCTACTAATAGCCTTGTAGTGTGGAGCCATTTTGTCCTTCTCTGCAGTGGTCATTAAGGATTTCCAGAAGGCACTTTTTTTGCTTTGTGTGTGTGTGTGTGTGTGTGTGTGTGTGTGTGTGTGTGTGTGTGTGTGTGTGGCTGCAGAGAGGGAAATGAAGGCAGAGGGTGAGAGATCTGAAGGTTTGAATAACGTGTGTGTGTCTCGAGAGGACAAAGAGCCAGAGAAATGTGTTCGGCTGTCTGTCTGCCTGCATGTTGCTGACTTCATACTGTAGAAGTGTGTGTAATCAATGCACAGATCAAACACAACAGTCCCTACATTTTGCTCAGTGCAGTCTGCTCCTCGAGCACCTGCAGGTAATCAGGCGTTCCTTGGAGCTTGGCTTTCAGCTCGTAATACTCACTTTTCCTCTGCTCCACTACGATCTTACTGTGGTTCCCGCCTATCAGCGACGACTTCTTCATCTTTTTATCCAGCGTTTTCTCTGGGTAGCGGATTTCATATCCGCCCATCCCTATACTGTTGAAATCTCTTTTGCTGTCCAGGAAGTTGTGGATGAACATGCTGGGCTCTCGGTTGGGGAGAAACTCCTCGAGTTCGTCGATGGTGCTGAGGCGTTTGTTGCGCTCCAGAGTGGAAAGCATGTCTTTCTCCTTGTCTGCGCTGTTCCGCAGGATGATCTTCTGCCTCTGCGAGTCTGCAAATTTGAAGCCGGCATCCAAGTCTGAGGAGCGACCGATCCCGCAAGTGTGGCTCTTGCCGATGTGCTCGATAGTCTGAGGGATGAAGGCCTCGCCTCCCAAGTCGTCGCCGGGGATAGAACCTTTTTTGCCGGATTTGTGGCTGTGGCGGCGAAGCTGCAAAGACATTGAGCCGCACTCCTGGTTCCCCAGCCCCTCCTGCCTGCCCACCGGTTTTTTATTCCGCCTCAGGACAAAGACTAAAAGGCAGAAGGCCACAAACACAGTCAGGATTAGCACTACGAGGATGCTAAGGATCATAATTGAAAGAGGCACTGGCCCTCCCGGTGGTGCTTTGCCAACTCCAGCAGGCGACACTGATGTCAAAACAGGGGTAGCGCCAGTCTGAATAAATGGCGGCCTCGCCATCCGAGGACACAGGATCTCATTTTTTAAGAGGCGCAGTTCAATGTTGGCGAACTGCACAGGGGAGGCACATTTCACCTCTTTGGCAGCCACTCCATCACTCAGTTTCTGCAGCCAGAGTTTGAGGGCAACCAGATCGCACGAGCACTCCCATGGGTTCCCTTCCAGGTCTATTTGGGTCAGTGACCTCAGCTGGTCCAAGACACCGCTCACTGGCAGGGTCATGAAGTGGTTGTTTTTCAGATTGAGTCTGGCTAAAGGGATCCCCGCAAACACATAAGCAGGGAGACTCCGCAGAACGTTGTTGTTGAGATACAGGAGTTGAAGGTTCGGCATGGAATCAAACGTACCTGCTAAGATTTCCTTTATGGCATTGTATTCCAAATATAAGTACTGCAGGTTTGTGAGGCCCAAAAACATCTCTGGGTGCAACTGTTCAAGCAGGTTTCCGTTTAAGTACAGTCTCCTCAGGTTAGTGAGGTTAGCAAACACACCTTTCTGGACTGTGACAATCTGATTGCTGCCAAGATGCAGCAGATCTAAGCCCTCAAAACCTTGGAAATCACTCGGATTGATGTCACGGATGTAATTCCCACTCAGGTGAAGCTTCTTGGCATTTGGGGGTTTGGGAACGAGATCAGCTAGATTTTTAATATTCCTCTCCTGACAGCTGACGCTAATGCCAAAGTCAGAAGGGTGGGCTTTGCAGCTGCAGGGCTGTGGACACAACTGAAAGGAAACAATCTGGTTATTCCTTCCAGCCACAATCCCATTGCCATAAAACTTTGATGAGTCTGTGGTTTTTGGCGTTTTCGTGGCTATGGGAGCCACAGTACTTGGGGGCGTTTTGGAGGGCTGTGCAGGTGGCATCCTAACATCAAATTCACTTCCTGTTCCCATGGGACAAAGCTCCTGTTTGTTGGTTTCTTTCAGGAGCCTCCCGTACAAGTCACTTGGCGTTTCACATATGGCCTCGCCAATAAAAATATTATAGGGCATGTTTTCAAGCCACGCTTTGAGAGGCGCTAGGTCACAGGTACAGTTCCAGGGGTTGTCGTCCAGCTGCAGCTCTACAATGCGTCCAATGTGCTCAAGAACACCCAAATAGGGAAGTTTCTGGATCCTGTTGCCCCTTATATCCAGATGTGTGAGTGAGGCAAAGCGAAATATGTTGTCGGGGAGTGCCTGTATGAGATTGTCATTCAGGATCAGCACTTTGAGTTTGTGCAGTTTGTTAAAGGCTCCCTTCTCAATGTATTGTATTAAGTTGTAGTCAGCCTGCAGGTATTCCAAGTTTTCTATGCCTAGGAAAGTGTCCGCACGCAGCACCTTTAACTCGTTGCTGTTCAGATGCAGCTGTTTCAACGCACTCATCCCCATGAAGGCCCCACCTTCGATGTTCTGCAGTTTATTGTTCCCCAGGTGCAGTGAGACGGCGTGGGTGAAGTTGAGGAAGGAGTTTGGGTAGAGTATGATCAGAAAGTTGTTCTGGAAGTTAAGGTGGTAGAGGGACGAGGCCGGAGGGATGAGCTGTGTGGGTCGATAGACGGTGATCTCCTCGCAGTTGACATACAGCACGTTTTCCACCGACATGCAGGAGCAGGCGACGCAGGTCTCGGCCAGCAAGTCAGGGGCGGACGGGTCTGCCATCGGGGGTCCGTTCGACATTGAGGGGGAGGAGAGGGAGGAGGTGAGAGAGCCGGAGATAGAAGAAGAAAAGGCTGCCAGCAGGAGTACGAGCAGCATTTCGCCGGTTAGAAATCCTCCCCCAGAAAACCATTTAGTAACCTTTGGAAAGAAAAAGAAAAGAGAGACAGGCGCATGCACAAACATCCACACACGCAGGCGTACATACATGCACACAAAACCAGATATGCACGCACGCACACACACACACACACACACCATCAAAATTCATATTTGAGATCGACTGCATTGCAATTTTAATATTTAACTCGATTTATATTTAAAGTACAAAAAAGAAAACATTACTCTCACTGTATGAAATAAATTCTAGCCACGATGCTAATAATGCACATTTGGAATGATCCCACTATTTCATCAGAATCTATAAACTGCGTATCTCTGTTACTGACACACAGTCATTCCTCCAAATCCTGGACAGCCTGAAATGTTGGATGGAGGTTATTCAGTACTGCAGGAAAAAGTAGCACATGCTCTGGAAATTACCCAAACCCCTAAAATACTGCACGTCTATGCATCTTATTCTGACACCCAAAGCAAGACACAGACATCAGCACAACTCTGTTTTGTGCCTCTCAGATTCAACATAATCAAAGTCAAATGGCTGCAGTTCCCTTTTCTAGGGGAGGTCTAATTTGGAGCCAGCACCTCCACTACCAGCGAGTAGCACATTCCGATTATTTAGCAAAGAGAAGAAGAAGAAGAATTGGGACTGTGCCCATTACTGACACACTGAGAGGGGTTTAAGCTGCACCCATTTATAGCAGCTGTGACACAAGAAGAAATTCCACATGACGAAATCTGAGAGATCTTTTTTATGGGACTGGATTTAAATAAATTGGACTTACCCAAAGCTGTGGTGGTGATGAATGCGGCTCCCTCTGGAGACACGGGGCAGGATTGGTGAGACATGGATGGAGCCGTGCAAACAGTCTGCCCAGCAGAAGCCGACAGTTATAGGGGCGCAACAAGGTCTCCCCCCAGTCCTCTATAGCCCCATGTAGGGAGCCGAGCAAACCGGAGAGGTGGAGGTGCGAGGCGGAGATGGTGAAACAGAGGAGGGAGAGGAGGAGAGGCGAAGAAGGAGGGAGGTCCGATTTCACCCGATGCGCCTCTTAGTGACGGGCTCCTCTTGCTTGGAAAAATCTCCCCGCTGCTCGTTCGGTCCCCAAGGTGGCCGTACTACCTCCATGGGAAAACGTTCATTTGGGTGCAGGGGAGATAGAGAGGGAGCGGGGGAAAGGTAGAAGAAGGCAGAATGAGGGGAAATAGAAAGAGGGGGTGGGGGGGGAGGAGGAGGCAGATAGCTTTCAGAGATCTTCACGGCGCGTCCGGCGACTCCAAGGCGTGAAAAGGGGCGCAAGGCAGACACCAGTACGGTGGAATAAGTCCATCATTCTTGGAGTTTTTATTTAAAGGCGGGGAACTGATCGAGAGAAAGAGGAGTAGCAATGAGTAGAAAATGGGGAGGGAGAGGGGATGATGATGGCCAGCACTGTGCGTCTGGCTACAGCTCGGCTGAGCAACCCTCCGAAGGGCCAATGAATAAATATTGGTTCGTTTCCAGCGAAGTTGCGCACGGGGATAAAGCTCCAGAGGGCAGAAGCGGCCAAAATGCCCCCATCAGGTTGGTTTTGTCACGAGGTTATTCTCCATCCGTGCAGCGCTAATCCCTCCACCCCCCAAAAAACTGTTGGTGGTTCTCTGCACTTTGTTTGCAGGCGAATGGAGAAGATATTATTTCAGTCTCATCCAAGTGGGAGGGAATCAGTTCTTATGTTTTTTTGTTTGTTTCTTTCCCCCTGTAATAAAGAAGAAGAATATTGAAGCTCCTTTCCGAGAAAAAAAGGAGGAAGAAAGAAAAACGAAGAGAAACCAGAGAGACGAGTGAGGACAAGAGAAACCGGTGCGTAAAAATGAATAATGCAGTTATTCAGCCTTTAGTCCGCTGTGGTGCAAGTGAGGCGCTCGAAAGTCCGCACATTCTCTCTTTCATAGGTCCAAAGAAGGGAAGGGAGAAAAAAAGAATCAAAATGGACTTGATAATTTTTTAAGTAATCCTCTCCTTGGGAAAAACACAAAAAATATCCAGGTGGAATAAATGGCAGAGGAGGGGGGAGGGGTGTCACACCGGAGAAAAGCAAGCTTGTGTTTCTCTCCCTCCTGTAAAGACAGAACAGTATCCGTGTCAGGCGCATAAGTATGCTGGCTCCTTCTGCAGCCGCATTCACGGAGCTTCCCACACGACTAAAAAGAGGAGAATGCAGAGATGGAGAGGGAGGGAGGAGGGAGAGAGAGAGAGAGAGAGGGGGGGGGGGGGGGGGGGCTCGCTCACATTGACCGAAAAGAGAAAAAAGATACTCCAGACCTTGAACCAGATCCATTAGGGTGAGCGAACACTGCAACAGCTGCATTTGCTCCCTATTTACGAGCAGATTCAGATTTTTTGTTTTATTATTTTTCTATTCTCAAATGTAATAAAAGGAGGCTTCACCTGTTTTTATTTCCTACCCAGTGTGAGCTCGTGGGGGGGGGGGGGGGGGGGTCAAGATCAAAGCGCTGATGGAGACGGAGGAAGGGAGTGTGTGCGCGTGCGGGTGGACTTGGCGCCGTTAAGAAAATAAAAGCAGCACTGCGAAAGAGTCACAGCGGGCCGGACCTGCGCAACACGGACCGAGCGCGTCCCCGAGGTCCGTGTGGAGAGAGAGAGAGGGATGTGTGTGTGCTTAAAACCCGGCACGGGAGCGCGCATGTGAGCGGCATTTTAAACAGGAGGGAGAGAAAGCGAGCGAGCGAGAGAGGGAGATGGGGTTATTATTCAGGAGCGCTGCAGTCAGGCGGGCTGGAAGAGAGACAAAAACGGAGATGGTGATGAAGAATCAGTCAGTCAGGAGCTCAAGTTTATTGTGCATGTTTGTGGGAGAACATGGAAGAAGGAGCTCGATGAAGCAGATTAGAGGAGGAGAGAAGAGGAGGTAAGTTAGCCGCCTCCTTATACAGTTACATTTTTATACATTCTTGCTATTATTATTCTTCTATCTATCTTATCATGAGTCCTGGCTCCTCAGCTGACACTGGAGGGGGAGTCCAACCTGAAACCTGACAGCATTTGGGCTCACCGGAAGCCTCACCTCTGGTTTCCTCTTGCAACAGGTGGCGAGGCCAGGTGACGCACAAATAAAAGCAGGCCGAAGAAAGGGAAGTCCAGGGAAGTCTGGATGTGAGCCCGCCTGCACGTCAGCACAGTCTAACAACAGTTTAAGTTTAAGGTTGATAATGATGAAGCAGTAAATTCAACATGCAGTCATTATACTATCACATCCATGCACACAGGCAGGTACAGAGATTTCCTTCCTGTCTGACTGTACAGCACCATAACACTGAACAACTCTACTATTATTTTATTGCTTTGTTTGTGTCATTTTGCACTGCAGTGCATTTTATAATGTCACATCTGCAATGGCTGGAAATGCCCAGCTCTTACATTCATCCTCTCCACACTGACGTGGGTGCATTTGGGATAATTAATAATCACTACAGCAAAGCCAAGAACAAAATCATTGCAGGTATATTTCAAACACCAAAGAGATGCTGGGTCACTGTATCAGGCTTTGTCAAAGAAGAATTAGAAAAAATTTAAATATTATATAGATAATATATAATAATATAATAAACCAGTAATCACATATCCCAGTAGATTTGGGTTGACGATTCTGAGAACACAGGCCTCAGCAGATTATACTAACCCCCACTGTATATGTATGAGATTTGTTTTGATTAAATATAAAGATCATTTTTTGTTCGACCTGTATGTCAACTTCTTAACATCGACCAGGTCTAAGACGACCGGTGTAGGGTCAGGCTTTCACCCTAAACATGTCAAGCAAGAATATTTTTAGAAATTAGAAGCTGTTATCTTTTTAAATAAAGTTTCCCCCGTGTATTTCTGCACTGCAGTTTCCATAAAATAGCGTGGTTGTTGTCCAGACTCTAACCCTGACACGTTGCAAGGTAAAAGGCGATCTAATTTTGTAATCCATATTTTTCTTAAGCATTTTAAAAAATACTGCATCCATTTCATGGTTGACAGAGATATGATGATGAACAACACTTACTGGTAAAGAGATTAGGCACAGTGAGGTAACTGTAATGGCTGAGCCGTCTCAGTCCTTTGATAGATCAAACGGAAGTCATCACTTCTCATTTTTATATGGAGCAAACACAAAACAAACAAACAACATAAACCACAGTAATCTATATAAGATGGAGTTTTTACAAGCATCCCCAAAAGGCAAATTAAGCACCCCTCATCAGTGTGTGCGCATTACTCTGTGTGTATGAGTGTGCTGATATTTGACAGTGTTGGACATGTTCCTACACTGGCTGTGAGTGGCCTGAGGGAAGCAGGCCTACTAGAAAATGAGCCAGACAGTTGGCAAACCCCCTGCTTCCGTCTCAGCTGTCGGTTGGTAGTCTGGCCATGTGGGCCGAAACGCTGCTTCCTGTGTCCAAACACCAGAGAAGCCCTGACTCCGCTGTGCTCTAATCCCATTTCAGGAATTAACATAAAGCGTCCTAATATGTCTTTTAAAGGATTGACATGTGCTATTGTTTTTGTCTCTCACAGCCACTGCTGCTGCTGCTTTCCTCTGCTGCAGGTCTTATTTATTTTTACTTTTTGATGTGTCGCCCTCATCTGGACGTAAAGGTAACTGCAGTCCAGTAATGCTGCTCAGGTAAGGCCTGCTCACTTTCCCTTATTGAAATAATGAGCATTAATGATGGCACACGCTCTGATTAGTGTACCATAAAATTCATTTTGATGCAGATCTAATATGAGAAAAAAGTACATTTCCTCTCTTTTGTCTCATACTAGACTCATGAGAGTTTCACAGCATTTCATTTATATTTATATAGTGCAAATTCATAATTCACAGTCACCTCAAGGTGCTTTGTATTGTAAAGGTCTACAATAGAAAAAGCAAACAAACCCCAACAATCACATGACCCCCTACGAGCAAGCACTTGGCAACAGTGGGAAGGAAAAACTCCCTTTTAACAGGAGGACAGAACCAGGCTCACGGAGGGAGGGGCCATCCTCCACAACCCATTGGGGCTAAAGGAGGGAGAGACAAACTGTAGGAGAGAGAGAGAGTTTGACATTTGCTAATGATTAAATACAGTAGTGGTGTATAAACACACCGAGTGAAAAGAGATGGATGAAGAAGAAACATTATCGCATGTTCTAGTCTCATTGTAGCAAAACTAAAGCAGGATTCAGGGTCATCTGATACCAGCCTTGAATATACGTTTTATCAAAAAGAAAACTTTTACATCTAATCTTAAAAGTAGAGAACGTGTCTGCAGTCCTGCATATTTCTTTAATGTGTGCTTTGAAGGACATATCCTGATCAAAAATGCTCCAAGAGTCCTCACAGTGTTACTGAAGACCAAACCAACACTGTCTAAAGAATCTTGTTAGACATCATGTGTCAAAGATTATTTTAGGACCAAACACAGTAATACCGTGACAGGTCATCCAGGCCTTTATGTGTTCACAACATGACTCTATCATCTGTCTTCGTGGATAAATAAAGCTGTAATATCTACACGGCAATGCACACGTATGCAGTGTTTTCTAATAACATTGCCTAAAGGAAGAAGGTTTACTTTAAAAAGTTCTGGTCCCATCACAGAACCAACTCAGGGACTAATGTTTGTGTAGTGAGCACTCCCTGTTTACGAGCACAAATTGGACTCTGGCAGACAAATATGACTCCAACATGGTTACTTTAACACCCACAGTATGTTCTGACCTCTGTAGTAAAGTATTGTGGTTAGCAGGTGTAACAGTCTACTGTCAGAGGCCAGAAGAGCATCATCCAGAAGTGCTGCCTCTGTACTAAGATAAGCCTTTATTAATCCCTCACGTGGGAAATTGTTTGCAGAAAGTACAACTGTACTATGGAATGCAGTGAGTACTATCAAAGTACTATTAAAGTACTATGATGTACTCTAAATCTTGACAGAAACGCTTTACAAAATCATTTCTCATCAAATGATCAGTAAACTGTTTGACAGCTATTCTTTCATGAACTTTTGATAATCAGGCAGGTTAACAGTTGGTCTGTGATTAGTTGATAAAGCTTGATCAGGATGATATTCAGCGATTGCACTGTTAGGACAGTTTTTATTCTACAGTATGTGAATTTTCAGCATTGGTAGACTGCGTGTTTCCTCTGCTGTGTTGTATACTTTCTCATTTTTAAATCTTACCACTGTGCATTACTTTCTTTTTCTTTTGCTAATAATACAGAATGTAGAGCATCTGAAGAGTTTTTCCTTTGATATACAACATCAGTAAGATATATAAAAAGATATTCAGTGTAACTGGAAACATGTGGTACCAAACCAGTAGAAGATACAAAGTTCACTGGATTACACACGAACCCTTTTTTTACTTTGGTGATCCACCAAAAATTCATTTTCACGCACAAAAATAAAAGCTTTTGGTGAGTTGCAGTTTTTTCTGATTATTTGTAGTGTTTTGGGTGTTCATAAGCTGTTCTATGGTCTTCAGCACTGAGAAAAATGTCAGAAACTGGTGAAAAGGAACAAAAGCAGGTGAGAAGTAAAGCATCAGCACATTAGAAATAAAGGTCTGCATTTGATTTATTTTTGTAAGTAATATCGCAAAACTATGTTTAAAATTAGATTAAATTACTGAAAAAAGGCCTTTATGCAGAACAGACCATATATAATTACATATTTTGTTACAATTAAAATGACATATAATTAGTGATGCATTAACATGAACATCACTGTATCAGATACATGTTGTGATTTTTATGCATGTGCATTCTTATCCATATCCTTAATTTAGACGATAATAAACTAAAGCAATGAAATTATTGTAAAATAAACAAGTCTTTGAATGTTTCCATCTGTAAAGTGTTTTTATCTATTACATATCTTGTTTTTTGGGTCATCGCCTGATCCTTACTCATTTTTACAGATGTATGTTTAAAAGAAAAAAAAAAACAGGAAATGTTTTACTTTTTAACAAATGAAAAGAGCCTCAACCGTTCCTTCAAATATGTAAATCTTAACAAAATAATAATAAAAACATTAGTAATAAAAGCTTTCATTTTTTTGCAGCTATTATTCTTTTGGGTTTCTTCATATATATTTTATTTAATTTTAATAGTGCAAATAGCATAACTATTTCAGACATTTCAGGCTTTAGTGCCGTGATTTCCCAACGGAAACGTGTACGTCAGGAGAAATAGTAACGAAGGGATAAAACAGTATAAACAACAGAAAACAAGTTTACACATGAGGAAAAGCTAAAAATGTGCAGGTTGTTTTTTTAAAACATATTATTAATAATATTTAAAAATTATTAAGATCACTAACCAGAACACTGATCTAAGGAGTTTTTTCCAGCTGCATGATGGACATGTCAGGCATTTGTTTCCTGACATATCACAACCACTTAGTGCTGCTGGATTTCTTTCCGGAGCATTCGGCACATGCTGCGGAAAATGTAAATCAGTCTCTATCTGAAAAACTGGAAAGTTAAAGAGCAGGATGGAGAGTCATGAGAATGGAGGGGCCTTTATACTCACTTCAAAATCAGCACTAATCACAGGAGCATGTTCACACTGATGCCTCAGTAGTCACCTCTGATTATTGGCCATTACTGAGCGCGGTTTGATCCGAGGCTAAACATGTCACGATGCTGCTACCCAAAGTTAAAAGTAATGCACCTTTGCTGATGTGTGGGGAGTGTGGGGTTGGCGGTGAAGGTGGTGAGGAACCAGACAGGGTGCCAGTGACCTGGTGGATGAAGATGGTAACATTCACCTTTTTTTTCTTTTTTATAGAAAGTTCTGAAATCTTTTAAGATTAATCTTTATTATCTTTTTATTTGTACTCTGCAAGTTTCTGAAAAGATTCAGCATGTGGCAAAAACAGTGAAAGAAAAAACATCCTTTACTAAACAGTCCTATTCCTAAACTGAGCTAAAGTCCTAAAGCATGAGTAAAAAAAACAAAACACAATCTGTACTGTATATATAAAATATAATATTATAATAATAAATATCATAGAGGACAAACTGGCCCTACAGCCACTGGGAATGCCCGGCTCGCCCAACTGAAGGCTTTATTTCGAGTTGCCAAAAATGAAAACCCAAAATAAAAACTCCTGGATCCTGGTGAGCTTATTTATAGATCCTGTTGTATCCAGTACAGAGTTTAAGAAACAGGATTGTTTTTTCTGTTTAGCTATAAAGGCAGATTTATAATTGGAATGGCAGGTAATGCCCTATTTTATTATTTCATCCAAAAACATTTCAGTAGCATCATAATTACAGTAGGATAACATTTTGATAATTAAATGAGAATAATGACGTACTTATAATTACAGGTTAATAGTGTGAAAGAAATAGAAAAAGTTATCTGGGTGATTTTAGGCTGAAGTTTATGTGACCGAAAAGAACAAAAACTGTTCTGGAGAAAAAAGATGTAAGCTGGGAATGTGACTGGATGAGACGATACAGCTTTGTGTTTGTACAGCAGACTCCCATCAGCCAATAAATATGACATCATACAGTCCACGTACCAAAGATAGAGGTCATGACCTGCACTGGACATCACATCTAGTACATCACATATGAACACAGATCTCCACCTAGTGACACCCTGTGATATATACAGTGTTGGGAAGGTTACTTTTAAAATGTATTCCATTACAGAATACATGCCCTAAAATGTATTCTGTAACGTATTCCGTTACGTTACTCAATGAGAGTAACGTATTCTGAATACTTTGGATTACTTAACATATTATCTTGCATTTTACAACTACGTGAATGTACTATTGCTGTGATTTATTACTATTACTGAAGGTCCGCGGCTCCGAACCGTAGTAAAGGGACCTCTGGCTAATACGGCGGGTTCCGTGTCGGGCTCGTAGCCGAAAAACAGCTTTACTTTGTTGTCTGGGTCAACTCTGCTTGCAAGAGACAAAGAGAGGCATTGAACGGCTGCTCCAAAGGAACTTATTGTTTTTGGAGGAAAACACGAACACGGTGTACAGTCAAGTTTTAATAGCTTACTTACAACTGTGCTCGTCAGGCACTCTTCATGTCTGCAGTGGTTATTATTATATTTACATGCTTCCAGCTCCCGTTTTTGCTCAATAACAACTCATACTTTTCGACTCTCCTTTTCTCCCACCTCACAGACACATAACGAGTATGGCAGTCCATTCTCCCTGCAGCACGGACTACACTGCCCACGATGCTACATTCTGCATTCTGCCTATTAGCTTAGCACAACAACAACAAAAAGGCCTCTCTCACCCAGGAAACACGCAGAGCGAGAGTGTCACCCTGTAACCATGGCAACCGCAATGCTGCCGCCTGGAACTACAGCACGTAGCTGTCAAACAAAACCGAAACAGTCCTGACCCGCCACAATATGAAACAGGAAAGTACCGCCGTGTAATCCATTTATTTCAACAAAGTAACTGTATTCTAAATACCACCTTTTTAAACGGTACCTGTAACGGAATACAGTTACTCATATTTTGTATTTTAAATACGTAACGGCGGTACATGTATTCCGTTACTCCCCAACACTGGATATATATCATCACAGCTCCTTTGGGCTACAAAATACCTCTTATGGCTCAGAGGTTTGGTTACATCTGTTATGAGGTTTGAAGCGAGGCCAGAGAGGTGGGTAAGAAAGGGGTTACAGCAGATTTAAGCCCATGAGTCACTCCATCACGACTGTCCTCCATTTCTCTTCCTGCCTGTCTAGTCTTTGGCTAAAGTAGCCCTGGTCAAAGCAGATAGAAGGCAAAGCCAAAGCATTCATAATTTAAGCCACGGGAACGTTGCTGCTTTTCTCATTTCTCTATATATGTGCTGTTGTCCTTGCATTGGTCAGTGACTCTGTTGACAGTGCTGCACAGTGTTGTTGCTACTCCAAATACCTCGAATACCAAATACCAGAATTTCTAATTCAGATATTAACATTAGTTTTTTCCATTGGATTGTTGACAATTTGTGTTGAACATCCTACAAACCTCGTGTGTATTTGCAACTCAAGTTGACTTTCTTCTGAAGCATGTGGCTTCTGTGCAAAATGAATATAGCTTGATCATATCTGGTGATTATTTTGTCCTTCAGAGCTGAAAGATCTACTTTGAAATATTTTTGGACTCTAGTCGTTATAAACAACAAACTAGAAAGTGAAATGATGAAAAACAATATGCAATTCTATCCCACAGAATAACGTTTATAGACTACATGATTCATACATTATAAATGAAAATCATTCAGTTGCATTTTGAGAACTTTCAGATCACGATTGATTTAATAAAGCGGTTAGAAAGATTTTTTCAGCAGCAGAGTGTCAAACAACAATAACTGACTATGTACATCTTTAGTGTTAATAGCTCTTCATTTAGCAACAAGCACCGTGACATGAAGTGACATGAGCTTCACAGAGCAATGAGCTGCTGAAACTGTGCTCAGTAACAACCAACCAGCGTAAATGACTGAAAAGGAAAAAAAATGACACTTTCTTTAGGCATTCATTTCAAGGTTCTGCACTCAGCATGTGAGCCAGTCATGATTCAGTCCAAAGCTCATCTCCCGCATCCACAGAGACACAAAGAAACAGACAGAGGTTAATTGGGCTCAGATGCATCTCCGTGTCCCGATAGGCTCGGCCTGCTGCTCAGCTAACAATCAGTCCAGGCCCCGGTTTCCACATGAAGACACAGAAGCTTTGTTCACATGTGCACTGATACTGGGTCACAGTCTGTTTCATACATACCTACAGTTTTACTGGACTAGTCAGCAAATAGCCCTTCTGACTGGGGGGGTTCAGGTTTGTACCATCTGCATGTGGAGGATTTTAAAAATGCTAACATCTGTTACAAGATCGCAGGTTACTGATTAAACCTGTATTATTGTTTCTGCACTCTGTTTAAGATCAGTACCTCGAGCACCCGATAGAAAACCAGTGCTACAGAGTCACAGTGTTACTGGTTTAAAAGAAAAGTTGATTATTTGGAGCGTTTTGATTTTGTCATAAATGATAAAAGTCTACTCTACTACTTTCTCCTTTTTTGCGAACTATTGCAATAAACATCTAACAGTGAAATAACAGTTGGAGTCTCTCCTGAATCCAGCTTGCAATGGAAAAACTCTTCTTTCTATGCTTCAGAACCACCTCACTGTTATTGACACATGCAATGGTTAATAATCTGAATTTTTGCATTGCTATGTGATGTGATGTATGTTGGTAAACAGGCAGACGCTGTAGGAATATGATGTAAACTGCAGGGAACATGAGATTATTATGTACTCGCTTGTTTAAACACACCACCCAGCAAGATGCTTACAGCCATGAGGCATCATTAGGCACGATGAGTCATAGTGTCAGAAGCCTCGGTGGCTGTTCAAAATGATTATATTAAACAGCATCATATACCCTTAAGAAAACCTATATTGAAACACACCTATTAACACATCAAATTTCATATTAACAAAGAAGGATTCAGGAGTTAACAGATTTTTTCTTACTGGCTAGGTTAACAAAAAATTGGATTTAAAGGTCCACTTTGTAAATGTTATGTCATTGGACTACAGCGCTTTTGATTTTAGTTGTCTTGTGGTGTCAATTATTTGTAGATCTTCAAGACGTTCTTTGATCCAAAGCCCTGAAAGTCTTGACAGCTCCTTCCTCACCGTGAAAAACTTCCAAAACACTTTCAACCACATCACAAAGCCTTCATCTGGAGTCGAGGATGACTCTAGTAAATCTTGTATGCAGAAATGAAACGCTCACTGTCTCTATTATATAAATGTTATAAACCGTGGCCACTTCCATCCATCCACTTGTGTTTATCCAATTTTAGGGTCAGGGGAGGCTGAAGCCTATCCCAGCTATCACAGCGCTCGAGGCAGGGTACACCCTGAACTGCATGTCTTTGGACTGCGTCAGCAGAACCCACGACGTCCACACAGAAACACCTCAAACCTCCATGCTGTGAGGTAACAGTGCCGGCCACCACACCACCGTCTCCTGCCCACTTCAAGGCATGCTCAAATGTACACAACATGTCAGCTGTAAAATAAACAGCCCATCAATCAGCACTGAAACGCACCTATTACAGACTTAAGCTGTGAATTAAGATTCAAAGCGAAGCGCAGCTTTCCATGTTACCGACACAAGCAGGCTGAGTGACAGTGTTCGACATTCGACTTCATAAAGTGTTTTAAAATCTTTTTGTCTCTTCCCTCCCTGCGTTCCTGCCACTCTTCCCTCTTTGCTTCAGTGTCTTTTGATATGCTAAGGAGCACGCTATTTATAAATCATTGTGAGAGGAAACATAGTAGGTTAGGGGACAAATAACAAATGCTCCATGTCTGCTGAGAGGAGGAGAGGGATACAAAGAAACAGGAGAGAGTTTGAGGAAGCAGAGTAATGATATCAGGCAGACTAAAGGGGGGAGGGAAAGAAAGCAGCCTTTGCATACTGACGCTGTGAGCCAATGAGCATGGACAGTAAGTTTGATGGTGCTGCTGGATTTGGTGGTCAGAGTATAATTACAAAAGACAACAATAACAAACAAATAAACATATTTAAATTGTTACATTTCCTTTTTTTATTTTGGGGGAAATGTCTAAATGTAGTTTCAAAGCTTTCCACTAGTTTTTATTTCCATGAAGCTATAAAAAAATACAAGCAAAAGAAATGTGTGAATAGTGGAAAGGCTGGAAAAACAAAACATGTGCTTCTGGTACACACAGCATCAGACAAAAACAAAATCAAATCTCCCTACAAAAAGTTGCTAAAACTGGTTCGGCCTTTTTTGCAATGCTAAGTCTAATTAAGCTCCTTATGTACTTCTTACTGGTTTGGTGTTACAGACCACTAACAAGTATTCTGCCTAATAAAGCTGCACATTTATGGATCCATCTGTTGAACCCATATTTCATGTGTCTGGTGAAAAAACAACATGCACCTGCGACTCCGACATGCACTGTTAATGAACGTTTAAGCTGCTTTAAATGACATCATAGTGTCCAGTACGGGTCACACTGCTAATCTTCTGTTTAAGTTCAATTGGACCATTGCTCCATGAAACGATAACTTTACGTCAATATCTCTGCAGTCACTGCAGTGTTTGGCACTATTACTGACACGCCGCCAGTTTATGATGATGCTTTAGCCTACACAGTTTCACACATTGCCCTTTAACTTCCACAGGGACTGAAGCGTGAATAGTGACGCTCTGTGTTTATAATAAATTCAGTATGGCATAAATGTTTATGCTGCTGATGCCCCAAATGCAGAAATACTGTATCTGCATAAATTATTTCTGTGTAGCGTTTAGTGGCACCTGGCAAGATTCTGGCAGACAAAAGTTAAAAATATTAAAGTTATGCAATGCCTGGAAACAACAACATGAGCAAAGTAACCCTCCTCTCTTATTGAATACATGCATTCACGCTGGCAGCATCGTCATTACTCTGATGCTCTAAGCTACAACCCTACAGTCCAATGGTCACCTGGTGAAGGTTAAGGCGATTGCTCCTTTACGATTTCAACACGCTGACACTGAGAGGGGAAAAGACCCAAATTCAACAGTTTCTGACAGATACTATTTTTATGTCATTTTAAATATTCCTGGATTTTTTTGATTGACAGATAGCCTCTGGGAAGTGAAGTGGGAAACCTGTGCACCAGTAAGTGGGAAGCTTATTAGAAACGGACGTTACTCAAGAAAAAAAAAGAAGCAGAAATTCAAAAATTCCTTTTGCAACTGAAAGTAATGAAACATGTTCTCCAACAGAGCTGGAGAAAGAAAGGGGGAAAAGTTTATTTTTGGACGAGAAGAACAAGCAGTACAGACTCATTTGCCATGTATCAGTGTGCTTAGTGTGTAAGTCTAGACAAACTACAGCTTCAGCCATAAAAAACAATGTAATTGAAATAAAAGCAGTAAATGATCGTGACTATTAGTTGTGTTGCCCTTGAGGGTACAGCAAAGTGATGCTGAATGGCAGAAAATACAGAGAGCAAGCCACTGTGTACAAGTGCAATATTCACATTGGAAGGGAAAGGGCCTTTTCTTCTCTTTTATTGATTTTTGAATCCAAGCAATTCACAAAAGAAGATGAGGCCACATGAAAGATATGACTGTATGGGATTTTCTGTTACGATTTAAGCGGTATGTAATGATTTTACAACTGAAAGGAGACGCAATTTTTTGACCTAAGATGTCTACTACAGCCTGCAGACGTAGGAGGTACGAATTACCTCCTACAATTCGGAGGTAATTTTGTGGGTTTTTTGTTTCTATTGTTGAGGGTAGAGGAGACAAAGTGACAGTTTAAATAAGCAATAAAAAGGAGCCATTTGAGGGAGCTTCTAATCTCCTAGTCCATAGCATTTTCTCTTAACTTCCACTGCAGGGGCATCACGTGTTTGGGCAGCATTAAACAGCCTGTAGCTTCAAACTAAATACAACTTTGTTTTTCTGATTAACACCAGGTTACATTTGCCCTCAAATATTGTGCAGGGACTCACAAGCCCAGTGTTTGGTTGCTAACCCAGCATCTGATGATTAACTGTCTTCAACTGGGACTCTTCAACAATCTTCTTTTCTGATGAAGATCCCAACCGTCACAGTTTTTGTACACATAACACGTAGTAATGTTGTGATTTTAAACTACAGACCCTGCCACATGCATTCTGTTCCCTACATCTCTGAACATTTTTAAAGACAAACCAAATATTACAGATAAATACACACACCGATTCTCTATTCAAATTATTACAATTATTTTGTAGCCTATAACATTAGCTAATGTTAGGAAGAATACAACATAACATTGATCGCACTGTGTAACAAAACATAAGAGACTTAATTTACAAACGTCAAACAAAGTGTAGAGAGAAGTAAAGGCGAGATCTGCTGATCAGACTAACACGCTACAATGCTAACAAGTAAGGTACTCGGGACTTTTTCCTCCTTTAAACAATATGAACTTAATTACATTAGAGTGCTACAGATTTACACATTTTCAGCTACAGTATATGTCTCAGTGTGTGACATATACTGTGACTGTGTGGACTGTGAATAAAGGCCACGAACACAGGCACAATGGAGCGTGGAAAATTACTTGAATTAACAAAAGTTGAGATGTTTAATAAGGCTGAACCACGAGGACTCTTCCTGGAGCTGACTGCACGGTCGGTCTGAGCAGGTGAGGTTGACCAAGAGCCCGATCGTCACTCTGACAGGTGTAGAGAGGAGAAGCTTCCAAAAGGACGACCATTTCTGCAGCATCCCAGTAATCAGGTCTGTATGGCAGACTAGTCAGACAGAAGCCACTCCTCAGTAAAAGGCATATGACAGCCCAGTTTTCCACTCTGATGAAGCAAAGATTGAATTCTTTGGCCTGAAGTGTCATGTCTGGAGGAAACCAGGTACCACTGTGAATACTTATGTACATGTTATGTTTTTGTTTTTTAACTTTATTAACGGTTCAAGAATTTCAGGCAAACTTTGTTCACGTTGTCATTATGAGCAATTGTGTGCAGAATTTTGTGTTGAAAATTTCACATTCACGACAAAATATGAAAGTGGATGCTATGAATACTTTTTGAATGCTTTGGCTGTAACATAGTTTCAAAACCTCTTTCTCACAGCTGGTGTGACTCATGGACTTTATCCCAGTGTAATAACACAGTATTTTTTAGACTTCCTCTCGCTCTCCAAGATCGTGTTAAACTGTCTGGTCACAACTACAAGCCTTTTCCTTTAACTTTGCAACCTCTTTCTCTTTTCCATACACCGAGCTTCCCAATACTCCCATCTACTGAGTCCCCTACTATCCCAGTTGTTCTGTGCAAAGCTCTTCTTTTGAATGCTTTTGCACACTTTCTCATTCTACCACCACGTCTCCTTGTCCAGAGGACAGCACCCAGTCATCTGGGAGAGTAGCCCTTCCCTGTCATTTCCTATATTTCCTCCTATTTCCTTTTTGAATTTCCATCACTTACTCTTTGCCTTGCCACATGTTTGATTTGTTGAAGATTTTCCACTGGATGCCTCCCCTGATGCAACCCTCCCCATTTATCCAGGCACTAGAAGTGCGCTGGCGTGTTGCTTTCCTGTGGCGGGTTAATGCAGAGACTTGCTGTGCTTCCTTATCTTGTGAATTTACATTGGATAAAAGGGAATATAAAGCACTGTGTGAGATTAGTAAAACTTCAAATCAGAAGTGGGGATATCTTATGTATCATATGTATTCATCTCTTCTCTGTGATATTAAGTGTATACCATAAAAACATTTTTTGTACTGCTGACTTGAATCTCTTGACAAATTGTTCCTGTGAAAGGCCAAACCTGGTCTCATCATTATTTCTCAATCTATGCATTGCAAAAATGCTTTGGTGCAAAAATGCTTTGGTGAAAAAATGCTTTGGGGCAAAAATGCTTTGGTGCAGAAATGCTTTGGTGCAGAAATGCTTTGGTGGAGAAATACTTTGCAATTCCATGAAATGAACAGGAAATAGGGTAATATAGGTTGTTGACTTTTCCACAAAGTTTGTTTTTGAGTTGATTTACTGATATTTTCTCTTTCTTTACATCTCAAATCCTCGCATTTTAGCAGAGGCGTCCTCACAGCAGGAGGACTTCTTTAAACCTTTCTGTAACAGAACAGTCTTACGGACCCACAGGCCAGCTCATCTATTCTCAGGCTGGGGACACACCATAAGATTATCAGGCCATTTTATATCCTGACATTTGGAAGATCTGAGGTTTGGCTGGGGTCGATCGTCTGAGAAGATTATCTGGTGTCGATATGTGACATGTTTACAGATTGAACTTATTTGAAGATTTCAGCTTTTATATTTGTGTAGACCCAGAGACACAACATGATGTCAGTGGGCAGTTCAGTCAGGTGAATCTGAAATGTGGGTTTTGTATTAGGAGTTAGTCTGAAGCTCTTAAATTTAAGCCTGTAAGTGTTGCACTCCTGAATATAGGGGAGAAAGAATCATGAGAGTAATTTTCAATTGCTTCACTCATGCAGTCGTTTAATGCAGTGAGGAGAGAGCACCAAAGAATGGAGCCACCACCAATGGATCCCAGGAAAGGCTTACTAGCTGACTGGTAATGTACAGATGCACACATTAAGCAGTGGTTCCCAAACTTTTTTCGCTGGGCCCCCCTTTGTTTTACAGAAAAATGTTCGCGCCCCCCCCCCCCCTCGCGCGCACACACGCGCGCACACGCACGCACGAACACATCCTCCAACCACACACACCCATATTTTGCTCAATTGCGTTTTATTTCACACCTCAAACATTTAGTAAACAACTTTACTGTATAAAGAGCTAACATCTCCAAACTGTCAGGAGTAGTTAGTCATTACAACAAGTGTTTATGAACTAAAAATCAAGAATGTGGGCACCTTGGCACTTGTCCAGGTGAAGCCAAAGGGAAGATATGTTTCACCATATTTTCTAGTCTTTGGTTTAGAATGAAGTTGGTTTGGAAACATATTCAGCGCTGCTTCATCTCCTGCTTTGCGTTTGTGTAGGCGCCCCGTGCTAGCAGTGTCCAAGCGTTGTTTTTTGTTTTTTTTTTCCCTTTTCATGCTGCGCCCCCCCCTGCAATGGCTCTGCACCCCCCTAGGGGGTGGGCCCCACACTTTGGGAAGGTCTGCATTAATGCAACATGAAATATATATATATACATATACATACATATATATATATATATATACATATATATACATATATACATATACATATATACATATACATATACATGTATATGTATATATATATACATATACATGTATAAACATTCTTATGTTTGTGTCAAGCAACTTTAAGATGCTTGCAAATGGTCCAGAATGCTGCTGCTCGCCTGCTGACAGGGACGCGCAAACGTGAGCACGTTAGCCCTGCTCTTGCCTCTTTACACTGGTTGCCTGAATTTAGAATTCATTTCAAAATTTTATTATTTGCTTTTAAAGTTTTAAATGGCTCCTTCTTACCTGTCAGACCTTCTGCACCAATACACTCCACGAAGGTCTCAACTGACCAGTCGCTCCTTGCTCTCCCCATGTCGAGACTGAAACATCGGGGGGACCGGAGCTTTTGCTGTTGTGGCCCCCAAATTATGGAATAAACTGCCCGTCCATATTAGGCTGGCCCAACACTTGAAATATTTAAATCACTTTTAAAAATGCACTTTTTTTCAAAGGCTTTTTAGGAGTAGCACCAGAGTCTGTTTGTAGTCAGTTTGTAGTCAGCTGTTGCTCTTAATCTTTTTTATTTTGTTAATGTTATTTATTGCATATTTTATTGTCTATCTTACTCATGTTTTAATATTTAATATATATACTGATTTATTTTTATCATTTTCATTTATGTATTAATTTAAATTTATATTTATTTCTTTGTCAACTTCGTGTATGGTTTTAAACTTTTATCTGTTGTATTATTGGAAAGCACTCTGGTTTAACCAATAACCAATTCCTGTTCAATCTGTTTCACGGTTATTTTGCACACTGATGCCATGTTATCGAATGTTCTTCTTTTTACTTTTTATAATGTTCTTCTTCTGTAATGAAACTATTTAGATATATTAGCTATTATTGTTTATACACTTTGTTTATAAGATTATGATTAATAATGAAATGATCTAAATCATTGTTAGAGCTGAAAAAAAACCCCAAACTTAAATATAACCTAAAAAATACTTGCTCCATCAAATTTTACTTAAAAACTAAAAAATGTAATGAAAATTACCAACCTAAAGAATCCAAGGCTAGCACAGATCCCTCTATCGCCCTAATTCTAAGCACTCACATGTGCTCATCTGTCTGTCATCCTGTCTTCCATCTAAGGTAACAGTATTTAAGTCAGACTATAGTTAGCTTTATGGTCCATTTCCCACTGGGAGAAAGTGCCACACTTGAAATGTCAGCTCAGTCTGACAGCTGTTTCATGCCTCGGTCTGTCTCGACATTTAAAATGAAATATGGTTCATTTTAGCTCCGAAACTAAAAGTGCCCTAAATGTCTCTGTTAAGTACAGTCAACTCTTTATCGAGGTATTGAGGACACTGTAGGATAGTGATGAGAGGAGGAGCCAAGCTGAAGTGTTTATAACCCATATTTCCAAGTCAAGTATAGCTGTCACACGAATTAGCCAACCATTCTCTTCTCCCTGCCCTCCTGTCAGTCCTTTGTGCAGCCCTGTTGTATTAAAATCAAATATACATTATCATTAGTAACCCTACCACTATGACCTTTCATATAACTGCACTGATACCCTTTTAAAAAAAATCATGCTTTGCTCCTCACTCTACATCCTCTCTTTGATGTATTCATTGAGTGTAAATCAAATTTATGTCACTTCTAAACACCATTTTTACACATTTCTTAATCATCGCTTACACTTTTCTAGTGATTCAAGCAGTTGTAGATTGCAGGTTTTATTTCTGAGATGTAGAATGTGTCATCAGATATTTAAATAAAATATTCACTGGATAAGAGCACGAGCCCTTTTGCAGTTGACAGCGTGAGCGAGGAAATTGAGTCGGGCGGGTTGTTGCTTTCTCTTTAAGGCGGGACTTGTAATCAGTGTCTGGGCCCATTAGGGTGAGCCGGTGATGAATCACTGATCTTAAAGAGCTCAAAGATGGGTGGAGATGTTTTAGTGTCTGTTACAATGTTACGACGACATTCAAGTGGTGCACATTAAAGAAATTTAAGATGTTCACAACTTGAATGAGATTCTGAAAGAGATTTATTTTTTTCCCCATTAGAGTAGATGTGCAAAATTTCGAGGTAAGAAGCAAAAAGCGATGCAATGTGTTCTTTCAGGCTGCACATACATAGTGTTGGCCTTTCTTTGTGTATTCTGTATGTTCTCGCTGCACTCTGGGTACTCCAACCTCACAAGACCCAAACACATGCATGTTAGATTATATGTGTTGTCCCTACAATAGGCTGGTGCACCAAATCATGCTGAAAATCAGCTACGACACTGACTATAACAATAGTAATGATGTTTTAAGAGATCATTAAAAGTAAACAATTCTTCAAAGTGTTTTTGTACTATTAGAAAATGCAAGAAATATTTTATTTGCTAAAGTGAAAAAAGTTGAAAAGAAAAAGATTTACTTTAAATGACTTTACAAACATTTTTTTTTAAATATGTCAAATGTGCCTGAAGAAGGAAGCAGTAACTACAACTATGAGAGGAGTGAAGAAGTAGAGGAAACACCAAAGAAAGCCCCCCAGACTGTAGCAAAATACAACTCTTGCATTATGTAGTTACACTCCGTGACTGCGGGCTGATAATTCTGACATGTTGCTCGGCAGTGCTTGAAATCTCCCGTCATTATTCGTACTCATATTCTCATTAGTCTTGCGTCAATTTAAATCATTGATAGGGCCGACTACTTTACATAACTAAAAATTAGTAATAACAAGACTGCCACTGCTTTTCTCTTAGAGGCAATTAGCCCTGCTGGGCCTGATTGGGTTTAGCTCCATGTTTTTGCTTTTGAATTTTGATGCAAATAAAAGGAAACCCTTTAACCAAGATGTGGAGTGAGCCCTGAATCTTCATCAGAGCGGAGATCTGATCTGATAACTGATGACAAGTCAGAATTAAAGGAGGCATCTGCAGCATCCCTGTGAGGCCGCTTTAACGGGCCGTGACAGGACGACAGCTCAAGAACTGCTTTGTGACGGTGAAGGGATTAAAAAAAGAAAAAAATGAAAGAAAGAAAGTGTTCTGCTTGGAATTTCAAAGAGATTGTGGTGAATGGGTTTGATTACATTCCAGTTTTATTGCGTTGAGAGAGAAATGATGGATGATGAAAACAGCAGAGACACACACACAGGTATCATTGAATTTAGTTTCAGAATAGCAGTGAGGCAAAGTGAGTGGGCATATTCTGCATATTATACATTTAGGAGTGGATTACAGGTGTCTGACGGGTTTTCTTTACACAGTTTATGTTTATCACCTGCCAAAGAAAAAAAAGATGATCGAGCTCTGAGAAAGCACAGACGCTTCATGTCCTGAAATATATCTACCATGTAGAGGTGGACAGTTGCTTCTCAATGCCACGGGCAACACATGCTTAGAAGTCAAAACAGTAGCACTGAAAGATTCAGGAAAGTGTTTGATGTGTTCACTGGATTCTTACGTTACCTTAGTGGGTTCCTAGTGGATCCAAAAGCCTTTTGTTTTTATATTAGTCGCAAAATTCTCTTTTCTCCCTCTTTGTGGAGCAGTTTTAGTCCATCTGCATCGAACTTCTCTGTATTTTGGGCTTCTATCTAATCTATGGCACCAAAATTACCCACCAAACTCTATAGATTATCCATGAGGTTCAGGCTGGCTAATCAAGCTCACTATTAACATGGTCAGTGAGTCATTAACAGTAGTTTTGGTAAACAGGTACTAAAGGAAATCAGCCTCTTCATGAAGGTTGTCACCAGATGGACAGTGCTCTCGATCTCCTGGTTCCACAGGTTTTGGACTTGATGGAGCAGAGTGGACCAACCACCCACACCAGCAGAAGACATGGCGTCCCAAATCACCAGACTGCATCAACTTCAGGCTGTACTTTAAACATCTGGATTCTGCGCCTCTCCACTCTTCCTCCAGACTGTCAGATATTGATTTCCAAATGAAATGCAAAGTGTAACAAACATTCCAACATTAGGCAAAAGTCTTTTTTGTGCTTTTTATCTGTGATTCGGGAGTGGTTTGATATTGGGAGTATAACATTTGTAGCAGACTTCCTGTGCATGGTGGCTCTTTATCTACTGACACCATCCTCAGTCCACTCCTTGTGAAGTACTCACAAGTCCTTTAATCAACATTTCTTGATGGTCCTCTTATAGATGCAGTCACCCCTGTTAGTTGTGCACCTTTTCCTACCACACTGTCCCATTAGTAGGCTTCGGTAGAGCCCTCTGCAAACAGCCCACCTTTCAGCAAAGACCGGTAGACTGGACAGTATATATATGTTAAATTACATTTCTAGAAAACAAAGTCTCTGCTGTTCATTTCCATCTTCTTGTGTTTATTATGTTCTTATACTGGGGTCTTATACTCTGCCTTGGTGGAGATCTGAGGTCATTCTCTGTCTGAAACACGTTGAAGGTTACTTATTTTAAGACTATTCTCCTGTTACATGGTCCCAAATGGAAGTTATTTTGAACTGCTTTAACCTTTGTTCTGTAGCAGCAGGTGAAGTCTACCCATCTTACTCCCAAGAGAAATGGAAAATAAAAAAATGCACATATACATAGGCAGACTTCCAACCACCCACTCACACAAGAAGAAAATCAACCACGTCTGCTTTACTCATAGCGACTCACCTGCTTTTCACATCACGCATGAAGAGCCACAAGCTCATATGCATCAAATCCACAAATCAACCAGAGCTTGTCTTAAAACATTTATGCAAATGCAGAACGCATGCACACTGTATGTACAAACACTCGCCTTATACCCATCTCTGACATTCCCATTCCAGATGCAGTTATTTCACAGCAAATAACTCATATTTTCAATCTATGTATAATTCTAATATCTACGCTTGGAAAACAGCTCCTGTTGTTCCTCATCATAGGAGAAAGGAGCAATATAAATAACTTTAGCTTTAATTTGGAAATTTGTCTAGAGTCTTAGAGTCACTTGTGTTGACAAATTTCTTCATTTAACAAACTTGGTTTTGAGTGCATCCCAGTGCAGATATAGGCTCATGAATAATAGTGTTTCTGCCTTAACTTTGGTTCTAAATGACGTCACTGGTTAAGTGGTGCAAAGATGTCCGTTAACAGGACATAGTGCAAGTTTTAATTAGTAAAGGCTTTTAATATTTTGGCACCGTTCTCAGAACTAAAATACTCCTACTAAGTTGATTTGTCAGGTTAGATAAATTACATTCAGCTTGAATACATGGGAGGGATTAAGATGGGAGGAACTAAGCCTAAATCCAGTAGTCTAAGTCCAAACTTTACACCTGGTATAATGCAGTCAGATAAGTACGTTCGCCTGGCAACCGTCAAATCAACAGGTGATGTAAGGTTTGGAGCTGCTGGGCCATGGACGCCCTCTGAAGCTCTCCGTTCTTGAACTGATCTAGAGAACTGAAAGCTGAGAGTTGGTGACCTCAGCATCAGCCGACCCTGCTCTGTGATTTTAGGTGGCCTATCACGTCACGAGTTGCTTTTATTCCCAATCAGTTCCACTTATACTACCATTAACAGTCACCTGTGGAATATTTAGCAGCACTTAGGAATTCACTGAGGAATTCACTGAGCGCCCTCAGAGTGACCTGTGGAAGTGCTCATCTGAACAATGATTTGGATGGGTGAATGAATACTTTTAGTAATATAGTGCAGATATATGAAACTCATATTAATCTGTTGCTCATCAGAAATTGTATGGAAGGAGAAAAACCTAACATAACATACAGTAAATAAAATACAAAGTGTGGCACAGTTTATGTTCAGGCAGGGGAAATTATCGTGATGCTAATAAGAGAATCAAATTGTGTCTTTACAACAATGGACTGGATAACGACAGACACTGCCAAACGAGTATTTCACTTATTTATTTGATTATTTTTGGTTCCTGTGGGTCTCCCTTGGTGACTTGTAGACGGTTCGGTGTGTTAAGATTGCTGATAGTTTAATTTCAATACAACTCGGCATTTTCTTCTCAGCTTAAAGAAGAAAGTTTCCACATGTAAAAGAAAAGTCGAAAAGTCGAATACACAACATGGGAACTAAATATTTATACTGATACCCAACAGGCTGGTTTATTTCACCATTTACCGAAAACTTACAGCAAGTGATTGAGAGCTTAGGAGACTTAGGTGTAGAATAGCTGTGTGTTGTATAGAGGCAATTATAAAATCAGTGTGAGAGTAAGTGTCCTACTGAGTCACTTTGATTGGATCAAATCAAAATATGGTTATTTTGTTCATTTTGTCATGTGATAGTAGTGCAGTCCAAATGAATGTGATAAAGAAGAACTGTTTCTAAAGGCTAAGATTACAAAGTTTATTCAAACCAAACAACATAACCCCCAAACTGCATCTGTTTCCCAGTCTGGTATTCCCATTGAAACTAACACAAACACAAAAAGTACAAACAAAACTTTACTTTCTCTGAAACTGATCTTTAAAACTGGGCTCTGGCATATTTTTAAGCCACCATGCCTGATGTTATATGTGCTCAGTTTCATGATTCAGACTACATCCCCGACTCCAAAGCAGAATCCCTTTGAAATTTTCTTCAGTTGAATTCAGTAAATCACAGTTTAAACAATGAAAGAAAAAATGAAAGGTAGCTGTCGCAACCCCAGAATATGTATGCATTAAAAAAAAAAAAAAAAAACAGAAGTTATTAAAAGAGATAAAATGACAGCATTACAGTGACTTATGATAACAATGAAAAGAAAAACACAGTTTGGTATTGTTTTCTAAGGAGTACAAAAACTGTAAAACGCTCAGTTTCTAATATGATAACAGTGATACAAACAAGCACATCGCTCATTCTTAAAGAACCATTTGGCAGAACTTGACCTTGTAAAATATCAGAGTGCAGATGTAGTAGACAAATACAAGAAGCTGGGTTCCTGTCTAGATGCAGAGTTCAGTATTTCACTAAATGTAATTTTATTGTTCAAAACACAAAAAACAAACTTCAATGTTTTTTTTATACAAAGTAGTCAGGATAACTTCAGTATGGCTATAAAGGCCATTTGTATGCAAAACATGAGTTTCTTTGAGTTTTCTGCTCTGCCTGGAGTCAAAACTGTGTTTAGCTTTCTGGTATTTCTCTTGATTGTTTGACCGGCAGAATGATTTGTGGCTTTGATTGTCTTTTATTATAAATAATATGTCCTCATGCTTCTCCCTGATGTTCCTATCTGCTGGGATTGCCACATCTATTACAGCTGTGGTCTTCTGCTCCTTGTCTGCCAACCAATCAATCAATCAAAGCTTTATTCGCCGCATGCAGGTTGCCCTGCAGTAAAATAGGACCCCCCCCCCCCCGACCTTACACACACACACACACAACACAGACATTACATGGGGATATAAGTCGGAGATCGGTAGCGTTACAGAAAAACACTGAAATGTACACAACAATGGGAAAGTACAAGAGGAAAAAAAGAGACCTCTACTCATGCTGTGCTTCCATGGTAGGACAGTAAATGGTCTGTATTTATATAGCGCTTTACTAGTCCCTAAGGACCCCAAAGCGCTTTACATATCCAGTCATCCACCCATTCACACACACATTCACACACTGGTGATGGCAAGCTACATTGTAGCCACAGCTACCCTGGGGCACACTGACAGAGGCGAGGCTGCTGAACACGGGCGCCACCGGGCCCTCTGACCACCATCAGTAGGTAACGGGTGAAGTGTCTTGCCCAAGGACACAACGACCAAGACTGTCCAAGCCGGGGCTCGAACCGGCAATCTTCCGATTACAAGGCGAACTCCCAACTCTTGAGCCATGATCGCCCGATCAGTACGAGAACAGGAAACAAAAAAACTCCTCTGCACAAAAAGCACATAAATGTCCACAGCACAACTTTGTGAAAGACATGACAAGCCACAGGATTGGGTGGGGGGTGAGGAGTAATACGAAGCGAACACAGCAGCCGCCCTGCACAGCGCTACCATTCCAGCGCGGCACACAGACCCGCCGTGTTCCCCTGCAGGAAACAAGCATCGAAGGCGTTTGGAAAGGGAGGGGGATGAGTGTGTGCTTATTAGTGTAAGTGTATGTGTGTGCGTGTCCATAGTTCAGCTGAGACAGTGTCCTTTGCCCTGCCAGGCTAAGTAAACAGTCTTCCAGCCAACCCTGGTGGCCTTGCATGGAATGGGAAGGAACAGACTAAACACAGTCGTTATCAGGGTGTTGTTTTTCGGCTCCAGCCTCGAGACCGCCGCTGGCACCAAGGGGTATCCGCATGAAGTGATGGTGCTTTTTACTTTAGTGCAAACAACTCATATGAATGTCAAAGCAGTTCTACAGTCCAACACTGGTCTCTCAATCTCCCGTTAGAGAGCCGTGACCTTCGCCATACTTGCATTCTGTGATGTTGTCATTTCTTGTGCTCAAGGAGCCGATTTCTGAGAACTCACGGCAGTGTGCCTCCCCGAGATGTCATACAATTTGCGCCCAGAGATCTTATTCCGAGCTAGCCCTTCCGAGATGTATCCAGTCTGCAGTCAGAGATCTTATTCTGAGTATTCACAGCAGCCGTAGCCTCTCCAAGATCTTATCCGTGCTGACTCAATGAGCCCATTTTAAGAAGCTCACGCCTCTCCCAACATTCCAATCCCAGTGGGCAGCTTTGTGGGGGTTTGAACAGCCGGTTCCACTTCCTTAATTCTTCGATAAGTCAGGGCCAAGCCAGCTCCGATCCGCTAGAACCCTGTTACCATGGTTCTGAATAGGTGGATATCTTCAGCACTCAGGCTCACCCAAGCCCAGACTTCTCGTTGAGAAAGGGGTGTCAATTGCATTTAGGGACCAGTTGATCCAATCCATAATTCCTCTTTTAGGTTTTAGAGAACAGACTGTGAGAAAATGTTCCAGGGAAAAGTAATAAAAAACACGACACAAGACAAGGACATGAGGAGCTAAGCAGGGAAGATAAGGGAGAGGAGAGGAGAAAAAGTGCGACCGCCTTCGCTGAGAGCCAAACGAGAAGCTCCAGCTTTCTCTGCCTTCAGAATGCACTGGGCCAGTTTCCAGTGAAGTACAAAAAAAGCTAGACTGGTAGTAAACACCTTCAAATGGAGCAGCAGCAGTCCCCTCAGGGGACAGTGCTCGCTACGTTCATCTTCTGAACGTCAGACTTCAGCTACCACATCATTATTTGCCACCTCCAAAAGTTGTCCGATGATGCAGCTACTGTTGGATTTGTAACTGAGGGGAACAATCTGGAGTATAGGAAGGTCATCGCTAACTTCATCAGTGGTGTGAACCTATTCACCTGTGCATTAACATCAGAGCGATAAAGGAGATGGTTGTTGACTTCCAGAAAAAACCACCACCCATCCCACCAGTGAACATCCATGGTTTTGACATTGAGGTAAAAGACAGACACAAATTCTTTGATGTTTACTTTAATAAACCGATAGATCAGATAATACTCATGAAGGGCCAAAGCTGGTCTGAGGTGTGCAGAACCTGACTGAGGGCCTTTTACACCACAGTGATTGAGTTTCTTATGCAGTTGTCTGCTGTGATCAGGTAGCAATAGATCCAAACAGACTACGGTACAATTTATATCTCATTTGGCCGAGGAGGGTCTCGGGATTGCTGCAACCAGGATACAGAAATAATAAAAACAATTTAAATCATTTAAGCAAAGGAAAAATGTTAACTACTAAGTTATATTTGCACTCATTCAATCAGCTGCTATCATGTAAATGCTTATTTCCAAAAAAGCAGAAGGTTACAATATTTTACCAAATCTAGTTGTATTGCATCAGTAATCTTTGTCAAACGTAAGTAATAGCGTCTTTAAGTGTTGAATAAAATTAAAATGCTTTTAGGATCATTTACCAATCAAACATTTTGTTACTTTGCTGTCGCGGTGATGTTTACATTTCGTGTATAAACAATGAGCTATCTGTAAAGACATATTGTGTTTGCTGAAATGCTGTGAATCTCTAATATTTCTCAGCAGTGCTGCTTTTAGAAGCCCAACTCTCTGTACTCTCTGTGTACTTTGCTTTTAATGACAAATTGCTTTTGTCTAGCCTGTACATGTGTGCAGCAGGAATTTTCTCTTAAGAGAGCATAGATCACACACACACACACACACACGTAAAGAAAGATGAATGAAAGGTCGGCACAGCACTCTAATATCTTGCTGACATTTTCTGTTGAGCCTCAGCAAAAATAGAGGGATTTGAGCACCCATGCAAATACTCTGAACCTACCTATACATACTTTTAAATACTCACTGCTTAGAGTGCATATTCACGTCCACACGCACACAGTCAGTAGCTACACTAACACTATCTGTGCATCAACCACCCTGCAGGTAATTATCTGCACCAATGTGAAAAAAAGATGTAATCATTCAAGCAAGGATGGAGAGACTGCAGCGACGATGCACCAGACTTGCAGAAAGTGGTCTATAATGTGCCGGCTGTTTCACAAGTTTCACAATTTAATTATTTGCTATATTAAAATATGATGCTTCAGAAAACAGCTGACAGTGATGGAGAGGCAGAAAGTAAGCCAACGCACCATTAGCCTGCTCTGCTATCACTCTTCCCTGTCTGATGTATCACAGTAAGTGAAATGACAAATGCAGCATTGGTGTTAAATACTGAAGTACCTGTGAGCTGCTTTCTGTCATCTCCTGCTCCTCAGGTGGGAGTTATCGTTCTGCTGGAAATTACAAACATGAAGCTAGTGGCTAATATACTTTTCCTATCCCAGAACTCTTACGAACAATCCACAGAAGAAGACATTAAGATATGCTGTTACATGGTCAACTTCCATCCATAAAGTGAGGATCCAGAGACTGCTGGGTTTGGCTTTAGCCTACTCGTCACTCTAAGTTGAACAAGTGGTTAAGAAGGTGAAAAATGAGCATCCTTCCATCAAACAGGCCAGGATGCATGAAAGGAAAGCTCAGTCACATTTTAAAAGGTTTTTAGTTTTACATTTTTCATTGTTGAATTTTTTTTTTTTCAAAAATTTTGAACCCTGCTACTCAAAAAAAAAAATAAAAAAAAAATTGTAGAATAATGTTGACTAAACTGCAAATAAAATATATAAAATCAAACGTTTACTTATTCAACTAAGTAACTATTGGGAAAAATATGTTTGGTAAAAACTGACACTGACACTAAGTAATTATTTTGGGCATAATGACGTTTTTGACTATGAGGAGTCTTTTGGTTTTGTGACTAGAAGCAATAACTTTCCTTTGCTGATTATCTGTCAGGGGTAAGATTATTATTACTGGTCAGTACTTGACCAAAAATCTACAACTAGGCATTTTACATTGTGCATTTTGCTTCCCCCACTAAGAAGGTTCATTACAACATTACATATAGTATATGATGGAAGGTTGATTCTGTTCATTTGGATGTTTTCAGTGGGAGAAACGTTTCATCATCATCCAGGTGACGTCTTCAGTCTCAGCTGACTGCAGGTTTCCAATCTTATAAACAGAACATTTGCATAATAACTGAAAGTAGCACCACTCCAATGCAAATTGTCATGACATATTAATGACCAAGGAACTGACCTCACAGCCCATTGTTCATTCAGTGGGCTAGCTACGTCCAATTACCTGGATGATTGAGAATGCATTAAGATTTGATTGAACAGTTCTCATGTTAGTTAATCTATCGGGAGTTTTACACACCCCTCCAACTTTATTTGAATGCTGCTCCTCATTATTGCCAATATTCTGCATTGTTAGATATGTCCAAGTATCGCAGCAGTATCAGCAATCAAGGAAAAATGTCTTGAACGGTTTATCAAATTACCTCTTTCATTTGTCAGTAATGATACGTTGCAACGCAGTAAAGATAAATGCAGTCCACGGGATTACTGCGAAGGAAAACAAAATGTCAGTCACTTGCCTCACTCTTTCCACCTTCTGTGTGATGTATTCAGTGGGGTTCCACTATTGAGTGGGAGGACTCAACAATGCAGTCACCATTAACCGTCTCTCACTTCCTGCTGTCAAACTCTACCTCATACTTTCTATCATTTCTACTCTTTGATCCCCAGTGTGTTGTCAGCAGGTCTATATCCTGTCACTGAACTGGCACACCACTTTTCCTATGTGACAACTTTATCTTGGCTTCATTTTCCCCTCCAAAACTCTACAGTATAATCTTTTTTTTTAAAGTTACTCCTACTTTCTAGGATTTCTTCTAAGTGCTGTCAAGTCAAGAAGCATCTAAACCATTTTGTTGAGGAGTCACTTAAAGTAGCAACGTCTAACCTACCTCTTCACACTGTTGCTTTGTTTATGAACAATTATAATATCCATAAATATTTTTATCATTGTTAATTTTATTATTGTTGGTACTACTTCTGCAATAATCATACTACAATTATTACAATAAAACAATTGACCAAATGTGGGATTTCTTATTTCATCTTATCAGTTTTTGGGAAGAGGGTCATTCAGAGAAATTTCTTTTTTCCTTGCACCTTTTTGCTGTACATTGCATAACTTGTCTCAATCAAGAATCATTTAAATAGAAATAAATAGGAACCCCAAACCCTACCCTAACTGTAGTTGGGTTGCCAGAGCAGGCTTTCCAATATCGCCCAAGGCTACTAGGTGACAAACCCATCAATGTAAGTTTCCATTGATTGTAGACTTATCCAAGAACTGATGTCCACTGTCTGTGGTATTTGTGACTCTCTTGTTTTTCAGGTGCAGAATTATTGAAAGCCTGCCTCACAAAGTTAGATTTCATGTGAACAGGCATTTTTTTGATGCAGTGTCACTCCATTCAGCAAATTTCTGTTTCAGTCTTGTTTGCTGCAACACCAATCAACGACTTCCGAGTACAGATAGCCAATTAATTAATATAATTCTAAATTGTAACTCTTAAAAAATAAATAACTCACAAAAAATATAGACTCCTACAACGCTGATGTTATTACCCATTCTTTCAAATGGAGCCAAAATGAGTTTTCAACATTTCAAGTATGTGTTTCAGGCAATAATGACAGAAAATTGTGAAAGAAAAAGTATTTCCATAATTGTTTTGAGCAGTTGTGACAGAATTTTGCACCATTTTAAAATGTTTTACAACCAAAAGGATAATTTGAGTCGCAATATTTTACTAATGAACTCCACATCAACCTACAACAATAATTACAGAATACAGAATAACAACATTTAACATTTAAAGTAATGAATGAGTAAAAATGAGCTCATGATGAGTTTTTGTTGTTCTGCACTGAGTACTTACTTACCTTATCATTGCCTTCCTCAATCTTCTACTTTATTTTTGCTGCTTTTGGCTTTTTTCCATCCGACTGTTTCTAACTGGGTGTGTATCCAGCTTCCACTGTTTCATCCTAAAGTACGTTTCACAGGCAGCTCTGTAACAGAACACCATCTTTTGGGCCTTGGTACATATTACACCTATAGTAAACATAAAACGCAAACGCTAGACCAGCAGTCGAGTGAGTGCAGTCACTAATAAACAATAAAAGCCCAGGCTCACACCAAGCTGAGGCATATGGCAAACTGTAATGGGTATGCTTTTCTTGAGTCAGCTAATTCAAACACCCCCGTCCTAGATATGGTTGGTTTGTTTTTATATAGAGCTGCATCTCTCTCCTTGTTGATGCAATCATAGCCAGCATACCTGCATCGGTTTGTGCCAAAAGTAGTAGCTGCAGCCACTATGAGCACTTTACAGCTGATAGCACAGAGGCAATATTCAGGAAGGAGCTTTTAGAGGATGCTTATGTGAAGCCTCTAATGAAATAGCTGACTTCATCTTCAAGGATTTGTTTTAACTGCACAGTAACTCAGAAAATGTAAAATTCCTGCCGCAGTATTCGAGCGGAGAAGACATTCTGAGTGCGTCTCCTACTTTGAGTTTATCCTTGGATGTGTGTGTGCACATTGTCAGTTGTGGTTGTTGTAAACAATCGGTTCATCATTAGTGAATTTTATTTCAATGTGGAGAAATCAAGGTAATTTGAATAAAACATTTACTTAAAAGCTAAAGGATAGGCTTTGCAGATTTAATCTTATTAAAAATAAGCATGTTGTGCTATGAAGGTATTAGATTAGTAAGAACAGGATTCCACAAAGGTCACTGAGGCAATGTCAGTGCTAAAAGCTACCAAGTGAAAGAAAAAGAAAAAAAGAATATGAAAAGTAGAAAGTGGCAAAGAGTTTTTCAGTCTTTCAGTTGTCTTGAAAGGTTTAGAAGTTAGCGTTATAGTTCGGCCTTTTAAATCAAAAAGAACTCTGAGCTTTGATAAAATAGGAAACTAGAAATTACAAAGTAATGACAGAGTGAACCAGCCAGCCAACACTGCAGAATGATAACGAATGAGACAGTTCAGACAAAAATACATGACATGTTAAAGCTACAGGAGCAAAGAGTGCTCCTCTTCTCTCTGCTATATATAGCTGAGACATGCAATGGGTAAAATAAGTATTGATTACATCAAAATATATTTTCTAAAGCTGCTGCTAACATGATGTTGGAAACAACCCGTCCACAAATGACGTTGTGTGCAACCAGTGTTGGGAAGGTTACTTTCAAAATGTATTCCACTACAGATTACAGAATACATGCCCAGAAATGTAGTTTGTAACATGTTCTGTTAAGTTACTCAATGCCAGCTAACAATGTTAGCTCGGTGGTGAGGAGCCTTCAGTAACAGTAATAAATCACACAGCAATAGTACATCGAAGATACTGAAGTGGCACATTACCCAGGTAGCTAAACAAGGTAGTTGTGGCAGGCTAATGGTAATTTTTTAAAAAGAACTTACTTCCAGATGTTTCTTTAGGTTTGGAGTCTTTTGACGCTGAGAGCAGTTTGGTTGCTGGTAAGCAGAGTTTGCACTGAATGGTCAGATTTCATCTCTTTCTTCTTTAAATATGAAGTGGTTTCGAAATTTCCAAGTAACAACACAGGAACTCCAGCAACACTTAAAGAGAAAAGGAACAACTTTACTGGCTGACCAACTTCAGCTTGTGGCCTTCATCAGGGTCACATAGTAGAAGGAAACAGAAAAAAATTCAAATTAACCAATCACATCTTCATAGATAAACCAGCTGACATATAACAGGTTGGTATTGATTAATTGGTTAAGTCGCGCCCCAAGTAAATACTGGACTAGATTATTAATGATGAAGACGGGGGAGACATAATCGCCACGTCTTAAAAATATACATGCATGAAATACATAAGAAGAATATTACAAATATACGAAAAAACAAAAAACAAAATGATTACAAAGGAAAGCGTTTCATTAAGAAAGAAGTCAGTGCAGCAGTTAGATTAAAAAACAAGAAGACATCATAACATGGAAACACATGTGTGGAAAGGTCCTCATTTATGTTTCTACAATGTAAAATCTCTAAAATGTAGACTTAAAATGAGATGTCTCAAATGCTACTCCTTCTTTTGCTGAGAAAATAAATAAAAATAAATAAATAAATAAACAATAGCCATGCGAGAATAATTGACAGAGCAAAGTAACTGGTGAAAAAGAATAAAAACATAAAACAGGGGCCAGATATGGATATTGGATATTCTGTTAAAACAGAATATCCAAAATGCTTCTCTTTTGACCACCTCTTTGGTTTAGTTTCATGGCTTCAATGTCGAGAAAGAATGAGGGTGAATTTGGATGTTTACCATTGAAGTGTCTTGCAACAGGGCTGGTTAGATCGTTTCTCTTGATTGAGCTTCTGTGTTCATTAATTCGATCTTTCAGAGGGCGGGATGTTGCTCCTTTATATATTTTATTGCATGGGCACTGTATCATGCAGATTACATTTGTAGTTCTGCATGCGATAAAGCCCTTTATGGCAATGGTTTTATCAAAGGATCTTTGAATGATTTAACATTTTTGGTGTATTGACAATTTATGCATGTCCCACATTTGCAATTACCTTGTAGGTTATTGCAGGGTTTTATCTGGAGTATCAGGGTCCTGGGAAGCTCTAACAAGCCTTTAATATTCCTTCCTCTCCTGTAGGTTATCATTGTTGGTTCTTTAAAGGTACTTAATAAGTTTGTGTCATTTTGAAGCATATGCCAGTGTTTTAAAATTATTTCTCTAATGTTCCTGGTTTTTGGTGTAAAGGTTGTACAAAAGACAAGGTTAGGTTTAAGTTTTGGAGATTTCTTTGTTGCTAAATAAAAATCCCTGCTTACTGAATTCACCTTCTCTTCTGCAGACCTTAACCAGACCTCTTTGTACTTTCTTTCTTTAAATTTGTTCAACATCTCTTCTTTGCTCTCATTCTATTCATCCAGAATTTCACAGATCCGTTTCACTCTAATCAGTTGACTTACAGGGAGGCTCTTTTTGAGGTGGTTTGGATGGAAACTTGCAGCATGATGTATTCCGATCAGTGGGTTTAGAATAATTTTGTTACTTTTATGTCCAGAAAGTTAATTTCTTCAGTGCTGTAATTGAAACGTAAGCCTGCAGAATGTCCATTAAGGAATTCTTGGTTGCCGGCAAACAGAGTTTGCATTGAATGGTCAGATTTCATCCCGTTCTTCTTTAAATATGAAGTGGTGGCGGAATTTCCAAGTATGAAAGGCTCCAGGGCCATCATGTAACTGACACCACCATCATTAACAGGACGCTTACATTAGAGCCTCTTATTGCGTGTTGTGTTTGGGTTTCATGGAATTACCAAAATTAGAGAGGGGGCAGCCTAACATATGAAAGAGGAAAAGACTGTTCTGTAATCCATTTATTTCAACAAAGTAACTGGATTCTAATTCTCACCTTTTTAAATGCTAACTGCAACAAAGTACAGTTACTCATATTTTATATTTTAAATATGTAACACCAGTACATGAATTGTGTTACTCCCCAACACTGTGTGTAACACACACCTGAGCAATGCATTTGAATAGTTTCTCCATACAGGAGGCACGTTGAAGCTGTCACCACCAACAAAGGCTTCTGTACCAAGCATTGAATACATTTCAGGATGTGTGTTCAATACTTTCTCCCGGTTTCATTTCTCATTCTTTCACATGCCTTCATTTGGACATCTGTGGTTTGATTTTGATTGGATGGGTTGTTACCAGCATCTGTTGAGAATTTAATGTCAGTAGCTCCTTTGGATATATACTTATACTTATTTCACCTCCTGTACATGCGTGGGAACAGTTGGGGATGACCTCTTTCCTGTTTCAGCATGACTGTGCACCAGTGCACAAAGCAAGCTCCATAAAAACAAGGATGAGCAAGTCTGGTTTGGAAGAACTTGTCTGGCCCACGCAGAGTCCTGACCTCAACCTGATAGCACACCTTTGGGAACAATTAGACTGTGAGACAGGTCTTCTCATCCAACATAGAACACCTCAGAAATGCACTTCTGGAAGAACGCTCAAAAATTCCCATAAACACCTAAATCTCGTGGAAAAGCTTCCCAGATGAGTTGAAGCCATTTGTGCTGTAAAAGGTGGACTGGCATCATATTAGTGGTGCGTTTGGATTGGGATGTCACTAGTTCATATGGCAATATAATGTACATATAGTTTATACATTATAGATCATTATCCCGTGAAATACATGGAATAACAAGGCCAATCTCGGCTCTGCACAGGTTGACTATTCTTTAATTTTTTGTCTTTCTTTGTTTTATATCTCCTTCACTTTTTGGCAGTTACCAGCCTGTCAGAAGTGGCAAAAGTGAAAAGAGGTAAAGACTCTGACCAATGCAATGCATCAGCATGGCAAGCTAACCGTAAATGAAAAATATGTAAGTCAGCTGAATCCCTCTGGGCTAATTTGAGGCTAGATCTATATCTGAGCTATAAGCTTGATTTATTAGCATGGCACAACAGACAGGTGTGCCATGCGACATGTGACAAGACCAACATATGACAAGAAGTAGCAAAAATGGACATTTTGTTACTTCTTGTCAGAGACACAGAGATGGAGACAATGTGGCAGCTTGCTACAAGCAAGTGTATGAAAGTACCAGGAACTGAGGACTAAATATGGAGTCTTCAAATTTGGAAAAGCAGTTAGAAACAATAAGCACAAAGAACTACACACACAAAAAAACATGCTTTAACAGGAAATATAGAAAACCTCAAGAGTATAATCTAAGAAGCACCAACCGACCATGACACTCAAATACCTGACTCCTATTTCTGCAAACTCTCTCCAGCCATTTCCTGCTACTCTGAATTATGTCTGGTTCAGTGTTTGCTTTTCACTCAGCTGAATGAAATATGCCTACTGTGCTGGGGGCGTTTTAGTGTGCTCCCAGCAGAGCCTCCATAATGCTGTTAGGATTCATTTAGGAAGCATCATCCAAAACAGCCAAAAAAAAAGCCGCATAACAATTTGTAGCAACAAATGGTCCAAACTTCTTGGTTTTGTGAAGACAAAGACAGTGGTGAGATGGATATGTAGGGAAATGAAAAAAAATGAAAGAAAAGAAAACTTGAGCAAACTTTTCCTATCTTTCTCTCCTCTGTAGCCTCTATGCTAAACATCTCAGCTTCATCCAACACTTCTCACTATCAGACATATTTCTGGGGTTTATAGAGCCCCAGATGCAGTTTTTATGGTCATAAATCCAATTTGAAAGCTCCAGCCTCCTCAGCTCCCGATGCCTGCAGAACTACTCCTGGGCTTCACTTGTTATGGATGTAGACTCATATTAGGGAATTCTATATTGACTTAATATTTTTAGAACTCAGTGATCATTGCTCTTTGAAAACACATGTAACACCATTAATATAAAAAAAATAAAAATTTGCCCACTCGCCCCTGTGGGCGATCAATCCTTCAAGCTCGGGTCCTCTACCAGAGGCCTGGGAGCTTGAGGGTCCTGCACAGTATCTTAGCTGTTCCTAGGACTGCGCTCTTCTGGACAGAGATCTCCGCTGTTGTTCCCGGGATCTCACTCGCCTAGTGGCTCCAGCACTGCACCTAGTGCTCCGATTACCACTGGGACCACCGTCACCTTCACCCTCCACATCTTCTTGAGCTCTTCTCTGAGCCCTTGGTATTTCTCCAGCTTCTCGTGTTCCTTCTTCCTGATGTTGCTGTCATTCGGAACCGCTACATCGATCACTACGGCCGTCTTCTCATGTTTGTCTACAGAGATATATATATATATATATATATATATATATATATATATATATTAGGGGCGCAACAATACACAAAATTCACGGTTCGGTTCGATACTTTGGTGTCACGGTTCGATATTTTTTTGATACAAAAAAAAATGTTCATGCCTTTTAAGTTGTCATTTATTAAATCTTCATGGCATATTCTGCACCACATCTCTGTGCGTTCATCATTTGTTTGAAGCCAGCTCACCTCCTGCAACCACTTTTCTGAGAATACGCGCTTCTTTTGTGGTTCGGACTCCTTCTGACATTTCTTTGGAGGTGGAGGAACATCACAGTAATTGCTTAAAGGAGCTTGCTTCTTCGCAATCTTTAAGAGTTCTAAACAAATGTCTGTCCTCCTCCTGAAAATCTTATGTACGCAAACACGCGTTGCAACTTCTTATCTTGTGCGCGTTTTTTATTTTGACAGCGAATGCGCACCTGCGGACCACTTATGTGCAGCCCTGGTTATTTAGCTCGTCATATTGCAGCCACAGAAATTATTTTGTCCATGAAACCATAAAGCTGCACTTTCTTTTTGCCTTATAGTCTGATTTGTCATAACTTTTCCGTTTTGTGGTAAGCTTTTCTTTGGCTGTCACTTCTTCACGCTGACCTGTCTTATTTGGCTCAGCAGAACTAAAATATATATCCTGCTGCTTTTACACACGCACTCACATAACGCTCAGCGATTCTCAGCGCAATCAACCTCTCACATGTTTAAGCTTGCTGCTGGAGATTTCACTTGTCATGTTTGCATAGAAAGCTAACAATTGATAAGACGATATCAGAGGAATTGTTGCGCAAATTATCATCACTCACCAATCAGTGCTGTCGCTCTCTATACACAGTTCGCGCGATTGCAAAGTGAAAGCAAAACACAAGCGCAAAAAACAAGGGCAAATTCAAATGCGATTTCAATGTCACATATTGACAGTGGCTCACCGATGCCAATGACATAATTACCCAGCTACATTTCCGAAAGAATGCAAAAGCATTGACATATATTTTTCCTTCCTACGATAGGCCGACGGGCAGGGCAGAGATAGCCAGTAGCCCGTAGCCAGTAGCCCGACTGGAAAAATCGCTAGCCCTGGGACGTCGGGCTAGCGATTTTGCGAGCCCTGTATCTGATTGAGGAATCACTCATCTTTGGAAAAGAGAGTTTATAACAGAGAAATGGCTCTTTCCAAAATAAAAGCTATACTATACGCTTCTTCTGGGGTATACTCTCAGCAGCATATTAAACATATCAGATCCCCATAAGGAGAATCATGTGCTAACGGCTGTCTAAATGACTCGGGTAAAGTTTGTAGCTTGCGTGCTTGTTGTTTTTGTCTGCTTCCACTTGTCTTTGCACTAGGATGATCCAACAGTCGGCGTAAATGTGCAGTCATATTCGTTGTGTTCCCACTAGTGCTGTCAGCGTAAATCTCGTTGAAATGACGTTAACTCCACAACACGGCAAATCTCCGTTAACGAGCTACCGTGGATCGCCCCGTGCGTGGGGCTGGACGGCCAACACGTCAATGAGCTAACTGCGCTAACACACTAGTTCCCACCCATGTAATTGAGCATTGCTGGCACATCCAACATACTGTTTTACTTTAGTCCATGACGTGCTTACCTTCAGGGTCATACATCACATGAAAACCAAAATAGTTCCAAACGAACTGAACTGAATGAGGGTGGGGGAGGTTCAATTTGCCATGTTGCAAGGAGACCTTAACTTCTGTCTCGCTAGCTTGCCCTGCGATCAGTGAATCTGCGTTCGACTACTCCGCCTAGGCTGCACTGTCGAGCGCAGATCCATTGAGCGCTCAACACAGACAGCATCGTCAGAAGGAAAGTTGATAAAATAAATTAAAAATTTTGTATTGTTCGATACATATGCGTACCGAACCGAAAGCACTGTATCGAACGGTTCAATATCGATACGAGTATCGTTGCACCCCTAATATATATATATAAAGGGTCAAAGGTCACTCTTTCGAGGATGCCAATGTTCACATTTTGGACAGAGAGGACAGAGGGTTTGAAAGAGGAGTGAAAGAAGCTATCTATGTCCACTGTGAGCAACCATCTTTGAACAGAGGCGGTGGTTTACGACATCAACTGTCTGCCATCTATAATCCAGTCCTGGGTCATCTGACCTCAGGAATTCGCATGATAAGGTGGGGCCAGGTTTCACAATGAGCTCACGCAAAACCCTGGCTGATTGTGACTTACACCCGTTTTCACACCTTGGCTCATGTGATTAGAGGATCATTAGGGGGTCCTTTTTTCCCTCATTGGGGGGAACCCCACTGGGTTTAAATCTGGGACTCTCCACCATTTGACCCTTAGAACTGAAGAAGCTTCTCGGATGAGAGGTGAAACATCTTCAAGCAACCTAAAGAAGTCCAGACGCTTTTCTTTCCAAGCTCCTTAGACTGATACTATACTGATACTGATAGACTGATGTGTTTACTTTGCATTACATCATGTCCAAGTTTCAGAAACAAGGTAGCAGTGTATTCATGAATTAATTGGAGGTCAGAGGTTTAAATTTTGTATTTTTTTCCTGCTCTTAATCGCAGGGCTTTAACCATAAAAATATAAAAGCAAAAGTAGCATTTGTTACGTGCTCTGACTAAGAAGCATTTACTAACAAACGCTGCTTCCACATAAAACGCATAATAATTACTACTCTTACGCCTAGCATCCACACTTCTCCAACATGTATAGGATGCCTACATTTCAGGATTTTAAAACTATAGTTGACACAGTTTTAGTCTGGATGTGCAGGGATAGAGACTTTTGGAAAGGATTCACATTTGCCTTCTGATTTGATTTCAGTCACTCTGCATCCTTTCTGAGTCTCGCCTGTGTTCCACAGCTTCTTGTTTGAGATCCTGTGAGCATGCCAAATGTACGTCTTTAAGGACATTGATAACCGTGCAACGTGATGACACTACATGTCAAAGTCTATTGTAAAAGGAAATATATGTGAATAAATGAAAATGGAACTGGCCGGACACCTGTATCCATGCAAGCCAAGGAGACAGCCACAGGCTTAATTAAATATAATAAGCTTCACTGCATATCCAAGCACCAAAGCACAATTTTCTACCAAACTAGATGTGAAAAATAAAATAAGATTGGAGTGTGTTTCTGTTGGCCTTATTGAACTATTTATTTTCTTGGAGATATAGAGGCTCTCATTCTCAGACGTGCCTTGTGGTCATGGCACAACTCAACCACAGTAATAAAACAAATAAGTAAAATATGCAACAACGTGATTTTCATGAAAAACTCACACACTGATGGAAGCAAGGCCCCGAGGTAGACATAACTTCTCCAAGACTCACATTGTTGTCAAGTTTATGTGGCGATATAGTTTAATTTGTTTTAATTCTGTCTTGCTTTGTACAGTGGTCAAATAATTCACTCTCCTTTGTAATGCACAACAGATAACACTGGTACAGCCTTTGTGCAGTTGCAGAGCAACAAAACATTGCACAGACTCTTTCACAAAAAATGTAATAAAGACAAGAATAAAAGTCATAAAGCTTTATATTGCATGCACATTAATAATAACATTAATCACCTCGTTAGTCAGGTTCTTGCACTCCAAATGTATTCACGGTGAAGGCATAATACTTTGATTTTGTAAGTTTGGACATATGAAAACCAAATCGTGATGGAAAGATCATCTAAAAAAATGCGTTAAAGTCACCTTATCAGTGCTGTGTATGTCTAGTTTGTGCTATTAGAAACGCTCTGACCCATTTAGGACGTGCAAAAATTATTTACAGATATCCTGGGATGTCTGAGAAAAGGACATTTGGGTGGACAAATCTAAACAGAAGTTTTTAGGTAAAAATATTCATTCAATTCAATTCAATTCAATTCAGTTTTATTTATATAGCGCCAAATCACAACAAAAGTTGCCTCAAGGCGCTTCATAGATACAGAGAAAAACCCAACAATCATATGACCCCCTATGAGCAAGCACTTTGGCGACAGTGGGAAGGAAAAACTCCCTTTTAACAGGAAGAAACCTCCGGCAGAACCAAGCTCAGGGAGGGCCGGCCATCTGCTGCGACCGGTTGGGGTGAGAGAAGGAAAACAGGATAAAAGACATGCTGTGGAAGAGAGACAGAGGTTAATAACAGATATGATTCAATGCAGAGAAGTCTATTAATACATAGTGAGTGAGAAAGGTGACTGGAAAGGAAAAACTCAATGCATCATGGGAATCCCTCGGCAGCCTATGTCTATTGCAGCATAACTAAGGGAGGATTCAGGGTCACCTGGTCCAGCCCTAACTATATGCTTTAGCAAAAAGGAAAGTTTTAAGCCTAATCTTAAAAGTAGAGATAGTGTCTGTCTCCCGAATCCAAACTGGAAGCTGGTTCCACAGAAGAGGGGCCTGAAAACTGAAGGCTCTGCCTCCCATTCTACTTTTAAATACTCTAGGAACAACAAGTAGGCCTGCAGAGCGAGAGCGAAGTGCTCTAATAGGGTGATATGGTACTACAAGGTCATTAAGATAAGATGGGGCCTGATTATTTAAGACCTTGTATGTGAGGAGCAGGATTTTGAATTCAATTCTGGATTTAACGGGAAGCCAATGAAGGGAAGCCAATACAGGGGAAATATGCTCTCTCTTTCTAGTCCCTGTCAGTACTCTTGCTGCAGCATTTTGGATTAGCTGAAGGCTTTTCAGTGAGTTTTTTGGACATCCTGATAATAATGAATTACAGTAGTAATAAATGCATGAACTAGTTTTTCAGCGTCACTCTGAGACAGGATATTTCTAATTTTAGAGATGTTGCGCAAATGGAAGAACGCAGTCTTACATATTTGTTTAATATGTGCGTTGAAGGACATATCCTGGTCATAAATGACTCCAAGGTTCCTCACAGTGTTACTGGAGGCCAAGGTAATGCCATCCAGAGTAAGAATCTGGTTAGATACCATATTTCTAAGAGAAGTCATGGGCGCTGGATCCATCCCAGCTACGAGAATTGAGGTACACCCGCTTGAACTGGATAAGCAGTAGAGAATGGATGGATGGGTAAGGGAACTTGTCTCTAATGTGACACCTACTAGTTTCTGAACGTTTGCCTGTTTAGTCTGTTGGAAAAACCAAAATCCAGCCCTAATCCTAGAGAGGCTGCTGCTGACCTGGTGCATATATTAACGATTAATGATGACAGAATCTGCACGTCTCAAATTAACAGTCTCCAGGAAATTTGGATCATATCCGGATCACAGCCTAATTCAGAAGACAGTGTCAGGGAAAGTGTAGGATGATGCCAAAGAGCGCAAAGCAACAGGGGAGTGATGTAAATTAGGCTGGAAGGTCAGGCTAAGAATCTGCCACCCATAGAGCTTCACAGCCTGTACATTGTTACTGGGTCTTCATTGGAAACCAAATCAGCAGCAGGCACAATTGGGCACACAGGCCACCGGCCATGAAGAGAAATCCAATCACATCGGAAATCATTAGGGCATATTGTTCCTGGAGTCTGGTGCTGCAGACAAGTGTTTCTCTCTGTGTAATTAGCTACGTGTGTGTATGTCCTGCTAAATATGAGCACACATGGCTTGGATTTAGACATTGTGTACACACACTACGATGCAGTACATCATGTCAGTATAGTCTGTTGCATGGAGACACTTAGGACCAGTTAGAAGAGAGGAGATGAGAATGTCAGCCCAAGTAGTTTATGAGTAAATAAACAAGAATGACATTCAAATAAGAGAGTGAGTTCTGAACTCTCTGTGCAGCCTATTAGATTCATAATAAGTAAACAATTGTGAGTCAGAGGCTTTTTATTGGTGGTTGCTGATGCTTGTAACACTCAACCAGTGGCCTTTATTCAGCTGAATTGTGGTCAAAGAGTTCAGGAAGCCAAAAAACATTTGTTCTTGTAGTCTTCTCTAAGGGGCTGTGTGTGGAGTCAGTTAGTTAAATGAGCAGTTGTGAGTCTGAGCTGCCCGTGAGGGGCGTGCTGTTCTTTCTTGGTGGAGCCTGACTTTTCCAACCTTGACTAAACATCTAGATGTTTGTGGGAGACACAGCAGCCCTGTGTGAAAACACTGGCTTTGTAATGAGGCAGGCAGGTATTTGGCTGCTGCATTGGGCCAGTGGAAATCTTTACCTGTCAGTGGCGAGTAAGTAGGTTTAGAGGTTATCAAATTCTATTAAGTTTGTGAAGAGACACATGACTCCTTTCACCTGTTAGGTTTCTTGCTGTAGCCAACACTTTTAAACACTTCAGCTGTTTCTGAGAAATAAAGACTTCAAAGAACTTTTCAATACAAATGCTAACCAAGGGTGCTACTGCCAAACTCCTGAACTCAGCACTTTAAATCTGACTCTGCTTATTTAAGCTGAAGATGGTCCATAAACCTGTTTCTTGACCACTATTATTATTATTATTATTATTATTATTATTATTATTGTTGTTGTTGTTAAGGGTTTTTTTTATTTTAAATTGGAAAATTATTGTTACGGCAATACATGAAAATAAAGTCAGTAAAGAGCTTCTATTGAGTGTTTTGCATTCCATTATGTCCCTGAGAACAACTGTCATGGTCCTGGGTCATTTTGACCCAGTGTTCTCAGTTTTCCCGTGGTTTTGTATTTTGTTCCTTATGTTCATTGGATTGTTTGGTTTGGTATTTGGATTCCCCCTGTGTCCATGCTTTTATTGTGGTGTTTGTTCTGGTACCATGTTCCCGTCCTTTGTGTTCTGTGTTCTCCTCATCCCCTCGTATTCATCCTTGTTCTCTGCCTCTCTCTCTCTGCCTATCTCTGTGTACTGTGTTGTGTTTAAGGTCCACATCTTGGTGTCAGTATTTTCAGTTTCGTGTCCGCCCTGCTCGGTCATGAGTAATTGTCCTCAGCTGTGTTCCCCGTGTGTTCCCACTTCCCTCATTACCTTCTGTGTATTTATGTCAGAGTGTCCCTTTGTTCTGTGTTGCGTCATCCCTCTAGGTTGTGTGCATTTCCCGTGTCTTCCCAGCGCCCCAGCTTTAGTTTCTCCCAGTATAGTTTTGTATGACTTATGTTCCTGTTAATAAAGATCTGCCTTTGAGTTCATTCCCGTGCATCTAGAGCTGTGCATTTGGGTCCTCTCTTGCCTTCACACAGCTGCCGCATGACAACAACATGAAGTATGTGTAAAGTATGTTTCAGAATATTAAACTTAATCTGCAGATGAGTAATTATCTAAGACTTGACAAAGATAAAAAAAAAAACTCATTCTGCAACTGATGTCACATGCTAAAAAGTGCCCCCACTGATTAGCAAATAACGCTGACATTTGGATCACAAATACAGTGGGGCAAAAAAGTATTTAGTCAGCCACCGATTGTGCAAGTTCCCCCACTTAAAATGATGACAGAGGTCAGTAATTTGCACCAGAGGTACACTTCAACTGTGAGAGACAGAATGTGAAAAAAAAATCCATGAATTCACATGGTAGGATTTGTAAAGAATTTATTCGTAAATCAGGGTGGAAAATAAGTATTTGGTCACCTCAAACAAGGAAAATCCCTGGCTCTCACAGACCTGTAACGTCTTCTGTAAGAAGCTTTTCTGTCCCCCACTCGTTACCTGTATGAATGGCACCTGTTTGACCTCATCATCTGTATAAAAGACACCTGTCCACAGCCTCAACCAGTCAGACTCCAAACTCCGCCATGGCCAAGACCAAAGAGCTTTCGAAGGACACCAGGAAAAGAATTGTAGACCTGCACCAGACTGGGAAGAGTGAATCTACAATAGGCAAGCAGCTTGGTGTGAAAAAATCAACTGTGGGAGCAATCATCAGAAAATGGAAGACATACAAGACCACTGATAATCTCCCTCGATCTGGGGCTCCACGCAAGATCTCATCCCGTGGGGTCAAAATGATCATGGGAACGGTGAGCAAAGATCCCAGAACCACACGGGGGGACCTGGTGAATGACCTGCAGAGAGCTGGGACCAAAGTAACAAAGGTCACCATCAGTAACACACTACAACGGCAGGGAATCAAATCCCGCAGTGCCAGACGTGTTCCGCTGCTGAAGCCAGTGCATGTCCAGGCCCGTCTGAAGTTTGCCAGAGAGCACATGGATGATACAGCAGAGGATTGGGAGAATGTCATGTGGTCAGATGAAACCAAAGTAGAACTTTTTGGTATAAACTCAACTCGTCGTGTTTGGAGGAAGAAGAATACTGAGTTGCATCCCAAGAACACCATACCTACTATGAAGCATGGGTGTGGAAACATCATGCTATGGGGCTGTTTTTCTGCCAAGGGGACAGGACGACTGATCCGTGTTAAGGACAGAATGAATGGGGCCAAGTATCGTGAGATTTTGAGCCAAAACCTCCTTCCATCAGTGAGAACTTTGAAGATGAAACGAGGCTGGGTCTTCCAACATGACAATGATCCAAAACACACCGCCCGGGCAACAAAGGAGTGGCTCCGTAAGAAGCATTTGAAAGTCCTGGAGTGGCCTAGCCAGTCTCCAGACCTCAACCCCATAGAAAATCTGTGGCGGGAGTTGAAAGTCCGTGTTGCTCGGCGACAGCCCCAAAACATCACTGCTCTTGAGAAGATCTGCATGGAGGAATGGGCCAAAATACCAGCTACTGTGTGTGCAAACCTGGTAAAGACCTATAGTAAACGTTTGACCTCTGTTATTGCCAACAAAGGTTATGTTACAAAGTATTGAGTTGTATTTTTGTTATTGACCAAATACTTATTTTCCACCCTGATTTACGAATAAATTCTTTACAAATCCTACCATGTGAATTCATGGATTTTTTTTTCACATTCTGTCTCTCACAGTTGAAGTGTACCTCTGGTGCAAATTACTAACCTCTGTCATCATTTTAAGTGGGGGAACTTGCACAATCGGTGGCTGACTAAATACTTTTTTGCCCCACTGTACGCTGATCACCTAACAGCTAATGCCGTGACACAAACAGCTTAGCTTTCAGAAACCAGATCAATTTGGCCCCATTCACTGTTAAATGTTTTTTGACCCCAGGAATTTAAACTTTATTTAGACTGATACATGTACATGTCCTTGCTTCATTGACTTTCATTCCTCCTTTCTTCAGAGCATACCTCCACCTTTCCAGGTAATCCACCTGCTCCCTACTCTCAGTACAGATGTCCACAGAGATTCCTGCCTGACCTCATTTGTCAGGATGTCTGTTACCAATGTAAACAAAAAGGAGGTGGTCTCTGATGTAATCCTACTTCCACTTTAAACCCGCCTGTCTTGCTTTCCTTATACATGTCCTGCACCAATCACTCCTGACAGTCACAATTCCTCTCCTGGGAATTGTGGACCTGCATGCTTTCTCTATACCCACAAATGCACAGTGCGACTCTTTCTGATCATCTCTACTTTTTCTCCAAGCACATATCTGCATCTGTCATCTCTCACTGTCCAAGATTGATTAACTCAATAGAGTTAATGCTTTCCCCGCCAAAGAAATATTTTCAAGTTACCATTTTATTCTTTGGTTTTTTTTTTTATTAGCACTTGAATGTTGCTCGCTTGTATAGAAAAAAACATTTTTTTTCCTGAGTGATGACAAATTTTTCATATAGCTACACACTTACATATTGTTGTTGAATGAAGTAGCATTCATACGTTCATTTAAAAACAATCACTTAAAAGTTTCTTGTTTTGAACAAATTCATTTTTTAGAGCGAGACCTGCTGTGATGTTTCCCTGTTTAAATGTTAAACTGTCCACAGGTTGCCACCTGGATGCCCTTCCTCTTTGCAAACATCGCCCCACTATCTGTTTGGCACATCTGTGATTTGGATGATAAGTGTCAGTGTGAGTGCCGTCGATTCCCTCATCTCCATTTTGTTTGTCACTGTTGACTGTCCTGACCCATTGGACTCATTAGCTTCTTCATTCAAATCCAATTCAGAAGGTGAACAGAATCACGACGTATCAGCGTTTGAGTCCGTTAGGTGGAACAACTGTACAACAGCAAAAACACAGATTCCTGGAATTTCATCAGGAGTGGAAAAGTGCTTTGTCCTAATTGATGGAAATCTTGGATAGTGTTAAAGTAGTGTTAAAGAAATCATGGACTGTAGATTGAATTATTTTGGTAAATTACTTGTCATATGGCAAAGTATTTTAGCTTTGCCATATGTAAGTCTGAGCTTGTGGCCATTAATGAGGGTTAGAAGTCTGCTTGGATTGCCACCTGAGTAATATTTGTGTTTAGTTACATGTATTAGGAATTCCCCTTTCCCTTGGTAGTACCCAAAATTTTATTTGTTCTCTAATATTTGGCATCCTGACTCTGATTGCTTTATTTTGAATTCTTTATTTTCTTTATAATTTTGTTTTTGTAAAAAGAACAAAACCAAATGGAATTGTTTCTCAAGAAACCCTCAATGGCAGCCCATACAAACACTACCAACATTAATATTGATGAATTTCTCCCGTCGAGGTCTTAACTCGTCAACAAAGTCTTTGTTCTTTGAAAGTGTTACATTAAATCTTCATTTGTTTGGTTTTCATTGGGCAGGGAAAACGTCAAACAGACTAATAATTGGATTATGGTGCGATAGGCTTCTTGAGAGGATACTAGCTGATTGAACTCACTGAACCAGTTTAGCAGAAGTGAAAATATAGTCTATTCTTTAAGACATTTTTTGGCATGCAGAGTACAAAGTAAATTCGTTAGCAACTTCATTTCACAGTCTCCAAATACCCCTTAAGCTGTGTCATCTGAGGCCTTAGGTGTCCTCCAAAAATTTGAACTTGAGACCTTGAGAATTTGAGACCCGTCCATGTTTCGTTTTTGTTCGGCATGTCTGAGAAGACTTCTTGCAAAAACCTCGATGTAGGATCACTAGCTGCGCTATAACCGTCAAAGCAAGGGAGAATACGGCAGGAGCTCAGTGTGGCGGGACCATGTCGCTGCGTACCTAGGATGTCCTTCTTCCACATGCAGTCATCTTATCAACACCCTGATATTTAAACTTGGTGTTAGTTATGGAAAAGCTGTGATTGGCACTGAAGCCCAGTAACACAAAGTGAGCCTGATTATATTTAGCCAGCATCTCTCAACCTCTCAGGCTCCTTTCCCCATTAGAGAGGTGACACTCCTAAGAACTTCTCTCAGCAGCAGGAGATCAGACTGACAGGGTCTCTGCCATTCACCCAGCCCATACTGCATCTGACCCGTACAGCTCCTCCTGCAGGTGATGAGCCAAGAAAAGGGTGGACCCATGTTGCCTCTTGGCTCGGCCTCCAGGAGCTCTCCAACAAGTTCCTCTCCACGATGAGGCTGCCGTGATCCGGTCCTGAGCAAGTTAAACTGGTGCTTTGATTGTTGCTTCATAAGATTAATGCACATCACTCTTTGTTCTCCCCCCTCACCCAGGACCAGTTTGCCTTGGGAGACCTTACCAGGAACAAACGCTCGCAACAACATAGCCCCTGGGATCACTGGGAAACTATCCACCATGGTAAGGTGTATCGTTATCCAATAGTAGTGAATAAACCCAAGCTCTGAAATGATCGACTAATGAGCAGAGCCCTGTTAGCATTTTAGGGATTTGCCTACAAGCCAAAAAACTCAGTCAAATAACAACTTTCATATTTAGATAAAAGGAAGGCAGAGACTACCAAAGCTATTAGAATTCATCCCCAGCTGGTGGTGAGAGCAGGGGTCAGTGTGATGGGAAGGAACACGTCTCCCAGAACCATGAATGAAAAAATTCAGTAGTAATTTATACAATAGTAGTTTCAGACATTTCTGCCACATAGCAAAACATGTCACAGTTTGTGAAAGAATAACTTTCTTCATCTGTACGATTGTAAACACAGTGAGTGCTCGACATGCAGACATGTAGCTCCAAGCATGTGATTATATTATATAGATGGTCTGGGTAAAGTTCCACGCATAAAAGCTAACACTCTCTAATTCACTTTCCCTTTCCATACAACACACACACACAACCAGGTATTCCCCTACCCCCTGAGCTCCCTGTTATCTCAGTACCTCTGTGTATCTCTTTAATAGTGAGGAGAGAGGTTTCTAGGCTGAGAGCAGTGAATAACACTGTGTGAATAAATGTGTCTGCTTCTGTGGGGGAAAGGGCAGAGAGAAGCTAAAAGAGAGAAATAAAGGAAGGTCTGACACCCCCTGGAAATACTCTCCTGGTTAAAATTTTGTGCACATGGTGCTGGGATGTTCATGCAGACCAAAGCTAGTGTTGTGGAGCAGAGTCTTATTTATTCATATTTTACTGAATTGAAAAAAGGCAAATGTTTAAGTAGCACCAGGTTTTTTAAAAAGCTTATTGATTGACAAATCCTAAAGTATTTGATGAAATTTGAAGGTTAGTCTAGTGCAACTATCAGATCAAAACTTCCTTTCATTACAGAATCAATTTTTTGGGATTACCTTCCCTGGATGTGTCAAGACAAACCAACAATTAGGCTTTATTAAGCCCAAGAAGGATACAGTTGATGACACATACCATACAGATATGGGAAAGAGTTGCTGAATCTTGGTTAGGAAGAGTGGTGATGATCAGTCAGCCCCAGTATGGCTCCATGTTGAGAAATAGCTCATCAGAAGCAGCTTTAAGGGTGTTGATAGAAAACTGTGTCTTTTCCTTTTGAAATCATTTAACAAGCAATACTGGAGAAAGTCTTTTGTAAGGCCATCCTGATCTTTCAGGCCTGGGGTTTGTAAAGCACTCATTGAGTGTAAGACGAGGTGAAGCTGGGGTGAAATGCAGACACCCGTTCTTGTTAAAGGTGTCCTGCTAGTTTCAGGATTTTTTTACAACTAACATCATAAATAATTTTATTACTCTGATGTTTTAGACTTTCCACAACTAGACACAATCTGACCACAATCTTAACATGAAAGCTTTAAGTCTACCAATGACTTGAACATAACCTGGCAACCTCAGTGCTTCAGTGCTTCTTTCCGTCAACACACACACAGTGTGTAATCCATCAATACATTTCTCTCAGAAAGTTGATTTTGTTCATCTGTACGGAGCGTTTGGAGTGTGTCCCTGTCTCTTCTTCTTACTCAGAAAGTTTAACCACACTATCAAGTTTCCAACTGTCATGAAATCAGAGGACAAGCAGTGAGAAGAGAGCTGGATCTCAGAGAGCAGAGAAGGGACAAGATGTACAACAGAGGAACTGAGGGGCTGCACCAAGGCCCAGTAACAAAAAAGGAGATCATGATCTGCAAGTCCTGCATAACTACTGCAGATGACTCCAAGAATAAAAACACAAAACTGGAGCTGAACAGAATCGTTCCACTTTAAAGCAGATGGCCTTTTTGTTGTTACTGAAACCCAGAGTGGAGCGAGCAGAAATGAGGATTTTTTTTCTTTTTTTAACCATTAGCTTTCAGCTTTCTCTGAAGTCCACAGAACATCTATTTTCAATGCGATTACGTCTATGTCGCGTCTACTTCCTGTTACTGTGTTCTGAACGTAAAAACCATGAAGATTTCTCCTGGGTTTGTGTCATATGCTGCTGAGACTCCCTCCTGTCACTCAAACAGAGCTCAGTGTAGTTCCATCGCCACAAAATCCTGTGCTGTGACAGCTCAACAACAGCAGCAGTGCAGGGCGATGGACAGCTCTGTCTGCAGCCATTGCTGAATTGCACAGGTAGCCACCTTTGAATTTTTAACCGAGGCTTTCTCCCTGCCTCTGCTGCAGAAACAGCGATAAATGATTTCAACTTTAAGACCAATTAGTGGTTTTGCTCTTTTACTGTCAAGTCTTTTACCTCGCAGAAATTTATAATAGCACCTAATATGCTATGTGTGTGTGTGTGTGAGTGTGTGTGTGTGTTTAAAGTGAAGAAGAAAAAGAGAGAGAAGGGAAATTGGCTATGACATTAGTTGGCTGTTAATTAGACAATTACCCCAAATGGACACTGCAGGGGGAATCTGGCAGTGTTACTGAGAACTGTTATAGACACAGCTGCGTCTCAGTGGAACCATAAAAATTAAGGTTTTGACTTTGGGCTCAGCTATTGCATCATGGGAGGGGATAAAGTTGTAATCCTTGAGCTCCTGCTTTTCTTTTCTGGTGTGTGAGACATTCTTTGTTGTTGGGCTTATTCATCTCCTTTCTGTCCGTATGTCTTTATCCTTGTCAGTATAAACCTTGTGGAGTTAGTTTGTATAACCAAACTATAAGTTGTTAACTCTGCAATACCCAGTTTGGTCTGTGTGCAAGTCTGCTTATTCACAGGCATTTTTTCATAGTCACTGTATGTCTTAGTTTTATATGATGTGAATTCTTAGTTGCGGTTTTATCACTTGGTTAATAAGAATATATGGTGGTGTAAAAACGTGTATGTCACACTTAATTTTTCAGATCATCAAACAAGTTGAAATATTAGACAAAGACAAAGATAACACAAGTAAACACAAAATGCAGTTTCTACATGAAGGTGTTTATTATTCAGGTAAAACAATCCAAACCTACATGGTCCTGTGTGATAGAGTGATTGTGCCGCTTTGGCTGCAACTATGTTGCTGTTTGGAGCCAAAAGTAACAATATGTGATCAAAGGGTGAAGAGGTGACTTATCAGCTAATACTAGCTGTGTGTTACACCTGTGCAGTTGATGATTGCAGAGACACAGATGTACTTTATGGACAAAAGATTACAGTATTGTGCAAAAGGGAAAAAAGAGGTTTTACAATTGTAATGAGTTGAAAGTGAATATTTGTTATGACCAACTTTTCCCCCACACCGCCTGAACTATTCAATTATTATCAGGAATAATTTGAACTCCAAAACGTTCCTTTGGATGTTGGCTGCTCTTCTTTGGTTCTCTGTTAATACACTTCTTCGGTAAAGCTGAGCTTTGGGCTTAGGGGAGGCAGTCTGTAATTGATAGTGTTCCATAGTATGTTTTTGATATAGATGTGTTTTTTCTGCATTTGCAATGCGTATGATATTATTGTCATACATATTATTGGCCACAGGGAAGTCTTCCTACTTCTCTTCTTCTTTTACCAAGGAAATCAGACACGTACCATTGGGAACGTGTCTGATTGCAATCATCTCCATTGAGATGATTGCAATCAGACACGTTCCCAATGGTACTGCATAACAGAACAAAATCTTATGGCACTTTTCTGTATTTAGTCATATGTCTACATTCAGTTTAGAAAAGACCCCCAAGTCCAACACCTGACATGCAGCCCCAAACTATGAAAGAGCCTCTACTGTGCTTTACAGATGTCTCATAACACTTTGTGCTTGAATGATTCGTAAGTCAGTTTGAAGTGTCTGAATGAGCAAACAAAGATGCTTATAAAGAGCATCAGCTGATGTCCAAACAAAAACTGAAAATTCTGAAACCCTGGAGAACTATTGCTCAGGACTATTTTAAGACTTACAAGGAGGTCTGGTACTTGAGACTTTTGCACAGTAGTGTAAGTACACCTGTTGATATTTGAATTCAGGTTTTTCTGTCAAATCAAGCATGTAGCCATGCACTCTGCCTTTACAAACATGTGTGAAAGCATGGATCCCTCAGTTCCAGCATGATAGTGTTGGAACTCCAGAGTTTCAAACTTCCACTGACATTAACATCAAAAACAGTACAGTGGAGGCTTCATGCTGTGGGTTTCCATAATGTGTGGGTGGCCCATTACTTCTGTCCAGAGAGCATACTTTCTAGCTGTAGCTAACAGAATACTGCAATAGTAGAATTTCACTTAACAAAACTGAAGCACACACGTTTTGATGGTCTGCACCCCCAGAGGTCATAATAGTTAATTCTATTAAAAAGCCTCCAAAATCACAAACATTAGCAAAAGGTTCAGTTCAGTGAGTCAAACGACCGAATAACTAGAGAACCTCTTGTAATGACTTTAATTTGTCTTTGTTTTTACAGTCGTCCTGAATGCAGATTGGAGTTCACACTCCCCAGAGATGATTTGGTAACCTCAGAACTCTCATTTGTTTGCAGCATGATTTAAGTCCTCAGTCATTTTGTGAGAATCAAACTCTGATCCATGGTCTTTACTTTTTTTTCCCTCATAGATGTAATATTGGATCGATATCCAATGTTGTAGCAATAAAGAAATCACAAAGCCCAATATTCTTGTGTTCAGTTGGGTTCACTTGATCTGTTTACAGGAGAAAATTGGATTATTTAATATTTACATGAAATGATTTCCTGCAGTTATCTCCATATTCAGTTTGCTTGACTTGCTCTGAGATGTACAGATTTAAGTGTAAATGTATGTTTTTTGTCTGCTGGTTTATTTCAAATCAGCGAAAATATACTGGAGCAAAATCTGTCCTGGAGTGTTTTTGCTGCCTTGTTGGCATCGCCTGTTTGCATTAGAGTGGTGAGTCTACTTCACAAAGATCTGTAATTGAGTATTAATGATGTGGGCTAGTCCAAACTGTGCTATTATGTCCCAGCTCATGAAGCATAAATCTGTCAAGATGCTTTGTTTCTTCCAAGCTAGAGTGCCATTCCACCTACTCAAGTGGTTTTTATGTTGGTTATTATAACAGCTGGAGTGGAGAGAGGGGGAAATTAGCAGAGAAAAAAGCCACCACAGCAGGTCTTCATCCACATTCCAATCAGAAGAGGAGTCTTGAGAGCAGCGTGTGGGCATTAGCAGACTGAGCAACACAAACACCTAATGAAAAGCTAAACGTGGCTTACTCCTGAAAGTCAAAGTGATGGCTCTTTACAAGTTCTTCATTTCAAAGGGATCAACAGTTCCTCGATTGCATGCAGGGTTTTCTCTGAAGAGACTCCAGAGCTAAAGCGAGCTGCTGTCTCACGACTTTGCTTTAAAAACAACATCTGTTCATAAATATGACAATCCAAGTGTCTTTGACAAGAACCGAAGAATGCTAATTTTACAGTTAAAACTAAAAAAATCTTAATGGTCTGTTGATGTGGAAATATATTTTATTTCACTTAATGAAAAACAGTGAGGAAAACACTTTTACTGAATATGTGCTGGCAAAATAACTTGGTACTCAATTTCTGTCCACTAAAGCCTCATAAAATTTCACACTCGCTGGCTGTGCAATGTAAGAAATGAGAAATACGTTTAAAATAACCTGCTGACAGGTCGTTGTGTGTCTTGGCACGTGCACAGGAATCAGAGGGAATTGCTTAGACGTTCCTCATCATGAGAAACAGAAACCACAGACCAAGGTGCTCTGCTGATGTCATCATCCGCGATGCTAGCTGGATAACCACTGAACTAAAAATGGAACAAAAAAGTGTGGCATTAGATCAGTGGTAAAGATTCACCATGTTATTTAGTTTGTTATATTATATTATTATTAATTCAATGTGTCATTCTGTAGCTTTGTATCAGCAATGTTTTACTGAACAGTAACTGCAGTCACTTCAAATAACATCCACTTTAAAGTGAGTGACCTTGCTGCTGGTTTGTGACCTTGATGTCACTATAAATTTTGAGAAGATGCCAACTAAATGCATCTAATGTTTATTTTTATTATTATTATGGCATTTGTTGTCATCTTAGTCATCAGTGCTCAGCTACAGGGCCAACATCAGTTTATTTTGGTGGTTAAACCCACGAAGGTGCACTGGAGCTAATATTTAAACTATTATGAATAAAAAGCTGTTGCGGCTGTGGTGAAATGTTTTGTCACACGAGCTGTGACACGTTTCTGACAAAACCTAAGTGTATTTCAAGGCTACAGGAGCTACAGGGGATACAAGATCATTCCATGCTTTCAATTTAGATAATATAGCATATAAAGTAGTGATTTCTACAAACTCTGCCACACCTGTAGCCAAGGTTAGATCACTCAGGTCTGCTCCCACATGAACATGTTAGAGAAAGAGAAGCCTTGAAAAGCTAATTTTGTAGCTAGCTGAAATCTATTATTAAAAAAATGGAAATACAGAATCTTCACAGCTTTAGCTGTTATTGTATCTGTTTATGTAATTTCTGTAAAAAGATTCAAAAACGAATTTAGCTGCGGGAAAGGATGCAATCAAACCTCTAGTTTAGCAACGGCGGGACAATCTGGTGAGATCTCTTTTTATGTATATAACAATCCTCGGACACGCAGACAGAGATGTGCCATCTCCATTTCCATTGTCTCTGTAAAACTGCATCTTTGTACACTATAATCAGTTTTGTTAAAGTGCTATTGTTCCTGCCACATTCTAGCAGCAACTCTCGATCGGTAAATCTCACTAATGGAACTGCTGAAAATAAAATCTCCCCAGCTCAGATGATCAGAAGAGCAGGATAATAGATGGGTGTTGTTTGCAACACCAGGAAGATGTGGATGTATTGGTTAAGACACTGTTAGATAAAACACCTACAAATATCAGCAATTAAGGCTGTTTTAACTTTAGAATTTAAATAAATAAACCCAGTAACCTGGAATGTGATTTGTCAGCTGAAAGTATAAAAATTAATCTGCGAGTGTTTTTTTTTTTTTCTTTCGTCTTGTGACACACCTTAACCACTCACACCAAACTGAACCATTTGAAGCATTGTGAAGCTACAAAATGTCTTACAGTTGAAAACAAAGCCAGGAATAGGCACAATCGTCTGAAGAGAGCACAAATTATGGCCCTTGTGCCTGCAGTCATGAATCAATCTTGTGGCAACGGGGACGCAATGATCAAACCACCGAAACATTCTGTTGTTAGGTCCTCGCAGGCGAGCGGGCTCATCACCGAGAGATGAATCAATTACTCGTTTGTGCAAAGACAGGCTGACTCAGCTGCACATTGATTTCACACAGGTTGTCATCTTCCACCATTAGCCGCGTTATCTGTTGTGTTGCGCTGCAGTGATTCAGGCAAATAAACTCATATTTACTGCCCTGATATTCCACATACAGAGCAGAGATGAGGAAACATGCTCTGTGTCTATATGCTCCTCATTTGTGTATAAATGTATATGAATAACAAATATTAATTCATCTAATAAATATAAGACTTCACTGGTAAAATACACACTAAACATGCAAAGTTTAATGCAGAAGCTCAAAGAACTAAAGTGGAGGAAATAATTTGATCCCCATCTGAATTGCTAAGTTTGCTCACTTAAAAATAAATGAAGAGTCATTAATTTTTTATAATGGCTTAATTTTAATGTAGAGAAACAGAATATCAGCTAAAAACCCTGAAAAAAAAACCCCACACGATTTTGCACTTGCTAGAAAAACCTGTGTTGGGAATAAAGCAGTAAGATGTTTCTTGTAGTTGGTCTCCTGTTTGCACATCTCAGAGACTCTGGCACCCCTCTCTCTACCCTGTAGGTTTCATGGCTGCTGCTTGGCAAAGCTTCAGCTCCCTCCACAGTCGGAGGCACATGTTGGGTCATTATCATGCTCGAACATCCATCCGTGACACATCTCAGTTTGCTGTCTGAGGGGGTTCTTGTCCAGTATGTGGCCTCCTCAACAAGTGCCTTCTTCAACAGGGGGACCTTAGGTGTAGTCTGTTAAAGATTGTGTTCTTGGTGACTGAAGTCCCTCCAGACCAATAACAAGCTCCTGTGTAGAATTTTGGGCTGCTTTACGTCACGATCATCCCAACTCCATGAGGTAAGATCATCCTTGGATCTTCAGAGCATGATGATTGATGGTCACTTTGATTCATTTATTTCATTCCTGAAAAATCACACCAACAGTTTTCACCTTCTCACCAAACATCTTACTTGTTGTCCTGTAGATGATTCCAGCCTTGTGCCGATCTACCATCGTGTCCCTGACGTCCTTGGACAGCTCTGGTCTTGGTCTTGGTGGAGAGGTTGACATGGAGCAAACTGAATCTGTGGACGCATGTGCTTTATACACATAATGAACCATGATCAGGAGTATCTGTAATTAACTGAATAATGGGCTGATTGATTGTAATCTGTGTCCTACTTGGAAAAACTGGGTTGGTGGGTATAAAAAATCAATGTAATATGTTTTTTTATTTTCAGGATTGTTGGTTGATATTCTGTCTCTCTCCATTAAAATGAAGCCATGATAAATAATTAGGGAGTGTTCATTTCTTTTTAAGTTAGCAAATTTACAAATTTAGCCGGGGATTAAATAATTATTTGCTCTACTGATATACTTTCTGCTTATACACAATCATTCTGATACTGGACTGTGCCACCCTCATCATTCATTATAGTTCAGGGATATGGGAGGTTTGTTATGAACCTGTACCTGCATTTTTAATAGAGTGAGTCCCCCAGGGGTTCAATGTGCAGGGTTCACTCCTTTCCAAAGCTTTAATACTTCAATCAAGCCTTTTTCAGTTTCTCTTTATGTGTCTTATATATGTGTGCAAAGGAATGACGTTCATGATCTCGGTGCATGGGCTTCTCTGTGTGTGTGAGAGAGAGAGTTTGAGGGGAGGTATGGAGCAAATGTGTCTGTAATGAGGTGGGAAAATGTCTTTCAACATACTTCCCCCACCCTGAACTCGCATCTTGTTAAGTGACAAAGCTTTGAAGTCTTTTTAACCTAACGCAGCGAGGTCGAGATCGCGCTCAAGCATTATGGTACGTAAACATAAACATCCAGGCATGTAGCCTATATGATGCAAGATCAGGGATCAAAACATGACAAGAAGCAAGAACACAGGAAAACACAGTTTTGTCAATCATTTTGTCAGATAGGAGACGAAGGCTGTGCCACACAGGGAAATCAAAGAGTCACTGACAAGGAAGCGAAAAGGACAAGTTAGGCAAATGGTGAGGAAATGAAAATGAACAGAACTCTGAGGAAAGGAAACAAACATGTGCTTTACAAAGACTGTAGAAGAGCAGAAATACAAAGAGACTGGCAGCACACGCAGCTGCGCTTTCTGTTAAGTCTGTTCAGAGATTGAAAGTGACAAAAAGGAGGGTAGACAGCTCACAATCACTTATATTCAGAGATAAAATGTTATATTTACCTTAGATAGTTTGTCCACTAGGTAGTTAGGGTTAGTACCTAACTCTAATCCCTACTGCCTCACACCCTACAACAGCGGTCTCCAAACCCTGGCCCACGGACGAGTCCATGAGTCGTTTGGTACCGGGCCGCGAGAGTTGTGGCTCGGGTGTGAAATTTATGGTTTTCAGGGTTTTTATCGTTAACTCGATTGTAGTTGTGTGTCTTATTTTGAAAGAAATATTTACACGTTACCATAGTGACCAGAGAGCATTAAGGGGCAGAGAGGAGGATGTTACTCTCAATGTTGTTGGTGCATTTCAGGAGGACGCTGCTAATAAAGTTACACAATTACACTTACATAATACCACAGTTTGTGGGTTGTATCATTTTTATTTTGTTGTATTTATCCGCGACACCTTAACAGCCGGTCCGTGAAAATATTGTCGGACATTGAACCGTCTGTGGAGCAGAAAAGGTTGAGGACCGCTGGCCTACAAGAAAGATATCTTTAACGTGTCTTTTATGTAACAGTGTAACTGACTCACATATTATTTTGATGCAAGCAATAATTTTCAGTATCAGTGTGTTAATTCAAAGAGGTTACAGTACACTGTATGACTGTACTGACACATTTTCATTGCAAAATGCCAATAAAAAAAAAATTACATTTCAACATAAATAAATTTTTTTGAAAGTTCAAATGTCATTATCTTTTTTTTAATGGTCAAAATTTTTAGTTTCACTCGCTGGGCCCACGTCCTCATTTTAGGTTTGACAGCGTTTGAATAGGTAAAGGTGAAGGCTTGACATGAATTGAGCTGCGGTTTGGGGAAGGCCTCGAAGGGGACTGGTGACGGCTCCCTGGCAGATCCCCATGTACTAAATAGAAGTGAAGAAGTTGAAGAATGGAGAAGAAGGAGGGAGGGAGGAGCACGTAAACGAGAATGATCAGCTTGCAGAACCAGATGAACCTATATAGATGACAGCCGGAAGGAGCGTGTTTGGAGGCGTGGTCCTGCTCCTGAAATGCCGATACATAGCCTCCAACAAAACTGTTACTGGTTCAGCGTGTCATTCATTTCCAGAGGCAATAGTGCAACAACAAGCTGGTGTGTGCTGTTAACGACTGACCAAAGGACTGCTATGAGACACCCCGCACATGAAGACAAGTCTGGGAGTCCTGGGGAGCTTTGCGAGAACCATACATGATTTCTACAATGTAAAACAAATACAAATGCAAAAAACCAAAAAAAATTAACGTACTGTCTCATCACTTTGTAAGTACTCATTTTCCTAACAACAACAAAAACGGTCTTTAAACAAACTTCTATATTCTGACGTTGCTAATTTTGAGAATATGAGACGATGACTGATGATGAAGACAATGATAATTGGGCCGAATGATCCCATTCTTGTTCGGAGCCACAATCACATCTAACCACCAGTGCAGATGACTGACCTCCTAAAGAAAAGAGAAACAAGAACCATACGCAGATGTTATTATGTTCATATGCTCTCTAAAGGGATGGTGATGTCAGCTTGTATGTGTCCTTCTAACAGGAGAAGTTTGCTAATGCTGTCATCCCTTCTGACAGAAATGTGCACCTCTGTCATGTGCCATACTGGCTCAGATGGATGTGAAAGCAGGCAGAGTGGAAACATCTTTACTTGCATATCAGATTTTGATCACTGCTACTTCAATGTCATGAACATTTAATCTGACTGCAGCTAAATATAAACTAAACTAAGCTGATAAAAGCTTATTCATTTGTATTTGTTTGTTTTTATTTTTGAGCATTAGCTCAACAATCACAGAATGATGAAATCATTTGAAGAAAGGAGGCTGCAGGAAGAGTGCAAAATAAGTAACGAGTCCTCTCTGAATGGTATGATGAGTGTGTAATCACATGTTGTGCTCTCCACAGTCACAGATTACAACCCAGCTGAACACAAGTGGAACATTCAGTCATGTGTTAGAGAGCTCCTCCTGCACCATCATCAAAACTGTGAAGAGAGAGTGACAGACAAAGACTTACTGAAGAACTGTGGTAGACGAGCATGTTGATGTCAGTTTAGCTTTTAGTTTAGTTTTATGAGATGTACTTTTATATAATCACAAAAAACTAATATTGTGAACTGTAATATCAAATCGAAGAGTAGAACCTACTCGATCTAAGACTTCTAGACCAGAATATTAGTGATTTTATTCTGTGGCACATTGTTATGATTGATGAAGAAAGGCAGACTAATCTTTGTTCAGGCCCTCCTCTAATAGTCAGACATTACTGAACGGAGAGGTTAACCCCAATAAATCCATCGCAATTCAGACTGTAGACAGTATAAATGAAGAAAAGAGCGCTCGGAGAGCACAGCTGCCCCCGAAGGCCAAGGTTATAAGGTAACAACATGCTGACGTCAGTCTGTTCCTATCACAATATGATGTTTTCAGCTGGTTACGGCATCATTGTGATGCCGTAGGGCGCCGTACTGAAAAATGTAAAAGAGGCGTGCTGTGCAGCCGTCTCCATGATATTACTCAATGTGGCTTCTTGAATTTTTTAAGGTCAACTTTGACCAAACAATGGAGGTCAAATGCTTGATTGTCAAATTTGGTGTGACCTTGATCTTGACCTGAGTTTCACCAAAATCAAATTATTTCAAGTTGTTATTGATATTTAACATCACGCAAAATTTGAAAACTGAAACATGAAGATGAAGGTGAAGACACTCAGCTTGAGGTTTTATGGCTGATCAGCAGTGTTGGGTAAGTTACTTTAAAATAGTAACTTAGTTACATTACTAGTTACTTCTATCAAAAGTAACTCAGTTACTTCAAGTTACTCGTTACTTTCAAAGTAACTAGTTACTAGGGAAAGTAACTTTGCTTTTACTCAGAATTCTCTTGTTAATGTGTTGCTTCCATAACTTTGCCAGTCTTCTAGCTTGCTTACTTGCCACAAGTGCACTGTGCCACCTACCAATAGAAAGGAAAAGATAATGTGCATGTTTCCACGAGAGAAATCCCACGCCTCGACCGTCATTGACTGCTGCCATGATTCTAGCCTACGTCACAGCGTCATGTGCGCCTTTTACATCCAACACAAAAACTGCAGTCGTGATGCTTTGATTGTACTCAACTTACTGTACTGTAACTCGGAAATTCTACCTTCTGAATAGGAAGATGTAGGTAACACCAGACTGCAGATGAGCTGCATACAGGGCTGGACGGGGACAAAAAATCGGCCCGGGCATTTTGACTAGAGACTGGCCCACCATTATAGGAAAAATCATAAAGCCTTTGAATGAAAACAAACGCTGTTGTGACAGTGATGTTCCCTGTTTTGATGGTATATATGCATCAATCGTTTGTTGTAAGATTGAGATAATTGTTTTTTAAAAGCTAGACATTTTAAATGAGAATAAGAAAGAAAAGTATTTCTTTGTGCCCACCTCTCCCTGTTAATGCCCTACCTGGCCCCCCTGGCAAAACTTTGCTAGATCCGCACCTGCACAGTTACCAGCTGTCAACTACCTAAAAAGGATCCTGGGGTTATCTGTCTCTCAGAAACAGTTCATAACTTCCCTTCAACTCATTTATGTCACCTAAAAGGTAAACGTGTTTCTCCGTCACCTGTTCAGCTCTGATGATTCAGTAAGGACATCTCCTGGTTTCATCTTCATGTTTCCCTCTCACCAGATAACCAAACCGATATCATGACCAGCAGCTTTTTTGCAATTGTGGCTCCAACAAACATCAGCTGATACTAGAAATTAATATTAAATCAATTCTAACAACAGCTGATCAAGCTTAAAAGTGCTGCTGTTGTTTAGCGTGACATCGGCTGGTTTCCTTTTTCTGGCGCAAAGTGGGCGATAAACAAACAAGAGAGCCGATCAGCTGATCATTGATCAGTTTTCATGATTGAGGTAGAAACAGGAGAGGGAGGGGGGAGAATGAAAGAAGAAGAGGCAGCTGTGCAGCGTAAAGACAGAATAACTCCAGCTTTGTGCCTTTTTCATTGTAGCTGAATTACGGGACAAACTGTTCCTTTTCGCCTCAATAAGAAACGCGTAATATTTTCTCTGAATACCAGACGGGACGGTTGGCAACAAACAAAATAAAGTTCAACATCATTAACTTCATAGCACCCACCCAGCTGTATAGAAACTCCGTCATGCTAGCTAGTACGCAGTATGGAAAAAGTCAGAATAACGAAAATAAACTGCACCTAAACTTGGTTTATATCTGACTCAGATAGCCTGCAGGTCACAACTTCTTACCTGAAGTTCAGTTCACACTTGGACTGGCGGCCGCCTCGGGTCTCTTTTCCTTCTGCATCCCCTTTCCCTCATCCACCTGCTGGCCTCCACCACTTGCCAATGTTACAGAATCTGTGGTGGAAGCTCCGCCACCACACGAAGTAACGAGTAACGACCTTATCTAAATCCCAGTAACGACTAACGCGTTCCTGATTTTGGCATAATAACTAGTTACCGTGCTCGTTACCACAATAATAACGTAGTTACTGTAACGCGTTACTTAATAACGCGTTAGTCCCAACACTGCTGATCAGTGATCTTAGCAGCGAATGTGCCGTGGCGTAATTTAAATAAAAAATCATCATATTTAAAAAAAAAGTTTCATTCTTTCAGAAGTATTTTTTAAGTCCCCCTGAAGCTTTGCAAGTTTGTCCATTTCAAACAGCCTTTCTTTAAGTCAAAATAGCATATAAATAATTGACTCATTTCATACATTTCATACATATGCAGCACTGCTGCCATGTCTCAAGTCTGCTGCTTTGATGTTCATTAGCCTGTCTCATTAGCACACTTCAGTCAAATGAGGGTAAAACATTTTCCTCATCATCGGTGCTGAAACACGATCACACACAGGAACATACACCAGTGAACACACTCTAAGCTTCTGCCTCACTCTTTGTCCCGGCCTAATTTAACCTACATAGATCAGTCATTCATCAGCATAAGCGCATTGTAAAGGAGGATCAAGGGGGCCATAAATATTTAACCCTCCATTAAACCGACCATGTTTCACTGCACAGTGTCCACACACACTCTCCCCGCCCCTGACACGCTGACCCCTCCTCTCCTCAGCAGATGTGGTGAGCAAGCAACAATTTGTTGTTATTGTTGTTTTCAGGTTGATGAAGAGTCAGTGGGGACGCAGGGGCAGCGGAGGGTGAGGGGCGCCTTTAATTTCACCCCTCTGCTCATCTCAGGTGCCAGGGGTGCAGCAGGGGCTTAATTAGAATGCGTTTTAAATATTGATGGGGCCGGATGTCCCTACAGTAAGGCGGGCGCATGAGAAACCAGAGCACAGCAGATGAAACTCAATGAGAGCAAACACGAACTCTGACAGCTCAGAACTGCCCGGCTTATTCATTAATTAAAAGAAGAAGGATGGCTGAAAAGAAATGAATGAGGGGAATTGGAGTGTTGTATAGATGAACTGATTTATGTGTTGTTCAGACAAACTGTGGCAAACAGGAATATCTCCTGAACATTACGCAGGCCAAAACAAACCAAACCGGAAATAAGTTACACACAACAATGGACGATTGCAGCATTAACCGAGCGGTAAGGCAGGGTTACCATAACTGATTTAAAAAGCAATCAGTCATTATTTTATCCTCAAGCTTTAACTGCTGGAAGGAAAACAAAGATGTCCCATCTAGCTCAAATTTGTGCAGATTATAAATCTTGTTTCATGAAACACAGAAAAAAAATAGTTGTTAGCAAGCTTTGGTCTTTGTTGGTGTAGCAATGACATCACAGTTGTAATCTCCATCACTCGTCAGCTTCACGTTGTATATCTCCACCCAGAAAAGAGTCCAATAAAGAAGTTACTGAGGATTTTGACTGATAGTGCTTTTTTTATACATATATGTTCTATTGTGATTGAGATTATTAGGTGTTTAATCGATCTTTTATGATAAAACTGTTGTAGTGAAATTCCCACACAGCCCTAAAATACAGTACTGTGCAAAAGTCTTGAGTCAACTCTTATTACTTTGTAGTTTCAATGCCGTTGACTGACGTTTTTTGTTTGCCAGGATTTAGTTGAGGAGTTGCTTTCTTTTGAAGTCATTTAACACTGAACTGTGAATCATTCAAAGATGAAAAAAGGGCTCAACCAGACGACTGAAGGAATTAATGTTGAATTGAAGAACTTGGTTACTAGCAGCCTGTTCCAAAAATGCATGGTCATTTCCCACTTTTAGCTGAATCTGTGTATAAATAGATTTTATAGTATTAAAAAGTAAAAAGTGACTGAACAAAATACCTATAGCAGACAAACTGTATCTAAAAGTTATCTACTTAAAGCACAAGAAAAAAATTGACATACCAAGTAATAACTTTTGTTATAATTGTACAAAGTATTTTGTGGTATTGTTTCCATTTTCGTGTGCACATTTCAATAAATCACTGCAGCTTTTTCACATTTTCCTTGCAAAATGTAAAGTAATGAAGAATGGCTCAAAGTATAGGACACGTTTCCAGTGAACACTTTGGCCAATGTCATCCGTGAGAAGCTTTCACAGGAAGCAAAAGTCGAGCTGTGGGAGAATTTGAAGACTTCCAGACTCTTCGCTGTCATAACTGTTGTAGAAATAAAGCTTTGCTCTGTAAGCTAGGCCAGGTTCAGACGGAGAGAATGAGGTTAAGAAAAGGGGGGAAAGCAAATCCAGCACACAGGCCTATAAACTGGCAGCAAGATTGTTACTGGCATAAAAATAATAGCACACAAGAATAAACCTGAATTGCACGATGCAGATGAACTAGTTAATTGTTAGATTTTTTTTTATGTATAGTGAATGTGAGGCAGCGACTGTGAGCATGAGCACAATCAAAGTTTGGAACACAAGCAAGTTAGAGGAGAAGCGAGGACAGAGAGAAAACAGAAGCCAGTGGAAGAGGACAAAAATGGTTTTGACAAGTGACTGGAAGAAAGAGCAGAGAGGAGGGGGAATAAAAGTAAGGACAGTTAAACGAAGAGAGGATAAAAATCTAACAGACTGGGAATACGCAGTGAAGGCCAGAGGAAACAAGTGCCAGTTCTGTTTTATATTGTTTTATGTGCGAATAGAAAAGAATAGTCGAGTTTCTAAAACAGTGTTGTGACATATTTATGTGTCTGCCCAAACTGGAAATTCTCCATTTGCCTCATGCAAGGTCAGCCAGGTTGCAGCACTGCTGGAGCAGCCTGAAGCTGAAGCGAGAGCTCGCACTGAAGTTCGACTTCTGTCATCTTCAGTTGTCACCTCGTCAGTCAGATCTACACTGGAGTTCATAAGAACTAGCACAAAGCTGCCTGTGACATTGGAAAAGGTGAAGACGAAGATTTAATGATTCCAACAGGGAAATCAAGATCAAAAACTCCCAACACATCAAAGGCTAAAGATATAGATAAAGGGGAAATAAATAAAAACGAGCTAAGAAAATGAGGTTTGCCAGACAAACTGAAAGCAAGCAAAGAAAATGAGGACAAATGTGCTGTTGCGATCAGATGTAGTAAGTAATAAGAGTCTTTGGAAAGTAAAAGTATACCATCAACACATATGTAGGACTGCTTTCTTCCATCTGTATAACATCTCTAAAAGAAACATCCTGTGATGAAGGTGATGCTGAAAGATGAGCTCATGCATTCATTACTTCTACCCTGAAGTATTTTAATTCATTATTATTGGGCTGTCCCAAAAAGTCCCTAAAACAGTCTAAGCTTGTTTGACTTTTCTTTCTTGAACACATTTCACCTCTGATCCAAGAAGCTTCTTCAGTTCTAGGGTCAACTGGTGGAGAGTCCCAGATTTAAGCTCTATGGGAGTGTCCCCCCAAGAGGGTCATGGACCCCCGTGATCCTCTACCTAATCACACGAGCCAAGGTATGAAAACAGGTGTGGGTCTGTTATGCTCCGGTCCAGGGGTACAGGAACACAACATAAGGGTTAAAAAGGAAGTGACCGCGCCCTGGTCTCCAAAACAATACCCAGGTTTTATTGTCCAAACTGAAAGCTCATTCAAAAAGGGAGGTGCTGTCTCAGGTGAAACAAAAGCCAAACAAACGACAGGTGCTATCCCGAACTCCCTAACTGAATAAACAGGAGAAAACAGTGCAAAAAATAATAAGGCGGTTCACCCCTTCAGCTCCAGCACCTGTTTACACGTGATCCGTAATCTGTTTACAAAGCTCGATAATCCTCAGGAAAGCACAAAAGTCACAGAGGGGTTTGGAGGCCAAGGTCGGGTCTGCTGCTGCTGTCAGTTGCTGCTCCGGGACAACTGCTGGAGAGGGTTTTTAAAACAGCCACATGATCAGGGAGCTAATCAGGAAGAACCTGCAGAGACTCTTAAAGACACAGACAGAACAAAAAAAACAGCCCCAGTATTCAGATTGTAACAATCAGCCAAGGTTTCGGGTGAGCTCATTGTGAAACCTACCCCTCCCTATCATGTGATTTCCAGAGGTCAGATGGCCCAGGATGTGAGTGGGCGTTAAGGCGTCTGGGAAGAATCTCTTAGACTACGATGACCTGGATGACTGAGAACCTTCACAGACATGAAGTCATTTCACTTTTCATCCAATGGGCTTCTTCAGTTCTAAAACCAAATGGTGGAGAGTTGAGTTGTGGGTGGCTGACAGTTGGTGTCATAAGCCTCTGTTCAAAGATGATGGCCTCTTTTATTCCTCTTTCAAGTCTTCCTGCTAAAGTTGAGTTTTTCCTTCCCACTGTTGCCAAGTGCTTGCTCATGGTGACAGTGTGTCATCTGCAGGGTGTTTACCTTACAATACGAGCACCTGCGGAGCCCGTGGGTGTGATTTGGCGCTATATAACCTTCTTATTCTGTGTTCTAAAAATGCAGGGCCCTTCTTCAGAATCACAGGAGGAGGCAGACGGGATCTAATCCACTCTTGAGTTTAGGTGCAGGGAGGAGAATGTCAAAGGTTTCTCTAAAGCTAATCACTAAATTTGTTTGTACCTCAAGCAAGCACCGAAACTTTTCTTTCAGTGCTGTTGAAACTTTATGGAGATGTGATAGAGCATCATTTGCATATAAAGGATTGGAAGCAGGCCTGGGTTATTTTCACAGCCGCTGGTAGAATAGTTTCAAGTCAGCTAATCAGTTGTCAAATCATTTTAATGTGGAGATGTATGATGCAAACTTGATGAGATCAGGTTTCCTGAATGCAGCAGACTCAGATATAAGCTGTAGAATCATTCATGGTGGTTTACTGTGTACCAGCAAGAACCTCACATACACATCGGCTGCATTATTACAGGAATTTGAGGCAGATAAATACTCTCTCCATCCCTTCATTCACATAAGGTGCGGTCTATCTGTTTTTGCTTACAGCTCAGCTGTCTGGCCTTCATTTGATTTCAGACACAAGTAAACACAAATGCAGAAGAAAGACTCTGAGGCCACTGAGTTAGACTCCAGACACTGAGGCCAGAGTCCTTAGGCATGACCCTTTGGGACATTACTAGCAAATAGAAGAAACTTTATCTAAAAATGTCTGTCACAGAGGGAGGCAAGTTTAGAAGACAGATGAGAGTCAAACAGAGCAGGGAAGCGGGAATTTTCATACAAAGTCAAATTAGATTTCAAAAATAAACTCAATAATCATTGCCAAAGTGTGAAATATTAATATCTGCCATCTGATGACTCTGATGCTGCACCAGGAACAGTTCTAGCTTCCGTTTTCAAATCTTCTGTAAAAGGAAAACAGTACTTACAGAGGACTTTACAAATTTAAGCAATTACTTCATATGTATTGTCCCAAAAAAGCAATCTCCTTCAAAAGGAGACAAGACAAACCCAAGGAACAAAAGAGGAGAAAAAACCCACCAGGAGGACACAGAGGAGAGAGAAAATCAAAGGCAGGAGAAGCACACACTGATAATATGAAATGTTGACAGAAAGACGGTGCAGATTAGTCCATGATGGGGAAATTAAACATTAAGGTAGAGAGGAAACAGAGGATAAGATGCAAGAGGGAGAGAGAGGAGGTAACTTTGAAAGGAGGGCAAAGAAAAGACAGAAGACTTTAAAGGTGAAGGCTGCGGCCTCGACTAATCGTCCATACGGCTCGGTGGCAGCAGCGCTGCAGGGAGCCGCCAAGTGTGTGCGTGCGAGGAAGCAAGATGAATATGCATGTTTTCTGTCAAACGTCAGGCTGCCAGCAGGTCGCCGACTTAGCCCATTATAGCCGGGGAGGACAGCTAACATGGACCATGCACACCTGCAAAGCAGAGCATGGACGCAAGTGCACCGTTACATGCACTGCATGTACATTCAAAGAAGAGGGATAAAAAGTTTGCACACACACGGTTCATCACCCTTTCTTTCTTTCTTTCTTTCTTTCTTTCTTTCTTCATTCATCTATAAAAACCCAACCGCCTTCATTTACTCGCCCCTCATTTTATTTGCACGGTTGCTGTGAATGCTTTTGCTCTCTCAGACATACACTCATCGGCATTAATGCGTTACAGTCGCAGTTTGATTATTAACACGGAGAAACGACCACACTATGATGCTTCATGCACAGCTGTATTAACAGGGACCTACACTGTACTGCAGAAGGTATTTGCACATCTGCCTTCACACACATACCAATGATAAGTGGATGCTTGTATTAAACACTGTATTAAAGCCAAAAAAAAGTTCAATTTAAGAGTTTACTTTTTTAATGAGTTTAATGTTTAATGATATACTTTTATGCTCATCTGTGAGCATAATGTAATTATGTTATTTCATTACATGTACATTTCCAATTTAATGTGGTTACATACTGCACATACAATGTAAAAAGTTAAAGTTAATGAAATCTGGACAAAATAAATTGAAAATGTAATGAAATTTGAAGAAGTAAATAAAAGCATCATTTTTGAGTCAAAGTGGCTAAAAGAGAGCTTATCATAGATAAAGGATTAGTACAAAACAAATATTTCTGAATGGTGAATAAGGCCAAAAATACTCTGGGAGAAATCAAAAGATGGACTGATGATGTATTCCTTTGGAAAAATTCTTGAAGATTTTCAACCATTGTTCTCCGCATTCTCAGATGATTTGTCTTCAAAGTTTGTGCAAACAAGAAACTAAACTGTGTCTTAGCCTTGACAAAGAGAAAAGCAAAGTAAGTAAAGTAATGCTTTACTGAGGATACATAAAATCTGCTGAACTTGACACTTCTTTCAAAGTTTTTTGAGAGGCCAGTCTGGCTTTTATTCATCAGTCTTTGGTTTATCTGTCACATTTAGAATGAAGGTAAATGAAACACTCGAATGTTTTAAGTTTTTTCATAAATAAATGGCCTCCAAATCTGAGGTCATGGTCCTCAGCCAGAAAAGGGTGGAGTGCCCACTGCGGGTCAGAGATGAGTTCCTGCCCGAAGTGGAGGAGTTCAAGTATCTCGGGGTCTTGTTCGCGAGTGATGGGAGAAGGGAGCCGGAGATCGACAGACAGATTGGCACCGGTCCGTCGTGGTGAAGAGGGAGCTGAGTGTACAAGCGAAGCTCTCAATTTACTGGTCGATCTACGTCCCTACCCTCACCTATGGCCACGAGCTGTGGGACCGAAAGAACGAGATCACAAATACAAGCGGTGGAATACAAGCTTTCTCCAAAGGGTGGCTGACCTCTCCCTTAGAGATAGGGTGAGAAGTTCAGCCATGAGGGGCTCAGAGTAGAGCCGCTGCCCGGATAAGAGGAAGAAAATGGACGGATGGATAAATAAATGTAAAAAAAAAAATGTAGTTTACATTTCTAAGTCTTACTGAAATTACAAGATAAGCTTTATTATTCCCACACTTGGGAAATTTGCTTTGTTACAGCAGAAAGTGGACAGTGCAAAGTTACATAGCAAAAATTAGAGAACACTGGAATACAATAAGAATAAGGTTCTGTACACAACTGTACAGAATAGAATATAATAAAATATATACAATAGGATAAAAATAGAATACAAATGCTGTATACAATGGAGTAAAAATACAGCTTTGTCAGAAAAAGAGTATTGCACTTAGTCTTATTGCACATGTGTGGGTTTGTGTGTTTAATGAGTTGAAGTCTTTGTTGTGGAGTCATAACAATAACTGATGTAATGATTCATTTTTTGTGTTCAGTTCTCTCCAAATTCAGCTGGCTCTCACAATGAGCTCGTAAGGACTGTTATCATCATAAACCTAAACATGGTGCAAATGTGACTGTGGAAAGAAGGGGTGGCAGACATGTTCTTTCACACACGCACCACAGACCAACAAAACAAATACAATGTAATTGTCATTTAGGTTAAATTAGCAAAACAGTATTTCTAACATAGTGCTAATGCCAGCTGTTTTGTCCCACGGCAGGATAAAAGTGGAAAAACTTCTCAGTAACCACAATAATCCCCAATATAACTTGTTGATGTCACAGTGTGCCGAGGAAGACTGCGTGGAGGTGTGAGGAGTGGACCCAGGTGCAGACACTCTAAAACTCAAACTTAACTGATGATGAGCCGTTTGTTAAGGCAGACAGAACAGTACAAAATAAAAGGGTGAAAACAATGCAAACTATGCAATAACCTAAACTGGGTAAATGAGAAAGGAAACATGAACTATGAAAAACCCTGGCAAACAGAAAAACAAACAAACTCTAAACATGGCAATGATGATGAGCATATATGAAAACCTGAATGCAGGTCATGACATGGGAACAACACAGACAATCCGACAAAGACCGAATGAGAACGCACTGACTAAATACACACAGGAGGCTAATGAGAGAAGTGGGAACACATGGGGAACAGCTGACACATGAACATAACGACGTCACAGTGGAAAAGTAAAACTAAACATGATGAACACAGGAACACAAGACCTCTTCAAAATAAAACAGGAAACATAAGACACAGACATGACAACCTGAACTTGACAACGTAAGACAGACATGAAACACATGAAGGGCAAGGGAGACTTAACAGGGGTGGAAGACACAAGGGGAATCTAATAACAAAGAACTATAACAACCTAGTCATGATAAAAAATGAACTTAGAAAACCTAAAGGGCTTAAACATAAACCATAAACATGAACTAAAACTCAAAAGACCCAGGATCGTGACAGTTGAATCCTCCAATATCAGCTGCTGGGACAACATTATTATTTTTTAGAGCATTTGTGACCAAATGTGTGTTCTTCAGTAGCTGTCATCAATAATTATTCCAGTTTTTGTGAACATCACACTTTCACTTGTATGTGTCCATATTGAAAAGAAAGAGGAAAAAAAGTGATAGAAAAAAGTGCTTAGAATAAAACACTGTATGTAACGCAGCTTGTAACATAAAAGAGCTTTGATACTAATGAGAAGAATAAGAATATTAATAAATACCATTTCATTTTGTATTTTGAAATTGAAAGGAATCACCCAGACCCCAGAGGTTCTTAGGGACCAGAGGTCTTATGTCAGTTTCAGTTCTTTAAGTCCCAGAAAACAAAGTAATCGTGTATCCAGTTTTGCTACAAATTGTCTTCTCTAGTGATATAAATTAGTAATGGAACAATTACATTTAAAACAGAGTTTAAAATATTGACCAAAATAATTATATTTTTGGCCTGAATGGGTCCTAGGAGAGCATTTTCTAACAGATTGATTTACCACCTAGCGAGGCCCTAGAGAGGGTATGTGCAGTGCAGCACTGGTTTGTAAGCTGCCCAGCCTGGAAGAGCTGTAAACCCAGCAGTGCCTTGGAGTGCACATGAGAGTCAAAAGGGACCAAACAGATCCACAACAGTCTGTTCTCCTGGTTGCCCTCAGAAATTATGCAACAGATGGTGGAGACTATCTACCGGCAACGAGTCTATTCAGCAAAGAACACACATGCTATATATATTAAATTATATAACCTGCTTTATTTTTGATTTGTCTCACTGCTATTCCACTTCACTGTGCCTATAATTACCTTACGTCCAGCAATTCTGTGGCCATAGTGAATGTGAACATGTTGAAAAAGGGACCCCTTATGCATTGTACCCATATAGTGTAACTGGACATGTGTAACATGTATTTTATATATATATTTATATATCATGTATTATTATGTATTATCTTTGTCCTTTACGAGTATTTAGAGTGTTCATCAGTGTCAATAGTGCATCATTTCCTTATGGATTATCAAAGTATTCTGATTTGTTTCTTTTCACTTTCACTCAGTTTTTTTCATCTGTGCAGGTGACCTTGTGGGCAGATGTACCTGGTCTGGGGCCCTCTGCACCTGTTAGGTATCTCCTCAGCATCAGAGGCATTTAGTGTTTGGAAAGACTGCAGATCTGTCAGAAGTTACACCTCCCATGTTGATTATTGGGCTCCTCGTGTTAACAGTACCACTCTTAGCTCACATAGTGATCCTAATTTCGGACTTATCTGCATTCCCAAAGAGCTCTGCTCAATCCTCCAGCCACACTTATGTGACTGCCCACTCTTCACCAACGCTTGCCTCGTTGGATACATGTTGTCCTGCAACCACCTCCAGAAATCATGTGTAAGTACGGCTTTTCCATTTCTTCACTCAAAGTAGAGGAAACATCAGAGATCGCAATGGCCAGGAATAACTCCCACGTTCCTTTTCTGCAGGATTTCCACTTGTGTACTCATAACCAGTTCCCTCTTCCAAGCCAGCCTCCAGAACACTTCAGTACCTTTTTTAATAAACTGCCATCTGTGGGTTGAGTCTGAGAAATCTGGAGTTTGGCCATCTGGTTTGTTTTGTCATGAGGGGTTGGACTCAAGCAACAGACTCAGCACACAGACAAAGTGCTGCTATTCAGACTATAGATGCAAACTGCCTAAAGTCACCGGTTCTGGAAAAACAATTGCACCTCTGATCCAACCTCCAGATAGCTCCCCACTCATTGTTTTTAATCTGCAGCAAGAGGCTGCAGAGGTAGGTTGCGGTCACAAGGCTTTGAAAGATACCTTCAATCATGCTTTGAGTGACCACTTAAAGGATGAATTAGAGTCACTAAATATTTTGGCTCTCGGCTCTGTGATAGATAGATACCTCAGAGAGAGCACTCCGAAAAATGAATGCAAGACCCAGCCAGCCTCAGTTTGTAGAGAACATCGCTCCACCAATAGAAGGCAATGTGGAGCATCCTTGCCTTCTATTGGTGGAGCCAATTCAACTGCGTACATGGAAATTTAAATTTTTCAGGTTTACGTACACCCATCATTAGTTACCCATGGCTGCAAATACATAACCCACATTTCTGTGAAGGTTCTCAGTCATCCAGGTCATCGTAGTCTAAGGAGCTTAGGAAGAAAAGTGTCTGGACTTCTTTAAGTTGTTTGAAGACATTTCACCTCTCATCCCAGAAGCTTCTTCATTTCTAGGGTCAAAAGGTGGACAGTCCCAGATTTAAGCCCTGTGGGAGTGTCCCCCCAAGAGGGACAATGGACCCCCTAATGATCCTCTACCTAATCCTCTACCATGGGACAAAAGAAGACATAACCGACATATTAACTAGCAAGAAAAAAGGACTGTGAGTTGGATTCATTCTCATTTTCTACAATCTGCTATTCCCCTATCCCATCCTTCTCCAGAAGGTACTAATGCACCGCCACCAGACCAAAGAAGAATACCATGACTTGGCTCCTGTCTTCAGTAAAAAAGACGTATCTGCCTCCTAGCAGGCCCTAGGACTGTGTGACTGATCTCCCGCCTCTACACCCTACATGTGGCAGCACAACTTGTCTCAACCACAACAAAAATCTGTGGAGAAATAGATCTGAGTCCTTGGCTGTTGGAATCAGTCATCTATCCAAGGTTTTTGTTTTGTGTTTTAGAGAAAGGAAAGATCAAACTCTTAGACTATGTATAGAGGATTAAGCCAGATAACTATCAAAAACAAGTATCCATTCCCTCTAATCTTCTCAGCTTTTGAGCCTCTGCACTGCCCTTCCTATTTTACACTTGAGAAATGCATACCACCTTGGTCGCATTAAGGAGGGCGATTGTGGCTCAAGAGTTGGGACTTTGCCTTTTAATCGGAAGGTTGCTGGTTTGAGCCCCAGCTCCGACAGTCTCGGTCGCGGTGTCCTTGGGCAAGACACTTCATCCGTTGCCTACTGGTGATAGTCAGAGGGCCCGGTGGCGCCAGTGTCCGGCAGCCTTGCCTCTGTCAGTGCGCCCCAGGGCAGCTGTGGCTACAATGTAGCTGCCATCACCAATGGGTGGATGGCTGGATATGTAAAGCGCTTTGGGGTCATTAGGGACTAGTAAAGCGCTATATAAATACAGGCCATTTACTAAAAGACCTTTTGAACATATTTGTATATTTAGATGACATTCCTGGCTTTTCTAATAACTTTAAGCAGCAGAAGGAGCAAGAGAGGAAGTTTTTGCAAAGACTATTGGAAAATGAAAACAAAAAGTCATCTTCATTACTCTCCTCATGAATCACTTGGGAGCTAGAGGCCCCATTAGACTGGCTCAGAAGACCAAGCTAAACCCAGGTTCAGGCCTCCCAACTGTCATTTTGTGGCTGCTTTATTTGCTCACAGGTCTTGCACATCCCCAGGTTTGCCTGCCACCCTCATCCTACTTTTGAAAGATGTTTTCTGTTAGACTACTAGAAAAAGATACGCGTGAATATATTCCTGCATGCACATGCTGTGCCAGAACAAAGGCCACTTTCCACTCCTAGATGTCCCTGGTCACATATTCCTTTAGATTTGTCTCGGGACTGCCTCCATCACAAGGATACAGCATCATAATAACCATATAAGACATATTTTCTAAAGCAGTGGGCCCACAGTACGTTAATCCTCTGCCTTTGAAGCCTTTGGTTCAGTGAACCTTCAGTTTAGCACAATTTGTGTTGTTGCAGATGCCTCTGGAGACAAATACAAGCTGTGCTACTTCAGACTGCTGACCAAGATTGGAGCATGATCCTGGTGGTGCACAACAGTCCTGGTCAGACGTTTTGAGTTTCTTTTAAAGATGTGCCTTTCAAATAATCAAGACTCACTTTTTTGGAAATGTATTTTAAAGTGGGACAATCTGCTGTCCATGTCAAGCTCCATTCTTCCACGAAGATTCATCCCACTTTTCATTTTCTTAGTTAAAACATCTCTCTTCTGTCCAGTCACCTGGATGTTTGATGGGGAACCTGTTTACTGATGCTAGATGCTTAACAGTGGGGCAGGAGCCACCAGATTCACCTGGTGGACAGGCATTTAGAGTCATCTCTCGTGTGATACAAAGAACATTTATTGCAGGTCATGTTTGTCTGAATCCTTATATAATCTCTGGCATGGTCACATTACCTTGGGGTCTTTTATACGTGTCTGACAATGAGTAGAAAAATTGAACATCATATTAAAAACACCTGCTGATAAAACCTTCCTGTCAGGTCTAGTCAGATCCTGATGGCTTACTGTCTATTTTACTTCCTCATTGATTGTCACGGTATTTCTTGACTTATGTGATGGAAATGAACGTGCTACCATTAATTCAAATCAGTAGGCCAAGTAAAATAGTTTCAAATGAAATAAAAAAACATCCAGGAATGGCTGTGATGTATATATATATATATATATATATATATATATATATGTATACATATATATATTAGGGATGCACCGATACCACTTTTTTGGAAACGAGTACGAGTACGAGTACTTGCATTTCAGTACTCGCCGATACCGATACCGAGTACTTAATAAAAACATGATTTAAATTTACAGGTAACAGCTTTAGTCCTATAATTTAACAAAAAAAACAACAACAAGGGACTAGTTTGGAATTAAGAACATTTATTTAAAATGAAAAGCATATTGTATGCAACATATTACAGAATAAATAATTATGAAAAACAAAATTTAATTTTAAATTTGTTCGTCTTTTTCTCTGTTTAGAAGTCTCACTAGCACAGTCACAGCTGGGATGACATCAGAGGCTAGTGCGTCGTAGCTGCTCACTTTTTTAGTTAGTTCCTCAAAGGGGGCAAGGATGGCAACAGTCGTCTCCATAAGAGCCCATTGGTGAGCGGTGAGATAGTCAGGGAGTTCGGACACATACACGCCCAGCACTCGCTTTTGCTCAATGAGGGACTGGAGCATGTAATACGTGCTGTTCCAGCGCGTCTGTACGTCCTGCTGCAGTCTCTTTATTGGCTGGTTGAGCTGTCCCTGAATGTCCTCGAGGCGGGAGTAGGCTAAGGCGGAATGTTTAAAATGCCCAACTATTTTCCGTCCCACTGCTATAGCATCAGCTATGCTCCTCTGTGCTAATAAGCATGGGTAAATAAGCGTGGGTAAACTCTTTGTACTCGTTGTCGTGTTGGGATTTTGGTGCTTGATTAAATTACTTGTGTTAAATGCGCTACCTTTTGAGCCTCCTCTGGACAATTTCGCTGAGCACAATTTGCAGTCTGCCTTTGTTTTCGCGTCTTCGTTCATTTTGAAATAGTTCCACACGGCTGACTTGTCTCGCCTGCACTTCTCTCAGCTCTGAGCTGCAGCCGGGGCCTGGGGGCGGGCACTCGGGGCCTGGAGGCGGGCACTCGGGGCCTGGGGGCGGGCACTCGGTGCCTGTGATTAACCCCTTACAAGCCGCTCAAACATAGACAGGTTTCAGACCGTGGTGTCGGTCCCCGGTATCGGGGGACTTTTAACAAGTACGAGTACTTTAGAAAATGTGGTATCGAGGCCGATACCCGATACCAGTATCGGTATCGGTGCATCCCTAATATATATATATATATATGAGATATATATAGGAGTCAGGACGCCAGGTCAGGGGGGAGATATCCTCACCCCCACCCGAGATTGGGTACATAGCCCCAAGTGTGACAGGAGAAGGATCGTTGAGTGCGAGAGGAACTGACCTGAAATATAGGATCATGGCCAAGCTTGAAACCTGGATCCCCCGAAGCTGGTTACCAAGATTACGTGAAGTACCCTCAGAAGGTCTGGAGAGGATGTTAATGCAGCACTACGGACAATACCTACAACCACGATTACCGACACTAACAAGCTGAACTACAATACGGCAGCAGTGATCAGTGAGATGCTTGGCTACAAGTTGAACAGCCACAAGGGGCACTACCCTCCATGGAGAAGGAGGCTAGAGGGCAAGATCAAAGTAGCACGGAGGGAGGTTAGCCAACTAACCTAGTTGCAGAAAGGTGCGACAAAGAAAGTGCATAAGAAATACAGCAAGCTGTCCATACCTGAGGTCTTGGAAACTGCCAAGCAAAGACTCACAGCCTTGGCCAGCCGCTTGAGGAGGTACACCAGAGAGATAGAAGGCAGGAGAATAAACCAGCTGTTCTCCACAGAACCAGCAAAGGTGTACTTTCAGTGGCAAGGGAACAATAATAAGAGAACAGCACCACCAAGGCTGGAGACGGAGCAATACTGGAAGAGCATATGGGAGAAGGACGCAACCCATAACGGCAATGCTCAGTGGCTAGTGGATCTGAGGGCAGACCATAGCGACCTCCCTGAACAGGGTCCAGTAACCATCACAGTGGCAGATATCCAAGAAAGGGTCTCCAGTATGAAGAGTTGGACAGCACCAGGGCCCGACATGGTTCACGCCTACTGGCTAAAGAAGCTGACTGCACTCCACGAGCGTCTGGCCGCACAACTGAACCAGCTGCTAGTTAACGAGGGACACCCGGAATGGCTAACCAAAGGTCAGACGGTCCTGATCCCCAAGGACCCCAAGAAGGGACCAGTCCCCTCCAACTACCGACCAATAACCTGCCTCAGTACTACATGGAAGCTCCTGTCAGGCATCATATCGGCTAAGATGAACAGGCACATGGGTCAATACATGAGCGGGACACAGAAAGGAATTGGCAAGAATACCAGAGGCGCAAAACACCAGCTACTGGTAGACAGAACTACCTGGATTGATTACAAGAAGGCCTATGACTCAATTCCCCACAGCTGGATACTGGAATGCCTAGAATTGTACAAGATCAATGGGACCCTAAGAGCCTTCATCAGGAACTCAATGGGGATGTGGCGTACAACACTAGAGGCCAACTCCAAGCCCATAGCACAAGTCACCATCAAGTGCGGGATCTACCAAGGAGATGCTCTGTCCCCACTGCTGTTCTGCATAGGCCTGAACCCCCTTCAGTGAGATCATTAACAAGACTGGCTACGGATACCGACTACGGAACGGGGCAGTTGTCAGCCACCTCCTGTACATGGATGACATCAAGCGAGTATGCCAAGAGTGAACGAGACATCGATTCACTGATCCACACTACCAGGCTATACAGCAATGACATTGGAATGTCGTTCGGGCTGGAGAAGTGTAGTCGGATGGTAACAAAGAGAGGGAAGGTAGTCAGAACTGAGGGGATTGAACTACCAGAAGGCAACATTGCAGACATAGAGGACAGTTACAAGTACCTGGGGATCCCGCAGGCGAATGGGAACCATGAAGTGGCCGCTAGGAAAGCTGCAACCACCAAGTACCTGCAGAGGGTCAGGCAAGTCCTGAGGAGTCAGTTGAACGGTAAGAACAAGATCCGGGCCATCAACAGGTACGCCCTGCCCGTGATCAGGTACCCTGCTGGGGTAATAGGCTGGCCAAAGGAGGAGATAGAAGCCACTGACATAAAGACAAGAAAGCTCCTTACCATGCATGGAGGGTTTCCCCCTGTCAATGGAAAATTGTACTTAGTAGTCAGTATAATCTTTTAATGATATAAGTTTGAATATGGTAGAATACTGCATGTAATCATTTGTGTTTAGAAGTATGTAGTTGGTCTCATCCTAGGAAGTCTGTAACATTCCAGGGTATTCTGGCTTTCACCCCCACATCCTAGGAGCATGGGAAAAGGTCATACCTTGTTTTATTGTTTTACGGTAGGATTAACGTAGTTATATCTGTTTCCAGTCTAAGTGGTTTTGGTTTGATGAGGTTTAGGGAAGTCATTTATGGGGTCACACTCTGACCACACACGCACCACACACACACCACACAAGCACCCACTGAAGTGTATAAATAAAGGACCAGGGCAAGTCCTCAGGGCCACTCTCTGAGACTCACTCTTGGGGTGTGAGTTCTGAGAGATGCCCTTGCTAGCAAGAAATTCTGTGTGTTTCTCCTCTCTGATTCTCTACTGAAGAAGTGTTTTAGAATATATCTCTTAACACCCCCCAAGTCCAGCACCCTGAGGCTGTACGCTAAGCGGAGGGAAGGGGGCCGGGGACTGGTGAGTGTCAGCACCACAGTCCAGGATGAGACAACGAACATCCAAGAATACATCACGAAGATGGCCCCAACTGACAGCGTGCTCAGTGAATACCTCAGGCAGCAGAAACCCAAGAAAGAGGAGGGAGACGAGGAACCATCATGGAAGGACAGGCCCCTGCACGGTATGTACCACCGGCAGATAGAGGAGGTGGCTGATATCCAGAAATCCTACCAGTGGCTGGACAAAGCTGGACTGAAAGATAGCACAGAGGCACTAATCATGGCAGCACAAGAACAAGCTCTGAGTACAAGATCTATAGAGGCTGGGGTCTATCTCACCAGGCTGCACCCCAAATGCAGGCTGTGTAAAGATGCCCCAGTGATAATCCAGCCCATAACAGCAGGGTGCAAGATGCTAGCAGGCAAGGCATACATGGAACGCCATAACCAAGTGGCCGGCATAGTGTACAGGAACATCTGTGCCCAGTATAACCTGGAAGTCCCAAGGTCAAAATGGGAGATGCCCCCAAGGGTGGTGGAGAATGACCGAGCTAAGATCCTATGCTATCCTAGGCCTATGCAGAACAGCAGTGGGGACAGAGCATCTCCTTGGTAGATCCCGCACTTGATGGTGACTTGTGCTATGGGCTTGGAGTTGGCCTCTAGTGTTGTACGCCACATCCCCATTGAGTTCCTCATGAAGGCTCTTAGGGTCCCATTGATCTTGTACAATTCTAGGCATTCCAGTATCCAGCTGTGGGGCATTGAGTCATAGGCCTTCTTGTAATCAATCCAGGTAGTTCTGTCTACCTGTAGCTGGTGTTTTGCGCCTCTGGTATTCTTGCCAATTCCTTTCTCGTGTGGGGGTAATGATATCTCCCCCCTGACCTGGCGTCCTGACTCCTCCTTGCCGTAGCATTTATGTTGTACCTCGTCAATCTCTAGCTGTGAAAGCAGTCCCTTCTTTCGAATGTTGGAACACTGAGCTACTACTTGTTTTGCCGTCATTGTGGATGTTGGGTATCAAAGAATCCATAGGTCCCTCATCCTATTCATGTAGCCCCTTCCGCCGGGGTTACTTGCGTAGTAGCATTCCAACAACGCCCTGTTTTCGTCTCTTGCCCACCGATGCCTTCTTGTTCCAGTAGCCCACTTCTCGTCAGGGTGCCCTGGTTCCTCAACACCTGACGCGGACCTTGTTGATCCGGGTGACGTCCGAGCCGGCATGCCTTCATATTTATCTGTCTCGCTCATGTCTGCGGTAGGCTCGCTTAGCATAGGGGGTGTAGTCTAACCACTATGCTATCCAGCTGCTTATATATATATATATATATATATATATATATATATATATATATATATATATATATATATATTCTTAGACGCTTTGAACATATAGTTCCTTCGGCTGAATTAGGCTCCAGGTATTTAATTCACTTTGAGGAAAAACTCTTCATTATATCACAAACAGTTGCACTTGCACATTTCTGGTCATTGTAATGGGTGACGAATAAATGCACAGATACTGAAGGTATTTTCACTAGTAAGGATATTTCTGTTAAAGCATGGCTGCTTGGTTCTCGGTGCTGGTTTGGCTAAGCCAACAAAAAACATTGTTAGTTGTGCAGGCTCTGAAGTGATTAATGAATGATGTTTTAACACATTTTAATAAGGACAAAAACTTGAGTTTCTTTTCTTTCTCTTTTCTGAGGTTTTGTAGCCCCAAGAATGTGGATGGCACCACATTGTAAAACATGCATTCCAGTTTTAGCTTCACACTTTGGATGTGTGAATCAGTTTTAAGCTGTTACTTGCAGTAGATTTTACTAATAATTCTAATGCATGTAATCTGTAATGCTTGGGTCTTTGGAGTGAATTAATGGTAGGCTGCCAGTTAAAATGAAGCTCACTGCTGGAACCTTTGGTGTTTTAGTTTATTAACCCTATGAGGAGCAGGATCCAAATGGCTTTGACTTGGCCAGACACCGACTGGACCTTTCTGTGTGGAGTGTCTCTATGTGGGTTACATCCATCTCCTGTGATTTCCTCCCACAGTTCAAATGCATGCAGTTAGTGGGATTTGGTTACGTGTTGATTTTAAATTGTCCATAGGTGTGAATGTGGGTGTGAATGGTCATCTGTCTCTCTGTGTTAGCCCTGTGACCGACTGGGGACCTGTCCAAGGTGTACCCTGCCATGTGTGCTATGGCAGCTGGGATAGGCTCCAGCTCTTAGATGGATAAGCGGAAGAGGATGGATGGAACTTAGATTTCTTGTGTTCAGCTTTTTCCGACTTCCCTCAGTTCTTTGTTCATGTGATTTCCCATGTAATTACTTCCTATTTTGTTTTGATTCTCGAGTCTTTAGGCTCTTGTGCATTGCCTTTAGTTTTACTTCACCTGGCTCGTCATCTCAATGGCTTTCTGTTGTGTGTAGTTCCACAGATGTTTCCACTCTCTCTATAGCCTCAGTGTGAAAAAGACTGAAGCTTGTATGGACTGTCAGTTTGTTATTCCTAAATTTGTTCCCTAATTTGCTTCATGGTTTGAGAAAAGATTGGATTTGGCCACTTTGGTTATTGTCACTTTGGATGAAATTCCGTGGAACAATGATCAAAACAAGCGGAGTGGAGATGGTACAGACGACACAGAGCTGTAACTTTCCATTCTGACTTTATTCATCTCCAAAGTACAACTGGACACATTGTGCCAAAACCAGCAGAACCCCTCCTCCCGACCTGGGTGTGAGTGGAGCCCTCTGGTGGGCCACCAACAGCAGAATCCAACAGTCTGGCTGTAGATTGGCGGCCGCAGCGAGGGGGGTGGGCCAGCCTCTGGTGGGCCACTGCAGTGGTACACTTATTGTACTAATACTTTTAATACTTTTGAAGAAAACCCAAAAACATTAACATTGGTTTAAAACAGGACACAAACCCAGGGCCGTGACAGTATTACTAGAAGTATCAAATTAAACAAAACTAGACAGTCCATAACTCAAGAATCTAGAACAAACCCCACAAAAATATGAACCAACAAAACATGAAACACTGGCTCAGTGACCCGGGAGCCATGACGATAGTGAACCTGCACGAAGTATCAGAGGGAATACGAAGAAAGGGATTGGCTCTATATGATGTCAAGAGAGGACATCGCTAACATAGTAGGTAGGGCACACGAACACCATCTACACAATGCTGAAACATCTTTTATTTGTGTGGAGTAGCCAACACAAAGGGTGTGGGAACATGGGCCACAGGGTGGCTTTTAGCCCAGTGTGAGCCCGAGGATCACTTTGAACTGTGTATCATACAAAGTTGCTGTAGAGTATCCAACAATATAATTATGAAATAGGACACAACAGCTCCCCCTTAAGCACTGTGGACTCAAGAATGTGAAAAGTCCAATAAAATGATCCAAATTTTACATTTATTATTGCTTCAAATGTACCTTATATCAAACAAGCATTAGGCACAGCTCTCTCATGTGTGTTTTGTTTTCTTGAAATGATTCTAATAAAATAAAAAAACAGATACAATCAACTTTAAACTCATCAGAACCCACAGCTGTGTTTCAGAGGTTGTGCCAAATTATGAGTAAAACTAAAAAGTCTATCATTTAATTTCCATCCCCCTTTTCTATTCTTGCTACAGTGAGATTTGAGCAAAAAGAACAGACATTTCAAGGACTTGATTGAAATTCAGTGGAACCATAGAGATTTGAAACCATTTCTATACTGTGATGTGGGGTGGAAATTACTTATGAAAAGGGCACACAAATGCGGCGATCAATTCTTTTTAACCCACAAAATTGCAAGTACCACAGTGCAGAGTCTTACCCAGTGAGCCACCGTGGCGTTTCCACACAATACGATTGGAGAGCTGGAATCCATACGGAGCGAAAGACTATAAAGAGGGTGAATGGGAGATTGAGGCAAGCAGTTTTAGTGCAGAGAGAATGGATAATCTATAGGATGGATTTACATTCATCGACTCTTCTGTGGAGCTGACTTGGCACAGAAGACACACGACTTATGAAGATATCAGCTCTGCAGCTTTCATTCAAACTATATGCAGATAAATGTCAATGTGTGTGTCTGTGATTGAAATGGAAAAACAGCAATGGAGACATCAGTCATGATTTGGTAAGTCAGCATGCATGCAGATTAAACAGCAGAGCCAGATTACTGAGTGTGTAAGGCTTACTGTGCTCTCGTGGTGTACTCTACTTAAAATGTGAAGACACATTCTGAAAGTTCACGATTACACATATATTACATATGAATGTCACTTTGGGCTTTGACCAAGCTTTGCATATAGACGACTGTGCTTCCACTTCAGTAGAATGAAGTGTACGCTTACTTAGCTTCACACCAAGAAGCTTATTTTACTCCAGTGATTAATGCAACACTTTGCATCGTAATCCCCCATCATAACAGGTAGTCAAAAGCATATAAGCAGTGGAACAGTCAGTGGTCAGGGCTCTTTGAAAGCAACAAAAGTGCTTACAGTGGCTTGTGGGAAAATTAATTGCTCTTTGCCAGACTCCTGAAAGTTTGATAAGAAGCCTTAGCACAGTGGAAAAGTCTGTTAGTCAGCCTCTCAACCAAAGCACCATCCACGTTTTACTTTGCCTGTTCTACAAGATGGAAACAATATCAAAAGCATCAAAGATGGCTTTAGCTCACTGGCCGTTTAGGGGAAAGGAAACTGACTTTCCAGCTGACACCACCAATCTGCAAGAATTGTTTTTTTATGAAATTTAAATGATTCTACTATTAGCCATGTGGTGATCTACTGACAGCACAGGTTCTGGATACGCTGGTATCCCCCCCCCCCCCCCCCCGTGATTAAGGATGGTTTGATAGCTGGTCATCTGGTGGCACAACCACTACATTGTGACACTCCTCGCTAATGAATCCTCGTAGTGGTTGCTAATGTACTTTCCACCCTTATACCTTTTATTAAAGACTCAAGTCAGGATCGAGGCCTTTGTTGTGATCCTTATTTATTGTTGTTTTCCTTTCTCCTGCCTATGACCCAGATATCTATGTCAATACAAAGGATGTCTCAATTCCTAAAATGCATCTAGAGGATGGAGAAGACAGAAGAGAGGAGGCTTGGTGGTAGATGTGTCAAATGTCTGATCAATATCACTTCCACAAAGCAAGGATGTCTTATTTTGTTAAAACGCCTGTTGCCTCAACTCCTCTGCTTGCATCTCTCGTGAGAGGGACTAAGACATGATGAGAGGAATCAACAATGTGTACTTTGGGAAATGAGAAAGGCAGTATTTGTTTCCTCTGTCTGAAAATTCCTGTTGTCCGAGTTGAGTCTCTTTCTGTTTATTTTGGCTTTATTTTGAATTTTAGATTTTATTTTTTAATTCCCTTTTCTTTTGTCACTTTTTTAATGTCTAATTGGATTCTTCTGTTCCTTACTAATCTGATTTTCATTCAATCTCTCTGTCCCCTTAGACTTTATCCTTCTTCCCTGTTGTTGGATTTTGAGGTTTTGTTCTTTTTGTGAGTATTACAGCTTCTGAAAAGTCCTGCCTTTTGCACAGTGGTGGTGGACCTCTTTGTTGTGTTCAAAAACCTGTGAAAGAGGCAATGAGGACACGCTACATCACAAGATACTTCAGTATAGCCTTATACCTGCCAGAGAGGCAACCAATGTTTATGAACACGTAAGCTCTCACTGCTGACCAACAATCTTTTAACTTGTGTATGTACATGTAGTATAATGTAATGACAAATACCCATCCAACGGGCTCTTGTATGTTCTCAGACCCTAAAGTTGACACGTTGATTGACACAAATACGATATTTTACTTCTTCTAATCTTTTTTTGTTGTTGATGGTTAAATAAGATTTGGCTAAGTCTACACTACTGCACCACTCTACACTACTGCACCATATTTACAATCATTGCGATTGTTAATTAATAAGCTAAACTGCTACATTGTATGTGTTTAGCTATAGTGTCCAGTCACCAAAAAAATACTGGTGACAACCAGTGCTACCCCAAACAGCGAGAGAATATAACCCCAGTTTTGGGTTCTCTACACTGGCTTCCTGTCTCCTACAGGATCCAATTTAAACTTTTACTTTTTGTTTTTAAGTCTCTTAACGCCCGAGCCCCTCCTTACCTGTCTGAGCTCCTTTCTGTTTATGCTCCAGGGAAAACCACGAGGTCTAGCTCAAAATTAATGCTGTCCATCCCACGGACTAATTTCAAATCTCGTGGTGATAGATCCTTCTCTGTGGCAGGTCCCAGACTTTGGAATAGTCTCCCCCTAAATATTAGATTTGCACAAACACTTGATCACTTTAAATCACTACTAAAGACATATTTTTATTCCCTGGCTTTTAACACACTATGACCCAAGCATTTTGGTCTTATTTGTTAGTCTTAGTTGTGTCATGGTCCTGAGTCTGAGGACTCGGTGTTTTGTGTTTCTTTATATTCTTCTATATTCTTGTTTATTCTGCCTTGTCTTTTGTTTAGGTTTGCTATGTGTTAGGGTGTTTGTTTCATGCCTGCCTGTGTTCCCTCTGTCTGTCCATGCTTCTCTGTGTCTGTTAGTTTCCTGTTTTATTCTGAAAGTTCATGTCTCATGTCAGCGTGTTCAGTTTTACCTTTCTCCTGTCTCGTTAGCCTAATTTCTCCCAGCTGTGTCTCCCTCCTGTTGTCCGTTTCCTAATTACTCCCCTGTGTATTTAAGCCCTGTGTTTTCCTGTGCTCCCTGTCGCGTCGTACCCTCAACTTGCTGTGTGTTTGTAATGTCCAGTCCTCCAGCACCTTGGTTTAGAGTTTTGTTTTACTTTTGTAAGTTTTATTTTGTGAATCATTCCTCCAGCAGCTGTGTTTTCAGTTTATTCACGTCTCCCAGAGTCCTGCAATTTTGGGTCCACCACTTCTGCTTGCCTGCCACACAGCCAACCATGACAAGTTGCTGTTTTAATTCTCTTATTGTCCTATCATTGTTTTATATTGTTATTATTGTTTTATATTGTTTCTTTTTAATTGCACTTTTATATTGTTAAGCACTTTGTGCAGCATCGTCTGTCTGGAAATGTGCTTTATAAATAAATTTGACCTTGACCCCTCAGCCTCCTAGCAGCTCCTAGCTATGGTCACTTTGTTCTCAAGTTCTCAGCTTATCCCAGCTGTCTTAGGGCAAGAGGCAAGGTGCACCTTGGACAGGTCGGCAGTCTTTCACAGGGCTAACACATAGACAGAGACAACCAGTCGCACTCACATTCAGTCCTGCATTCGTACCTATGGGCAATTTAGTGTTTCCAATTAACCTAACCCCACTAACTGCATGTCTTCGGACTGTGGGAGGAAGCCGGAGCACGCGGGGAGAACCCACGCAAACACAGAGAGAACATGTAAACTTTTTACACACATTATTATCTACATAACAATAATAATGAGCATTTGACTGTAATTAGTGATCACTGTGCTCACTATAAATATGAAATGTATGTCGGTAATATATGGCTTAAACTGTGTGTGTGGTAAGTGTTCTAACAATGTTCTGAGATAAAAACATTCACACTGAGGTCTAAATACCCAACACTACTCCTGAATCCTCACGCTTTAGAAAAGGGATTTGTGGAAACATTAAAAAAAACAATTGATCTATGTTATTTGTCTTTTTATTTACTTACTTAGCTGACTACTGGTCTGCTAAGACTTGGCAGAAGGATTTCCCAGGGCTTCCAAGCTGTATGTCAATTTAAATAATTGATAAACATTAGAGGACCTCTTCCAATCACTGGCTCTACTGCCCATTTTGACAGTGATGAAATGGCACTTCTGATGAGTGCCTGTTATGTGTGTTAATCTCAGTATTGCCTCGGAAAGGCATCATCAACTCTGCAAACAATGCAACATGTTATCTGTCAGTTACCTGCTTTTAAACGAGGATATCTGTGTATGGTCTTACAGATATGTGTCCATGGGAAACCCATTTGGTTCTGAGTTTGAACCTTTGGACTTGCTCTTTTCTTCATATGTGCTGGTTTCCTTCCACAGTCCACACATCCGTACTAAGTTATGTTGTGATCCTAAACTGAGCACAGGCGACGATGTGAGTGTGAGTGGTTTTCTGTGTTGCCCATGTGTCCAAACTTGGACACATGGGCAGTTTTCTGCAAAAAGTCAATGTGTGCATTTTGTATACATGTTACATGGTATCAAACATCCTAAAACCCTGGAAGGTTAAAACACACCAAAAATCCTTCAGCCACACAAAACTAAATTAGATATCTCTTTGGTTTTAACATGCTAGCCTTTGCAATGAATGGCTAATTGCACAAGTAACTGCTACCACTATATTACATCAGCTGCTCGATACTGGAAAGAGTGTGTCAACCAAACTGGCAGCAGCTCAGTGAGCACAGTGCATTTGAAGATGGTCAAGACAACCTGCTGAAGTTCAAAATAAGCATCAGAATAAAAAAATAATAATTTTAAATGACTTTGAACGTGGCACAGCTACTGGTGCCAGATAGTATTGGTGCCTGAGAGTATTTTAGGAAGTGTTGATCTACTAGGATTTTCTCCACATAAATACCTCGAGGTTCACAGTGAGTGAGCAGCAGATCTCTGGCCAAAATGTCTTCTTCAAGCCAGAGGAGGATGGCCAGAATTGGATTGATCCTATTGAGCCAATAGGAAGGCAACAGTAACACAAATAACCACACATTACAAACAGAAGAGTATATCTAACTGCAAAACTCTGAGCATGAGGCAGATGGGTTACAACAATAAAAACCCAGTGTCATTGTTATGCAAAAGTAGTGTAGTACTTAGCACACAACAATGTTACATATATATTCTGCATTTATTGAAAAGCAGATAATTTACAGCAAATGTTAAACTTGTAATCTAGGTCTGACTGCAGAAACACAGCAGGAACACGATGGGAGAGGAGAATGAACTGAGATCCAAGATAAGTATGAATGGATCTTTGAATTGTGCTGGTACTTGGAGGACTCCAGGACAGAGGCTTTGGAGGGGCTAGAAGAGAGCAGGCAGATTTATGAGATGCCAAGAGGAGTAGCAGTGGAGAGAGGCTGGGCAGGTGAGTTATTGAGGAGTCCTCTTCTGCAGAATCAGAGGTGGATTCAGATCTCAGTGGCTGAAAGTGCACCCCAAACTCACACCACCCGCCACTTAGATTCAAGACGACAGGATAACTAAGAACATTTAGATGGCAGGATCAGAATGTGATGTAAACATTAGGGGTGCAACGATACACAAAATTCATGGTTCGGTATGGTTCGATACTTTGGTGTCACGGTTCAATATTTTTTCGATACAAAAAAATGTTCATGCCTTTTTAATTTGTCATTTATTAAAATTATAAATATATATTTTAACTCAAACGTACAGTTTTTAAATTTAATGTTGCTGAAACAACAAAGTAATAAAAATAATAAATCTATCGAGAAATCCCTCATCTTTGGAAAAGAGAGTTTATTACAGAGAAATGGCTCTTTCCAAAATAAAAGCTATACTATACGCTTCTTCTGGGCTATATTCTCAGCAGCATATTAAACATATCAGGTCCCCATAAGGAGACTCAAGTGCTAACGGCTGTCTAAATGACTCGGGTAACGGTTGTAGTATGCGTGCTTGTTGTTTTTGTCTGCTTCCACTTGTCTTTGCACTAGGATGATGTCAGCGTAAATGTGCAGTCATATTTGTTGTGTTCCCAGTAGTGCTGTCAGCGTTAATCTCGTTGAAATGACGTTAACGCCACAACACGGCAAATCTCCGTTAACGAGCTACCGCGGATCGCCCCGTGCATGGGGCTGGACGGCCAACATGTTAACGAGCTAACTGTGCTAACGCACTAGTTCCCACCAATGTAATTGAGCATTGCGTGGCACATCTGACATACTGTTTTACTTTTGTCCATGACACTCTTACCTTCAGGGTCATACGTCACATGAAAACCAAAATAGTTAACGCCAGATCTGAATGAGGGTGGGGGAGGTTCAATTTGCCATGTTGCAAGGAGAGCTTAACTTCTGTCTCGCTAGCTTGCCCTGCACTCAGTGAATCTGCGTTCGACTACTCCGCCTAGGCTGCACTGTCGAGAGCTCAACACAGACAGCATCGTCAGAAGGAAAGTTGATAAAATAAATTAAAAATTTTGTATTGTTCGATACATATGCGTACTGAACCGAAAGCACTGTATCAAACGGTTCAATATCGATACGAGTATTGTTGCACCCCTAGTAAACATGCACGCGTGGGTCTATCCTGCCTGCTGGCAGTGGTGTAATAGTGTGTAGGCTATTTCTTTGGCACACTTTGAGCCCCCTTTGAGTACCAAATGAGCCTTTTTATACACCACAGCCCACTTAATTATTATTGTTGACACCAATCCCTTCATGACTCTAGTGTGCCCGTTTTCTGATGACAGCTTCCAGCAGGAGAGCTTGTGATGACAATGAGTTCACCGTACTGCAGTGGCCTCTGCAGATCTCAGTCAAGTAGAACACTTTGTATCTTTGTCGGTGTCCATACAGAAAACATAGCTGTTGAATGAACTAGCTTGTTCATTATCAATGTTTTCATATATGTGGCTAATTAGTATAAATGTGGTTTAATTCACTCATAAGGTTTTTGCTCCTGGGTGGCATCAGTTTGTCTCGTTAGTGTTGTGTTTTTGCCCCATCCCTGAGACATTTAATCAGCTGTTTAATAAAGTAATTTATACACAACATTTCCAACATTCACCACAGTCCTTTTCCAAAGGCAGATATATTTTCTGGGCTCCTAAACTGATTTTTCAATAATCCACAGTCGAGCTACAGCAGAATCTCATTTTGTCTACATATGGTTCATTCAAGGTATAACCAGGAAGTGTCCAAGTGCAAGGACATTAAGCAGAGAGGACAATTGGAGCTGCTGTAATCTCTGCATCCCGGAGACAGACAGCGGTAAGCAGAATGACCGTGCTGGGAGAAGGAGGGGATTACTGATTAGTGTGTGTGTGTGTGTGTGTGTGTGTGCGCGCGCGCAATAAAGAGAGACAGAAAGAGAAGGAGCATGCTGATGTTTTTTTAATCTATCTCTGGAGACTTATGTAAAAATGCAATTGCTTTCACTGCACTGTGAAATATGTAAATTATTTTGGAGGTAATGTAATAGTTTAAACCATATTCTGTGATTGTTTATGGTGTTGAAACAATACCCCTGAAATTACTGCTGCCATACATTACTGTCAGCATAGTGAGGCAGCAAATTGCAACCAAATGCAAATGGGTAAATGTGAAGCAGTGTCTGAAACAGGCTTCCATCTCCACTGATTTATATTTGCTTATTGTTTTAGGCTGTGTGTGCTGTTAAGAATCCTAAACTGTGGAATACCTGCATGCTGTGGTATGCAGGTATTCCACAGGTGCTTGTTGGATGAACAAGTGGACCCTCAAATATAGCTTTCGATGTAATAACTATAATATAAACAGGCGTGATTCTGTCACTGTGCCATCCATGCAGGACAAAGCTCTATGGTGCATAGAAGAAATCATATGTGAATCACCACCATCATCTCTGGGCCAAGCTCATTGAAAATGGACTGAGGCAGTGGAGAGCTGTTCGGTCATTAAAACCAAAACAGAGCCAAGAGTACTGAACAGCAAAAATGGGACATTATTTATTTATTTTTTATTTTACATTAAAACCTTCTTAAGAAAACTGTAGATGCCAAATTACCCGAAGAGGTCAGCCAAAACAAGATGTTGTTTGAGCTAAAGAGGACAATGCCCTCCTCTCCCCAGGAGCAAGCACTTGCTGACAGCTTGGATGAAAACTTTTTACCAGGAAGAAACCTGAAGCCAGGCGAGTGGCGGTCATCTGCCCGACAGAGAGCTAATTAAAAAATGAACAAAAGACACATGGAAGTTCATTCAGTTTTATTTACAGTATATAGCACAAAATCATAACAGCATTCTCAAAAAGGTACTTTGTATTGTAAGGTAAAGACCCTACAATAATAGTGAGAGCAATGAAGGCGTGCAGTACATATATGGTAAATCCCCAGCAGCCTAGGCCTATTCCAGGGATGGGAAGGGATGGGAAGGGATGGTCCGGGGTCACATGATCTGGCCCTAACCAAATATTTTTTTAAAGAGGAAAGCCAAATCTTAAAAGTAGAGATGGTGTCTGTCTCCCAAATCCAACCTGTGAGCTGGTTCCACAGAACAGGGGTGAAAGCTGGAGGCCTCCCATGCGCTGTAAACTACAGGTACGCCAGCAGACTGAGCGCAAAGTGCTCCGCTGAGGTCTTTAATGTTTGTTGGGACCTGATTATTCAAGACCTCGTATGCAAAAGTTAAATTCTAGATTTAACAGGTAGCCAACAAAGCCAAGCTAATACAGAACTATGTCCTCTTGAGCGATCAACTGAAAAACTTGATAACAAGGCATTACAATAATCCAGCCTAGAAATAATAAATGCATGAACTAGTTTTTCAGCATCAGTCTGAAACAGGATTTTTCTACTTTTAGAGATAGAAAGGTAGTGACAGGTATGCAACCCCGAACTAACATCTGGTTAGACTTCCATCTGCTTCCAAGATTTTGGGGGCCAAGCACAATATGTGAATTCAGAAGCAAGAAATTAAAGACCATTGAGATCCTTAAGACATTCCTGCAGTCTAACTCATTGGTGTGTATCATCTGGCTTCGTGGATACACAAAGCTGGATATCATCTGCATAGCTGTGAAATGCTATGCATTCCAGTTATGTTGTCTATGCATAATGTAAAACGCGTTGTTCCTTGCACCTTCACACCACCACATTCGTAGTACTTCAAACCCAGGGTTAACTGTAAGTTACCTGGACATACGTGCCTTAGCACCACGAGTTGTTGACCTCCCAGTTGGTTTGTTGTCTTGTGCTTTGAAAGGAGTACTCAGATTGTGTTTGTCTTCTAGTCTTCTGGTTTGTTTGCTACTCTCTGCCTACTTCTGGATGATGACCCCCTCTCTTGGAGTTAAGATTTTTACCATGCTGTCAGACATAAGTAGAGTTTCTAGTGAAATAATATTATTATAATATGTCTGTGAAGGTTCTCAGTCATCCAGGTCATCGTAGTCAAAGGAGCTTGCAAAGAAAAGCGTCTGGACCTCTTTAAGTTACTTGAAGACGTTTCACCTCTCATCCGAGAAGCTTCTTCAGTTCTAAGGTCAAATGGTGGAGAGTCCCAGATATAAACCTAGTGGGAGTATCCCCCCACAGAGGGACAAAAGGACCCCCTGATGATCCTCTGATCACCTGAAACAAGGTGTGAAACTGGATGTGGGTCCCAATCAGCCAGAGTTTCGGGTGAGTTCATTGTGAAACCTGGCCCCACCTTATCATGCGAATTCCTGGGGTCAGATGGCCCAGGATGTGAGTGGGCGTTAAGGCGTCTGGGAAGGGATCTCAAAACTGGATTATAGATGGCAGAGAGTTGGTGTCGTAAACCACCGCCTCTGTTCAAAGATGGTCGCTCACAGTGGACATAGATGGCTTCTTTCACTCCTCTTTCAAACCATCTGTCCTCTCTGTCCAAAATGTGAACATTGGCATCCTCGAAAGAGTGTCCTTTATCCTTAAGATGCAGATGGACAGCTGAGTCTTGTCCTGTGGAGGTGGCTCTTCTGTGTTGTGCCATGTGCTTGTGAAGTGGCTGTTTGGTCTCTCCAATGTAGAGGTCTGGGCATTCCTCGCTGCACTGTACAGCATACACCACATTGTTAAGTCTGTGTTTTGGCGTTTTGTCTTTCGGGTGAACCAGTTTTTGTCTGAGTGTGTTGCTGGGTCTGAAATGCACCGGGATGTCATGCTTGGAGAAAACCCTCCTGAGTTTTTCTGATACACCGGCTACATAGGGGATGACAATGTTGTTGCGTCTGTCCTTCTTATCCTCCCTCGCTGGTGTCTGATCTTCTTTTCTGTGCCTCTTTGCTGACTTTAAGAAGGCCCATTTAGGATAGCCGCACGTTTTGAGTGCTTCCTTTACATGTGTGTGTTCCTTCTTTTTTCCTTCAGGCTTAGAGGGAACACGTTCTGCCCGGTGGTGTAGGGTCCTAATTACTCCAAGTTTGTGTTCCAGAGGGTGATGGGAGTCAAACAGGAGGTACTGGTCCGTGTGTGTGGGCTTCCGGTAAACTTCGATGTTGAGGTTGCCATTCTCAATGTAACATTCTTCAATGTGCACAGCGCAGTCCAGGAAAGGCAAACAGTCGTCCTTTGTGTCTTCCCTGGTGAACTTGATGTTTTTATCCACAGCGTTAATGTGCGCAGTGAAGGATTCCACTTCTTGTGTCTTGATTTTGACCCAGGTGTCGTCTACATATCTGTACCAGTGGCTGGGTACTCTCCCTTTAAAAGAGCCAAGAGCCTTCCTTTCCACTTCCTCCATGTAAAGGTTGGCTACAATAGGTGACACCGGGGAGCCCATGGCACAGCCATGTTTTTGTCTGTAAAAGCCTTCGTTGTATTTGAAATATGTAGTGGTGAGGCAGAGGTCTAACAGTGTGCAGATCTGATCGGGTGTGAAGTTGGTCCTGTCCTCCAAGGAGCTGTCTTCTTGTAGTCGTTTTCTGACAGTCTCAACTGCCTCTGTGGTGGGTATGCAAGTGAAGAGAGAGACTACATCAAAGGACACTATGGTTTCATCTGGATCCAGGGTAAGTTTCTGGACCTTGTCAGTGAAGTCGGTGGAGTTCTTGATGTGGTGTGGGGTGTTCCCCACGAGAGGTGCAAGGATGGTAGCAAGGTGTTTTGCAATGTTATAAGTGGCTGAGTTTATGCTACTGACTATGGGTCTGAGTGGGACAGCTTCCTTGTGGATTTTAGGAAGTCCGTAAATGCAGGGTATGGCATCCCCTGGGTAAAGGCGGTGATATGTAAGGCGGTCAATGATTTTGTCCTTTTCAAAGTCTTGAAGGCAAGCTATAACTTTCTTTTTGTAGCTGCTTGTGGGGTCTCGCTTTAAGGCTTCGTAGGTATTGTTGTCACTGAGGAGAGTAGTGATCTTTGTATGGTAATCTGTAGTGTTTAGGACCACGGTGCATCTTCCCTTATCAGCTGGTAAAACAGTGATGTTGTGGTCTTTGCTCAGGGAAGCGACGGCCTTCTTTTCCTGTATTGTGAGGTTGGACGGAGGGACTTTGGCACTGGAGAGGGTGGCTGAGACTTTCATCCTGATTTGCTCTGCTTCTGTCTGTGATAATTTATTAATCCGTATGGCAGATTCTGTGGCTGTGATGAGGTCCACTATGGGCAACTGTTGTGGAGAAATGGCAAAATTGAGTCCTTTGGCTAATACTCTCTTTTCAGGTTCAGTGAGATTCCTGTCTGAAAAGTTCTTAACCCATTTCTCCCGACTGTCTTCAGGTGTGTTTTCTTCTCTGGGTTGTGTAGGTTCAGAATGAGGAGTGTGTGTTTTTGAAAGCAAGGTGTGAAATTTCCTGCGTTGTCTTTCTTTTCCTTTAGAGTGTTGGGCCCGCTGAGCCTTGTCCACAAACTTGTAAACCTCTTCTAAGATTGGAGAGGGTAGAAGGGTTTCCAGTTCCTGCAGAGTCTGGCTGATCTTGATCTGGAGGGCATCTATAGTGAAATGGACCTGTCTTATCCTTTCACTTAAAAGGTGATTTTGTGCTCTCTGTAGAATCAAGTCTGCTCTGTATCCCCTGACAGTGGATCCAAGGCGCAGGCTCTTAGGAACAACTCTGCTTTGTCTACATCTTAGGTTGAAACGGAGATGGTTCCTATAATCCGCTAGTTTCCTTGATTCCCTTTCATACTCCCGCACCAGTTGAAGGGTGTTCCTCCCAAAATGTACGGCAATATGTCTGTGAAGGTTCTCAGTCATCCAGGTCATCGTAGTCAAAGGAGCTTGCAAAGAAAAGCGTCTGGACTTCTTTAAGCTATTATAATAGCTGTGCTGGTCTGAGTCTGTAGACTGAGAATTGTGATTACGCGTCCTCATTACCAGTGCCCTTATCCTACTTTCTTCAGTGACAGTTCCTCTTCCCTTTGCTTATTAGTGTGTTACATTTTTAATTCTTATGCATTTTTAAACAGCCACACCTTCCTGCAAATTGTCTCCGTTTGACACTTTTCACTGCAAATTACAAAGTCAGTTTGGTTGTTCTGCTTATCTGCATAACTTATTAATTTAGATAATGGGGCAGAGGGGTTCTGGTGACCTCTGGCATTTGAAATGATACAGGTGCACACAGCTAGCATGCAAATATGCACAAGCACATGGAAACACAGGGTCACAATGAAAAATCAAGATGAATTTTTAAAAAGATTTCAGAAGATTAAATAATCAGAATCAGAATACTTTATTAATCCCGAAGGAAATAATAATTAAATATTAAGAAATGCAAAAGCATGTTTTTAAGAGTGGTAACAGTAGAAAAGAACTATTCGTATTAAATGGAAAGCTTTGTATTAAAAAAACAAAAGCTCTCCAGGCTCATCGCCAAAAAGGTTCAGGTGCTGTGTCAAATGTAAATAAAACTGAAAGGCTGCAGATTCATGTTTAAATTGGTAATTACAGAGGAACTAATAGCTGAGCCTTTACCAACTGAACTATTCAGGAAAAGACTGCATATCACTGGAATATCAAATATTCAGCAAGTGGTGGAAAGAACCTGGGAGCTGTGAGCGCTTTTCCCCTGATGCTACAACATGTTCTTCATCTTCCCCAGACGTGGAAAGTGCCTGCGACTGGCAGGCTGTATTAATGCCTTGTCATCAAAGGTGTCTGACTGAGGCAAGTATGTTGATGTATGAAGCAAAGTTAATTTGCTTGTCTGTGTGCACTGCAGCAGGAGTGTGTGCTCTTATCGCTGGGTCCTCCTAAAGCTCCCTGAAAAGCTCTCATTTAGAGACCGATATTTCTTTCATGTTGGCATGTCTTAGTTGAGTCTCTGTGAAATAGACTGAACGATCAGGCCCCATCGCTTCTTAAATCATTCATACTTTCACAGCATCCCAATAAAGCAGTTTGCTCTCAGATTGCAGGCTGACTTGTGTTTTCTAGAATGGGAGGAAGGGCCCTCAGCTATCAAGCCTTCCCCTGCAGAGCCAGCTCAGAGTGAAGGAGACAGACCCCCGCTCTGCTTTCAACATTAACTTTCCTTTTTGATACAGCTTATAGTCAGGGCTGGATCAGGTGACCCTGAACCATCCTTTAGTTATGCTGCTGTAGGCTCAGGGCACTGGGGCACTTCCCATCATGAGCATTTCTGCTTCACTCCCCTGTATGTTTGTCTGAATGACATACTGAATGACATAAACTGTGAGAGATAGAGGAGACAAAAAGTTAGTTTTGGCCTGCTTGTTGTTCGTTGTTCTGCTCACGCTGCTCTTTTCTATCCGAGTGGATTTATGGATTGTTCTCTCTAATATTGAATAATCTTTACTTCACACAGATTTGCTTGGGTAATAACACCATTACACTTAACACTTCTTTAAAATTGTATCATTGCTTGGGTTGTTTTTGCCAGTCTGACTTATATTACAGTGAGACTGGTGAAAATAGTGGTTGGAGGCTGCGACACAACAAAAATGACTGTGAGCACGTGCAGTGAATTTACTATCTTGTTGCCTGTGAAATAGTTGCTTCAAAGACAGCTCTGTGTCCACTTGCAGTTAGTTGATGACTACAAAGCAACAAGGAAAATTGAATGGCAATTACACACAATATGATCATATGGGAAGTAACGGTGATAAACTACTGAAACTTGCAAATGTGTTGCAGAAATAGACAAATTTAAATTAAGAACTTCACACATCTGAAACATAAATTCTTGTACAGATAGCGATGCATTTGCAAACAGTCCTGTCTTGCAAGGAGCTGCTTCACAGTCATTGTGTTATCCAAAAGATGCAAAATCAAAATAAAGACAAAGTTACCAAGAAACAATAATCAGAAACGGGTTTGAATTTTTTTTTAGCATTCCTCTGAACACGCCGATAGCTTAGTTAACATCAGTAAAAAACACGATACCACATGATTATTAGCTTTATGATACATTGCAATATTACACAACAGTTTCTCTGCCATGTGGCAGTAAGAATTGTCGTAGCTCTTCTCTCATTTTTGAAAATTTCTGGACTAAAAAAAATACACAATTTAACAAGCGATTCAGGCCAGTTTAGATCTGGGACGATATCTGTGGTCTTTGTTATCAAATGAAAGCACATCATTAAGCCTAAGGTCTAGTTCTGCTAAAGCTTCAACACTGTGATTAACTAAATGGTCTCTCATTAACTGGAATCAACACCTACCAACAGTAAAGCACTAAATGTTTCACACAGACACTATGACTCTGCAACTTCTAAGATGTGACTATCGCAGCACTAAAGTTTTTACATTCTGGGAAAACAGATCTCTGAGGCTGAGCCAATTATACTGGCACCAGTCTAATGGTTGTGTGTTATCCACACAAGAGACATCTAATAAAACCATTTGAAGGCTTTTAATTGATTCCACAGTTGTTGGTTAACAGAGCCCATGGACTGTCTTCTCAAAGTGCAAGATATCACAACTTTGAGATCAAATATTATGTTGGTTTAGCTAATAATCAAAATTGTTTCTTTATCTAGTAAAATATGAGAAATCTGCTTTACTATAATGGTAGACATGACACAACATGACCTGAAGGAAATATGTCACAGACGATTTGAAGTCTGTGTAAAGCAATTGAAGTGTTAAGACCTTTTCTGTCCACTTGTACTTCCTTACATGTATAACTGTGTACTAGTGATGTGCGGATCGATACTGAAATATCGACTCCTACGATACCAGTAATTTATGATCTACAATCGATTCTCATTTTAAAATATCAATATTTTAGTAATTTGGAGTAAATTTGTAGTTTATCATTAACAGGAACACAGTGGAAAGAAACTATATCATTTGGATCGTCTAAACTAGAAGGAACTACTTCCTCTTCCGCCTTTCATAGTCATGTGTGAAATACGGCTGCATAACTGTGTCGCAGCCCCTTGGCGTGCGCACTCACGACAATGGCTGAGCGTAAACTGTGCCACAAACAGCCGAGACGTGGTTTGTGATACATGTGGCAAGACAGTGAGGTGTTGTGGCAACACCACTAACCTTGTCAAACACCTCAGAGTAAATCATATCACAGAATATGACAAGCGTATGTTGAGGTGAGCTGACAGGTGCTGCTGGGGGGAGACAGACGTCTCTTGCAGAGTCCTTTAGTGCTGCAGGGAGGCAAGGTGTTCAAACTTCACAACTTCAGGTTTTTATTTCTATATGATAATTCTGCATCATTAAGCAATAAGAAGAAGTAGTCTGATGTCCTGTAATCATTATGAAGCTATATTATTATATTATTATTACAATTAAATAATGCAATTATATATTGAATTATGAAATACAATGGAACATTAAGTTTTTTTACAGAGTATCGTTATCGGATCAGTATCGTCAATACCGCCCTGAATTTTACTTGGTATTGGATCAGAAAGGAAATCAGTGGTTTCGCACATCACTACTGTGTGCCCTCTGTTCAGAGCAGAGATGGTCACTTCATGCATGCAGCTCTGGCTCTGAGCATAAAGTGCCCAAGCCTCCTGCTGTTTGGGTCTTTTGATTGTGAAAGATCTCCTCTACGTTTGAAGAAAGTTGGCTTAAAGGAAGAAGACCTTGCTTCAGACAGAGGAACTAAGGGGAAGTGCCAAACCTATAAGAAAATAAGGATTTTTTTATTTTGAGTGATGCAAAGCTGCTTTAGTTAGTAGAATAGATCGCCTCTGAAGGCAACAAACATAGATTGGGCTCAGTGATGCTTCACAGAGAGCTAATTTAGCGAGTGTGTGTTTTGTCCTAGATCAAGCTACTGGAGGCACAAAAGTGTCACCTGCTGGGCCTGACTTTCACACACCGGCCTGACTCTTTCTTTGTGATATGAGCACAGCGGAGGTAATAATAACTTCAATAGGGTTTGTGCCACAACAGTCAAAATAAGATCTAAGCCAATTTCCCAAACTTTCAATGTACCAATTCAAGCGTGACAAAAGCATAATTCTGCAGCGCACAATGGCTTTTTGTGATTGCTCATCTGAAGCAAAGGTGGCTCAGCTCTTGTTACACAGGACTGTGAGTGGAGGGGGTGTCTTTATGTGGCACATGTGCTATGTGATCTCTGCCAAGCTGGGTCAATGACATCAATAATAATGCTGCAAAGATCATAGAAAAAAGAGAGAGACACACACACATACACACCAGCACACACACCGGCACACACACAGGAGGAGGGTGGCTGAGGGAAAATGAAAGCGACCATGTGAGTATCAGTTTGCAGTACACTTAAGCCTCAGTGTGTGTGTGTGTGGCCTTGGGAACATATATGTTAAAGACCTATGCAGGGTCAGCAGAGCCAAGATACACTGCAGTATCTGACCCTGTGGACCAATTAAATGAGCTCATCTAATTGGTCCACATGAAACAGTCACTGCTTCAACACTTTTCTGGTTTATGCAGATGAAGACTTCATCTTCACCAGCCAGTTTATTTTGTGTGTGTGTGTGTGTGTGTGTGTGTGTGTGCGGTGAACATGGAGTGTTTGGAAGGAATTAGCATGGATTAACTGCTCGGTCACCTGTGGCCGTATCCTGGTATCTCTTACATTGACAATGATGCCGTTGTTAAGTCGCACATTTACAGCACCTGCTGCCTCAGTGCAGGAACACATGTAGAGTCTTAACAACAGGAAAACCTGATTCTGACAGAGATGAGGGATGAGTACAGTGAAGTCTTAGACTTTAATGAAATAAAATACATGGGAAGTTTATTTAAATCCCTGTAGGTTTACTTCCTTGATAAAGAGATATAATACAGTTTAAAGTCAGTTGAGCCACATCTGTTTGAACCAGTAAGTGCATCCTTTTTATGTGACTACAATGTCTTTTGGTCTGATACATAACTCTTGGGATTTTACCGTGTCCTCCTAATAGTGTCCACACACATGCATCAGTGCACATCGGTCAATGGCACTCTGGCCTTTTCATCATCAGTGGTGTTTTCTTCTCCTGTTTGCTGACTCAGCCTTTAGGCCATTGCACACATGAGTGCCCTGGAAAACCTGCACAGGTCTAAAGAGAAGTGGTGCCTTATGGGGCAACTTGGGGAAGCAATTCCCCACCACTTTGTTTCATAACCAGCCATTCATACCTAGCACACAAATACAAATAAATATGATGGCAACACTTCAGTGCACTTCTATAATTATACTGTCTGCTGCAAGGAGACAATAAAACTGGCGTGATGTTAAGTAAGTGTAGCAGCAACACTAGGGCCTTTTTTGCATGAGTGCTAAATGACTGTATTTGTCACTTTCAACCTTAACCCTGAACTAATCTGGTTTATAGCTTAATAAATCTGTCACACCTTACAATTAGGCACGTGCAGAGGCGGAAGGGGCTTGAGCACCCGCCCCTTTCCTGATGGGTGCCCAAAGTGCCCTTTTGTTGAGGCAATTGTTTTTTTAATTTTTAATTATTTTTTTTATATGAGTGTGTGCGTGCGGAGTCCTGTCTGTGCCCCTTCAACAATAATATTTAGCTATTAATCACAGTTTTGCTAAATAAAAGGATCTGGCTTGTATTAGTCACATGATCACATTTAACCAATGATCGCCCTTGACGGCAGAACGCGCTGGTTACGAGTCGGGAACGAGCTAGCAAAGAGCACGCGCATTTTTTGTGGTCCGGAGCTGTAGGAGAAACACAAGTTAACTCAGAAACACAGACTGATGCGACAAAACCAATGAGTAGGTGTACAGCGTACACTGTAGTGTATAGCACACAGGAGTATTAGCTTATTACGTACGCGTTGGTAAGCTGTCTTGTTGCAACTGATGAACTGAAACAAACGAGCGTGCTGTGTGTGCAACAGCGTGACAAACATAACTGTCCTTTTATTAACTGCACAAGTAGTGCTGGTCATAGCTGCTGGCTACCTGTGTAAGGCTGTCATGCGTCTGTAGTTCTGTCCACCGTTTTAGGGAACATATTTAGTTTTAAAGTATTTAGAACATATTTAGTTTTAAAGTAAGTTTCCGGGCTTTTCCTGCCTTTCTGGAGGGATTATATTTCACTAAAAAATGATCTAATATGCATGTCCACATAATAATGATTATAATTATAATATTTAAAAGAACATTTGTATTTTAAAGAACATACATTAAGAAACAGATTATATTAGATTTATATTTTAAATAAGACAAAATGCTGATTTTACAGCAGCAAAATTATTGTATCTCTACAGTTTAAAAATGTAATAAGCTTTCCCCCTGCACAGAGTGGATAGTGAAACAAATGGAATCATCATAAATATATTATTTCATATTTATTACTTTTTTCCCCTCATTGCTTTATTATTGTAGCTCTAGTACTAAATAATAAGGGAAGGATTCTGGATCAGCACCATGATGGAAACTTGTGCCCACAGTATATACAGTATTCTGAAGAAGGTCTAAAATGTCACTGTGTGTGCATGCGTGTGTTTTATGCAGTGTTGGGTAAGTTACTTTAAAATAGTAACTTAGTTACATTACTAGTTATTCTATCAAAAGTAACTCAGTTACTTCAAGTTACTCGTTACTTTCAAAGTAACTAGTTACTAGGGAAAGTAACTTTGGTTTTACTCAGAATTCTCTTGTTAATGTGTTGCTTCCATAACTTTGCCAGTCTTCTAGCTTGTTTACTTGCCACAAGTGCACTGTGCCACCTACCAATAGAAAGGAAAAGATAATGTGCATATTTCCACGAGAGAAATCCCACGCCTGGACCGTCATTGACCGCTGCCATGATTCTAGCCCAGCGTCATGTGCGCCTTTTACATCCAACACAAAAACTGCAGTCGTGGTGCTTTCGATTGTACTCAGAACTCTGAAATCCTGCCTTCTGAATAGGAAGATGTAGGTAACACCAGACTGAAGATGGGCTGCATACAGGGCTGGACTGGAACAAAAAATTGGCCCGGGTGTTTTGACTAGAGACTGGCCCACCATTATAGGAAAAATCATAAAGCCTTTGAATGAAAACAAACGCTGTTGTGACAGTGATGTTCACTGTTTTGATGGTATATATGTATCAATCTATCAATCGTTTGTTGTAAGATTCAGATAATTATTTTTTAAAAGCGAGACATTTTAAATGAGAACTAGAAAAATTTGCATTTCCTGCGAAAATGCTGTGTGGATGCCTTAACGCTGAAGATGTCTGCTGAAAAAAGCTGAAAAACAGTGTTGCCCTGAGTAGGATTCGAACCTGGCCCTTTTGGTCTCAAGGCGGGTAGTCATCTCACTGAGCCAAACTTATTCTCACAAAGAAGAGGTGGAGAGACTGACAATTCTGATGAAATGAGAAGAAGCTGCTGAGAATTGTGCTGATAAGAGGTGAAAAGACTGAAAACTTTGCAGGAAAGAGGTGAATCAGAAGAATTTGTGCTCAAAAGAGTTTTTTCTGAAAACAGCTGAGATTTGTGCTGATAAGAGGTGAAAAGGCTGAAAATTTTGCTGAAAAGAGTTCAATCAGCAGAATTTCTGCAGAAAAGATGGAAAGGAGCAGAACATTGCGCTGAAAAGAGGTGAATGAGAAGAATTTCTGCAGAAAAGATGGAAAGAAGCAGAAAGTTGCACTGAAAAGAGATGAATCAGCAGAATTTCTGCTCAAAAGAGTTTTTTCTGAAAACAGCTGAGATTTGTGCAGAAAAGAGGTGAAAATTCTGCTGAAAAGAGGATTTTGCTGAAAACAGCTGAAAAAGCTGGGATTTGTGCTGAAAAGTGGTGAAAAAATTTAAAATTCTGCTGAAAAGAGGTGAATGAGCAGAATTTCTGCTGAAAAAAGTTTAACTGTTAACTGAAAGAAATGTTGCCATAAGCGGGATTTGAACCCGGGCCTCCCAGTCTGAGAACGGATGCTCATCTCACTGAGCTAAATCACAGGTCAACCCGGCAAGGAAAATCAGTGAGGCCACTGATAATATGGCAGAAATGGGCAAAAAATATTGCAAAAAAAAATTCAATATCTCAAAAAGTATAGAAGTTATGAGCACCAAAAGTCATAGCCGGCATTAGCAGAAAGAGCAGAATTTTTTAAGATTTGAACGGTGCAAATAGCACAAAAACTGAGGGAGTAGTTAAGCGCCAAAAAGTGTACGGAAGCAACCAGAATAATAAAGTAGGATAAGGAATAAAGAGAAACAGGAACTCAATAGTGTGGATGCCCTTTCAGGCATCCACACAATAAGAAAGAAAAGTATTTCTTTGTGCCCACCTCTCCCTGTTAATGCCCTACCTGGCCCCCCTGGCAAAACTTTGCTAGATCCGCACCTGCACAGTTACCAGCTGTCAGCTACATAAAAAAGGATCCTGGGGTTATCTGTCTCTCAGAAACAGTTCATAACTTCCCTTCAACTTATTCATGTCACCTAAAAGGTAAACCTGTTTCTCCATCACCTGTTCAGCTCTGATGATTCAGTAAGGACATCTCCTGGTTTCATCTTCATGTTTCCCTCTCACCAGATAACCAAACCGACATCATGACCAGCAGCTTTTTTGCAGCTGTGGTTCCAGCAAACATCAGCTGATACTAGAAATTAATATTAAATAAATTCTAACAACAGCTGATCAAGCTTAAACGTGCCGCTGTTGTTTAACGCGACATCGGCTGGTTTCTTCTTTCTGGCGCAAAGTGGGCAATAAACGAACAAGAGAGGCGATCAGCTGATCATTGATCAGTTTAATGATTGAAGTAGAAACGGGAGAGGGAGGGGAATGAAAGAAGAAGAGGCAGCTGTGCAGCAAAGACACAGAATAACTCCAGCTTTGTGCCTTTTTCATTGTAGCTGAATTACGGGACAAACTGTTCGTTTTCACCTCAATAAGAAACGCGTAATATTTTCTCTGAATACCTGACGGGACGGTTGGCAACTCTAATAACTTATGAACAAAATAAAGTTCAACACCATTAACTTAATAGCACCCACCCAGCTGTATAGAAACTCCGTCATTCTAGCTAGTACGCAGTACGAAAAAAGTCAGAATAACGAAAATAAACTCCACCTAAACTTGGTTTATATCTGACCCAGATAGACTGCAGGTCATAACTTCTTACCTGAAGTTCAGTTCACACTTGGACTGGCGGCCGCCTCGGGTCTCTTTTCCTTCTGCGTCCCCTTTCCCTCATCCACCTGCTGCCTCCACCACTTGCTAATGTTACTGAATCTGTGGAAGCTCCGCGATAGCCACCACACGAAGTAACGAGTAACGACCCTATCTAAATCCCAGTAACGACTAACGCGTTCCTGATTTTGGCATAATAACTAGTTACCGTGCTCGTTACCACAATAATAACGTAGTTACTGTAACGCGTTACTTAATAACGCGTTAGTCCCAACACTGGTTTTATGGATATGGATTTTTAAATTACTCGTGATATAACATTGTCCAGACATGGCTGGTAAGGACATGAGGAGGAAACAGTAGGAGCTGTGTGAGGCTACTAAAGGTAGTGGATCCCTCAGCAGCTGGATTACAAAGAGCACAGGTAACATTAACACATGTACCAGTTGTTGGAGAGGTATTCCAGTATAAACAAAAATAACAAGCACAACTGAAATGTTTTGCTTCTATAACATTTTTATGTCATCATTTTATTATAGATTAAGTGTAAGAGTTGTTAAGTATGGATAATTAAATGATAGTTTATTGCAATAGCAAGTTGTGCCTTGTTCTCAGATGGACAGCAAGTGGAGAGTGATATATGAAATGATGGGATGGAAGGAAGAAGAGAAGCAAAGAGTGATTCACAGTCTAGTTTATTTCTGTTTTTGTTGCCTCCAGCACTATCAGCAGCAGGAGCAGCAGCAACACCTTAACAGCAACATTGTACCCATCAGGTAAAACATAGGCTACGTTTGCTTTGCCTTGTTGCCCATATTAGATTCTTGATGAATGTGTGTTGTTGTTATTCAGCCTGGTTCAATGTGCCCCTTTTTAGCTTTGAGCACCCGCCCCTTTAAACATCTCTGCACGGCCCTGCTTACAATGTGTTGTGCTTATGTATGTGAGAGAAAATTAGCCTGTGTTGGAGGTGCACTGGTGAAAGTGATTTCAAATTCTGACGTAATGGATGGCAACACGTCCCTAAGCTGTGCCTCAACCACCTAAAGAGTAGCAGAGAAGATTTCAGGTACTGGCTTCTCATTTTGAGGTAATCATATTAGCTGTCACTAATCCGTGATTAACTAGATGATGGAGTTAAAATGAAACTGATCTCTTGTCATGTTCGTGCACCTTCTGCAAGCTGCTGTTTTCACTCCTTCAAAGATCATTTCTTATGAAAGGATGTCCAGTCAACTGTGAATGAGACATTAATCCTCAGTGATCAACATTTCAGGAGCCTACACTTTGCAGCTATGCTTCTTGTTTTTAGAGTCATGCCAAATGATTGGCCGAAAGCTGTTCTCTGAATGTGTCAGACAAACAGAAAGTTTGAGGCTTTTCAAATATTTAAAATCACAATATAAAATGTGGAATGAATCTTTAAAATTCTCAGCTCCATAGATGGCAGCCAAACTGAAGCAGTTTAATGATGTTGACTGTGTAACTCTTCTGGACCGAAGGACGGATTTCTTTGGCTTGTGTTGTTTCTGCTCTCAGACAGAGCTCAGTGTATATTTATTCTTACATTTGAAAGGCAAATAGACTAAAGGCTTTGCAGCATGTGTTATTACTGCCGTCCATCCAACCAAGTGGATTTCCATTCTTTTACGCAGTACTAATTTGTTTTAACATTTAGTCGTGACATTTTCCGTTTGTTTTGTGTTTAACCTTCACGTCACCTTCTTTTCTACGTCTATTTTGCATCAGTTTGAAGGTTAGAGAACTGACACATAGCACGCCTACAGGATTCTCAGTTCAATTAAAGCTAAATGACAACTAAGAGCCAGATTAAGAAAACAACCGAGTGATCAAATGATCTACCCAAGTAGATTTCACCATTTTTCATATATTTCATTTTTATTAGAAAATTTATGTCAAAATTGAGAGTTAAATGTAAATGCAGTCAAATGATTGAAATGTATCAATGAAAACAGAAATGGGGGAAATCTTCGGCTGATCAAAGTTTTGATTAAAGCTTTGGGTGGTTAGCTGAAGATTATAAGACTCCAGGATGGATTGTGACTGTCGTACGTTTGAAAATGTCTTTTTTTTTTTAAGTTTTCTGTCCATTAAAGCCACCTGATAGGACTGCTTCATTCGAAGTCATTGGCTCAAACATTTTGTTTTGATGCTCAAAACAGTTTGATCAGTGATTCAATCCCCAGCTCCAGTGGGGATATCGAGGTGTAATTTTCTTGTACATGTGTGTGCATAGATGTCAAAGTACACAACAACATGGTGAATGACTCCATTCAGTTAAAGAGCCCACATTCTTTTTATAATACCTCCCACACTCCCTAATGTAAACATTTCTTTAAATGATAAACACAGTGTCTAAAGCCAGGATACCACAGTCAAAGGGAATAATAACCACCTCTAGTTAAGCAGAAAATGCTGCCGATAAGTAAAGAAAGTCTGACCGGAGTTTGTTTTAATATTAACACATGTTGGCACCAAGCCACCAGTGTTTGCGTAAGGCTGACAGAGTTCCTGGCTGTGTCAAACAGACCCTTTTAATCAGCCAGAGAATATTCCCATCTATTTTCCCTCTTGTTTATATCTCTCCTAAATGGATGAGCAGATCACGATCACTATAAATAGACTGGAACTAATTTCACCTGACTTCCCCAGATTTATTCTAAAACATTTAAAACACTAGTTGTACTGTCTTTCCCTCTTCACACTGCACAGAAGAGGAACCGGCAGCAAGGTTCAACACTTTTCTTCCATCAAGACTCTGAAGACCATTACTCTTTGTCCACAGGTTTAATGATGTAGAAAGTGTGAAACTGAAACAAACATAACACAATTACTATTACAGTATATTCTTTAAATCTTACATATACACTGTACCTACAAGTCTACAATAATCTAAATCAACATAGCGTAGCACTTTAGCTGCAAGAATAAGCATTAGCCGTGCTCTAAACATGTGGCTTCAACAACGTATCAAAGTTACACATTAAACTTCCCTCATGTCACAAAATACAACCACAGAACTACAGATAAGTATCAAATAAACAATATACATACAGACGATGCTCCAAAAGACGAAGGATTGAGGGCAGATGCGCAAACTTAACTAAACCTTACTACTTCCTGCTTCCTGTTTCCTATGATGTCACCAGGTATCAGAACTATTAAAGGGACAGCTGCACTAACACTATCAGCACACTCCCCACCTGGCATGATAGAATGCCACAACTAACATACAATACAGAACAGTTATACATGTTATATATGTATATAGATATAGAGTAACAGTTCAGTCTTTGTCTGGATGTAACAGAAGAATGAGCTCCGACACAGGTCTCAAAAATACTTTTGTCCCATCTTGCCTGGATACCTTCACCTCCGCTGTGCGGACCTTATTGTCCTGGCTAGGGAAGACTTGGGTGATTACTCCAAGAGGCCATTCATTTCTCTTGAGCTGCTGATCTCTGAAAAGTACAATGCTCCCAGGCTCCAGATTGGGTTGACTGTCCTGCCACTTTCTTCTTGGCTGGAGTGAAGAAAGTGTAGAGGAATTTCTTTCACTAAGGTATTAATCACATTATTTCATTGTTTTAACATGTCTGACACTCATACTTAAGACAAATGGTAGGGGGTGTAGTCAGGATGTTGGGGGGAAACAGGAACTCCAGAGGACCAGTCTTTTGTCTCTTGAGGACTCTGGGAAGTAGCAAGGGAGTGTGAACCTTAAGGTGTGAAACAGCTGTGTACTGCCTTTTGTTCCTGGAGAAGGTATTTAACTGAGAGGTTGACTTTGGCTCAGTGAGACTCTGCTGTCCGTCTGTCCCGCGGCCATGGGGGCTCCACAAGCTTGTTTGTATGTTGTGTGCATGAATTAAAAGAATGTTAGCTACCGCTCACCGCTCGTCTGCAGGCTTTATTTAAGTGGAAAACTTCCACAACAAAATGGCGCTGCGAGCAGGGTGGTCCGTGTGGTCGCTGAACAACGGTTCCGTGGACGGGCTGATCACCCCTGAGGGAAAAGGTACCTTTGTCCTACCAGCTGTTGAAGCAAAGGAAATGGAGGAGTCACGGAGCCGTGTGTTTCAGTCACCACCGAGATCATCGATTTTGAGGGGACTTCTGCAGATGGGTGAGTTGTAGCTAACTTTGTATACAGTTATGAGGAGTTTTTTGTCTGGCCGAGGGGGGGAACGCTGGCCGACCCCGGAGTTCGAGTCTCCGGGAGGAAAAACCTGGTGGTTTGAGGCCCCAGGCTTGTGTTGGGTACGGCTCATCACAAGGACATTGGCTCGAGCACGTTGTTGGGGAGAAGCCGGCCCAGACCTGTGTTCGGTCGAAGTACGTCACAGGGACAACAACTCGGGTACACTGTCGGGATCCATTTCCGTGTACTATAGTGCACGGAGTGGCGGTGTTCGTACCTTGGTCCGTAGAAGGCAAGGGCCTCACGGGGGACGCCTCGTGTAGTAAAATGGGATCTAGATCCAGTAGATCGGCAGACGTTCCACCAGGCGGCCGGAGACAAAACTCAATACGTGACTGTGTGGTAAGAATTGAGTAAATGTGTGGCGTGTAAGATTGCAGAGAATGGTTGTGTGGGAAACGTTGATGTGTGTGTAAAAACAGTGAGAAACGGGGTTACAAAATGTTGAAAATGGGGAACAAAAACGAGAAAAAAAAAAAAGAGAGAGAGGATTGTAGAAATGTGTGTAACAGTTGTTTCCAACTAGAGGGAGAAGGTGGTACTGCAGGCCACCAGCTCCCCTTGGGTGGACACACACAAAATTAGCAGAATTGTTGATGAAAATGAGCAATAAAATTAGGGCAAGGGTTTTGTGTTTAATGATCAAAATGTCTCAGTGTGTCACTTGCAGGTGAAGAGCAGACCCGGATCAATTTTCCACGTGCAGCAGTCGGAAGAAAATTATAGGTTAACATCATTAGAAACACTCAAGCCAAGTTTTGGCTGAATTGTTTTACAGCTTAACTTCCATGTGTTTGTCACCCTGAGAACACAAGCTCCAAGAATCTCTCCCTGAAGACAAGAAATGCAGTTTCAGAACAACGAGATGGATCTCGAGAGCTCACAGCAGCATCCTGAGCAGTGAAGAAAAGGTCCAGCAGCAACAGTTGTGCAAGACAGCGACAGCAAGGAGAAAAATGGCATCATCATGACTGGATGGATGGATGTGCATTTCCAACGAGCTGCAACTTCACTGTGTGTGAATGGACTTTTGAAAAGACTGCTTGAGTTGGACATTTGCCACTTTCGGCGCAAAAATGGCAAAATGAGACCATGGAAAACACAGGACAAAGCTGAAAGACAACTGACTCTCACTGGACTGCTGCAAGGGGGAGAGATGAGATGAGACCACAGTCAAAGGAGAAGGAGACAACATGGAGGAAGGCTGTTGTAGTGTGGGAATAAAATTTGGGTTTAGGAAACTGGGAAGAAAAACGACTGCCTTGCGTGGAGAATTGAAAAGTGTCTGGAGCACCGCAAAGAGGAGAGGTACACAAAAAATAACACAAACAGAAAAATGCATTAATCCTACTAACACAAACACACATGCAATGAAGCTCATGAAGACCAAATAGCATTTTAAAGCATGCATTTCTGTTACCATCATCTTGTCCAGTTCACTTAGTGGGTTAAGAAGTGATACATAGACTAGTGAACTAGTATTATTTTTGGGGAAGGATGATTGAATCATTGCAGGGGTGAACAGAATGCTGCGGGAGGGTCAAATGAGTGGGGACTAATAGATTATTGAGTTTCTGATGTGTGAGGGAGGTCTTATCATGACACACATCTGGGTACATGGGGAAAACAAAAACTCATTTTCTAATAGAATATTGCTGTTGTGTGAGGTGTGTGACTGGTGGATGAAAGTTTTGGGGATTTACTTGGCTGATGCATTTTCTTTGGTACCACTTTGAACCTGCCAATTAGTTTTGTTTGATCTATCATTCTAGGAGAGTATGCTTAGACAACTTCTAAAAGAGGCCTTCATATTTTTTGATTTTTAACAGTGCACTGAGATTTTTGTTTGGCAATTTTCTCCTTTTCAAGCAGGCCTGCAAGATCGGAATCGAAAGTGCTACACAACATGTTGAACAATCGCAAGTGAGCTTCTCCAAAATTAAAATGGGCTCGGGAGAAAGCCACTTATTTGGGACAATCAGAAAACAAGTCCCTGGCAAAAAGGATTCAGCGAGGTAATCCAGTCTAAATTCTTTTTTTCTTTTTTGAAATGACGTTATTGCTGGCAGTAGAAACTTATTGCGACACAAGAGGTTCTGCTATCAGCAATAAACACGGGGATTGACTGGACTGACAAAAACTTGACTGACTTGACACCAATATGCAAGATTGCACCTCCATCCAGAGAGACAAAAGGGTGGATGTATATATGTATGTTTCTTTTACAGGAGCAGAAAGGTGACAGCAACGGGTTGCATGGGCTTTTGAGCCGTGCTGACTTAACCTTTTAATTGCCACTTTCTGTGTCTTTGTAAATTTACCAGCAGTGTGTTATTCATGACCTTGTATTGTTTACAGTGCAGAGGTCACTGTGAGAAAGTGTGCATGCAGACGCGCTGCGCTAACATCTACATCACTTTTTCCACAGCAGAGGGCTAATCATATGATCTAATCACATGATTTACAGCAGGACACACCACTGGCTAATGTTTTTTCTTACAACAGGGCCTGGAGTGAAGCTACTTCAGGGGAGAAGCCCTGAGAATTTTTAAGAGACAGTGCACAACTTTATTGTGCATGTCTAATTGTGTTAAGCTGACAGAGGGCAAAAGAGGGTTTTTTTCCGGGGAAGTTTTCATTTTTAAATTGCAGGAACCGTGACATGAGGGATATGGAAGGATTGACTGAGGCACAGATGCAAACTGTGACTAGGAGACAACACTTCAAGTGGACCAGTGAGAAGCAGGGACCATCTGCAGGACAACAGACAAACGACACTGGGCTTCCAAAGGATTGTCACGAGGAGATTTTGAACAGCAAAATCTTAAAATAAAATGAAAGAGTTTCGTCGTTGACGCTGAGGAAGACAACTAAGGTGTACGACGTGCTCTGCCTTAAATCTACAGCCGCATTGGAACAGAAATCGAGGGATGGAGAGAGCGTGCTAAGCTCCAAAAGTGACAGCGCAAGGAAGATCAGCGTTGGAATTATGACTCTGTAAATGGCACAGACACCAGGAGCCATGACTGTGACAGAGAATGACCACCTAATGCTGTTTCACTTTGCCATGCAAAGTACTTTGACACTCTGGAGAAGACCTTTCCTCTGTATCATTGTTGTTTCCATTTGCATGTGAGAGCTTAGATTGTGGGGAAGATTAAAGATGAACAAAGGGTGGTGGGAGAACAGTGAAGTGAGGATACACAGTGTGAAACTCCTTTAAGTGTACAATAATGTTGATGTGATATACAGAATGTCAGGAAAGAAATTCTGGTTTTAATGTGATTCTTGATTTTAGAATCAAAGGGTGGGATTGTAGAGGAATTTCTTTCACTAAGGTATTAATCACATTATTTCATTGTTTTAACATGTCTGACACTCATACTTAAGACAAATGGTAGGGGGTGTAGTCAGGATGTTGGGGGGAAACAGGAACTCCAGAGGACCAGTCTTTTGTCTCTTGAGGACTCTGGGAAGTAGCAAGGGAGTGTGAACCTTAAGGTGTGAAACAGCTGTGTACTGCCTTTTGTTCCTGGAGAAGGTATTTAACTGAGAGGTTGACTTTGGCTCAGTGAGACTCTGCTGTCCGTCTGTCCCGCGGCCATGGGGGCTCCACAAGCTTGTTTGTATGTTGTGTGCATGAATTAAAAGAATGTTAGCTACCGCTCACCGCTCGTCTGCAGGCTTTATTTAAGTGGAAAACTTCCACAACAAAAGATACTGTCGTCTCCATTTGTTCCAGAAAGTCTGGGCCAGATGCTGCACCTGACGCCATTGTTGTTTACACATATCTTTGACATTGGAGTCTTCAGGTGGAGCTGATGGAGTACCCATCTTCTGAGTTAAGAGAGTGGCTGGGGTTAGTAAAACTGGGTCACTTGGATCAGTAGATACTGGTATGAGAGGTCTGGCATTGATAATTGCCACCACTTCTGCCATCAGCGTAGTAAGGACCTCATGGGTCAAGTTTGATGTCCCAAGATGCAGGAACATTGAATCGAGGATTCTTTTTGCTATTCCTATCATCCTCTCCCATGCGCCACTCATATGAGACGCATGTGGAGGGTTAAAGACCCATGCACAACCTTTTCCAGCTAGGTACTTCTCAACAGACGTGGAATCAATATTGGATGGAATCTTTAGTTCAGCTGACGCACCCACAAAGTTTGTGCCTCTGTCCGAACGTATTCGTTTCACACGACCTCGAATAGCTAGAAACCTCCTGAGGGCATTGATGAAGCATGAGGTGTCCAGAGATTCTATGACCTCTATGTGGACTGCTCTAACGGCCATACAAGTGAATATAACTGCCCATCTCTTAGTATGGGCGAGACCACCTCTTGTACGCCGTGCAACAACACTCCATGGGCCAAACACGTCCAGTCCAACGTAGGTATATGGGGGTTCCATAGAGAGGCGATCTGATGGCAGGTCAGCCACCTTTTGTTGTTCAGGGAGGCCACGGAGCTTTCGACATGTGACACAATGGTGGATGACAGTGCTCACCAATCTCTTCATACCTATTATCCAGTAGCCTGCTGCACGGATGGCACCCTCTGTGAAGTGGTTGCAATGTTGCAATATGGTACTTACAAGGAATGATCTTAGGGTTCTTGAGGAAGAAAAGAAAATGTCTTATCCGACCACCAACTCTGAGGACGTTGTGTGTGAAGGGATCCAGGGTCCTAAGAGGACTCCCTTGAGGGATCACCTTATTCTTTTTGAGACAGGCCAACTCAGCATATGCCTCTTCCTGCACAGTTTGAATAATGATGTGCTCTGATAAACTGAGTTGATCAGGTGTACCTGCTTTCTGACAGAAATGCCACCCCTTGCATTGCATGGTCCCTTTGACCTTACGTCTGTGAACGCTGTTCACAATGTGAAGGAGATTAGCAATGGCACGTTTCAAAGCTTGCCAGGAAGAAAACTTGGAGAAACGGTGGGACCCAAGTAGTGTGCGAGAAGCCTGTGTTTGCAAAGTAGAGATTTGCGGGCGGATCTCAGCGTCCATGTTTGCATCCACAAGCTCAAAGGAGTCTGGTTCTAGAGAATCTTGCATAGGCTCAGTCAGAAAAGGAGGTCCAGTGAGCCAAGAGGTATCTGAGAGAAAGGCAGCCGGTACAGACCTTGTCGCACAGTCTGCTGGATTTTCCCCTGTAGACACGTACTTCCACTGCTTAGGATGAGAGGACCTTCTGATGCGGACAATACGATTGCTGACATACACATAAAAGCGTCTTGTCTCGTTATTTATGTATCCGAGCACTACTTTGCTATCAGTGTAGAAGGTGATAGCATCGATGCGCATGTCAAGCTCTGATGATATGAAATTTGCTAACTCCACGGCCAGTACAGCTGCACAAAGCTCAAGTCTGGGGATTGTGTGTTCAGGTCTGGGTGCCAGCTTCGCCTTACCCATAACAAAGCCAGTATGAGTATTCCCTGCTTCGTCCACCACCCTGAGATAGGCAACTGCTGCAATAGCCATCGTTGACGCATCAGAAAAGACAAACAGTTCTCTCGTCTTTGTTGTTGAAAGAACAAAGACGCTTTGGTATAGGGTCTTGGGATCATCACGCCACTTAGGTCTTTCAGTGAATCCCGCCAAGACTTGCATTTTTCCTGCATCCCCTCAGGGAGCTGAGAATCCCAGTCACATCTTTGTTGTGTGAGCGCTCCTAGAATGTGCTTCCCTTGAATGGTCACGGGAGCCACAAATCCCAAGGGGTCATACACGCTATTTACCACTGATAGGATGCCTCGGCATGTGAAAGGCTTCTCTTCTTTGTTGACTTTAAAAATGAACATGTCGGACTCCAAGTTCCAATTTAGTCCCAAGCTGCACTGTACAGGTAGAATATCTGAGCTCAGATACAAATCCTTCAAGTCATTTGCGCGATCTTCAGGTGGGAAAGCCTCCATGACCTCCTTGCTGTTAGAGGCGATTTTGTGGAGCCTCAGGTTGGAGTTTGCCAGAACATCTTGAGTTTTCTTCAACAGACAGACAGCACTTTTTACACTTGAAAAAGATTTAAGTGCATCATCAACATAAAAGTCATGGCAAACAAACTTTCACCTCGGGGTCATGATGTGGTCCTCCATCCATCGTGGACTGCCTGAGGCAGTAAATGGCAACCGCTGGATTAGGGCTATTACCGAACACATGTACAGTCATGCGGTACTCAATGACATCCTGTGTAGGACTGTTGTCTCTGAACCAGAAGAACCGTAGGAAGTTACGATCTTCTTCTCTCACAAGAAAGGAATGAAACATCTGCTTGATGTCTGCAGTTACTGCAATGGCTTCCTTGCGAAACCTCATCAGAACTCCCAGGAGTAGGTTGTTGAGGTCAGGTCCTTTCAAGAGAACATCATTCAGAGACACTCCCTCATGCTGTGCACTTGAGTCAAAAACAACACGGATGTTGCCAGGCTTCTTTGGGTGGTACACTCCAAAAATGGGTAAATACCATCGTTCCTGGTTTGGAGTGAGAGGAGGAGCAACTTCAGCATGACCATTTTTGAATATTTTCTCCATGAATGAGAAGAAATGTTGGGACATCTCAGGTTTCCTTGCTAAGTTGCGTTTGAGGGAGCTGAAGCGGTTAAGAGCTTGCTGTCTGTTATCAGGGAGGTGTTGTCTTGGCTGCCTAAATGGCAAAGGAGCTACCCAGCTGTTACTGGCATCCTTCTTGAGCTCTCGTTTTATTATTGCCATGAAGGCAAGATCTTCAAACGATGGTGCTGGTTTATTATCCTCTCGGGTAAGCTGGAACACTGTGCAGCCTAGCCCATCATCTTCTACATCATAGGCACACTTTGAATGTTCGGGACCGTATCTCTCTTTAACCTGGAGAACACTCGGACATGGTTCAAAAATAGTAGGACGAGACTGTTCAAGAGCATTAGTGAAGTACGTGTATCACAGTGCGTGGCTTATGAACACGTCCCAAACAGACATTGCCCACAATCACCCATCCCAACTCAAGTTTCTGAGCATAGGGGGCATCAGGGGGGCCATTGATGTATTTGTGAACCTTATGAAGTCTAATGACGTCACGTCCAAGTAAGAGCATAATGGGAACATCAGGTTCAAACTCTGGAATAAGGTGAGCAACTGGTTTCAGATGATCATGATGGAGAGCAGCACTTGGTGATGAAATCTCTGCTCTGTTGTCTGGTATCTCATTACACTCCAACAGGCTTGGTAGTAGCTGAACTGTTTTACAATCCATTGACTCTATACAGAAGCCTGAAGCTATCCTTCCCATGTTCTCAGTCATACCAGAGCATGTCTTCAGTGTGTAAGATGCAGTAGGGCATTGCAAGTCAAACTTCTCAAAGAAATCTGAGTGAGCCAAAGATCTATTACTCTGCTCGTCTATAATAACATAGGCCTTTATGGCCTTTTCACGTTCTCCTTTGGGATAGACTCTGGCCAGGCAGATCTTGGAGCAGTTCTTAACAGTGCGGTCCTCTCCACAGATCTCGGTACACTGAGCAGTAACTTCTGAAGTTTGTGTGTGTTCTGGCTCCCCGCCATGCTCCAAAGGCATGCTTATGTTCTTTATCCACGGTGCCTGACCTGGATGTAGAGCAGATGAGTGTCTATCACTGTTGCATTCAGTGCACTTAATGATACTTTGGCATTCCCTCGCGGTGTGCGTTGAGGAGTTGCAACACTTAAAACAGATGCCATTCTCCCTGAGAAAGTTCATTCTTTCTTCGAAGTGTTTCTCTCGAAAGGCACGACACTTTTGTAATGTGTGAGGTTTCTTATGTATAGAACATCTCCTATCTGGATCCTCCACATTCTTCTTGTTTCTGTTGTCTGAGCGATCAGCAGGTGACACTTCTGTTTTGTTGACTAAAATCTCCCTTTGTCTACTGTTTTTCCAAGGAGGTTTTTCCATTTTAACCATCTCGGTTTGAGAAACAAAGTTGAAACTTGGATCATTCCTCATCTGTGCTTGCTGGTAGATGAAGGAAACGAACACTAAGAATGGGGGGAATGTTACACAATGTGATTGTTTGTAACTGGATCCATGAGAAAGCCATTTTTCTTGTATACCATATGGTAATTTTTGGGCTATTGCATTTACACCTCTGGGGGTATCAAGATACAAAAGACCAGGCAGATCTCCCTCGGCCTTGGCAGCATCTAGTTCCATCAGTAAATCACTGAGGTCCCAGAGTTTGGAGTAGTCTTTATTGCCAATTTTGGGGAAACTATCCAGTTTTTGGAACTAAGCTTTCTCAATAGCTTCAGATGAACCGTAAGAAGCATCTAGTCGGTTCCAGATCATGCTCAGCCCTTTAGCTGGTTGATTTATGTGGATGGACCTAATACGCTTTGCATGCTCAGCTGATTCACTTCCCAGCCATTTGACAAGAAGATCCATTTCTTCATCACTTGTTAGATTCAAGTCTCTCACCGCATTCTGGAATGAACGTCGCCAGGCCCTGTAGTTTTCCGGTCTATCGTTAAATTGTAGTAGACCACTTGTAACGAGCTCACGTCGTGCTAGAAATCTGACAAAGTCTGTCACATGTGGCTCAGTGGAGTAACTAGGCCGCTGAGAGTTACCATATGGGTGATGGGGAAGAGCTTCCATGGCGCTGTTGGTCTTCCAGGGTGGCTGCTGTGCAGTTACACTGCATGAAGGCCTTAGAAAATCTTCATAATCATTTTCTTTGAGTACTCCGTAGTAGTGGTGCTCTGTCTGTTGAGCTGAGTTGCGATTCACATCTGATGTGACAAAGGGGTTAAGGCTACTTTGTTTATGTGGAGGATATAGTGGAGTATCAAAGACAGTAATAGCAGCATTGGGGGGACCATAACTCAGCGAATTGAGATGTGGCATGCACACCGTATTATGCAAAGGTTCCTCAGGAAGCGGCTGCTGTGTCTCGTCCTGCAAGGGTAAATCCTCCTGTGATGCCATCTGGATGTCTCTTGATACTTCAGCTTGTTTCTCCACATACTCTTTTGTACGCTCAGCAGAGTCGACTGATGTTGCAATGAGAGGAAGTTTACAACTGTGTTTTCCTTCACTAACGCCAACCGCTGCTTCTAAAGCTTCTGCCTTCGCTACAGCTGCAGCAGTTTCCTTTTCTGTTGTCAGCATTTCTATAGAACCTTCCAGACGAGCCTTTTCCATTTTTAACTTCCTTTCCTGCTCTGCAAACGCTAAACGTGCCTTTGCTGCTTCAGCCTTAGCCCTAGCTTTTGCAGCTGCAGTGCTGGTAGCCGATCCATGAGAACGTGTGGTTGACATAGAAGCATAAGACCGTGTCTTCACTGACGATGGCTTTGAATCCATAGTGTAGGCAAGTAGAGGCTATGTAGCGAGATAGCAGTAGCTGTTGTCACATGCACTGTGTTACCTTGTCTGTAACTCAACATCTTTTCACTGTACTGTCTTTCCCTCTTCACACTGCACAGAAGAGGAACCGGCAGCAAGGTTCAACACTTTTCTTCCATCAAGACTCTGAAGACCATTACTCTTTGTCCACAGGTTTAATGATGTAGAAAGTGTGAAACTGAAACAAACATAACACAATTACAATTACAGTATATTCTTTAAATCTTACATATACACTGTATCTAAATCAACATAGCGTAGCACTTTAGCTGCAAGAATAAGCATTAGCCGTGCTCTAAACATGTGGCTTCAACAACGTATCAAAGTTACACATTAAACTTCCCTCATGTCACAAAATACAACCACAGAACTACAGATAAGTATCAAATAAACAATATACATACAGACGATGCTCCAAAAGACGAAGGATTGAGGGCAGATGCATGTGGATTCATGGCAGTCTCCTTGGCCATGTGCAAACTTCACTAAACCTTACTACTTCCTGTTTCCTGTGATGTCACCAGGTATCAGAACTATTAAAGGGACAGCTGCACTAACACTATCAGCACACTGGTCCCTTGGGGAAGAAATAATTTAAAAGCAATCACATCAGTGTGCATCACCTATTTACAGAGTTCTTGGCAAGTGCTATGGTTCAGTTCCTGAGGCTTTCAAATTTATGCCCCATCTGTTCTTAGACATGCTGATCAACTTGACATTATTTGTGCACCAGTTCAACAGAGAATGCCAAACGTGGTTACGTGCTTCCAAGAGGATGTTCCAGGCTGAACCCATGTCCAAGCAATCCAAACCAGGACTGGTCAGAAATGGTAGATGCCATTGATCCCTGGTGACTCCATAATTATTGGTCTTTTCATAAAGTCTGTGGTAAGATGATTTCAGAAGGATGAGGAACTAGAAATGCCAAGGCAGGCAGCTCGGACTCAAGCACAGACTGTGAATTATAATTAAACAGTTCTTTATATACAGACACCAGGTGCAATGTATACAAGATGGGGGGGGGGGGGGGGGGTTCCAGGGATCCACGGGAAGGTTCAGGGAAACAGGTCATCCATCCACACATTCCGTTCTCTGCTCACTCCTTCCGTTCGGGGAAAGTCAGAGGGCGGATACAAGCGGCAGAAACGATCTCTCTTTGAAGGATGACTGGCCTCTCCCTTAGACATAGGCTGAGGGGTTTGGCCATCTGGGAGGGGCTCAGAGTAGAGCTGCCGATGGTACCATGTTGCACCTCAGACCGTCCAGGAACTCGGTGATGCTCTGGTCCTGATCTGGCAGGAAATCCATCAGGACACCATCTATCTAATTCCCCAGTGTTGTCAGGCATTCATACAAGCATGTGGGAACCATTTTTTTACTTTGGTTTTTGGCATGTCATTGAAGTCAGCCCTCTGTAGGGTGATTGTCATTTCCATCAAACTATGTGGTATCGTTTTGTTCCTCATACATTTCCCAGTCCATGTCAGTATATCTGGCATTATTGTTATTTTTTTCCCCATTAAGAACTCCTATGTTTTCAAACTGTTACTTTATTTTTTTTAACCAGTGTACAGTCAGTGTTGGGAAGGTTACTTTTAAAATGTATTCCACTACAGATTACAGATTTCATGCCCCAAAATGTATTTTGTAACGTATTCTGTTACGTTACTCAATAAGAGTAACGTATTCTGAATACTTTGGATTACTTAATATATTATCATGCTACATGAATGTCCTATTGCTGTGTGATTTATTACTATTACTGAAGGTTACTCTCCATACCAACACCAACTAGATGTTTAAATCATAATATAAATGAGTAACAGTAGGTGGACATTAGGTAAGGCTGCACTTTTTGCAGCGATCTCGTATAGAAAACTATTCCACGTGTATATAAAACAGGTCCGCGGCTCCAAACCGTAGTAAAGGGACCTCTGGCTAATACGTCGGGTTTGTGTCGGGCTCGTAGCCGAAAACTAGCTTTACTTTGTTGTCTGGGTCACCTTTGTTAGTGAGAAACAGAGAGAGGCGTTGAAAGGCTGCTCCAAGGGAACTTATTGTTTCAGAGGAAAACACGAACACAGTGTACACTTGTATTCCGTTACTCCCCAACACTGTGTACAGTAGGTTAGTATAGAACAGGGGTCGGCAACCCTGGGCACGCGTATGGGCTCAAATTGTGGTCATAAATATTTTGTACTTGTAAATCAGGATTTGTATGTGTAAAAAAGATTTGTGTGTGGACTTAGCCAAAAAATACGTGGGAAACTCTGCACTCAAGTTTCAATTTACAAGTACGAATTTTGACCCTGTTTTTCTTCCTTTCATCTGATTGACCAATGTCATCACTTCTCCCTCCCGATTTGATGATATCAACAAATAAAACAGTGAATTGTAAAAATAACAGGAGCTATTAATTATAAAGCTTTTGTTATACTTGTTTCACGTTTGTTTTCATTTTCTACATTAACTGCAACACCAGCTCATTTTACTAGAAAAGCTAGAGTCAGTACAGAGGTGTGACAATGGCTCAGTCACCAGTTTTTCCATCTTCATATAGTGTACTGTCTCAACACAGAACAGTTTTCCACTTTGCTGAGGACCATTTTGCACACAGAGATTTCTTCAGATTTCTTCCATTTTTCCATGTATTATAGATTATAAAGTCTTCACAATCTCATACTGAGGAACACTATTCTGAGTTTGACAGGAGTAAAGAAAGTGAGAGCTGCACCACTCTGCAAAAAACTGAGATGCTTTTCAACCCAGCCGTTGTACTGACTCATTAACCTGAAATTATATTATTAATCTGCATCAGTTTATTAATTAGTACCACTACCCTTTTAGATCTTTGTTGACTCCATCCCAACTTTTTGAGACATTCGCTGCCGTCACATTCAAAATGAGGTAATGATGTCTCAGTTTAAACATTCAACATGTTTTTATGTATTCTATTGTGAATAAAACATGGGCTTATGATTGGGAACATTAAATTTCTCAGTGAATTAGGATCTAATTTGCCATCATATCAAATATCCTGCCAGGATTCTCAAACTGAGGAAGTGGTTCATTTTCCTGAGAACATCTATTCTGACTAAATGCCGTAAGCATTTCAGAATGACTTTGTTTTTCTCTAAATGATCCTGATCGGTAATCATCCTTTTGGAACAGTACCATCAACCATGAATGAGTCCTGCAGCTGGGTAGCATACTTATTAGGCACTACCTATCAGCACCATATGTTTAATTCATCCATTAATACATCAGTTTTTGCCTTTTGTTGAAAATGGTTAGATGTGTAAAACTCTTTGGTTTACCAAGAACACTTGGCTCAAGCATGCTCATTATACGTCTATCTATACTCCACAGCATCACATCACTTATTCACAGTGTTGGGTAAGTTACTTTAAAATAGTAACTTAGTTACATTACTAGTTACTTCTATCAAAAGTAACTCAGTTACTTCAAGTTACTCGTTACTTTCAAAGTAACTAGTTACTAGGGAAAGTAACTTTGCTTTTACTCAGAATTCTCTTGTTAATGTGTTGCTTCCATAACTTTGCCAGTCTTCTAGCTTGCTTACTTGCCACAAGTGCACTGTGCCACCTACCAATAGAAAGGAAAAGATAATGTGCATGTTTCCACGAGAGAAATCCCACGCCTCGACCGTCATTGACTGCTGCCATGATTCTAGCCTACGTCACAGCGTCATGTGCGCCTTTTACATCCAACACAAAAACTGCAGTCGTGATGCTTTGATTGTACTCAACTTACTGTACTGTAACTCGGAAATTCTACCTTCTGAATAGGAAGATGTAGGTAACACCAGACTGCAGATGAGCTGCATACAGGGCTGGACGGGGACAAAAAATCGGCCCGGGCATTTTGACTAGAGACTGGCCCACCATTATAGGAAAAATCATAAAGCCTTTGAATGAAAACAAACGCTGTTGTGACAGTGATGTTCCCTGTTTTGATGGTATATATGCATCAATCGTTTGTTGTAAGATTGAGATAATTATTTTTTAAAAGCTAGACATTTTAAATGAGAATAAGAAAGAAAAGTATTTCTTTGTGCCCACCTCTCCCTGTTAATGCCCTACCTGGCCCCCCTGGCAAAACTTTGCTAGATCCGCACCTGCACAGTTACCAGCTGTCAACTACCTAAAAAGGATCCTGGGGTTATCTGTCTCTCAGAAACAGTTCATAACTTCCCTTCAACTCATTTATGTCACCTAAAAGGTAAACCTGTTTCTCCATCACCTGTTCAGCTCTGATGATTCAGTAAGGACATCTCCTGGTTTCATCTTCATGTTTCCCTCTTACCAGATAACCAAACCGATATCATGACCAGCAGCTTTTTTGCAGCTGTGGCTCCAACAAACATCAGCTGATACTAGAAATTAATATTAAATCAATTCTAACAACAGCTGATCAAGCTTAAAAGTGCTGCTGTTGTTTAGCGTGACATCGGCTGGTTTCCTCTTTCTGGCGCAAAGTGGGCGATAAACAAACAAGAGAGCCGATCAGCTGATCATTGATCAGTTTTCATGATTGAAGTAGAAACGGGAGAGGGAGGGGGGAGAATGAAAGAAGAAGAGGCAGCTGTGCAGCGTAAAGACAGAATAACTCCAGCTTTGTGCCTTTTTCATTGTAGCTGAATTACGGGACAAACTCTTCCTTTTCGCCTCAATAAGAAACGCGTAATATTTTCTCTGAATACCAGACGGGACGGTTGGCAACAAACAAAATAAAGTTCAACATCATTAACTTCATAGCACCCACCCAGCTGTATAGAAACTCCGTCATGCTAGCTAGTACGCAGTATGGAAAAAGTCAGAATAACGAAAATAAACTGCACCTAAACTTGGTTTATATCTGACCCAGATAGACTGCAGGTCACAACTTCTTACCTGAAGTTCAGTTCACACTTGGACTGGCGGCCGCCTCGGGTCTCTTTTCCTTCTGCATCCCCTTTCCCTCATCCACCTGCTGGCCTCCACCACTTGCCAATGTTACAGAATCTGTGGTGGAAGCTCCGCCACCACACGAAGTAACGAGTAACGACCCTATCTAAATCCCAGTAACGACTAACGCGTTCCTGATTTTGGCATAATAACTAGTTACCGTGCTCGTTACCACAATAATAACGTAGTTACTGTAACGCGTTACTTAATAACGCGTTAGTCCCAACACTGCTTATTCATGACTTCTCATCTGCAAACTGTGTTGTCTAAATCATGAAGTCATGCATGCAGAAAGCCAAAGAGCTCTGCAATGATGAGCTCTGATATGATGCTGTAGCTTCTGACATAGTGGATTTGTAAGGTTGTTGGAAATTAGTGAAACATACTACCCCCCCCCCCCCCCCCATGCATCTATTCAACTTGTTTTGTTTGTTAAATATAACAACTGAGTTCACATTGGTGCTGAATCAGAAATGGCTTTATTGGAGAATCTTTCCAGTCCCACATTCTCTGCCTCTCCCACGCACAATTCATACTTCAACCCATTAATTTCTGGATTCTGTATTAGCAAGTTGATTTATTTGCTAAGCTTTGCCTCTTGGGTGTACTGTGGCAGCACACGGGACACAGTGGAGGAGTAAGAGAAGCATAAATGGAGGAAACAGACTGAGTGATGGCACTGATGGGAAGACAGGTGAAAAATGCTGAGGGACTGACTAGAAGAAGAAAGGGATACACACGGAGTCGATTACATTTTTCTCCTTCTTTGATGGCGGGGTGGTGGGGTGGGGCTAAACTTCCTGCCATTTCAAATGGAGATAAATGATCAAAGCTGATGGGTGAAAATGAATCAAGAGACAGAAAAAAGAGGGACAGAAAGTGGGGGAGTGCGTATTGGAGATACTAAATAGAAGGACAGGGGTTAAATGAATGATGGGAGCAGAGTTAAAAAGGTACACAGCAAATTCAAAAGTGTTAAATGTTTTGGTGTTAGTAGTCTTAGAGTTAATTTTACTCTAAGTAGAGTCACATTCTTTTAATGTAACTCTGAGGTGTAAAATAATAGTAGTTAAAATCGAGTGTTAAAAATGAGTGTTTCTATTTCAAATCTGGAGGTGTTACAATGGAAACATTAACTCTTGACCTCTTAACTCTGAACTCCTACAGGGGCTATGACACCAATAGAGTAAATTCACAGACTCCGCCCCCAGCACGGCTCCAATCGAAGCTGAAGTGAAGCCGTTTCAGAACATTTTGCTCTACATATTTGAGTTGTTTGCCATGCTTGGTAAGTCATGTTTTCAAAGATTGTTTCAATTATTGTTATTAGCTTTTACTTCTGTGGCTCTTTGGAGTTGAGACAAAGCTGTGTGAAAGGCATTAGCCATGTTGCTCGGTGATAGCATAATATTCTGTTTTAGCTAGCTGAAAGGTATTGTTTGCGGGCAAATACCACAGCCTTGAAAAAAAGCTTGCATGTGAATTTTCAGTCAAATTTCTTGGTCAAATACACTTAAAACAATGTCTAGAATGTGAAATGTTGATATAATGGTGCTACTTGAAGCCTGAAAACGATCTCCCATAAAAAACCGAGCAAACAGCAGTAGCAGATGTCCCGACTGAGTTCTACGTTAGCACTTAGATTCCTCCAGAGTTTTGTGCACACGGTTTAGGTAAAAATGAAAAAGGTTGAGGTTTTACATTTAGTTCAGTATTACCTGTTGTCTGTGTCCTTGTCTTTTGGGAAAATACTTTACACAAGTAATGGCTCAAAGGATTCCTTTTTTTTTTTACTGTGCTGCAATTGATTTGTGCCATTAATTAGTGTCAACTAATTTTTATTCAATCTCCACATAGGATATGCTTGTGAAGATGGAATATGGGGGAGAGCAGAAGTGCGTTGAAGTTCCACAAAGTGATGAATGAAGGACATGCATATTGTATTTTGTATTTATTGAAATAAGTGATGAGAATGCTGTTATTTGCATTTACCAGCTCACCTATGTCAGACCTTTTGATAAACGAAATTCTAATGAAAGTGAGAACATGTACACTGTTACATCTTTCAGAAAATGTTTTGAAATTGTGGTGCACAGTTCAGAATAAATGTTTTTCAAAAACCATTGCGTCTTTTTAGTAAATGTTTATTTCCAAAAGAAATTTCTAGAAGTTCAGAACAGTAAAATTCCCGTTTTTTAGAATTAATTAGAAGATAACTCTTACGTAGTTAAACTAAAATACTCTTTGAGAGTTAATATATAAACTCTTAACACCAAGTGTTAAATTATCAACTCCAGAGAGATTTGGTGTTTAACACTAAATCAGAGTTAACATACCAACTCTCCAAAAAGAGTTAAATTAACACTCTCTGGTGTGGACCCATATAGACACTTTAAAAGTGTTGAAATCAAATCTGACAGTGTTAATTTGGACATGCTGGATTTGCTGTGTAGGAGTGAGACATGGCTGGAAGGTAGCAGGGAGGAATATGATGACTGTTTTCCATATAAATGAGCCAGGTGTCATATATTAGCGCTGCAACAGGAAAAGAATAGGTGTCATGGTAGACGAGGGCATATGGGGGTGTGTTAAGTGTACTCGGTTCCTTCTCTGGGGTCTAATTCAGCAATGATGTTAAAGCCTCCGTAAGCTCAGGGTTTGTCATTATCTCTGATTGTAGAGATCCTAACAGCTGTCTGAGCACCACTATGACAGGCCGTTGACACTAAATATTTCTATTTGTGTAGCACTTTAAAATCAGCAATAACAAAGTCCTTAGCAGCAGAGCTGAACATATAACCACATATTTTACACTTATACATATTTTCATTAGCTGATTTCATAAGTCACTGCTTTACAATCCAGGAGACTGTGGTTTGGATGCTGGTTTAGTCACCAAGATCAACTGGTTTAGGGTGAGGAGGTCATTGTGGACACCAGTGTACTTGGACCTGACTGCACCATTTGATGGCTAAAAAAGAGCCGCTTGGCTTCTATGTCTTCGTGTTATTTTCTGATCACTGACATTATTGCAAATTCTCCTGCACATCAAAAACATTTTTCTCATATTTAAAGAATCTGCTATTTTAAAAGTCTGTCAAACTGTAGCCTTTTAAAAGCACCTAGAATTCATGTTGTTATTAATGTTTTTGTGACATTATTAAAAAGTCTGTGAGACTAATAGGAGCGGTTGGGTGTGAACATTGGAGGGAGCTGTAACAAGAGTGTGCAGCGGGCCAGACAGTTCTGCTACAGTGGCTGCACAGTTGGTTTTCAGATGTAGTCAGCTGAATGACAAGTCAACATGTGCTGTGGTATGGTGCAACGCTCTGTCGTTCACTGCTGCTGTTTCATTTTGAGTTTTCAGATTTGTCCTGTTTGGCAGCAGGACTGCTACAGCCAAACCTGCAGTTTACCAGCGGCACTGCTAGCTGTCCTCCATACTGTTCTGGATGCCTTAAGCCAAAAACTGTAAGGCTTAAAGGGGACATGAAACACTGCATGTATTAATGGAAATTAACACCATTGAGCCCTGGTCTCGAAAACTGACATGGATGTAACTCTGTCTGTGAAGCTGGATTTCAGAAACACGTGCTTAAAGTTTTTAATCATGTTTATCTTCTGTCAGCACAAATGTCACGTCGTCGGGTTGGTATGTTGGTTGGGTTAATAGACCTACATTAGTTCACATTAGGATCACATTTGTGCTGCAACAATGAAAAAGATGTTAAGAAACCAAGAATATACTGTCTACTTTCACTGCCTGTATACTTTTACAGTAAGTGGCTCCTCATTGTTTGGCTAGCAGCACTGAAATGGGAAAATCGATCTGTTAGCCATAATGTTTGTGATTGTAAAGCACTTTAAAAAATGGACTGTGTAGAGGAGTCACCCAACCAACAAGCTCATTAGACTTCACTTATATTTAGGCTTTTGCTTTTTCTCACTTCTAAAATGAAGTAATTGGAAAAGTGTGGCCTCTCTCTGGAGCCTGCAGGCTTTTTTCCTGCCATCACACTTATCAGCCTTTTTTTCCTGCCGACGTGCTAATGGGATTCCAGATCGTGCTTTGGTCAAACACGTATGTTTGTGGTGTTACTGTATGTAGTAAGACTGTTTAGATGTGCTGTCAGGATATTGTTGCTTTTTATTGTTTATTTTCATCAGTTGAACATTATCAGCGTTGCTGTAGTTTGAAATGGGCAGGGTCACAGTTTGTTAAAGGCTGCTTTCTGGAACGAGGCCTGATTTATGTGAGAGCAGAGACTGAGACAGTCCTGATTAAGTGTGTTTCAGCCCGAGTGATTATTCAGTAGACTGTGAGGCCTCTTTAAGAGCTTATTCTTTGTCAGTAATGGAGCATTTTTAACTTGATGTTACAGTTAGCAGAGTTAACCTTGTCTTTTTTCATTAGGCTTTAGGTTTTAATTGTCAAAACCTTCTTGGTCTATTTTTATTACTGGGTTTAAATGGTTGCAATTAAAGGTAAATGAATAATGATGTGTTAATTCTTTAAAAGTCCAGTTTGCTGCCGTATCATAAAGAAACAACACAATTTAAAAAAACCATTTAATTTAATATTTGTATGAACATCGCCGCTATGAAATTTAATACAAAAACACACTGCAGTAAAAACCATAAAGAAGACATTAACTGTTGCTTACCATCTACAAATCACAACAAAAAGATCTCCAATTACAGCCTTAGTCTAGTCTTCATTTCAGATAGATACGTCTGAAACTATATGATGTTGTATATGCAGATGCCAAGCAGAAGGACCAGTGGCAGACAGAGAAGAGTCGTGGATGTAGTGAAGGAGAACATTAAGGGTCGGTGTGACAGAAGAGGATGCTCGAGCTAGAGTGTGATGAAGACAGATGTGTGACCCCTAAAGGGAGCAGCCAAAAGAAGAAGAAGTTTTGTGAAGGTAGAGCTACAATCTGACTTTAATTTGACTTTTTTTAAATATGTTGATGGTGCAACATACCACTGACATTATATAAAAGCACAACATGTATCTTTTTTGAGTTTTAATGTTGAAAGAACTGTGTATGATGTCCCCTCTAACACAGTGATGGATGACAGGTCCTGACTGCACACAGGGAATAAACTTTAGTTTCATTCAGAGAGACGTGACAGCAGTAACGGACTTCAGCAACGCTACAGTTCTTAGAGGTTGTTTTGCTGTAGTTGGCATCCAGAGGATGCTAAACATCAAGCCACTGATGATTAATTCATCTAAAAATCCCTCAGATCAGTATTGTCTGTACATGCTTTATAACCCAAGTGCAGACAGAAGGTGGCCTTGTCAATATGTTGAAGTTATTTAATTCAGCTTCACATCACGTTGTTTGTGACAGGATCATCAGACAAAAGAGTGAAGCCTCTCGTGACAAGAATGCCCAATTTCATCCCATTGTCTGGAAGACATGCCCTCCTGCTGCTGACAGCCTGCACTCCAAAGTCAAGTCACTGATCGGGATGCAGGGATGTGTACTGGAAGGTTATTATGTCATGGGAAGATTATTGTACAAGTCAGAGAATTACTTTTATTAGTTTAGAAGGCGTTCTGCTCAACATTTGCAATGACAGGTTCTAATCAGAGAAGCCCAAGAGGCCCAGTCTGACAGCTTTAATTGTACCATCTCAATATGAAAGTACAATTTCCAAGTACTTGTTCAGAATAAAGGCAGTCTTACCCAACTGTGTAACACTGTAATAATTAAAGCGCACTTGGCTTTGTATCGTGAACCCATGTTGTAGAGCCGCGGTCCCCAACCCCCGGGTCATGGACCAGTTTGGTACCGGGCCGCAAGAGTTGAGGCTCGGATCTGAAATTCATGGTTTTCAGGGTTTTGATCGTTAACTCGGTTTCCCTGGGTCTTTTCCCGTGTTGTAGTTGTGTGTCTTATTGTGAAAGAAATATTTATGTGTTACCATAGCGACCAGAGAGCATTAAGGGGCAGAGAGGAGGATGTTACTCTCAGTGTTGTTGGTGCATTTCAGGAGGACGCTGCTAATAAAGTTACACAAAACTCCATATGCTGATTTCTATTGTATGAAGCAGCGTTGATAATGAGCTATTCAGAAACAATTATTTTGGAAGTTTTATCTCCGTCTCTCTTCACAGTCTGCAGTGGAATCAGTTAAACCATCAATGAGACGCCTTCCACAGACAGACGCTAGATTTTACCGCATTACAGCTGTATTGGAGCTGTAAATCAGCCGCTAGCTGGAGTCTACAGCTCTCCACCCCACCCAGCCCCCCCACACCACTTTCGTTAGATAGAGTGTAATATTTATTTTATTGCAAGTTTGTGCTGGAGCTATAAATCCAGCTCGCTGAGGAGAGATGAAATACAAGGCAGGGCAAAGAGGAGGATATTGCCCTCTTATAAATCCTTATTTCGGGGAACATGAGCATGTAAAAATGCCTCATCACCAACCCGTGTGCATGTGTGTGTTTGAGCATCACTCCCACGCTTTCTTTCCCCAGATCTCTATTGTTGTCTAAACCAAGTTTCCAACCCAGCTCATGTAAATTAAAAACATTTAAAATGTCACAAAGTAAACTACAAATGAGGTACTTTTCCATCTGTTGAGTGGAGGAAATAAACAGATTTAGTGAAAGAAAGAAATCAAGCATAAAAAACATTTTTCAGGAGTTGTTTTAGGACAGTGCAGGTTTGCCAGTTTTAAACGAACACCTTTGAGCACATATGCTAGAATACACATGTGCTCACACTGGTAAGAATTGTGGCTAAATGTTTAGCCGGTGAAGGCATTTTAATCTTTATATTTTCTGCTCCAGGATATCCTGTCATTTACACGACATTCAGAGATTCCGTAACCTATTTGGAGTTTCTGCTAGGAAATAAGCTTTAAGATGCCACAGGAAGACAGATTTTTATTGACAAACCCCTGGAGCTGTTGTGAATCTGCCTGAGAAAATATCCATAGAAAGCATGATTGTTCCTTCATGTCCTACAGTTTTGCAGCTGTTACTGAATTTGGGGATAAGCGAGGTTTTTGAAATACACTTAACCTTCTTGTTGCCTTCAGATTGAAACAGACAAAGAACAATCTTATGCCTATTCAGTTTATTTGGTTTTCAAAAGTGCTTCACTTCTTATTGGAGAATATTGCCAGGGTAGTTTTAGAAAACAAAACCACCTCCTGCTGACCATTTGGTTCTCTGGGAAATGATGTCATAATGCTTGGAAATCCCTTTAGAGCCTCTTAATATCAGTACACAGATCTCAAAGTCTTTAGGCCGTCTTAAGTCTTTCTCTGTTGAGCCTCACTGGGGAGTAAATATGTAGGTTCAGTATTTTTCTCTGTTTGTCATCTAGCCATCACAGTTTTGCCCTGTCAAAGTCACTCAAATCCTTACACTTGCCCATTTTTCCTTCTTTCTAACAACTATCAGGATAAAATGTTCACTGGCTCCCTAATATATCCCACCCACTAACAGGTGCCATGACGGAGCGATAATCAGTTTCATGAAATACTAAAACGGGACAGCTAAACCTTGTAGTCAAGTCTGGGTTTGCAAGTTGCTCGGAGAACAGTACTTGTGTGACTGCACTGTGCCAAGTGTTATATTATGTGGACGCAGGGATGTGGTGTGGGGTTGTTTTTCAGGTAATAAAGTTCAAGTGAAACTCTTAACACATCAGCAAACCGGGTGGGCCGGAGTCCAGAGGATCCAGAATCCATGTTTCCCAAAAAGAATTTCAGATTTTGATTTGTGATACCACAGAACAGTTTTACACTTTACTATCTTCTCTGGATATTTTAAATGAACTCAAGCAGTGTTTCTGGATCAACCTGCATTAACCTGCATTTGTAGATGGCACGGTGAGCTGTGTGAGCTGTGCTCCTGAGCCCATGCACTGATTTCCATGACACAATCGTCCTTGTTTTTATGTCGAGCTCCCTGAGTGTCTGCTTATCAAAGGGGTCCAATACTTTGCGACGGTCTGTTGCAGATACATATGTCTCCAGATTCATCGTTCCCTCGTAGAAACTCTGCCTCTGCCTCTGCCTCTCAAAGATGTGCTTTTTACACCCTGTCACGTTACTGGCCTGTTCCCAGTTAGCCTGTTCCCTTATCTTATTAGCCCCACTTACTTTTCCAGCATCTTTTTTGACAGATGTTGCTTCAAACAAATTCAAAACAAGAATTTTTGGTGAAATGGTACACATTCTCATTTTAAACCTTTGACCGGTTTTCTGTTTTGCATCGTGACTATCTCATATGTATTTATGAGATTTGAACATCATGTGTTCTGTTTTTATCTATATGGTACAAGTTTCCCAACATTTTTTGAACTGGGTTCAAGCCACAAACACACAGAAAACCACAATATGTCCTGTTAATTTTGACCGACAGTAACATTCAGAAGCAAGTCTGAAGTCAGTCTGTGCTATTAAGATTTACTCTTATATCAACTTCCACTGCAGGGCTCTGAAACGCTTCATAAATTTGACCCTGCACCATTTTTGCAGTGACTTTGAAGCTTGCATCAGGCTGTCCTCTTCGTTAACTCATCCTCAATTTTCCCTTCACTGCTCCTCCCCTCCTGCTTCCCTAAAGCTCAGAGGTAAACTTTAGAAAACAAACATCTCAGCATGCACACTTCCTTCTACAGAGACTCTGACATTGATTTTAGCTAATTATCATGTCCATCTTCATGTTCTCCTTCTCTCCCTGACTTTAATATACTTGCACCTTTCCTCTATCACTTGCACAATCTCTGTCTTCATCATTCTCTCCCTCTTCTTCATTTTCCCTGGAGTATAAAAGTGATGCCTTTTGAAAACAAATATCCCCAAGCTCCACTCAGTTCTCTTCTCTCTTAAGGAAATGCCTTCAATAATCATGTCAGATCATTTGCTGCTTGGGGAACGGAGGGAACTAACGGTGTGCGAAAGAGAAAGCGATGAAAAGATGAAAGCCTAAAGTTGATTGAGAGAGTAAAGAAGTAAAAGATGGAGGCGAGAGGACAGATATGTTGAAAAGTAGCAAAACAATCTCAGGCTTCTATGCCATCTGTTCTACGAAGCAATTTAGATGCTCTCCCCTCGAGGACTTGTTTATTGGTGTATGTGAGCACACAAGCAAATAGCCACCAGCTGTGTGTGTCTAGCTGGGAATATACTTTGTGTTATACTAGTGGGTCCCTCATCCATCAGACATCAACCTGATCTGCTCTTAGATTTAATGCAACTGAAAAGAAGTTCAGAGCTGCAGCAGTAATGACTTTTACATGACTTATGTTCAAAGTAAATCTCAAACTGAAGCCGCAAAAACGACGACGATCTGGGCTTCAGGTTCAGTTATATTTGTAAGGACCATCTGACACAAAACACAGATCACCAAGCTGTCAGAACAAATGCACATTAGAATTTGTCTGCTAGTGTGGAAAATAAACTAATGCTTTAAACTTACAGTTTTCTAATAACCAGCAGAGAGAAACTTCTCTGGTTGCAACATAAAGTTCATACCTAACTTAAGATTATAATATTAATTAATTATATTCACTTCTAATTAGGTCTAATGTTATTATTATTTATGAATTGTTTATTTTTTAAAATAAAAACAATAAACTAATGAACAGACCAACCTTTCTAAGGTAGTAGGTGTTTTTTTCATGTTATTCTCTTTGATAGCTCCAGTGCTGACCATAACTCTCTTATTCATTCTTTTGAGCAGTGAGTAGTCGCACTAACTCAAACCTGCTGCAAGCCAGATAAGGCTGACTGACTGATTTCTGTGTTGTGGTTGACATGCATAGGCCAAATACCATTTAAAGAATCAATCATAAATGAAATTTCAATAGTTCTCTGTTATGTTTGTGCAACATGCAAATATTACCCGCAGACTTTGGTAGATTGATGCACATCTCTAAGAATTCTAGGAGAAGGGCTGCATTTAAGCAACAGGTGGATAAATGCAGCTGCTAAAGATGTCGGTGACTAATGCTATTACATAAGTTATACTCAGGGTTCAGCAGGGAATGTTGGGAATATGGAGCTCATGCAAAAGTACATCTTTTTATTTTATTGTAATATGATAAACAGATACTTAAACACACTTTTGTATTCCACAGTGCTCACAGTTCACTATGGTAAGAAACAAGTCATTTGTAACAATGACTCGTGCAACAAATTTGTGTGCATGAGTCAGTTTCCTTCCTGGATTTACCTTCATGGAGTCATTTGATTTTTTTAAATGTCAATTCGGACCCCTTTGCATTCTACCACTGCTACAGAAATGAAGATGTAATGTACATTTAATGTGCACTGTATAGACAAAGGCATTGGGCCACAGCTTCCAATCTTTATTGCCAAAAATATTCAGTCACCCACCGAAGTCATTGAATTCAGGTGTGTCAATAAGTTGGCCAAAGGTGTATAAACTGAAGTGCGTAGGCTTGCAGGCTATAAACATTTATGAAATAGAAGGCATGAATGCTTTTGGCAGTGGACAGGGGTCAGCTTGGTCACCCATCCCTGGCTCTGCAGCTGCGTATACGACAAACAGTGTGTGTTCTGACACCTTTTATCAGAACCAGCATCAACTTTTTCAGCTTTTTGAGTTACAGTAGCTTGTTGGCTGGATCGGACCACACAGGTCAGCCTTTGCCCTTCTGTACGTATCATCGAGTCTGCTGACAATATCTCTGGGTCACCGCTGTTCCTGCCTCCACTTTGGATAAATATTGACCGGGAACACCTGACAAGAGCTGCAGTTCTGTCTGTTCAGTTTTTACACTCAGTTGATGTTTTAGAAGCAGGAAAAAAGGGAGGAAGCTGACATTTTGTTCTCAAATACATCCTTCCTGCAAGAATCCTTCCTGCCATGATGCAGAGATTATCAGGGGTATTCACTTTACCTGTCAGTGTTCATAATGTAATGCTTGGATTGGTGTATAATCCCAAATAATGTAGCAGTTACTGAGATCACTGTATATGATGGTCAGTAATTTCCTTCAAAAGTCCAAATTTTCTATGACCTTGGTGCTGAAATAAGAACTTGTGACCATCACAAATCAACAGTTCTGACATTTATTGTCAAAATCTGCACAACTTCTCAGGGTGAGTAACACCTAATGGTCACTTGTTGTGATAGACACCTGTAGCCATTCAACAAACGTGTTAATCTAATTGCTGAACAGTAGCAGAACGGTTGTGGAAATGGCAACAGTAGTGTTTGGAGTGTCTGCTGTGTAGGAGATACACTAGAAAAGGGAAAAATCTAACTGATAAGGTCAAAGTGGGATGATTTTATCCTTATCCCATGAAATATTCAACAGTGCATGAAAACTCTAAATGCCAATCAATAGAATTGGCATTGAGAGTACTGCTAATGAGTGTATGGAATAATTAAACCCAGAAAGAAAGAAAATGTATTTTATCACACAACACTAATTTAATGATGGTGAAACCACTTTGCAAGCTGAAAATCACACTTTCTCAAACTTCATTAATCAGTTGAGAGAATGTCAGAAAATGAATCATCAATTGTCCATTAAATGAATTTATCATGGAGAATTGACACATTTTATCACAATGATTCATTGCTTGTTTCAGTTGTTAACACTAAAAATAACACATGGCTTATCACTAAGATGAAATAAGTAATTTTAAGACTTAATTTTGGAAAAAGATACAATCAAACTTTATTGATACCCAAATGTCTGTATTTGATTAGTTGTTAGATATGGCCCCAGTTATTGCTCCATCTACGGTTAGGACTTTGTTAACCTGTAAGCATCCACCTGTTCACCCATGACCTGTTGAACACAAATGTGTATTTTTTAACAAACTTGTACAGACAAAAATGTATGTGTGAGAGAATCTGCAGAGCTGCGTATTTCACAGCACACAACAATCCTTTTAATACTTCTGTGGGTTTGACAAAGTGCCCACTTGGCTTAAAGAACCTCCTGCAAGTTTCGAGTGTCTAGGAAGTGCAAGGTGGATTTTGTGAACCCTGGAGGAGCACTGCACCAGTTGCAGACAGTTATGTAAACTGTTAAGAATGAGTGGAGTATCAGTAAGTGGTGACAAGCTTCCCACATTTGTGTGTGAAGTGAATGGAATTTTAGCAAGCCTGTACTGGAACAGTTTCATATCGAGATGGACTTGATTTTACCATTAAAAGGCTTCAAAGTGAAGTAAACAACCCAATAAGTGTCACTGTCATGGGTATATTTTCAGTCTGTGAATTCTAATGCTTCATTTGTGCCTTGGCATGTGTACACTGAGAGATATGCACAGACCTGAGGCAGTGTTTTGCCATGGCACAGCCAGATTAAGATGCCTTCAGTCATTTGTTATCTACATATTGCTCTTAGCTCCCATGCCATATTTGATATCATTGAAAACCTTTGGAATTCATTTTAAATACAGCATAGCAGTAAAATCTGTCTGCTGTAAGTGTTACACTACTGGATGCAAACCAAGCTGCAACAGCCACAGCTTGAACTCAAGAGTCTCTTAATTAACCAAGACAACTATGCTTGCTTCAGCTTCAGCAATGGCCTGAAATGGAGTCAGTGAGAGCCACAGCTGCAGTAAGGGCAGGCGTGTTTTGGGGTTTCAGTCTTAAGTTATCAAGACTGTTAGCCTAATGCTGTCTGTGAAGGTTCTCAGTCATCCAGGTCATCATAGTCAAAAGAGCTTGCAAAGAAAAGCGTCTGGACTTCTTTAAGTTACTTGAAGACGTTTCACCTCTCATCCGAGAAGTTTCTTCAGTTCTAAGGTCAAATGGTGGAAAGTCCCAGATATAAACCTAGTGGGAGTGAGTCTTGTCCTGTGGAGGTGGCACTTCACAAGCGCATGGCACAACATAGAAGAGCCACCTCCACAGGACAAGACTCAGCTGTCCATCTGCATCTTAAGGATAAAGGACACTCTTTCGAGGATGCCAATGTTCACATTTTGGACAGAGAGGACAGATGGTTTGAAAGAGGAGTGAAAGAAGCCATCTATGTCCACTGTGAGCGACCATCTTTGAACAGAGGCGGTGGTTTACGGCACCAACTCTCTGCCATCTATAATCCAGTTTTGAGTTCCCTTCCCAGACGCCTTAACGCCCACTCACATCTTGGGCCATCTGACCTCAGGAATTCGCATGATAAGGTGGGGCCAGGTTCCACAATGAACTTACCCGAAACTCTGGCTGATTGGGACCCACACCCAGTTTCACACCCTGACTCAGGTGATTAGAGGATCATCAGGGGGTCCTTTTGTCCCTCTGTGGGGGGATACTCCCACTAGGTTTATATCTGGGACTCTCCACCATTTGACCTTAGAACTGAAGAAACTTCTCGGATGAGAGGTGAAACATCTTCAAGTAACTTAAAGAAGTCCAGACGCTTTTCTTTGCAAGCTCCTTTGCTATACTGAGGCCTAATGCTATACTGAGGGTGATTTTTCTTTTAGATCTCATAGTCCAGGGGTGTCAAACTCCAGGCCTCGAGGGCCGGTGTCCTGCAGGTTTAGATCTCACCCTGGGTCAACACACCTGAATCACATGATTAGTTCATCACCAGGCCTCTGGAGAACTTCAGGACATGTTGAGGAGGTGATTTGGCCATCAGCTGTGTTGGATCATCATCTGAAACCTGCAGGATACCGGCCTTCGAGGCCTGGAGTTGCCCACCCTTGGCATCACTGCTTGTGTTCACAGCACCTCACCCTCACCTCGGCTAATTCGACTCACTGAACTGGAGCTTTTCAGTGTGTTTGTGCTGTTATTGGCTTTTGGGGTGACATGTGAGACACGCCTACTGTATGTTACAGACACTGCAACAAGTTTGGGTTCCTGTTGTCATGAGTGAAATTCAACTGATGTATTGAATTAGTACTGATTACCAAATATTTCTGCCTGTGCTTTGCAATCATCCCGTCATGAATGCAGATCGCTAACCAAACTTACGAGCGTTTGCTGATTACTTTGCACTCAAACCATTAGGCGACCCCTGAGGGTTCCCCTTAGCAGCACAATGCACTCTGTCCCAGCTTCCACACTCACCCAATCCCAACTAGTCTATGGTGGTCCCAGCCCACAACTCACGAGAACCAAAGCATCCATCGTAGCCCATCATCATATAATTTAACTACATGCAAATGAACATATCCTTATTTTTCCTTTGATAAAAGCTGTGGGAGATTATTATTGGGGAAAATGGTCATTTCAGACCATTAATCAGCTGTGTTTGTGATTTCCATTGATCAAAGAACTCAAGGGCACTTTGGAGGCAGAACGCAGCCATTAGTGCTGGAAACTAGTTTTGCCATAATAACTTGGGAATTCACTTTAATCTTGTATTGAGCTGCCGTCTGTTTGCAGTCCAGCTTCAGTGAAACCAGCCCTGGCATCAAAATGAAAGATAGACTTTGTCAACCAGGGACCCGGGCTCATTAAAAACATAATCTTAATAGATATAACTTCATCTACTGCGTCTGCAAACACCCCCAAACATACATCATCAGAATATGAATCATTTATCTTTCACCATTGTAGCTGACTCATTTGTGTTATGAAAAGAGCAGTGTTGTGACTGAAGCGATAACTCATCATTGACCTGTTATTATCCAACCATATTTATTTTTTAAAAAGGTCACTCTGTAATGGCTGGAAGAGAAGCTGCAGTCTATATTTTAACAAACTGATCAGGGTTTATGTATCCAACACAGAGAAACAGTACATCACCAGTACAACGAGCTCACAGCCATTTATACACAGTGTGTTTACTTTGTTTACTGCAGAGTTTGAGCATTTTATTGAACCAATAAATCAAACGCTGGTCTGTTGCTTTATTAGATGATTAGCTTTTTTATTGTGTGGATATTAATTCTCTATGGAGTCACAAAACAGTTTGAGTTAGTGTTCAGCCTCTGCCCTTCTTAGAATGCATTTACATTTATCTTGGTTTTATTCCCTAAAGCTTTGTCAGTGTCTGTGATGGATGTAGAGGAATTTCTTTCACTAAGGTATTAATCACATTATTTCATTGTTTTAACATGTCTGACACTCATACTTAAGACAAATGGTAGGGGGTGTAGTCAGGATGTTGGGGGGAAAACAGGAACTCCAGAGGACCAGTCTTTTGTCTCTTGAGGACTCTGGGAAGTAGCAAGGGAGTGTGAACCTTAAGGTGTGAAACAGCTGTGTACTGCCTTGGTTCCTGGAGAAGGTATTTAACTGAGAGGTTGACTTTGGCTCAGTGAGAACTCTGCTGACCGTCTGTCCCGCGGCCATGGAGGGCTCCACAAGCTTGTTTGGTTGTCTGTTCTTTGTGTGTGCATGGAATTAAAGAATGTTAGCTACCGCTCACCGCTCGTCTGCAGGCTTTATTTAAGTGGGAAAACTTCCACAACAAAATGGCGCTGTGAGCAGGATGGTCCGTGTGGTCGCTGAACAACGGTTCCGTGGACGGGCTGATCACCCCTGAGGGAAAAGGTACCTTTGTCCTACCAGCTGTTGAAGCGAAGGAAATGGAGGAGTCACGGAGCCGTGTGTTTCAGTCACCACCGAGATCATCGATTTTGAGGGGACTTCTGCAGATGGGTGAGTTGTAGCTAACTTTGTATACAGTTATGAGGAGTTTTTTGTCTGGCCGAGGGGGGGAACGCTGGCCGACCCCGGAGTTCGAGTCTCCGGGAGGAAAAACCTGGTGGTTTGAGGCCCCAGGCTTGTGTTGGGTACGGCTCATCACAAGGACATTGGCTCGAGCACGTTGTTGGGGAGAAGCCGGCCCAGACCTGTGTTCGGTCGAAGTACGTCACAGGGACAGCAACTCGGGTACACTGTCGGGATCCATTTCCGTGTACTATAGTGCACGGAGTGGCGGTGTTCGTTCCTTGGTCCGTAGAAGGCAAGGGCCTCACGGGGGACGCCTCGTGTAGTAAAATGGGATCTAGATCCAGTAGATCGGCAGACGTTCCACCAGGCGGCCGGAGACAAAACTCAATACGTGACTGTATGGTAAGAATTGAGTAAATGTGTAGTGTGTAAGATTGCAGAGAATGGTTGTGTGGGAAACGTTGATGTGTGTGTAAAAACAGTGAGAAACGGGGTTACAAAATGTTGGAAATGGGGAACAAAGAAAAAAAAAAAAAGAGAGGAGTGTAGAAATGTGTGTAACAGTTGTTTCCAACTAGAGGGAGAAGGTGGTACTGCAGGCCACCAGCTCCCCTAGGGTGGACACACACAAAATTAGCAGAATTGTTGATGAAAATGAGCAATAAAATTAGGGCAAGGGTTTTGTGTTTAATGATCAAAATGTCTCAGTGTGTCACTTGCAGGTGAAGAGCAGACCTGGATCAATTTTCCACATGCAGCAGTCGGAAGAAATTATAGGTTAACACCATTAGAAACACTCAAGCCAAGTTTTGGCTGAATTGTTTTACAGCTTAACTTCCATGTGTTTGTCACCCTGAGAACACAAGCTCCAAGAATCTCTCCCTGAAGACAAGAAATGCAGTTTCAGAACAACGAGATGGATCTCGAGAGCTCACAGCAGCATCCTGAGCAGTGAAGAAAAGGTCCAGCAGCAACAGCTGTGCAAGACAGCGACAGCAAGGAGAAAAATGGCATCATCATGACTGGATGGATGGATGTGCATTTCCAAGGAGCTGCAACTTCACTGTGTGTGAATGGACTTTTGAAAAGACTGCTTGAGTTGGACATTTGCCACTTTCGGCGCAAAAATGGCAAAATGAGACAGTGGAAAACACAGGACAAAGCTGAAAGACAACTGACTCTCACTGGACTGCTGCAAGGGGGAGAGATGAGATGAGACCACAGTCAAAGGAGAAGGGGACAACATGGAGGAAGGCTGTTGTAGTGTGGGAATGAAATTTGGGTTTAGGAAACTGGGAAGAAAAACGACTGCCTTGCGTGGAGAATTGAGAAGTGTCTGGAGCACCGCAAAGAGGAGAGGTACACAAAAATAACACAAACAGAAAAATGCATTAATCCTACTAACACATACACACATGCAATGAAGCTCATGAAGACCAAATAGCATTTTAAGCATTTCTGTTACCATCATCTTGTCCAGTTAGCTTAGTAGGTTAAGAAGTGATACATAGACTAGTGAACTAGCATTATTTTTGGGGAAGGATGATTGAATCAGCGGTGAACAGAATGCTGCGGGAGGGTCAGATGAGTGGGGACTAATAGATTATTGAGTTTCTGGTTTCTGATGTGTGAGGGAGGTCTTATCATGACACACATCTGGGTACATGGGGAAAACAAAAACTCATTTTCTAATAGAATATTGCTGTTGTGTGAGGTGTGTGTGACTGGTGGATGAAAGTTTTGGGGATTTACTTGGCTGATGCATTTTCTTTTGGTACCACTTTGAACCTGCCAATTAGTTTTTTTTTTCATCATTCTAAGAAAGTACGCTTAGACAACTTCTAAAACTAGGCCTTCATATTTTTTTGATTTTTAACAGTGCACTGAGATTTTTGTTTGGCAATTTTCTCTTTTTCAAGCAGGCCTGCAAGATCGGAATCAAAAGCGCTATACAACATGTTGATCAATCGCAAGTGAGCTTCTCCAAAATTAAAATGGGCTCAGGAGAAAGCCACTTATTTGGGACAATCAGAAAACAAGTCCCTGGCAAAAAGGATTCAGCGAGGTAATCCAGTCTAAATTCTTTTTTTTCCTTTTTGAAATGACGTCATTGCTGGCAGTAGAAACTTATTGCGACACAAGAGGTTCTGCTATCAGCAATAAACACGGGGATTGACTGGACTGACAAAAACTTGACTGACTTGACACCAATATGCAAGATTGCACCTCCACCCAGAGAGACAAAAGGGTGGATGTATATATGTATGTTTCTTTTACAGGAGCAGAAAGGTGACAGCAATGGGTTGCATGGGCTTTTGAGCCGTGCTGACTTAACCTTTTAATTGCCACTTTCTGTGTCTTTGTGAATTTACCAGCGGTGTGTTATTCATGACCTTGTATTGTTTACAGTGCAGAGGTCACTGTGAGAAAGTGTGCATACAGACGCGCTGCGCTAACATCTATATCACTTTTTCCACAGCAGAGAGCATAATCATATGATCTAATCACATGATTTACAGCAGGACACACCACTGGCTAATGTTTTTTCTTACGACAGGGCCTGGAGTAAAGCTACTTCAGGGGAGAAGCCCTGAGAATTTTTAAGAGACAATGCACAACTTTATTGTGTATGTCTAATGGTGATAAGCTAACATAGGGCAAAAGAGGGTTTTTTCCGGGGAAGTTTTCATTTTTTAAATTGCAGGAACCGTGACATGAGGGATATGGAAGGATTGACTGAGGCGCAGATGCAAACTGTGACTAGGAGACAACACTTCAAGTGGACCAGTGAGAAGCAGGGACCATCTGCAGGACAACAGACAAACGACAGTGGGCTTCCAAAGGATTGTCACGAGGAGATTTTGAACAGCAAAATCTTAAAATAAAATGAAAGAGTTTCGCCGTTGACGCTGAGGAAGACAACTAAGGTGTACGACGTGCTCTGCCTTAAATCTACAGCTGCGTTGGAACAGAAATCGAGGGATGGAGAGAGCGTGCTAAGCTCCAAAAGTGACAGCGCAAGGAAGATCAGCGTTGGAATTATGACTCTGTAAATGGCACAGACACCAGGAGCCATGACTGTGACAGAGAATGACCACCTAATGCTGTTTCACTTTGCCATGCAAAGTACTTTGACACTCTGGAGAAGACATTTCCTCTGTATCATTGTTGTTTCCATTTGCATGTGAGAGCTTAGATTGTGGGGAAGATTAAAGATGAACAAAGGGTGGTGGGAGAACAGTGAAGTGAGGATACACAGTGTGAAACTCCTTTAAGTGTACAATAATGTTGATGTGATATACAGAATGTCAGGAAAGAAATTCTGGTTTTAATGTGATTCTTGATTTTAGAATCAAAGGGTGGGATTGTAGAGGAATTTCTTTCACTAAGGTATTAATCACATTATTTCATTGTTTTAACATGTCTGACACTCATACTTAAGACAAATGGTAGGGGGTGTAGTCAGGATGTTGGGGGGAAAACAGGAACTCCAGAGGACCAGTCTTTTGTCTCTTGAGGACTCTGGGAAGTAGCAAGGGAGTGTGAACCTTAAGGTGTGAAACAGCTGTGTACTGCCTTGGTTCCTGGAGAAGGTATTTAACTGAGAGGTTGACTTTGGCTCAGTGAGAACTCTGCTGACCGTCTGTCCCGCGGCCATGGAGGGCTCCACAAGCTTGTTTGGTTGTCTGTTCTTTGTGTGTGCATGGAATTAAAGAATGTTAGCTACCGCTCACCGCTCGTCTGCAGGCTTTATTTAAGTGGGAAAACTTCCACAACATGGACAAGAGTGCAGGGAGTACAATGAAGTCTTCCTTCAACCAGGCTGTCTTTTTGCCCACAGTAGCTAAATGTGAAAGGCAGAAATCATCAGAGTATATCAGTTTGGCCAGCACTCATGGGTCACTTCCACAAAAATGGCACAAGACTGGGGTAAAATGTATCCATCAAATGGAAAACTTTATTAACGAGAACACATGTTGCCAGACCAACACACAGCAAAGAATCCAACCCCTCTGAAAGCAAAAGGCTTCCTTTTATACTCAGCCTGATTCAGGTGAGCATCTGGAATAGCCCAAGTCTGGGGGTCAGCAAACCAAATGGATAAACCACAATAAAACACATCATAGACATATTCAGATTTGTAACAAGTCCTATAAATAACTCAATAACATATAAACTTCAACCACTCCTACATACATTAAAACACCTTAACCACTCTCCCCTAGCCTGGCACATTGATTTGCTCCAGGAGCTCATAAGCAGGTGATTGAGCTGCTTGGGCCAACTTGAATATGGAGCGACTGAATATTCTGGTTTTATTCTTGAATGGAAAAAATGACTTCACTTGAAAACTTTGTCACCTGCAAGAGTACATAGCTAATGCATCAGACAGAGAAGGACTTGATTATTTCTTACATGAACTTGTTTTAATGTAGCTGTTTACATATGACTACACACTCATATACGCCAATACAGTACAATGCAAGAACGCAGTAGGAGCAATAATTCTGAATATTTTGGTAAATATCTGCATGACATTGTCTTGATGGCAGAGAGAAGAATTTAAATGGCGTCCCTGGGGTGGACGCAGCTCCACAGGTAGCAGGTGCAGCTATGTTGTGTTTCATCTCATTGTGTTTCATATCTGACACAAGTCCAATACATATCCTGTTCCACGTTACTAAAATTAAACCAATTTTATTTATTTACTTTTTTCTGCAAGTTGCATCAACTGCAACTGCACAGAGCAGATAAGGAGGGAAAGAGGTCAGATACAGAGCACAGGGACGCTTGTCGATGTTTCAGAATATAAGAGCTGCTGCAGGCTAACTTCTGAAACACTCTTGGTGTGATTTAAATGCTGTGAAAGATGGAGCTAAAATCATCACAGATGCTACATTATCATAGTTAATGTTGCTCCTGCTCACCAACATGACACTGTCCAAACACTACAGCAAACTCAGCTCTGATAACTGCTGATGACTTAAAAACGGTCCTCATCAAACTTTCCACCAGAGAAAGTAACACACTGGAACCGTCCTGACCGTCCTGAAGCTTACTGGATGGTTTTACTTGTGCTCATCCCAGCCTATACTCCCCCCTCAGGAGAGCAATCACGCTGCACTTTCATACGTCAGGTCATGACAGCATCATAGTTGACGAGCACATCCATGTTAACCATGAATGACAGGTGAAGTTTACATCTGACAGTCCACAACTCTGCCTTCAGATCATGAGACAAATCCCCATCAACCCGCCGGCGTACCTCAAGACGTTTATGGTGCTACCCAGCCTGAAACTAAATACCGTTTCTCACCAGCCTCTACAGCGCAATAAACAACAGTTTAAAAAGAATAAGTTTATAAAGGCAGTAATAAATTGCAACAATAGGTATGGATAAAAAACATAAAATCTAAGTTCTAAAACAAGCTCAAGTCCCGCTCATTCAGGCAGCAGTCCTTTCAAAGAAGGGGATGGTTAAATTAGGTAGTGTGTATCTGGGGAGTATATTTAGTGTGTGTGTAGATGGGGCGACACAGCCCGCTTGTTGATCTTAGTGTAGCTGTGTGAATAGCTGTGCGGGTGGGGAGGGGGCACAGTCCGTTTATCACTCTCATGGTGCAAAGAACATGCATGCCTCTGTAAAAAGTTGTGAGGTGAAGTACCTGGTCTAATCCCCATGCCACAAACTTACACAGCAGCCATTTGAGTGAGGCTCATTGTACTAATACCAAAGTGTTTCAAGATGCTTGGTCACAACACATCAAAGTCTGCCTCCATCCTGACTTTGATCATCATCAGTTTCCATACAGAGCAAACAGATCCACTGATGATGGCCTTTCTATAGCCTTCCATACCACTCTAAGCTCCCACAGACTGTAGTCACAATGCTCTCCGTGGACTACAGCTCTGCTTTCAGTGCAATCATCCCGGACACCCATATAAATGAAATGGCTTCCTTGGACTCGGTTACGAGTCTTTGCCTGGATAAAAGATTTCCCTTCACACCGTCTAGAGCAGGGGTGTCAAACGTACGGCCCACGGGCTGGATCAGGCCCGCAAACGGGTTTAATCCGGCCCATGAGATGATTTTGTAAAGTATAAAAATGAGCTGCAATTTTTCAATAAAGAAACTGCTGTTCCAATTGTGTCCATTGGATGGCGCAATAGCAATTGTGAGCTGCTTTGTTTTGCCCGCGAAATTTAAACCTGATGTGCTTTGGCGCCCTCATTGCCCCAATATGTCTCTGTCAAAAAAGAGAAAAGTGGATGCAGAGTGAAGAGTGTTCCAAGAAAAATGGTCATCCTCCTATTTATTCACAGAAGTGAATGGGAAAGCTGTATGTTTGGTGTGTTCCCAGCATGTTGCAGTGCTGAAAGAATATAACCTCCGTCGCCACTATGTGAGTCTTCATGCCGACAAATGTGACAACTTTCAAGGACAGCGGAGAAGAGAGAAGGTGAATGAACTGTTGGCGGGTCTGAAGAAACAGCAGTCTGTGTTTACTCACAGCCGAGACATCAGTGACGCTGCAGTGAAAGCTAGCTACCTCAATGCTAACAAAATTGCACTAGCTTAAAAACAATTTAGCGAGGGTGAATTTGTAAAAACATGTATGATGAAGGCATCGGAGATTGTGTGCCCTGAAAAGCGCCAGGCCTTTGCAAATATCAGCCTGACAAGAAACACAGTTGCCGACAGGATTTCTGATCTTTCAGCGGATTTGGACAGCCAGTTGAAGCAAAAAATAAAGTCATTTATTGTGTTTTCAGTTGCAATTGATGAAGGTACGGACATTACAGATGTTGCACAACTGGCAATTTTCATGTTGATGACACATTGACCGTCACCGAGGAGTTTGTGGAGTTGGTACTGATGACCGATACAACGACCGCAGCTGATATTTTCACCGCACTCGTCGGCGTGCTGGACAGCGTCGGAGTGGACTTGTCCCGTGCTGTCAGCCTGGCTACAGATGGTGCGCCCTCAATGATCGGGAAGAAAGCAGGTGTTCAGAGATAAAGTTCAGAGATAAAGTGCAATCTGCAAATGGAGGACGTGATTTTTGGACTTTTCACTGTATTTTGCACCAGGAGGCTTTGTGTTGCAAGTCACTGAAAATGGATAACATCATGAAGGTGGTCATCCAAACTGTTAATTTCATCCGATCCAGAAGCCTCAATCACCGTCAGTTTGACAGTCTCCTCAGAGAGAAAGACCACATCTATGGCCTGTCATACCACACTGGTTGAGCCGAGGTGCTGTGCTAAGGCGTTTCTTTGATTTACGAGAAGAATTTACGAGAAGAAATTGAACAGTTTATGGAAGAAAAGGGCAAACCAGTGTTAGAATTTCATTCCGCAGAATGGATGTAGGACCTTGCATTTATGGTGGATGTTACAGAGCACCTGAATAACCTGAACAAACAGCTGCAAGGACTCAACAAAGTTGTCACGCAGTATTATGACAGCATACGTTCTTTCAAGTTGAAGCTGTTATTGTGGGAAACGCAGCTCGCTGGTGGTGATGCAGCTCACTTCCCCTGTCTGAAAAATGTGTGCACGATCCAAAGTGTGGCAGATATGAAGCGGTTTAAAGTTAAAATAACGGGACTGTTACTAGATTGCCAACATCTCTCCTGTCGGTGGCGCTGTCACTTGGTGTTCGCTCGCTCTGTGGTATAGTATCGCTTCCTGTTCCTGCTCAAACACAGTGGTGTTTCTGAGTAGCTTATTTGCTTAGCAGTTTAATTAACAACTTTTAAATACATTCTTTTTTCACAGTATAATCTTCACGTGCTTCATCCGAAGCACACTTTCTCTGTACTCACTACCTAATTTATAGCCAAAGTATTCACTCACTGTCTCTGTACTGTTTCGCTAGCTTAGCTCGTAGCCGACCCGTTAGCACCATGGCTACTTCACCTGTCCCTTCTGCACTTTCTTGCTCATTGTGTCAGATGTTTAGTTACTCCTCGGCCTCCTTTAGCAGTAATGATATCTGTAACAAATGTAGCATATTTGCAGCTCTGGAGGCCAGGATTACTGATCTGGAGACTCGGCTTTGCACCCTGCTCTCACCCTTAGCTAGCCAGGCCCCTGTAGCTGGTGCAGCCGAAGATAGCGTAGGCCCCGCTAGCTGTTCCCCGGCAGACCCCAAGCAGCTGGGGAAAGATGGCTGGGTAACGGTGAGGAGGAAGCATAGTCCTAAACAGAAGCCCCAGGTACACCACCAACCCGTTCATGTGTCTAACCGTTTTTCCCCACTCGGTGACACACCCGCTGGGGGTCAAACTCTGGTAATTGGTGATTCTGTTCTCAGACATGTGAAGCTAGAGACACCGGCAACCATAGTCAATTGTCTTCCAGGGGCCAGAGCAGGCGACATTGAAGGAAATTTAAAACTGCTGGCTAAGGGTAAACGTAAATTCAATAAAATCATAATTCACGTCGGCAGTAATGACACCCGGTTACGCCAATCGGAGGTCACTAAAATCAATATTGAATCGGTGTGCAACTTTGCCAAAACAATGTCGGACTCTGTAGTTTTCTCTGGTCCCCTCCCCAATCAGACCAGGAGTGACATGTTTAGCCGCATGTTCTCCTTAAATTGCTGGCTGTCTGAGTGGTGTCCCAGAAATGATGTGGGCTTCATAGATAATTGGCAAACCTTCTGGAGGAAACCTGGTCTTGTTAGGAGAGACGGCATCCATCCCACTTTGGATGGAGCAGCTCTCATTTCTAGAAATATGGACAAATTTATTAAACCCCTCAAAACATGACTATCCAGAGTTGGGACCAGGAAGCAGAGTTGCAGTCTTACACGCCTCTCTGCAGCTTCTCTCCTCCTGCTACCCCCCCAAAAACCCATCTCCATAGAGACTGTGTCTGCTTCCAAAAAGACAAAAAACAAACTAAAAACCAGCAACAAACAACTTAAACATTTACAAAGAAAGAACAATACAGTATCCACATCTGAACCAAAGAGTAAAACAGTGAAATGTGGATTATTAAATATTAGGTCTCTCTCCTCCAAGTCTCTGTTAGTACATGACTTAATAATTGATCAACAAATTGATTTACTCTGCCTTACAGAAACCTGGTTGCAGCAGGATGATTATGTTAGTTTAAATGAATCAACACCCCCGAGTCATTCTAACTACCAGAAATCTCGAAGCACAGGTCGAGGGGGCAGTGTGGCAGCAATTTTTCACACCAGTCTATTAATTAATGAAAGACCAAGACAGACTTTTAATTCATTTGAAAGCCTGATGCTTAGCCTCGTCCACCCCAGCTGTGAAACTCAGAAACCAGTCTTACTTGTTATCATCTATCGTCCACCTGGGCCTTACACAGAGTTTCTGTCTGATTTCTCAGACTTTATATCTAATTTAGTTCTGAGCTCAGATAAAATAATTATTGTGGGTGATTTTAACATCCATGTAGATGCTAAAAATGACAGCCTCAACATGGCATTTAATCTGTTGTTAGACTCAATTGGTTTCTCTCAAAATGTAAAAGAACCCACCCACCACTTTAATCACACTCTAGATCTTGTTTTAACATATGGCATAGAAACTGAACATTTAACAGTGTTTCCTGAAAACCCTCTCCTGTCTGATCATTTCTTGATAACATTTACATTTACAATAATTGATTACGCAGCAGTGGAGAGTGGACTTTATCAAAGTAGATGTCTTTCTGAAAGCGCTGTAACTAAGTTTAAGAATATAATCCAGCCACTGTTATCATCGTCAATGCCCTGTTCCAACACAGAGCAGAGCAGCTATCTGAACGCTACCCCAACAGAGGTCGATTATCTTGTTAATAATTTCACCTCCTCACTACGTACGACTCTGGATACTGTAACTCCTGTGAAAACTAAGGTCTCTAATCAGAAGTACCTGACCCCGTGGTATAATTCTCAAACACGTACCCTAAAGCAGATGACTCGTAATCTGGAGAGGAAATGGCGTGTCACAAATTTAGAGGATCATCATTTAGCCTGGAGAAATAGTTTGTTGCTTTATAAGAAAGCCCTCCGCAAAGCCAGAACAGCTTACTACTCATCACTGATTGAAGAAAATAAGAACAACCCCAGGTTTCTCTTCAGCACTGTAGCCAGGCTGACAAAAAGTCAGAGCTCTTTTGAGCCAACCATCCCTTTAACGTTAACTAGTGATGACTTCATGAACTTCTTCACAAATAAAATTTTTATCATTAGAGAAAAAATTACCAATAATCATCCCACAGATGTAATATTATCTACAGCTACTCTTAGTTTCATTGATGTTAAGTTAGACTCTTTTTCTCCAATTGATCTTTCTGAGTTAACTTCAATAATTACTTCCTCCAAACCATCAACGTGTCTTTTAGACCCCATTCCAACAAAACTGCTCAAAGAAGTCCTGCCATTGATTAATTCTTCGATCTTATATATGATCAACCTATCTCTAATAATCGGCTATGTACCACAGGCCTTCAAGGTGGCTGCAGTTAAACCTTTACTCAAAAAGCCATCTCTAGACCCAGCAGTCTTAGCTAATTACAGGCCAATCTCCAACCTTCCTTTCATATCAAAAATCCTTGAAAGAGTAGTTGTCAAACAGCTAACAGATCATCTGCAGAGGAATGGTTTATTTGAAGAGTTTCAGTCAGGTTTCAGAGTTCATCACAGCACAGAAACAGCTTTAGTGAAGGTTACAAATGATCTTCTTATGGCCTCTGACAGTGGACTCATCTCTGTGCTTGTCCTTCTTGACCTTAGTGCAGCATTCGATACTGTTGACCATAATATCCTATTAGAGCGATTAGAACATGCTGTAGGTATTACAGGTATTGCACTGCAGTGGTTTGTATCATATCTATCTAATAGACTCCAATTTGTGCATGTAAATGGAGAGTCCTCTTCACACACTGAGGTTAATTATGGAGTTCCACAGGGTTCAGTGCTAGGACCAATTCTGTTTACATTATACATGCTTCCCCTAGGCAGCATCATTAGAAGACATAGCATACATTTTCACTGCTATGCAGATGACACCCAGCTCTATCTGTCCATGAAGCCAGATAACACACACCAATTAGTTAAACTGCAGGAATGTCTTAAAGACATAAAAACTTGGATGGCCACTAACTTTCTGCTTCTTAACTCAGATAAAACTGAGGTCATTGTACTCGGCGCTGAAAAGCTTAGAAATATGGTATCTAACCAGATTCTTACTCTGGATGGCATTACCTTGGCCTCCAGTAACACTGTGAGGAAACTTGGAGTCATTTTTGACCAAGATATGTCCTTCAACGCACATATTAAACAAATATGTAAGACTGCGTTCTTCCATTTGCGCAACATCTCTAAAATTAGAAATATCCTGTCTCAGAGTGACGCTGAAAAACTAGTTCATGCATTTATTACTTCCAGGCTAGACTACTGCAATTCATTATTATCAGGATGTCCAAAAAACTCACTGAAAAGCCTTCAGTTAATCCAAAATGCTGCAGCAAGAGTACTGACAGGGACTAGAAAGAGAGAGCATATTTCTCCTGTTTTGGCTTCCCTTCATTGGCTTCCTGTTAAATCCAGAATTGAATTCAAAATCTTGCTCCTCACATACAAGGTCTTAAATAATCAGGCCCCATCTTATCTTAATGACCTTGTAGTACCATATCACCCTATTAGAGCACTTCGCTCTCGCTCTGCAGGCCTACTTGTTGTTCCTAGAGTATTTAAAAGTAGAATGGGAGGGAGAGCCTTCAGTTTTCAGGCCCCTCTTCTGTGGAACCAGCTTCCAGTTTGGATTCGGGAGACAGACACTATCTCTACTTTTAAGATTAGGCTTAAAACTTTCCTTTTTGCTAAAGCATATAGTTAGGGCTGGACCAGGTGACCCTGAATCCTCCCTTAGTTATGCTGCAATAGATGTAGGCTGCCGGGGGATTCCCATGATGCATTGAGTTTTTCCTTTCCAGTCACCTTTCTCACTCACTATGTGTTAACAGACCTCTCTGTATTGAATCGTATCTGTTATTAATCTCTGTCTCTCTTCCACAGCATGTCTTTCATCCTGTCTTCCTTCTCTCACCCCAACCGGTCGCTGCAGATGGCCGCCCCTCCCTGAGCCTGGTTCTGCCGGAGGTTTCTTCCTGTTAAAAGGGAGTTTTTCCTTCCCACTGTCGCCAAAGTGCTTGCTCATAGGGGGTCATATGATTGTTGGGCTTTTCTCTGTATCTATGAAGCGCCTTGAGGCGACATTTGTTGTGATTTGGCGCTATATAAATAAAATTGAAAATTGAATTGAATTGAACTAGAGTTTGAGCAACGATTTCAGATTTTTGGTGAACTGGAGAAAGACTTCAAAGTTTTTTGCTCGCCGTTCACCGTGAATCCCTTTGATCTGCCCGTCAGGATCCAACTTGAAATAATAGACTTGCAGTGTGACTCGGATTTGAAGGGCAAGTTTGCCGCAGCTGGCTTGAACACATTCTATCAGAATCTCTTGCCAGGTTACCCGAACTTGACAGCCCTCGCTGCAAAACTGTTGTGCATGTTCGGAACCACGTATCTTTGCGAGCAAGTTTTCTCTGTAATGAGCACAAATAAAACAAAACTGCGCTCAAGGCAGGTACTTGAATCACATCCTGAAGTTATTTTTTTATTTTTTATTTTTATTTTATTTGAAATGTTTATTTCAGTCAACAACAACAGATTATAATTTTACATAAAAGTACTCAAACAGTAACCGAAAAAGGAATAGGCTGAAGCTTTATGGCTTATACTTATCCTATCCCTTACCCCCATAGAAATAATCAAATCCTTAACCAAGAAAATAAATAGCATTGATAAATAAGTTGTATAACAGTTTGAAAAGAAATCAATGATAAATCAAGAAATCAAGAAATTAAATCAACACAAACCTTTTTTAACAAACCAAATTTCTATAACCTTGTATAATAGTAATTTTTAAAATCTTCCTGAAGAATGACAAAGAAAAACACATCTTCAGTTCATCATTAAGTCCATTCCATAATTTCACTCCCAAAACTGACACACATCTATACTTAACATTGGTTCTCACATTAGGCATTTCAAACTTATAAGACCCCCTCAAATCATATTTTCCATCTCTTAGTTGAAACATACTTAAAATACAAATTGGAACATTCTTTTTAATCACACGATATATAATTTCTAAAGTTTTAGAATATATAATGTCCATGAATTTTAACATAGATGATCCTACAAAAAACTGGTTGGTTGACTCCCTATATCCAACTTTATTTATTATTCTAATAGCTCTTTTTTGCAATTTAAATATTGAATCCAAATATGTTTTGTATGTGTTCCCCCAAATTTCTGCACAGTAGGTCATATAAGGCAAACAAAGGGAAGTATACAATAAATAAAGGCAGTTTTTATTCAAAAAATCTCTTGTTTTATAAAGAATAGAAATAGACTTGGATAATTTCCGTTTCACATGTTCTATGTGGGGCTTCCAACAAAGTTTATCATCAATAATTACTCCTAAAAATTTTGTCTCATATACTCTTTCAATTTCCACATTATTTAAATTCAATTTTACTTTAATATTACTTTTACTACCTCCAAATAACATAAATTTTGTTTTACTTTCATTCAATGATAGTTTATTAAATACAAACCATCTATTTAACTTCATGAGTTCTGTTTCCACTGTTTTCAGTAATTTCTTTATGTCTTTTCCAGAACAAAATAAGTTTGTATCATCAGCAAACATCACATATTTTAAAGTATCACTGGCTGTACAAATATCATTTATATAAAGTAAAAATAATTTAGGTCCCAAAACAGATCCTTGCGGAACTCCACAAGTTACTTTTCTAAGTTTAGATTTCATGTTATTAATACTCACATATTGGAACCTATTATTCAAGTAACTATTTAACCAAAATTGTACAACACCTCTTAAACCATACCTTTCACACTTCTGTAAAAGTAAAGAATGATCTATCGTATCAAAGGCTTTACGTAAATCAATAAACACACCTATTCCAAACTGTTTTTCATCCACAGCTGTTGTAATATTTTCAATAAATTCCATCACAGCTAGAGATGTTGAGCGATTTCTTCTAAACCCATACTGATGATCATTCAATAAATCATATTTATCAATAAAAGAATCTAGTTTGTTTGCAAATAGTTTTTCAAGAATCTTTGAAAACTGAGGCAGTAAAGATACCGGTCTATAGTTTGACACAATCTGTTTATCACCAGTTTTATATAGTGGGATCACTTTGGCTATTTTCATTTTATCTGGAAAAATTCCAGTTTGAAATGATTTGTTACAAATATATGTTAACGGTTGAAGGACACTATGAAGAACTTCTTTAATTAGCGACATGTCAAGGTCGTCACAATCCATGGATTTTTTACTCTTGAATTTACTCACCACTTCTACAATGTCACTCTCACAGACTCCACCAAGAAACATTGAGCTACATTTAGAAGAAGTAGAATCTACTTCATCATTTTCTCCTGGTACAGAAATCTCTTTTGCCAAGTTGGGACCTACATTAACAAAGTAATCATTAAATTCATTAACAATGCTCTCAGTATTCTCAATCACTACATTACCTCTTGTTACAATACGTGTTGGAGAACATATATTATGTTGATTTTTTATTATCCTATTTAATACACTCCAGGTAGCCTTAATATTACTTTTATGTTTTTGAAGCAGCTGTTCATAATATCTTTTCTTTTCATGTCGCATAATAGATGTTAATTTATTTCGATATTTCTTATATTTGTCTTCATTTTCCTTTGTTCTATTTGTCAAAAAAATCCTGTATAACCTATTTTTCTTTTTACAGGCTCTTTCCAGGCCTTGTGTAAACCATGGTTTTTTCTTTTTATAATTTCCAGAAAACTTTTTAATTGGACAATGGCTGTCATAGATTGACAAAAATATATCCAAAAATGCATTGTATGCATCATTAGTGTCTTCCACATAAACCTTTTGCCAGTCATAATTTTCTAAGTCTGTTTTAAAAGCTGCAATTTGTTCTGGTGTTTTTATTCTACCACTGTAATCAATTTTCTTTTCCTCTTGAAAATGAAGTTGATTGTTCATTTCAAACACTGAAAAGACAGGCAAGTGATCACTTACATCTGTGACTAACAGTCCACTATGTATCTTGCCGTCTATCTTATTGACAAAAATATTGTCGATCAAAGTGGCACTATCCATCGTTATTCTGCTCGGCTTTAGAATCAACGGATGGAATCCAAAACTAAACATTGTATCAATAAATTCTGAAGTCTTATTGTGGTCGTTTACCTTCAATAGATCAATGTTAAAATCACCACAAAAAAAAGTCACCTTCTCCTTGTGTTTTTCTAATATTACAGAAATTTCTTTAGTAAACTGATCTATACAGGATGCAGGTGTACGATAAATGCAGCTAACTAATATGTTTTTCGATCTTTCAACCTGAATTTCAATGGTTAAACATTCCATCAAGTTATCAATCACAGCAGTCATATTGTTAACAACTTTACATTTAAGATATGAAAAAACAAACATAGCAACACCTCCTCCTCTTCTATTCTTCCTATTTTGCCAAAACATTTCATAGCCCTCTAGTCCATCTTGCAATTCTTTGTCGTCATTCAACCATGTTTCTGAAATTGCTACCACTGCAAACTTATTTTGGAATTGATCAAGATACGCTTTGATTTTAGAAAAATTACTGTAAAGACTCCGACTGTTAAAGTGGATTAATGAAAAACCTTTTAACTTGGGATCCAACTCTTCCCCATTATAATATTCACATGTCATATCAACATTCTGATAGAGGTGGATATCTGGATCAATACTATTGTCCAACTCATAAAATTTATAATCATAAGATCCAAAATATTCCATTTTTTGCCTTTTTTTTTTTTTGTTCACACATTCACATGCATAGTTATTTTTCTCACACTTATCAAATATTGTTCATATCACAGTCAGCAGCACAATTCTTTTCTACACTGAACTCTATTTCTTTTGTTTAAATCTCTCAAGATCTGCAATGTCTCTGACAACAATTACTTTAGCTTGTTCTGGTGTCCCATTAAGTCTTATGAATACCTTACAGTTCCTGGTCCAGGTATCTTGGATGTGCCTTTCCTTCTTCAATAGTCTTGCCTGTCGTGCAATTTCAGCATTTCTCTTGGTGAGATGCTCATTCACATATACGCCGGTTCCCTTTAACTTCTTTCCCATCTTTAACAGTTCAACTTTATATTTCCTGTTCACAAATCGTAGTATGATAGTTGGCATCTTGGTATGTTTTTGTGGAATAGTATGACATGCAGCTATGTTTTTGCTATCCAAAAGAATGTCTTTGTCTTTGAAAAACTGAATAACTTGCTGCTCAAGCAAATCCTTTTCAGCTCTTGGTGCATCTTCCCCCTCCTTGTCACCTGCTGTACTCCGTGCATAGGTGTAGTGATTTGTCTTTAGTCCAGAAATAATCACATCTTCCATTCTTGTATACTGCTCCAAATCTTCAACTCTTTTTTCCAGCTCTTCAATCTTCTTGTCTTTTTCCTTAATCACAATCTTCAGTTGTCTTACTTCTTCAATTAAGTCCAGTAGTCCTGCTTGCTGTTTCACCACCTTACTCAATTCCTCTGACATGAAGTTAAGAGACTTCTTAACTTCTTCAATATCTTCTATTAGCCTCTTAGTTGTCATGTTTCTTGATCACCAATTTAAATTCTTAGAAGACAAAAATGAATTCCAGGCTCCAGGTAATCCAATAAGCCAGGTGTTACTTGTGGAGCACATGTGATGAAAAAAGGGACCCTAAACCTCAAAATTTGTGGAAATACTCACACAAAATGAAGCAGAACTTCTTTGTGAAGATACAAGTCTTAACCAATCTTTTAGATGTTAAGTTCTTTTCGTGATGTTTGTTGGATTGCTAAGAGTAACAAACACAGTTTTCCCAATAAGCAGCCATCTTGGTTTTTTGACCTCTGGGACTGTTAGTTAGCTGCCGCTCAGGATGTGAAGCCTGATATTGATGAGCTGGTGAAAGCTAAAAGATGCCAGGTATCAGGAGTCAAATAAACTATGCAACCCCACTGAAAGTGCTGCATGAGACACCCTGATGTAGTTCTGTGATCTGTGATATACTTCTGTGAATCACTGAGGCACTGTGTGCTTGTGTGAATTTTCAAATAACTTGAGGTGTCATGTTACAGAGCAGAGGCCCTATGTGTGATTCTTAAAGGAGAGTCAAACATCCTGTCACTACTATATGTGCCATATCAAAGTAGGAAGCAGTAGAGTTTTTTCTTCGTGCAGCTCTCATGTTTATTTCTGTTCACTGAACTATTTAAAAGCCGTCAGGCTTGAAATCATAAATTACTACCTGTTTATTTATTTTAATTCTTCACTTCTAAGTGAAGAATTAGAAGAATTATTTCTAAATAATGGTTAATGGTAACAGATCCATAGAAAAAGCTTTCCAAAACTTCATTATTCTTTGGGGGCAGTTTAGATCTGGAATTTGATGACAACCATGTGGATGGCAGTTCAGCTACTGTTCAAAGGAGAGATAAACATTTGAACACCTATTTGGCAATTTTGGTGAAAAGACTGTGACCCTTTAAATGTGCTGTTCTGAACATAATTATTTAAATTAAGTCATTTATATTGTATACATGTTAAATGTTAATTGTCTGTAAAGGACATCCTTCTGTTGCAAAACCTGTACTTATTCATTTAGTTTCAATACTGGTCAAAAACACCCCAGTTTTTCCAGTTATTTATCACAATTCATGTGTTTCAAGTCCAGTGAATAGGTTGAAATGGTACAAAGGTAAGTGATAAACTCCCAAAGGTTAAAAAAAAAAAAAAGGTAAGGTTAACCAAGATGAAAAGTAATGTACACGTCAGAATTACACAAAAAGGCCTTTTTCAGGGAACACAACATGAGTTAACAATTCAAAGCTGTTTTACAGTATTGGAGGTTGATCAGCCTTGTTGGTGCTACTAATTCCTACAGGTGTTCCAACTTGTCTGGATTACGTCCCCCTCTGTCAGCATAAAGCAGTGTTGGAGCACACTGTAGTACCATACCCTCATGGGCATCAGCTGAACAGTACTGTACTGTAGTGTGTTGATACAAACATCGTGAGAATAACAGTGGAAGAGACACAGACCATCATAACACTTATAAATGTCGGTCTGTCCGACAGAGAAACTGCAAAGAAAGTCAAAGTGTCAGTGAGTCCAGTTTCCTTCAGCATCCAAAGGCTCAGAAACAAACTGTGACAGGAAGAGGTCTGCAGTCCCAAAGACACGACTGAATCAGAGGACACGTTCCTGAGAGTTAACAGCTGTGATATAGGCGACTCACAGGACAACAGCTTCAAGCAGCTTAATAGTGGTCATAGTGAGCAAGTCTCAGTTTCAGGTGTGAGGAGAAGACTTTGAGCTGCAGGTTTGACAGGGCGAGCTGCAGCAAGAAAGCCAGACGTCAGAATAAGACAAAGAGGCTTGTCTGGGCCATGAAACACCGACATTGCACTACTGAAGACTGGAAGAAGGTATCATTGACTGATGGATCAACATTTGGACTCTTCGTTTCATCACGCAGGATCTTTGTACGCCGTGGAGTAGGTGAAAAGATGGTTCCATAGTGTGTGGCATCAACATGGAGGAGGAAGTGTGATGGTCTGGGGCTGTTTGCTGGATCCAGGGTCGGTGACTTGTGAGTGAGAGGCTCCCTGAACCAGAACAGCTACCACAGCACTCTGCAGCTCCATGCAGGACCCTCTGGTGTGAGGCTAGTTGGTCAGGGCTTCATCCTACAGCAGGATAATGACCCCAAACTGTCCAAGCTGTGCCACAACTACCTCAGGAAAAACAACAAGATGGTGAGCTTGAAAACATGGAGTGTCCAGCACAGTCTCCAGACTTAAACCTCATCGAGCTGGTTTGGGATGAACTGGACAGAAGAGTGAAAGCAAAGCAACCTACAAAGTCCACATTTATGGGAACTTCTGCTACAGATATGGGAGAAGATTTGATTTCTGTTGGAGAAAGAAGCCACAACTGTGTTCAGCTGTTATGTATGTGTTATATCTGCCAAAGGAGGCGACTCTGAGTCAAAGTTTAGAACACATTTGGTCTATAAACTGATTCCATGATTTTTTTTTTTAACTCCAGCTGGTTATTTGTACTGTGCCTTCATTTCAGAGTGCAAGAGACATCCTAAAACGTTTGACTGGTAGTCTATGAGTCTTCTCTTGGTTCGTCTAGTTGCAGATGTAAACATTAAACAATCATATTCTGTGTGGGTTGTTTTGAACAAACAGTCAAACCTGGGTTTTTGCCCATTCAGTTCATACCAAACAGGTGTTCAGTTTTCAGTGCGGATAAGGCTGGATTGTTTACTTCAGCATAGCCATCACTAAGGATTAAATTTGCTGCTTCTCATTGAATTTGTGAAATAGAATAATGATGACAGCAACATCAGGTATTTTTAGATTTGATTGGTGAGTAAATATCTACACATATGGTTGGTTTACTCCACCATTAACAGCAGAGGTATCAAGATAACCTGCCATGAGTACACTATGTTGAAGAGGCGCATGTCTTTAGCTACATCCTGCAATGAAATGTGTTTTGCTGTGTTGCGAATAGTGCGTTTTGTGTGGCCTTGGTAAAGTGTAGTTGCAAACTATTGAGGCACTGGAAGAGATGTGAACAGTACTTCCTGGCACTGTCCACCAAAATCACGTCAGGAAGGAAGTCTCTGGATCTACTGAGAGCTGATAATATCATCAGAGAAGGAAATGAAAGCATGCTATATTCATCATCGCCAGTACAAATCCAATGCAAGTCTAATTTTATTCCACAACTATTACCATCCAAAGTTAGATATGGATTCTCACAAACCTCATTAAGAAGCTAATAGAGGGTAAGGATATAAATTGTTTGTCCTAGCGAATGCTTGTGGGGACTAACTAGAAAGCTGTTTGGAAGCTTTCACTCTAACAGGTTTGGTTTCTTAAAGGCAGCACTCAGCATCAAGCAGAGAAACACTTCCAGAGGTTCTTGTTGCATCAGGAAGAAGGTGCTTGTGAGGTGAATGGACACGTGGTGCTGTCTAATCCCATTAAGCCATAGGTACTTTTAGACACATTTGCTTTACTCTGATTATTTATGGTAAAACATTTCTGTTAAGCTGTCATTAACATTTAACATCTCTTTTCTCATTTTATTTCAGTGCTGTAAAAGCTTCAGACTCTACACACTTACATGGCCAAAGCCAAACAGACAGAGCTTTTAGGGAGGCCCTGCTGTTACAGCTGGCAGTTAGAAGGCTCCCACCTGCAGGTGTAGACACATCAGCCCCCAATCCACTTCACACAAAGCCCACTACATCCAAGCACAGCTGGAAAGTACGGCCTCTGCCGTCAGAAACACACATAATGTGTGTGTGCTGTCAAGAGCCCCAGTGCTTGTTGGGCAAAAGAGAATATATAAAAGCTTGGCGCAAAAACCGACTGATTTAAAAACTTGATGGGCCCAATAAAAACTACCAGCAAAATGATGCACATAAACCAGGTCAGACTCAATACTCAGATAATGAACTTTCAGAGACTGAGATGTAATTTATGTGATATTAAAATTCTGGTTTATTTACTTTTTATATAGTTACATAAGAAGTCTTGTGAATGTTGAAAAAAAAATCCATGAGGCACCAAATCCTTGTCTCTACTGAGATCTCGCTGATCAACTTTGGCCTTGTTTGTAACTGTATCTTGTGTGGAGTTGCTGGAAAGTGTTGAGTTTCAGTGTTTTTTCATGAGGTTTTTATTTTTGGTTGGCTGTTGAAAAAACAAACCAACTGGAGGATAATGGCTGAGAACCCATCTCTCTATTTATTACACAGGATACCAACTAGACTGGGTCAAAATAGGTAGTTATTCCATATGCATTTCCATTTAATTTCCATTTGGCAGTATGTTGACCCGCCAAGCCAACATGTGGAAGCTTTTTCCACAGCTTGCAGAAAACGTGTTGCAGCTTGACTAAAACAGCTGAAATAACATCCTCCTTTGTGTGATTTTCTGATTGTGTAGATGGACATCAGTTGTGCCAGATTCATGTGGCCTTGACTGCCTGAACTAATGATATGATTCACTCAGTGGGAGTCTCTTCCTGTCTTGGTTTTTAATCGTGTATGGTTAGAACTCCCAAGTGGCCTTGTTTTCTGTTCTGCCTAATGTCTTTTTATATAATATAGATATGGATGCTTACTCCAGACAGACGCTCATGAACATGGCAGACGTCAAACCAACAGTGCCTTTAAAGTAGAAGAAGTTTAGTTTTAAATATTATAGCTGTGCCTACATACTCAGCAAAGCAAACCTATTGCACACAGTCCCCCACTCAAGTTATTGTTGGGGCATTTAATAGTTTGTCATTACTGTCTGTTGGCAAAGAAATGGTAAACTGCCATCAGCTGGCTGTTCTCTCATGTAAAACGTAGGATAGGAAGAAAAAAGATGCATGGAAAAACAGGGGCATCCTATTTTTATGCTTTTTATTTATGAAGCTAATTAATTAGGAAAACCGATAATATGAAAACATAAACTCCCCCCCCCAGGTGTCAGGGATCCACAGGTGTTTTGTGGGATAAACCATGATGATCATTCAAACCCTCCAAAAAGATATTTTTGTTGAGAAGTGAAAGGTGAAAAGTCGTCTTTGCAGACAAGGTGAAGACTTGAATCAAACCCAATTTCAATCATTCACCAACTCGTGTTTGCTGGTGGAGCAATTTTGTGTTGATTGTGGTTCCAAGAACGTCTCATGGTGACCAAACCACCGAGGCTAAAATCAGGTTCAAGTTCACTGAAAGTTTCAAAGGCTTCTACAACACAGCTCACTGGTGCTAATAAGACGTTATTGATGAGGGTTTGGTGAACTGCAGATGAATAAGATCTCAGCCCAAGTTAGAAATAAAAAAAGACATTGAGTCACAAGGAGAACAAGACTTTGTGCCACAGATGACCTTAAGTTCTGTCCCTTCAATTCTGTCACAGAATCTTTTACCTGTTTGCCAAACAGAAAATGAAATCTTATGAAAGTTAAAGTAACGTCTGAAACTGTTTAGCTGTTGATCTGGTGACCTGGTGCATGTCCAGAGATTAGGGGGACATTTTCACATTAGACTGCCAGAAAGGCCACATGGAAATAATATAGTGAATGATAGATTAATTGTATTTAGCTGCTTCTGTTTCACAATAGTATTGCATGCTGGCTCGCTGTCAGAGAGCCATGACTCACTAAATGTGAGATGTGAAAACGTCTGTTTGACTTTTCACTGATAAACTCACACTTATAAACAGCATAAGTAGAAGACCCAATATAAGAGGAAGGACAAATTGAAAAGTGCATCTCGAGAACAGAGATAACAGATCGATAGAATGACTAAAAAAGAGCTGTGAGTGTACATGAGGCTGACAGATGGAGTGGTGAAACGCCTCATTGCCTCTCTTTACATTCTGACCTTGAAAAGTGTTTGTCCATCAATGGTCATGTGTCACAATGACTGTTTGTGAGAAAGAAAATGTGAAAGCACGAGTTCTGTGTTCAAGGTAGACTGAAATGGAACACTTCATCTCACTCTTTGTTGGCTCATTGGCTGAAATCAGTTTGTATTGTGAGAGATAATAACTTCTCCTCCGTGAATCGCAACCTTATCGTGGTGGAGGGGTTTGTGTGTCCCAGGGATCCCAGGGGCTATGTTGTCTGGGGGCTTTTGCCCCCTGGTAGGGTCTCCCATGGCAAATTGGTCCTGGGTGAGGGACCAGACAAAGAGCGATTCAGAAGACCCTTATGAAAAGAACACCGAGGGAACAGTTTACCCTGCCCGGGATAGGGTTACCGGGGCCCCGCCCTGGAGCCAGGCCCGGGGAGGGTGCCCGAGGGCGAGCGTCTGGTGGCCGGGCCTTAGTCTGGTGGCCGGGTTCCCACCTCCCTGTCGGTGGCGCTGTCACTTGGTGTTCGCTCGCTCGCTCTGTGGTATAGTATCGCTTCCTGTTCCTGCTCAAACACAGTGGTGTTTCTGAGTAGCTTATTTGCTTAGCAGTTTAATTAACAACTTTTAAATACATTCTTTTTTCACAGTATAATCTTCACGTGCTTCATCCGAAGCACACTTTCTCTGTACTCACTACCTAATTTATAGCCAAAGTATTCACTCACTGTCTCTGTACTGTTTCGCTAGCTTAGCTCGTAGCCGACCCGTTAGCACCATGGCTACTTCACCTGTCCCTTCTGCACTTTCTTGCTCATTGTGTCAGATGTTTAGTTACTCCTCGGCCTCCTTTAGCAGTAATGATATCTGTAACAAATGTAGCATATTTGCAGCTCTGGAGGCCAGGATTACTGATCTGGAGACTCGGCTTTGCACCCTGCTCTCACCCTTAGCTAGCCAGGCCCCTGTAGCTGGTGCAGCCGAAGATAGCGTAGGCCCCGCTAGCTGTTCCCCGGCAGACCCCAAGCAGCTGGGGAAAGATGGCTGGGTAACGGTGAGGAGGAAGCATAGTCCTAAACAGAAGCCCCAGGTACACCACCAACCCGTTCATGTGTCTAACCGTTTTTCCCCACTCGGTGACACACCCGCTGGGGGTCAAACTCTGGTAATTGGTGATTCTGTTCTCAGACATGTGAAGCTAGAGACACCGGCAACCATAGTCAATTGTCTTCCAGGGGCCAGAGCAGGCGACATTGAAGGAAATTTAAAACTGCTGGCTAAGGGTAAACGTAAATTCAATAAAATCATAATTCACGTCGGCAGTAATGACACCCGGTTACGCCAATCGGAGGTCACTAAAATCAATATTGAATCGGTGTGCAACTTTGCCAAAACAATGTCGGACTCTGTAGTTTTCTCTGGTCCCCTCCCCAATCAGACCAGGAGTGACATGTTTAGCCGCATGTTCTCCTTAAATTGCTGGCTGTCTGAGTGGTGTCCCAGAAATGATGTGGGCTTCATAGATAATTGGCAAACCTTCTGGAGGAAACCTGGTCTTGTTAGGAGAGACGGCATCCATCCCACTTTGGATGGAGCAGCTCTCATTTCTAGAAATATGGACAAATTTATTAAACCCCTCAAAACATGACTATCCAGAGTTGGGACCAGGAAGCAGAGTTGCAGTCTTACACGCCTCTCTGCAGCTTCTCTCCTCCTGCTACCCCCCCAAAAACCCATCTCCATAGAGACTGTGTCTGCTTCCAAAAAGACAAAAAACAAACTAAAAACCAGCAACAAACAACTTAAACAATCACAAAGAAAGAACAATACAGTATCCACATCTGAACCAAAGAGTAAAACGATGAAATGTGGATTATTAAATATTAGGTCTCTCTCCTCCAAGTCTCTGTTAGTACATGACTTAATAATTGATCAACAAATTGATTTACTCTGCCTTACAGAAACCTGGTTGCAGCAGGATGATTATGTTAGTTTAAATGAATCAACACCCCCGAGTCATTCTAACTACCAGAAATCTCGAAGCACAGGTCGAGGGGGCGGTGTGGCAGCAATTTTTCACACCAGTCTATTAATTAATGAAAGACCAAGACAGACTTTTAATTCATTTGAAAGCCTGATGCTTAACATTGTCCACCCCAGCTGTGAAACTCAGAAACCAGTCTTACTTGTTATCATCTATCGTCCACCTGGGCCTTACACAGAGTTTCTGTCTGATTTCTCAGACTTTATATCTAATTTAGTTCTGAGCTCAGATAAAATAATTATTGTGGGTGATTTTAACATCCATGTAGATGCTAAAAATGACAGCCTCAACATGGCATTTAATCTGTTGTTAGACTCAATTGGTTTCTCTCAAAATGTAAAAGAACCCACCCACCACTTTAATCACACTCTAGATCTTGTTTTAACATATGGCATAGAAACTGAATATTTAACAGTGTTTCCTGAAAAACCCTCTCCTGTCTGATCATTTCTTGATAACATTTACATTTACAATAATTGATTACGCAGCAGTGGAGAGTGGACTTTATCAAAGTAGATGTCTTTCTGAAAGCGCTGTAACTAAGTTTAAGAATATAATCCAGCCACTGTTATCATCGTCAATGCCCTGTACCAACACAGAGCAGAGCAGCTATCTGAACGCTACCCCAACAGAGGTCGATTATCTTGTTAATAATTTCACCTCCTCACTACGTACGACTCTGGATACTGTAGCTCCAGTGGAAACTAAGGTCTCTAATCAGAAGTACCTGACCCCGTGGTATAATTCTCAAACACGTACCCTAAAGCAGATGACTCGTAATCTGGAGAGGAAATGGCGTGCCACAAATTTAGAGGATCATCATTTAGCCTGGAGAAATAGTTTGTTGCTTTATAAGAAAGCCCTCCGCAAAGCCAGAACAGCTTACTACTCGTCACTGATTGAAGAAAATAAGAACAACCCCAGGTTTCTCTTCAGCACTGTAGCCAGGCTGACAAAAAGTCAGAGCTCTTTTGAGCCAACCATCCCTTTAACGTTAACTAGTGATGACTTCATGAACTTCTTCACAAATAAAATTTTTATCATTAGAGAAAAAATTACCAATAATCATCCCACAGATGTAATATTATCTACAGCTACTCTTAGTTCCATTGATGTTAAGTTAGACTCTTTTTTTCCAATCGATCTTTCTGAGTTAACTTCAATAATTACTTCCTCCAAACCATCAACGTGTCTTTTAGACCCCATTCCTACAAAACTGCTCAAAGAAGTCCTGCCATTGGTTAATTCTTCGATCTTATATATGATCAACCTATCTCTAATAATCGGCTATGTACCACAGGCCTTCAAGGTGGCTGCAGTTAAACCTTTACTCAAAAAGCCATCTCTAGACCCAGCAGTCTTAGCTAATTATAGGCCAATCTCCAACCTTCCTTTCATATCAAAAATCCTTGAAAGAGTAGTTGTCAAACAGCTAACAGATCATCTGCAGAGGAATGGTTTATTTGAAGAGTTTCAGTCAGGTTTCAGAGTTCATCACAGCACAGAAACAGCTTTATTGAAGGTTACAAATGATCTTCTTATGGCCTCTGACAGTGGACTCATCTCTGTGCTTGTCCTTCTTGACCTTAGTGCAGCATTCGATACTGTTGACCATAATATCCTATTAGAGCGATTAGAACATGCTGTAGGTATTACAGGTATTGCACTGCAGTGGTTTGTATCATATCTATCTAATAGACTCCAATTTGTGCATGTAAATGGAGAGTCCTCTTCACACACTGAGGTTAATTATGGAGTTCCACAGGGTTCGGTGCTAGGACCAATTCTGTTTACATTATACATGCTTCCCCTAGGTAGCATCATTAGAAGACATAGCATACATTTTCACTGCTATGCAGATGACACCCAGCTCTATCTGTCCATGAAGCCAGATAACACACACCAATTAGTTAAACTGCAGGAATGTCTTAAAGACATAAAGACTTGGATGGCCACTAACTTTCTGCTTCTTAACTCAGATAAAACTGAGGTCATTGTACTCGGCGCTGAAAAGCTTAGAAATATGGTATCTAACCAGATTCTTACTCTGGATGGCATTACCTTGGCCTCCAGTAAGACTGTGAGGAACCTTGGAGTCATTTTTGACCAGGATATGTCCTTCAACGCACATATTAAACAAATATGTAAGACTGCGTTCTTCCATTTGCGCAACATCTCTAAAATTAGAAATATCCTGTCTCAGAGTGACGCTGAAAAACTAGTTCATGCATTTATTACTTCCAGGCTAGACTACTGCAATTCATTATTATCAGGATGTCCAAAAAACTCACTGAAAAGCCTTCAGTTAATCCAAAATGCTGCAGCAAGAGTACTGACAGGGACTAGAAAGAGAGAGCATATTTCTCCTGTTTTGGCTTCCCTTCATTGGCTTCCTGTTAAATCCAGAATTGAATTCAAAATCCTGCTCCTCACATACAAGGTCTTAAATAATCAGGCCCCATCTTATCTTAATGACCTTGTAGTACCATATCACCCTATTAGAACACTTCGCTCTCGCTCTGCAGGCCTACTTGTTGTTCCTAGAGTATTTAAAAGTAGAATGGGAGGGAGAGCCTTCAGTTTTCAGGCCCCTCTTCTGTGGAACCAGCTTCCAGTTTGGATTCAGGAGACAGACACTATCTCTACTTTTAAGATTAGGCTTAAAACCTTCCTTTTTGCTAAAGCATATAGTTAGGGCTGGACCAGGTGACCCTGAATCCTCCCTTAGTTATGCTGCAATAGATGTAGGCTGCCGGGGGATTCCCATGATGCATTGAGTTTTTCCTTTCCAGTCACCTTTCTCACTCACTATGTATTAACTGACCTCTCTGTATTGAATCGTATCTGTTATTAATCTCTGTCTCTCTTCCACAGCATGTCTTTATCCTGTCTTCCTTCTCTCACCCCAACCGGTCGCAGCAGATGGCCGCCCCTCCCTGAGCCTGGTTCTGCCGGAGGTTTCTTCCTGTTAAAAGGGAGTTTTTCCTTTCCACTGTCGCCAAAGTGCTTGCTCATAGGGGGTCATATGATTGTTGGGCTTTTCTCTGTATCTATGAAGCGCCTTGAGGCGACATTTGTTGTGATTTGGCGCTATATAAATAAAATTGAATTGAATTGAATTGAATAGTCCATGGGGCCTGGCCGGGCACAGCCCGAAGAGGAGACATGGGCCCATCCTCCCGCAGGCCCACCACCTGCAGGAGGCGCCATAGGGGTCGGGTGCATTGTGTGCCGGGTGGCGGCCAGGAGCGGAGGCCCTGGCTGACTGACCCCCGGCTGCCAAGACTGGCAATAGGGACATGGAATGTCACCTCTCTGGTGGGGAAGGAGCCTGAGTTAGTGCGTGAGGTTGAGAGGTACCGGCTAGATATAGTCGGGCTCACCTCTACACATGGCTTGGGCTCTGGAACCAGTCTCCTGGAGAGGGGCTGGACTCTGTCTCAGTCTGGAGTTGCCCCTGGTGAGAGGCGGCGGGCTGGGGTGGGTATTCTAATATCCCCTCGGCTTGCTGCCGGTACGTTTGGGGTTTTTCCCGGTGGACGAGAGGGTTTGTTCCCTGCGCCTCAGGGTCGGGGAACGGGTCCTGACTGTCATCTGCGCTTATGCGCCGAGTGGCAGTTCGGAGTACCCAGCCTTCTTAGAGTCCCTGGGGGGGGGGGGGGGGTGCTGGAAGGTGCTCCACCTGGAGACTCTGTTGTCCTGCTGGGAGACTTCAATGCTCACGTGGGTAACGACAGCGAGACCTGGAGGGGCGTGATTGGGAGGAACGGCCTCCCTGATCTGAACCCGAGCGGTGCTTTGTTATTGGACTTCTGTGCTAATCACAGTTTGGCCATAACGAACACCTTGTTCAAACATAAGAGTGTCCATAAGTGCACGTGGCACCAGGACGCTCTAGGCCGTAGGTCGATGATCGATTTTGTAATCGTATCACCAGACCTGCGACCATATTTTCTGGACACTTGGGTAAAGAGAGGGGCTGAGCTGTCAACTGATCACCACCTGGTGGTGAGTTGGATCAGGTGGCGGGGGAGGATGCTGGACAGACCTGGTGCACCTAAACGCGTAGTGAGGGTGTGCTGGGAACGACTAGCAGAGGCCCCAGTCCGCGAGATCTTCAACGCACACCTCCGGCAGAGCTTCAACAGCATTCCGAGGGAGGCGGGGGACATTGAGTCCGAATGGACCATGTTCACCGTCGCCATTGCCAAAGCTGCTGCATTGAGCTGCGGCCGCAAGGTGGTTGGTGCCTGCCGTGGTGGTAATCCCCGAACCAAATGGTGGACACCAGAGGTGAAGGGAGCCACCAGGCTGAAGAAGGAGTCCTATCGGGCTTGGTTAGCCTGTGGGACTACGGAGGCAGCCGACAGGTATCGACAGGCCAAGCGGAATGCGGCTCGGGCAGTGGCTGAAGCAAAAACTCGGGTGTGGGAGGAGTTCGGAGAGGCCATGGAAAAAGACTTTCGGACTGCCTCGAAGAGATTCTGGCAAACCGTCAGGCGTCTCAGGAGGGGAAAGCGGTGCTCTACCTGCACTGTGTATAGTGCTGGCGGAGCGCTGCTGACGTCGACTGAGAAAATTGTCAGGCGGTGGAAGGAATACTTCGAGGACCTCCTTAATCCCACTGACGCGTCTTCCGAGGAGGAAGCAGAGTCTGGGGATGAGGGGAATGACCCGCCAATTTCTGGGGGCGAGGTCACTGAGGCAGTTAAACAACTCCTTGGTGGCAGAGCCCCTGGTGTTGATGAAGTCCGCCCCGAGTTCCTGAAGGCTCTGGACGTTGTAGGGCTGTCTTGGTTGACACGCCTCTGCAATGTTGCGTGGAGATCAGGGGCAGTACCCCTGGACTGGCAGACCGGGGTGGTGGTCCCCATCTTTAAGAAGGGGGACCGGAGGGTGTGTTCCAACTACAGGGGGATCACACTCCTCAGCCTCCCCGGGAAAGTCTATGCCAGGGTGCTGGAAAGGAGAGTTCGTCTGCTAGTCGAACCTCGGATACAGGAGGAACAATGCGGTTTTCGTCCTGGTCGCGGAACACTGGACCAGCTCTTCATCCTCTCGAGGATACTTGAGGGTGCATGGGAGTTTGCCCAACCAGTCTACATGTGTTTTGTGGACTTGGAGAAGGCATTCGACTGTGTCCCTCGGGGTGTCCTGTGGGAGGTGTTGCGGGAGAATGGGGTGTCTGGCCCATTGCTACGGGCCATTCGATCCCTATACAACCTTTGCAAGAGCTTGGTTCGCATTGCCGTCAATAAGTCGGACTCGTTCCCGGTGGGTGATGGGCTCCGCCAGGGCTGCCCTTTGTCATCGGTTCTGTTCATAATTTTTATGGACAGGATTTCTAGGCGCAGCCAAGTGGCGGAGGGCTTTCGCTTTGGTGGCCTCAGAATCTCATCTCTGCTTTTTGCGGATGATGTGGTTCTGTTGGCTTCATCGGGTGAGGGCCTCCAGCTCGCACTGGAGCGGTTCGCAGCCGAGTGTGAAGCAAAAGGAATGAGGATCAGCACCTCCAAATCTGAGGCCATGGTTCTCAGCCGGAAAAGGGTGGAGTGCCCACTCCGGGTCGGGGATGAGTTCCTGCCCCAAGTGGAGGAGTTCAAGTATCTCGGGGTCTTGTTCGCGAGTGATGGGAGAAGGGAGCCGGAGATCGACAGACGGATTGGGGCTGCAGCTGCAGTAATGCAGACGCTGCACCGGTCCGTCGTGGTGAAGAGGGAGCTGAGTGTAAAAGCGAAGCTCTCAATTTACCGGTCGATCTACCCTCACCTATGGCCACGAGCTGTGGGTAGTGACCGAAAGAACGAGATCGCGGATACAAGCGGCGGAAATGAGCTTCCTCCGAAGGGTGGCTGGCCTCTCCCTTAGAGATAGGGTGAGAAGTTCGGCCATCCGGGAGGGGCTCAGAGTAGAGCCGCTGCTGCTCCACATCGAATGGAGCCAGCTGAGGTGGTTTGGGCATCTGACAAGGATGCCCCCTGGGCGCCTCCTGGGTGAGGTGTTCCAGGCATGTCCCACTGGGAGGAGGCCCCGGGGCAGACCCAGGACACGCTGGAGAGATTATATCTCTCGGCTGGCCTGGGAACGCCTTGGTGTTCCCCCGGATAAGCTGAAGGAGGTGGCTGGGGAGAGGGAGGTCTGGGCCTCTTTGCTTAGGCTGCTGCCCCCGCGACCCGGCCTCGGATAAAGCGGATGAAGATGGATGGGATGGATGGATGGAGATAATAACTTTCTCACAGCTCACACACACGTCTGAGTGAGCTGTCACAGACCTGCACTCTACATGTATGTGTAAAGTGTCAGGCAGGAGTTTTGTGACGCCACATTCAACTGTAATGTAGAAATACAAATTCTTAGTAATAATTATACAACTTATCACTCGTCTTAACTGTGTGCAGAGCTGTGTCTGAATCATGAGATCAAACAAATTCTACTTGAAATCACCAACCACATTCTGGCAAATTCAAGAGTGCCTGCATGACACATAGGTCAGTTAGTCCATCCATCCGTCCATTTTCTTCCGCTTATCCGGGCCGGGTCGCGGGGGCAGCAGCCCAAGCAGAGAAGCCCAGACCTCCCCCAGCCACCTCCTCCAGCTTGTCCAGGGAAACACCAAGGCGTTCTCAGGCCAGCCGAGAGATATAATCTCTCCAGCGTGTCCTGGGTCTGCCCCGGGGCCTCCTCCCCAGTGAGTACTGGATGATAATTGATGATGACTGATATTGGCATATTAACAAACTAGATGTTATTGACCAACATCAGTGCCCAAATGATCTGTTTTGTCACATTGTTATTGCACCGGCTAAATGATCAGAAATCATGTGATCAAAAGCTGTAAGACTTTTTTGGGTCAAACTTTAAGGCAGGGGTGTCCAACTCCAGGCCTTGAGGGCCAGTGTCCTGCAGGTTTTAGATCTCACACTGGGTCAACACACACCTGAATCACATGATTAGCTCATTACCTTCAAGACATGCTGAGGAGGTGATTTAGCCATTTAAATCAGCTGTGTTGGATCAAGGACACATCTAAAACTGCAGGACACTGGCCCTCGAGGCCTGGAGTTGGACACCCCTGTTGTAAGGGGTCTTACATAAGTAAATTTAGTGCAGCATTCGATACTGTTGACCATAATATTCTATTAGAGCGATTAGAACATGCTGTAGGTATTACAGGTATTGCACTGCAGTGGTTTGTATCATATCTATCTAATAGACTCCAATTTGTGCATGTAAATGGAGAGTCCTCTTCACACACTGAGGTTAATTATGGAGTTCCACAGGGTTCGGTGCTAGGACCAATTCTGTTTACATTATACATGCTTCCCCTAGGCAGCATCATTAGAAGACATAGCATACATTTTCACTGCTATGCAGATGACACCCAGATCTATCTGTCCATGAAGCCAGATAACACACACCAATTAGTTAAACTGCAGGATCTCTGGGAACTCCAAGGCCCTCCAAAGTGTGGAGGCCTATCTCCCCTCACCACACTCCCTGCCGGTGACTGATGCCCTCAGGGGTCGGTGCATTGTTGGTTCTTGGTGTCCGGGTCTGGGCGCTCGGGTATGTACCGGCTCACTCCCGGTGGCTACATGGCGGGGCCTGGCGCCTGCTGCTCGGTCAGGCCTCTTCCGGGGCGCGGGGGGCCCTCGGGCCTCCGGCCTCTGTGCCTGCGGCTCGGTTCACTCTGGCACAGCTGGCTGCCGGCGGAGCCGGCGGGCACGCCGGTGCAGCCCCCTCTAGCTCCTGCCCGGTGGCTACTGGGTGACCCCTCGTCTGGGGATCCTCAGCCCTTCCCATGAAGGTGGCACGGATGCCCCTCCGGTGGTCCTCCTTGGGCTCTTGCACTCTGGGGCCTCTGGATGTCTGGGGCCTGGATCTCCTCCATGCCTGCTTCATGCCCTGGGGGACGGGGCTATGGCTCTCTACATCCTCTAGCAGACCATTACATGGGGAAACCATTTGAATACAAGCGCGCCGATCCACACAGGTGTGCACATGGGTGTTCACTGTTCGTAGACTTAAATCACACCTTTCTTGGCTGCTACTTCAAAGCACATTGTGCGCTGTCTGTCCTGCGTGCTGCACAACAACATTCAATATTTAGTATTTACTGCTGTTTACACTTAGCTAGATTAATGCGATGGTGTTGTGTATAGTATGTTGCTTTGTTTTGTTTTTTTTGCTTGTTTTCTATTCTTTTTCTCTCAACAGGTGATCCCGGAGATATTTTTTCTTCCCCCCTTTCTCACTGTCCCTCTCCCCTTCTGTTTTTCTTTTCCTTCCTCTTTCTTTCTCCCTTTCCTATCCCTCACTCATGTCTGTCCCGTCTGTAACAACTGAAAATAAAATAAATAATAAAAACAAAGGTCGATCAAATGGACCAATACGGCAATGCCATGATGATCCATTTGGCAAAATAAATCCATTGGGTATCCTTGTTGGTCTTCAGACAACAATTCTGATGGCTAAAGAACCAAATGGGACAGGCGAAAAAAAAAAAAAAAAAAAAAAAAAAAAAGTTAAACCGCAGGAATGTCTTAAAGACATAAAGACTTGGATGGCCACTAACTTTCTGCTTCTTAACTCAGATAAACTGAGGTCATTGTACTCGGCGCTGAAAAGCTTAGAAATATGGTATCTAACCAGATTCTTACTCTGGATGGCATTACCTTGGCCTCCAGTAACACTGTGAGGAACCTTGGAGTCATTTTTGACCAGGATATGTCCTTCAACGCACATATTAAACAAATATGTAAGACTGCGTTCTTCCATTTGCGCAACATCTCTAAAATTAGAAATATCCTGTCTCAGAGTGACGCTGAAAAACTAGTTCATGCATTTATTACTTCCAGGCTAGACTACTGCAATTCATTATTATCAGGATGTCCAAAAAACTCACTGAAAAGCCTTCAGTTAATCCAAAATGCTGCAGCAAGAGTACTGACAGGGACTAGAAAGAGAGAGCATATTTCTCCTGTTTTGGCTTCCCTTCATTGGCTTCCTGTTAAATCCAGAATTGAATTCAAAATCCTGCTCCTCACATACAAGGTCTTAAATAATCAGGCCCCATCTTATCTTAATGACCTTGTAGTACCATATCACCCTATTAGAGCACTTCGCTCTCGCTCTGCAGGCCTACTTGTTGTTCCTAGAGTATTTAAAAGTAGAATGGGAGGGAGAGCCTTCAGTTTTCAGGCCCCTCTTCTGTGGAACCAGCTTCCAGTTTGGATTCAGGAGACAGACACTATCTCTACTTTTAAGATTAGGCTTAAAACCTTCCTTTTTGCTAAAGCATATAGTTAGGGCTGGACCAGGTGACCCTGAATCCTCCCTTAGTTATGCTGCAATAGATGTAGGCTGCCGGGGGATTCCCATGATGCATTGAGTTTTTCCTTTCCAGTCACCTTTCTCACTCACTATGTGTTAACAGACCTCTCTGTATTGAATCATATCTGTTATTAATCTCTGTCTCTCTTCCACAGCATGTCTTTATCCTGTCTTCCTTCTCTCACCCAACCGGTCGCAGCAGATGGCCGCCCCTCCCTGAGCCTGGTTCTGCCGGAGGTTTCTTCCTGTTAAAAGGGAGTTTTTCCTTCCCACTGTCGCCAAAGTGCTTGCTCATAGGGGGTCATATGATTGTTGGGCTTTTCTCTGTATCTATGAAGCGCCTTGAGGCGACATTTGTTGTGATTTGGCGCTATATAAATAAAATTGAATTGAATTGAATTGAATTAAATACAGTTTTCATTGGATAAGGCCACCTAATTCATCCAGCAACCTGTTATGAGTTTTTATTGCATAGGAGGCAATAAAAACTTTTCAACAATTAATGGAAGCCTTATTTAGTTTTTAGTTCACATCTGGCCCTGCGCTATCTTTCCTCTGACCACTGTCTTGATTGAATATGGTTGACTAATTAACTCAACATTCTGGTGCTGAGAAGTTACACAGGTCATTTATTACCATATGTTGCAGTCTATTTATACCCACTCCAGATATTTGATCCTGCATTACCAGAAAGCTACATTACAGCGTTCTGACTAACAGGTTTATAACTCAAACTTTACAGAGTAATAGTTAACATGGGGCCAGTCAGCTACCAAGTGTGTATCTAACTTTAGTTGCTCCAACATGTCTAATTCAGGCGTGTTATCATTACACTGATATTCAGGTATATAGTGTGGCCTGCAGGTTGTTGTACAACATGTCTTATCACTGTGAGGCCCAGCAAACATGACCAATCAATACTGCCTTTAGCTTAATGATTGTCATTATAACGTGTCATTGCTAATAGTTGTTATCTGAGATTAGAGCTTCATTTATTATTGATGTAAAAAGGGGGAGAAACACTCCTTTAATGTGCCAAACCCAACACATTCATAGGCTCAAGCCTATTTTAACTGTTCAAAGACTGTTCTGCTCTGTGGAGAAAAGCCTCAGTATGTTCTAGATGTTGTCTCTTTGATGTGTTTGCAACTGCAGGTGTTGAATGAACTGCTGCAAAGATGTGAGATATCTGCTCTGTGCACATTACATCCAGAACATTCTGGGATCTAGTTCAAAAGAAAGAAAGAAAACATAAAGTACCTCTTCTTAATTAATGCATTCACACATTAAAGTTATAAAAGCAGGGAATGCAACATAGAGAGCACATTTATCTCATTACAGGCGGCGTTTGTTGATCGTTTTTCTCCATTTTTGTGAAACTTCTATTTAATTCTTACTTCAAACAAATGTGTGTGTGTGTGTGTGTGTTGATAGCAAGGAGTTTTTTTGTGGGATTTCCTAGAAGTATTTTTGCTTTACCAGAGGGCAAAGACCATTATAGTTGCTCCATTTAAAAGGAAAACAGGCAGGATACACTCTTGGAAAAATACTTTACGTTACACTAACATATGAGCCAGCACTAAACACTGTGCCACTGTGGTGTAGCCACAGTATGAAAGATGGATGTAGCTTCCAGGTTGGAAAAATGAAGCCAATGCAGCAATGATGATAGCTGTTAGTCTATTGGCTAACAGCTTGTGATTGACAAGTTGTGAGCCAATGAGCTTTTAAAAACAAAAAAGAATTTGCTTTATAGAGTTAATAAAAGATTACAATCTTTACAGTTTACAGTGTTTTTGTATGATTCTGGCATCAATATTTACTCATTTCATACCATTATTATTGTTGTAACTATCAGTTGAAATAGAAAGACTGAGACAATAATCCATATCCTGGCTTTCAGGTTATTATTTGGCTTAAACACAAAAAGCTCAGCTGTATATTTAACATTATGTCATTAGAGCCTCGTTCATATGATGATTCTTCTTATGCACATCTTATATAATAAATTTGCTGCACAAGATGAAATTACATCAATCAAATAATTTTCTCAGACATGAAACAAGTGCTGTAGACGAGATCCAGTCGTTTAAAATGGGTGGAGTCCCCACATAACCATCCAATTACTGTCCACGGTTTGCTCCCCAGCCTGAACCTGATTGGTCTCAACAAAATCTGATGAAGTTTGAAACTGTCTCTATGAAACATGAGGCTTGTGTCGTATTCAGTTTCTGGTGTAAAGAGAGGAAAAGACTCTTTGGCAGGTTGGTCTTTTCAAGCCTTGAAATGTGTTTTCTCTGGTGATGTTGTACCCAGCTCAAGAAGGCAGTGAGAAGAAACACACCAACATGTGTTTCACTTCAATGATTCTTATTCTCCTCACCATAAACCCTTTCCACCGTGTGCTTTGTTACCAACATGAACCACATTAGCAGGTGTGCTACCACATAATCAATGTGTCCAGGACCTCTTGGACACTTTGTGCTTGTTTTTGTCTTTACACCATTAAGAAATGGCCCAAAGTTCAGCCATCGCACTACATTAGTCTGGTGGGCAAATGGCCAGTAATGAGTGGATAAAATAAATGAAACATAAAGCAAAGCTTTGGATGTCAGAGCAGATCTCAAATTTAGCAGAAACCGAGTTGGATGATCAATCGATAAAAACCTGAACCCTTGACCCTGCACAGACACATGATCTGTGGCTCGGTTATGCTGTGAATACTGTTTTCTAGGGCTGCACAATTAATTAATTTTTTACCTTGACCACAATTTTTAGTTAAATGAGCATTACTGTGTGATATTTAAAACGTGTGCTCTGCCAACTAAAGCACTAAGTAACTGCAAATGAAGTGCTTCCTCAGTCAGTGCCCGAGCACGTACCTGCATGTGCTAATCACAGCTGCTCCCCTCACCGTGTGGCCTGAAGTTTGAGTGAATATTAATCATTTGTCTGCAATGATTCATTTATAAAGATTAATTAACAGGAATGTAGCACAGTGTAAAGGTGAAAACAGACTGTTGGTTTAATTTTGTGTTAGGTTTTGAATGTGTATACTTTATTTCTATTTGAAGATATTCACTGAATTTAGGTTAAAAAGAAGACTGATGTAATTTTGATTTGTACAGATGTGAAAGCAGTTTTCTGCTTACATGTCAGTACAATCAATAATTGTGACAGGTGATGGTGATTAAAATGACCGTGATTATCATTTTGGCCATTATTGTGCAGTCCTAGTATTACCGTAGCATTATCTGAGTTCACATGTCCCGTAGAGAGAGGTTCACTGCAAATCGACTGAAAGGCGAGGGATCACCTTTTTGTTATGATGAAACATTCTGATGTAAGAGTGTGGTGTGACTCACATGCTTACCAAACGTCACCCGGTTGAACACCGATGGGGGACTTTGAACAGATTCATGTCTACCACCATCATCATAACAGCAAGTGAGGGATTACTTTAGAAAAGTGCTCTTCCACGCTGCCAGTAGAGTTCCACAGACTCGTACACGTACAGAGGGCGGGGCTGGAGGGGTTTGAGCACCCGCCCCTTTCCTGATGGGTGCCCAAAGTGCCCTTTTGTTGAGGCGCTGTTTTTATGTGTGTGGGCGTGCAGAGTCCTGTCTGTGCCCCTCAACAATAATATATACTATTAATCACAGTTTTGCTAAATAAAAGGATCTGGCTTGCATCAGTCACATGATCACATTTAACCAATGGTCGCTCTTGACGGCAGAACGCGCTGGTTACGAGTCGGGAACGAGCTCACAAAGAGCACGCGCATTTTTTGCAGTCTGAAGCTGTAGGAGAAACACAAATTAACTCAGAGACACAGACTTACTATATTTCTTCCATACAGACTGATGCAACAAAACCAGTAAGTAGGTGTACAGCGTACACTGTAGTCTATAGCACCCAGGAGTATTGGCTTATTACGTACATGTTGGTAAGTTGTCTTGTGGCAACTGACGAGCTGAAACAAATGAGCGTGCTGTATGTGCAACAGCGCGACAAACATTATCTGTCCTTTTATTAACTGCACATGTAGTGCTGGTCATAGCTGCTAGCTCACTGGGTAAGGCTGTCATGGGTCTGTAGCTCTGTCCACCGTTTTAGGGAACATATTTCGTTTTAAAGTAAGTTACCGGGCTTTTCCTGCCTTTCTGGAGGGCTTATATTTCACTAAAAAACGATCTAATATGCATGTCCACATAATTATGCATTATTATAATATTTTAAAAAACACACACTGTATTTTAAAGAACATACATTAAGAAGCAGATTATATTAGATTTATATTTTAAATAAGACAAAATTTGGATTTTACAGCGGTAAAATTATATCTCTACAGTTTAAAAATGTAATAAGCTTTCCCCCTGCACAGAGTGGATAGTGAAACAAATGGAATCATCATAAATACATTATTTCATATTTATTACTTCCCCCTCCTCATTGCTTTATTATTGTAGCTCTAGTAATTATAATACTACTACTAATAATAATAATGTAAGGATTCTGAATCAGCACCGTGATGCCCATAGTATATACAGTATTCTGAAGAAGGTCTAAAATGTCACTGTGTGTGCATGCATGTGTTTGTTTTATGTATATGGATTTTTTTTAATTATTACTCATGATATAACATTGTCCAGACATGCCTGGTAAGGACATGAGGAGGAAACAATAGGAGCTGTGTGAGGCTACTAAAGGCAGTGCTATAACATTTTTCTGTCATCATTTTATTATAGCAGGGCTCGCAAAATTTCAAAATCCCTGGTAGCCCTTCGGGCAGGGACTCTTCAGTCTTTGGTAGCCCAAAATAAATTTAAGTAGCCCGAATAAAAAAGAGAGCAATTTTTTGATTGATCTTTTGTTTCCTGTTTTGTTTCTTTTACAATATTATACATTAAAGTATAATATTGTAAAGGAAACAAAACATTAATCAAAAAATTGTTGAAACACAAATTACAACATTGTATAAAAATGACAATCATCAACTCAAATACTTGGTTCTAATTGAATTGAATTGAATTGAAATTGAATTGTGTCAGATCCTGAATTTGAAATTTCCACTGAAGTCACGGGTAAGAGGCAAGTGGAACCAAGATCTAGGCCATTTGCTTTTTGAAGTTTGCAAAGACTGCTAAATTTTGCCAGTGGTAGTTCACTATTTGCAACATAGTACGCTGTTTTAAACTGATTTTCAGGTTTATTTTTAGTATGTTATTTGCAATTGGTGTTTGTTCTGGGAAAGATATTGCAGACTGAGCAATAATGCATTTCTTGCATTTCTCATGGGTTCTAATGGAGGCCTTTCTTAAAATGACTGGTCCCAGTAACAAAGGCGCTTGTCGACTCAGAAATCGAGGGAAAACCAACAACACACCCGGCAGAACATTATGTTATTTACACGGGTGCACATAAGTGGTCCGCAGGTGCGCATTCGCTGTCAAAATAAAAGACGCGCACCAGATAAGAAGTTGCAACGCGCGTTTGCGTCCATATAAAAGGCACTGTTTTTGTCCGCTAGAGTGGGATTTTCACAGCACATTCCGCACCACATCTCTGTGCATTCATCATTTGTTTGAAGCCAGCTCACCTCCTGCAACCACTTTTCCGAGAATACATGCTTCTTTTGTGGTTCGGACTCCTTCTGACATTTCTTTGGAGGTGGAGGAAAACCAAAGTAATTGCTTGCTTCTTCGACATCTTTAAGAGTTCTAAACAAATGTCTGTCCTCCTCCAGAAAATCTTATGTACGCAAAAATCGCTAGCCCCGGGACGTCGGGCTAGCGATTTTGCGAGTTGTTAGGTGTGGATAATTAGATTATAGTTTATTGCAATAGCAAGTTGTGCCTTGTTCTCAGATAGACAGCAAGTGGGGAGTGATAGATGAAATGATGGGATGGATGGAAGGAAGAAGAGAAGCAAAGAGTGATTCACAGGCAGGGCCTAATTTATTTCTCACAGTTATTTGTTGCCTTATGGTTCCAAGTGCTGTCACCAATCTTTGCATTTTGTTATTATCTCATGATACTTGTTTAATCAGCTACCATCTCTCCTATGGACCTTTTAATGTCTACAGTCTCAGAACAACACAGCCCTGCCCTCCAGCACTATCAGCAGCAGGAGCAGCAGAAACCCCTCAACAGCAACATTGTACCCATCAGGTCAAACACAGGCTACGTTTGCTTTGCCTTGTCGCCACCTCACAACAGTGATATAGTATGATGCGATCCCATATTAGATTCTTGATGAATGTGTGTTGTTGTTATTCAGCCTCGTTCAATGTGCCCCTTTTTAACTTTGAGCACCCGCCCCTTTAAACGTCTCTGCACGGCCCTGCCAGGATGTACCGAGGTACGTTTGGTAGCATGTGATAGCTAAACATCTTGGGAGATACAGATTGTCAGTTTCAAACTGTGACTAAGCCTGTAAAAAATTCAGAAATGGATGCACATATATACTGCAGTCAGGCCCAGTTCACCCCACTAACCCACAAATCTCATTTAGCAATGCTACAGTCTGCAGCAGGCAGCACAGCAGACACACACAACAAGGTAAGTAATTAATAAAATAACAGGTTTTCCCTCTTTCTTACTTGTAACAGTTAAAGATAATTAAAGTGGTTCCTAGGCTTTACTAACATCTATTACCTGCAGTGTTACTTTGTTCAGATCACATATGGCTTGATGCATTTTCTGTTTATCCAGAATAATTCATCCCTTGGATGTTGCACTGGAAATACTAGCAGAAGATGCAGTTTTGTATTTTTCCCACTAAAAGCACGACATCCAGATGAACACCTTTCTGCGACTAATCTTACTGTACAGGCTGGTTAAAGTTGTTGTTCCAAGTCTTGCCAATCAGGCGTTACCATATAAACATAGAAGTGTGTGTTGAACCAAGTTAAACCAAAACTCTGCTGCACTTATCCTGCAGGTGCATCAGGAGTAAAACGTAACTGCCTATTTTTATTTAAACTACAGTTTAAACCCAGGCATGAACGTTTTATGCGCCTGTACTTCATTGTGACCGTTTTAGTTTAAAGACCTAGATGCTTGTTTTTCCCTGCATCTTATGTACTCTGTGAAAAGGGTGGAATTCAATTTTTCAAGGCAGAAACAGGGAGGATGAGACCAGCAGAGCTCTCTGAAAGAATCCTGTGAAACAACATTTTCTCCCCTATATTTATCTTTTTCTTTGCCCTCATCTTAATGTGGGTGGGAGTAATTTCCATTTCAGCTTCACATTCAGCCACGGCTCAGTTGTTGTGAGCTTTGCCACATTGCTAATTTGTTACTGAAGCATTAATTCTATACACTTGACTCGCTGTTTTTGACAGATTTCTGTATGTGTATATATATCTGGATGTATCATAACTAACAAGCTGATTTTGTTGAGGATGTTTGGGCTTTTTTCATGGAACAACACACTGCACTTCTACTTCTCTAAACTCGCCCATGAGAATTATCAGTTAGTCAGGGTCATGTGGCTAACTCAGTGTGGCACACGATGGATAGCAACACTCTCCCAGCTGTTCCTACAGTTTCATTACACTGACACTGTTCTGAAGCCTGGCTCTATAACCCTCGGGCTGCTTGTGGTACATTTCAGTCATGATGGAAGTGCTGCCTCTCCACTGCAGAGTTCTTACTTACCTTGAATGTGTTTCTACAGTCTGTGCTGACAGATCCAAATATAATGAATTAGCCAACAGTTAGTGCAAAGACCCCTGAGAGGCTTCCAACTAATCAAAAATATCATCCTTATCCTTGGAAACACTTCTGTTACAGCATATTTGAAACTGCAGAACACTCAGAGAAATGTACAGAATGAGGCATCTAGTTTTCCTCAGTTGTAGATATTCCAACATGATGTTTCCTTTCAGCTGTGCTCCTCTTAGATGTGCATTCATACTTTAAGAAGATCTCACATTCAGACACAGAGGTCATAAACTGCTGCATTAAGTTACACTGGTTAAAAGTTTAGGGTTTGAGTGGATTAGCACAGCAATTTCAGTTTTTGTAACAGATACACAAAAAAACATTGCATTAAACAAGTAAGTCACAATAAAGATGATACGCTTCTAGCAGCTCTGAGTCAACAATTAGCACACATAAGAGTAGTGCATTATCTGCCTTCTCTACTTCCTGGCCTGTCCGAAAGCCAACCTTTTTACCCCCTTAGTATATAAGGTAGATAAGATCTGGGTTTTTAGCTTCTGTAGTTTGCTTTGTGCTAATTGTATTTATTTATGTAGTTGTGTTTGAACTGAACAATACATTAATTTCACACTAAATGTGAAGCCACACAGGAAAAGTTGGATGCAAACAAAAGCAGGAAACCAAGAAGCAGTCATTTCAGTTGTTTTATCTTTCAGCAAACAACAGGACCACTGACACATCGAAATCATTTAACTCTCTGAATTTTGAATAATGGTTGGTATTACACACCTTTAAATAGAGAAGGTATGACAATAGAGCACTTGATTGAACAGATGATTGCCAACACTTAACCTCAGAGCTGTCTGTAACAAAAAGAGGAGAAACAGTCGAACAGTTGAATTGTGTCACAGCGTCTGTGTGACAGCGCTCACACACCTGCAGCATGTCAGCTGCCTCTGGATCTTTATCTGTCCACACTGTGGAGGCCAGAAAACTCAACAGACTGGATTATCCCAAAGTATTTAAAAATCTGAAGTTAAAGTGAAGGAGAAAAAAGTTATACAATATCTAATGTCTCTTAAAGTTTGTTCTGATATCAAATCATTAAATGAGACGCTGGTGTGTTTAGGACAGGAAGGATGATTCTTGACTAATTGGAGTTTAAAAGCCGAAACACAAAATCAAATTCAGATTGTTTCTCTGAAAGTTTATTTAAACAGCTCTTAAAGCACTGATATGTTTAAGCCTGGTGGACAGCGCCTATGATGTGACACAGCTGCATTAGTTATGTTCAGTGGTTTTTTAAGGATTAAAATAGATGCAGCAGCAAACCCAGAGCTATCCCATTTAGCCTACATTTACGTGGGAATGCAATTTATTGCCAGGTGGCAAATTCATCATTCAAAATATCAACTTTGAAATAACTGATGATGCACTGCTAAGGTCGTCTTGTGACTTTGAGCTGCCAAAATTTTAACTTTTCACTGAACTTCTCTCAGATGTCAGGCAGCCGTAAGGCCAGCACATAATAAAACACGGGGCCTCCATGGTGCCTACGTCTGTATCAGTCTGCATCTCTGCCCTTCCCATCTCTCCCTGATTATCTATTTATTTCCCATTCCCGTTCTCATTTTATCTTAATGTCTGCAATTCTCTTACCTCTCACTGCCGCATTTAAATCAACACAGGGCCAGAGAGGGTAAGTTGCAAGACAACTTTAATCTCCGTCTTTCTCTTTGGTCCCAGTCTCATGCTATAAGCCTCTGTTGGTAGTCTTGTTAGTTGTATTCCCTCTCGAGACTGTTTAATGTGCTGCATTGCTATTCTGTAGCTAAGGAGTGAGAGAGAGGAGGTGCAATAATACAAGGAAGTATGGGAAAGGAGAAATAGAGCGCGTGTAGGACAGCGTGTCCCCGTGAGCTTTATGCAGCGTTGAGAAATAGTGACGTCACTTGTCCTTATTGGGTTGCTCGCTGTCTGTTCTGCGTTGTTTCACCTTACTGATTTCTTTTAATATTCACAATGATCAAGTGGATGGGGCTGGACTATTCAACAAACTACCTTAAATAATGTAACAAATTACACAAACCACTTTATTACGTTATGGATTGCTTGTGTGGACAAGTTTGGATGAAGTGCTGTAGATATGACATAACCAGCTGTGCCAGCAACCGCCCAGTATGCAGCCATTTAAACAAATGGGACATTGTTGTGGGACATATGTCACATATAGTGGCTGTGTCCCAATTCAGGTTCTGCACGCTTGAAGTACGCGCACTACGCGTACTACGTACGGTGCGTACTATAAGTACGAGAAGTGAGGAAGTGAGAGGCTTGTGAAATGGGACGGTCTAGCCTTCGTCGCGCTGTTCAGGTTGCCTAGCAACCATGATACTAACCGCGGGAAACGCGAGATTGTGTGACAGAAATGAAGGAGAAAAAAATGTTTTGTTCGTCATTCATTTTTGTCATGACATCACTGTGATTAGTTGAGTATCTGAGGCTGAGACCACAGGACTGTAAAACATGATTGTTGGGCTTCATTTCTGTACTGAACAGTTATTTCAAGAGTAGTTAGTAAATAACAATTAGCTAATGTTGTTCATGAGACTAAAGTCATCTCACTGTGGTAATGTAAATATAATATGGCCAATATTATAGTATTGTCAGATTACTATGATATATATATATATATATATATATATATATATATATATATATATATATATATATCCATCCATCCATCCATCTTCATCCGCTTTATCCGGGGCCGGGTCGCGGGGGCAGCAGCCTAAGCAAAGAGGCCCAGACCTCCCTCTCCCCAGCCACCTCCTCCAGCTCATCCGGGGGAACACCAAGGCGTTCCCAGGCCAGCCGAGAGATATAATCTCTCCAGCGTGTCCTGGGTCTGCCCCGGGGCCTCCTCCCGGTGGGACATGCCTGGAACACCTCACCCAGGAGGCGCCCAGGGGGCATCCTTGTCAAATGCCCAAACCACCTCAGCTGGCTCCTTTAGACGTGGAGCAGCAGCGGCTCTACTCTGAGCCCCTCCCGGATGGCCGAACTTCTCACCCTATCTCTAAGGGAGATGCCAGCCACCCTTCGGAGGAAGCTCATTTCCGCCGCTTGTATCCGCGATCTCGTCCTTTCGGTCACTACCCACAGCTCGTGGCCATAGGTGAGGGTAGGGACGTAGATCGACCAGTAAATTGAGAGCTTCGCTTTTACACTCAGTTCCCTCTTCACCACGACGGACTGGTGCAGCGTCTGCATTACTGCAGCTGCAGCCCCAATCCGTCTGTCGATCTCCGGCTCCCTTCTCCCATCACTCGCGAACAAGACCCCGAGATACTTAAACTCCTCCACTTGGGGCAAGACCTCATCCCCGACCCGGAGTGGGCACTCCACCCTTTTCCGGCTGAGAACCATGGCCTCAGATTTGGAGGTGCTGATCCTCATTCCCGCTGCTTCACACTCGGCTGCGAACCGCTCCAGTGCGAGCTGGAGGCCCTCACCCGATGAAGCCAACAGAACCACATCATCCGCAAAAATCAGAGATGAGATCCTGAGGCCACCAAAGCGAAAGCCCTCCGCCACTTGGCTGCGCCTAGAAATCCTGTCCATAAAAATTATGAACAGAACCGGTGACAAAGGGCAGCCCTGGCGGAGCCCATCACCCACCGGGAACGAGTCCGACTTATTGCCGGCAATGCGAACCAAGCTCTTGCAACGGTTGTATAGGGATCGAATGGCCCGTAGCAATGGGCCAGACACCCCATACTCCCGTAACACCTCCCACAGGACACCCCGAGGGACACGGTCGAATGCCTTCTCCAAGTCCACAAAACACATGTAGACTGGTTGGGCAAACTCCCATGCACCCTCAAGTATCCTTGAGAGGATGAAGAGCTGGTCCAGTGTTCCGCGACCAGGACGAAAACCGCATTGTTCCTCCTGCATCAGAGGTTCGACTAGCGGACGAACTCTCCTTTCCAGCACCCTGGCATAGACTTTCCCGGGGAGGCTGAGGAGTGTGATCCCCCTGTAGTTGGAACACACCCTCCGGTCCCCCTTCTTAAAGATGGGGACCACCACCCCGGTCTGCCAATCCACGGGTACTGCCCCTGATCTCCACGCAACATTGCAGAGGCGTGTCAACCAGGACAGCCCTACAACATCCAGAGCCTTCAGGAACTCGGGGCGGACCTCATCAACACCAGGGGCTCTGCCACCAAGGAGTTGTTTAACTGCCTCAGTGACCTCGCCCCCGGAAATTGGCGGGTCATTCCCCTCATCCCCAGACTCTGCTTCCTCCTCGGAAGACGCGTCAGTGGGATTAAGGAGGTCCTCGAAGTATTCCTTCCACCGCCTGACAATTTTCTCAGTCGACGTCAGCAGCGCTCCACCAGCACTATACACAGTGCAGGTAGAGCACCGCTTTCCCCTCCTGAGACGCCTGACGGTTTGCCAGAACCTCTTCGAGGCAGTCCGAAAGTCTTTTTCCATGGCCTCTCCGAACTCCTCCCACACCCGAGTTTTTGCTTCAGCCACTGCCCGAGCCGCATTCCGCTTGGCCTGTCGATACCTGTCGGCTGCCTCCGGAGTCCCACAGGCTAACCAAGCCCGATAGGACTCCTTCTTCAGCCTGGTGGCTCCCTTCACCTCTGGTGTCCACCATTTGGTTCGGGGATTACCACCACGGCAGGCACCAACCACCTTGCGGCCGCAGCTCAATGCAGCAGCTTCGGCAATGGAGGCGCTGAACATGGTCCATTCGGACTCAATGGACCATGTTATATATATATATATATATATATATATATATATATATATATATACGAATGAGGCTGAAAGTACAAACATCACTAATGTCACATAACTTTGCCGATATGTGGCCAGCAGCAATGTTTTAATGTTCTTCGTTATTAAACATTCGCACATAAATAAGTGACGTCATATTCAGTACTTACCTTTGACAGTTCGGCCGCTCCCCTTCTGCCGTAATTTGCGACAAAATTATCCACACCCACCACCACGCTATGAATTGTGGGATATATGGGACCACTAAGCGCGCACCGGACCACGCTTGATATTTAGGGAAATCGACGGCGCATTTGGAGTATGCATTTGAAGTACACTTTTGGGACAGCTGTCGTCGTGTGGCGGTGACATAATTGCACTTAAAATGCGTACTTCAAGCATGCAGACCCTGAATTGGGACACAGCAATAGTGACCATAAAATCACTGAAAGATTGATGCAACCATAGACAGTACATTACAGACAGGCACAGGCATTTGTTCATGAATTCCAGTTACAAAGCTTCTTTCAGAGGAGTTTCTTCATTGCCATCTAAATATTTCTTAGTAAATCAGAAATGATAAGTACTGAGCAGGTTTGACCAAGTAACCACTGAACGTTTACAGGCTACGTCCTGCATTAGTGTTTCTGGACACTATTAGAAACAATAATTTGAAGAAAAAAGATCATGTTGTATTCAGTAACAATTCAAGCTAACAAGTGAGCCCATAAATCCATAAAGTGTTTACTGTGTTAGCAGATTAATGAAGCCGAGAGCCGTTTACAACAGACAGAGGAGCCTGATTCCTGGTCATTGCAAGCCACAGTCACCTTCTAAAGGCACCCAGTGGATTTGCATGGCTGCATTCCTTCATGTTAGTTTGGACAGTGTTGGGAGGGTTACTTTTAAAATGTATTCCACTACAGATTACAGATTACATGCCCCAAAATGTATTTTGTAACTTATTCCATTACATTACTCAATGAGAGTAATGTATTCTGATTACTTTTGATTACTTAATATATTATCATGCTTTTTACAACTACATGAGTGTACTAATGCTGTCTGATTTATTACTATTACAGAAGGTTACTCTCCATACCAACACCAGCTAGATGTTTAAATCTTAATATAAATGAGTAACAGTAGGTGGACATTAGGTAAGGCTGCACTTTTTGCAGCGATCTCATATAGAAAACTATTCCACGCGTATATAAAACAGGTCCGTGGCTCCGAACCGTAGTAAAGGGACCTCTGGCTAATACGTCAGGTTCATGTCGGGCTCGTAGCTGAAAACTAGCTTTACTTTGTTGTCTGAGTCAACTTTGCTAGCGAGAGACAGAGAGGGGCGTTGAAAGGCTGCTCCAATGGAACTTATTGTTTCAGAGGAAAACACGAACACAGTGTACAGTCGAGTCTTAATAGCTTACTTACAACTGGGCTCGTCAGGCTCTCTGTTTTGCTGCAGTTGTTATTATTATATTTACATGCTTCCAGTTCCCGTTTCTGCTCCGTGACAGCTCGTACTTTTACTTTTTCTCCCTCCTCGCTCACAGACACATCACGGGTATGGCAGTCCATTCTCCCTGCAGCACGGACTACACTGCCCATGAGGCTGCATGCTTTAGGGTGATGCCTGTAACACTCTGCCTATTGCAAAAATCCGTCAGCCACTAATAAGCTTATGTTTTCTTGAACTGGTAATAGAAGGTAAGATTAATAATTCCTTATGAGTAGTATTTACGTTAGAATAAGGCAACACACCAGTACACAAGTGCAGATGCAAAAATAGGAATAAAATCAGCTCTATGGGAATTCAATGCTGAACTATAAATCAAACTAAATGTTGGTATTCTGAACAGGCATTAACTGACTTTGCCAGCTCATAAAATTTCAAGATGATACCAGTGAAAAATCAGCATGACCCCAAACAGCAGTTGTGGCTTCAAAAATTAATCATCTTAAAGTTGCATCTGCAGCCACGCTGATGCTGTTTTCTTTCTTCAATAGAGCTGAATATCCTGCAGTAACATTTTAAGCATGACTCTGTAGCAGTGCAGCTGCCATGCAGCATTGGGAACCCCGCATACAAGAGCCAGCAGCAGGAGTAAGCAGTCATACTCTGACAGGCTCTCTTTGAGATCCACATTTGCTCCAGGGTTAACACATTTGACAAGTGGGTTGCATCGAGCCTTCTTGATGACACACACACAAACACATAAACCGAGGTAAGAGGTGGGAAATAACAACTGGAACCTGCGATCGAATGCACATACACACAGACATGCATGCATTTCCAAGATACTTAAGGCTGCAAGGGACTGACGTGAATGAATATAAAGTGCTCTGATGTCACATGGTGAGGCATGAGGTGACAGTGTGAAGTAGCACAGTAAAAAGTCAGTGTGAGCTCGAGGCAGCTGTCATCCATCACTTTGCTGTGGTTGTCTGAAGCAACTTAAGAAAGTAAGCGTGCACATGACTCGCACGCCGAGAGGTGTTTATGTTCACAATCCTTCACACACCACACGCTCGTTTGTGAAACAGAGTCACACACAACCTGCTTTTTCATACCTCTGTGCTAAATGTATGAAGATAGCATCACTTTCAGTGATAATGATCAGAACTCTTCTCAGTGTGTGATGCAATGGAAAAACACTTTACAAATATCACACGACTGTAGTACTCGACTGCAATGTTCCCTCTAAGCTGCGCATGTGCGCAATTGTGCATTGCTGGCAGGTCTCTGCGCACAGAAAACAATCTAACCTGAATTGAAATTCAAATGAAAACTTTAACAATTCTGTTTTGCAGTGTTAGTCAGTGAGTGACTGGCTGCTCCCGTATGGGATTAGAACGATGCCTCCTTATCCCATAGTCCAGCCAATGATGCGATTCACATTCGTATATACGCAGCTAATCAACGTCGTTGTCAGGCTATGACAGCTTTCTTATGGGCCGACACCGGTGTTTTAGCTAGCAAAGCGGCTGATGTGGAGTGAAGCCACGTTAATGACAACGTGTACAACCATTGGAGATGTGAGCAGGACAGACGGAACAATTGACGGAAAAAGTGTGAACTTTATACCAGTTTTTAAATTGTGTTGATAGGCCACATAAAACCAGAGTTATGATAAAAATATGCAATGTTTGGTTTTCTTCCTGAACACTATCATTGTTTATATTTACTGCGGGAAGAAACGGTAAAAACGGCGTTTTATAAGGAAAATGCTCGAAAGCCTGGGAGCAAAACCAAAAACACCCCCCAGCCTTTCCTATTGGTGGAAAAATGTACCATGTGGACCAATCAAAAAATTATATGGCAGCATGGCATTTAGTTGTTTTAGGAGTGACGGCGGTGTTTTGAGATGTGAGCGATTTGCGACCTTTAGCGCAAATCTTGTGTAGTTAGTGTGTAGTGTAGTCAATAAATTTGTCGTGTGTGTCAGGCGACTGCTGAATGTTACAGGTGTTACAGCAGTGATACATCTCCTGTTGTCAGGCCTGCAGGTATCAGGCTGTTGTTCTCCTTTATCTCATAGTGGACAGAAATTATTTTTTGGAGTGGCACAAATAATTTGTGTGGCATCAGATTTGATGCAGAACACCTGACTGTTCTGTAAATAGTTTGAAATGTTTATTTAAAAAAACGCCTTGGCTGCATTTTTAGGTAAACAGCTGCAAAAAACTTTGTTGTTTGCATAACTCAGTAACTTTTTTAAAGAAGTAACTATATAATTAATTGCCCAGCATTGGTCATTATTTACTGTATTTTGCAGACAGAGAGTTACAGACTCTCTCCCAGACCACAGACTCATAATACAAGTCAGAGCTACAAGTCAGAGCAAAAAAGAAAAAAGTAAGTTTTCAAAACTGGAGTTCAAGTTATTTTTACTTCCAATAGTGTTAACATACTACACAGGACATGAACAAGATTTTTATAATTTTCATTGTAAGTGGGCTAAAGCAGTTAATTAAAAGTAGTCTAACATAAATGCTGTAATTTGATTATTTTAATAAACCATGTAACTTGGATGGATTCGATGCTGGCGTGACCACAGTGCACACGTCTGCTGTTGCTCACAGTGGTCCAAGGGGCCGCTCAGGGAGTTTGTGCGTTCGCCCAGACACATGAAATATTAGAGGGAACATTGCTCGACTGTGAGTGAAAACATGAATATTGTGGATCAAACATGTTTATTTCATGACTTTTTCACAGTTTTAGGTTTCACAAGCTGTTTTCTGGACCATCTTCTCCACCAGTATACTACCTCTGGAACAGTAACGTCACATATGATAGTCATGGAACTCCTGTGCTTATTTTCCCAAAATGTGTTGCAAGATGTCCCCGATGTATTCATCATTGTGTGTAAATATATGTCTGTTTATGATTGATAAGTGCTTAGCTATAGATAAAAGCGTTGTATAAATATCTGTGAGTTGGTTAACGAGACCTGTGGAGGAAAGTGCTTTCAGCGCTCACATTGAGTGGAAAGGAATTATATAAGTACCAGTGCGTTTCATATTTACCATCGCTGCCAATAATGATGAGATACAGCTAATGTGGCTATCGTATAATTGTTTATAGTTACGGCTAATGCACTGGTCTGTTTAATATTTATGATTTATAAATTATACTTAATTTTGGCTGAAATAGTAGCTTTATTGCTTTACAAGCTTTAAAATTCCTCCTAAAATGTGGTTCAGTGTTGTGAGCATTCATTACTTTTCATGTTGTGTTTAATTCAGAGTTACTGAGAGTTGCTTCAGATTCTTTCAGTTCCCATAAGATGGCCCATTTGTCCAGTGTTAGAATAAATACACAGCACAGAAACAGTATATTTAGTGTAAAGTTTAACATACAGGCATCTATAAAAATGATGATTTACGAGGTTTAGCAGTATTAGAAGTTAGCAGGACGTTAGCTAGCTAGATACCGACTAAAGAAGATGTATCCTGTGCTGACTGAAGTATTTATTTAAAAAAAACGTACAACTCTTCTATAACTTTAGACCAGGGGTGGGCAACTCCAGGCCTCGAGGGCCGGTGTCCTGCAGGTTTTAGATCTCACCCTGGGTCAGCACACCTGAATCACATGATTAGTTCGCAGAGGTGGGACCAAGTCATTGCTTTGCAAGTCTCAAGTAAGTCTCAAGTCTTTATCCTCAAGTCACAAGTCAAGTCTCAAGTAAAGTCAAGCAAGTCAGAGTCAAGTCGTAAGTCAAGACAGACAACTTTCAAGTCAAGTCCCAAGTCCGAAACTTTGAATTTCAAGTCCTTTCAAGTCTTTTTTTAAAAAACAATGTTGCAGTTATATGTTAGGTGTAAATAATAGACCATGTGTTCTTTTTTTAAATCTGTATTTATCTCATCACCTGATGAAACAAGTAACTTACAAAATATGCACAAACTAATTCTGAAATTGCACCTTGTACAGCTCAATTAAACTTTGCTGCAAGAATAGTCTTCCTCTAAATTACAAATTCAAAGAATAAACATTCAGTGAAACATGAAGACCAAATTGGCCAAAAGTCTGTCAGTCATTTGTGCACGATGAGGCCGTAGAATGATGCCACCATAGCTGAAAATTCGCTCCACAGGAGCACTACATGGAGGTACTGCCAAAACTCTGGTGGCAACAGAGAAGTAAGAGTCTGCATGTTCATTGCCCAGAACAAGAGGGTGTTCTGTCCATCATTCTATCCAGGTAGTGACTTAGCTGTAGAGCTGGACTCTTCCCCACATCCTTCTTCTGCCTCTTACAGTAAGCAGCAAAGAGTCCTCCATCTTCACAGGCCTCTTGGTGTTCCTCACCAGGAGTCACAGGTTGCTCTGACTTTGCAGGATCTTCCGCATCTTGCAGGATCAGATCTGGCAAAACAAATTAACAACAGCAAAAGAGCCTTTATTACAATTTTAGACAAAAAAAAAAATACAGAAAAAATATAAACTATATTCAATCTTTACCTTTAATGTTTTGTGTCACCTCTGTCTTTATGTCACAACTGCCCAACACATGGTGTTCCACCCACAACAGAGAAAATGCTGGATCCAAAGCAGCTGCTTTAAGGTACACTGGATCTGAAAAGGGGGACGTGATCCCATCTTCTGCTCTAGCCATTCGCACACTGATAAAGATTCCAAGAAATCTTTTGTTCAAAGATGCTTGGAGGCTCCTGACCAGACCATTCAGGAAACGGACTTGAGGCTTCAGTTTCTCAAGGTGGTGATTGAGGGACAGCACGGATGGAACAACAGCACTAATTGTGACTATTGTCTCACCTTGTGTCAAATCTGTTGCTTCTCCAAAAGGCTTCAAGATGTCCACCATCTCCTTCAACAGGTTCCACTCTCGTGTTGTGAATAATAACTCCTTGTGCCCAGCCATTTCAAGAACAGCAGAGTTTTAGATGTTCACATTGGATAACTGCCTTCACTTGTCTCAGTGTTGAATTCCATCTTGTGTCTACAGCTGCAGGGATCGCTTTCTGTTCACCAAATTCAGCTTCAAACACATCGTTGAATGTTGTGCTTGTGTGCAGTAGAGAGCTGAGCTTAGATAACTTTGAAAGTGAAGGAGATGCCACTTTGGTCTCTGACTAACCATCTTTCACCACCAGCTGAAGTGTGTGCGCAAAACACTGCAGGCGCTGTGTCTTTGCCATAGCAGCACCTACTGTTTCTTGATCTTCCAAGGTTAAGTCATGCCAGAGCTCTGGGTCGTCAAGATGATCACCATCATCATCATGTTCCTCACCTTGCTCAGTGGAGAAGCACACAGTGAATGCTTTCCGCATATTGGCAGCATTGTCACTAATAATATAGTCTAGTTTATCTTTGATGTTGTATTCGTCACATATAGCTTCAAATTTCTCACAGATTCTTTCACCAGTGTGTAATCCTTTGAAGCGGTCAAAGGCCAGCAGTTTGGATTTTAGCTGCATCCTCTCTGTCTCTTTCTGTATCCAGTGCACAGTGATACCAAGGAAACCCCTCATCCTTCGGTCTGACCAAATGTCCACAGTGACTGAAACATCCCATATGGAAAAGATATATATAAATCTTATAAAGTTTGTCTCTGTCTTGTGTGAAACTTGTATGAAAAGCATACGAGTAAAAACAGATATAAGATCCCTTGAAAAATTATATAATGAAACTTGTATGTTTTGGATACTTACTAAAACAATATATGAAAGTAATGAGAAAGTGGCCACTTTCATGAGTAAATCGTGTAAGCCTTATATGATATACTCATGAAAGTGGCCACTTTCATGAGTTAAGTCATATAAGTTTTTACTATTTCTTTTCCATATGGGATAATCAGTCTCGCTCAACTGAGTTTTTAACATTGAACGTTTCTCAGCAGCGAGGTTCTCTGTTTTTGATATAATTGTTCTGCGACATACCGGGCTGTATTTTCTGTCAACTACCGTCAGAAAGTGCCAAAAATTCTTGTTTTCCACAATAGAAAGGGGCAGGTTGCAACCAATAATCAAGTCACTTAATAATCCATTCGTGATAGCTTTCTGCTGTGGATGAGTCATGCTGTACTGTCCAGCACAAGTGTCCATAAACTGTGATATGGAAGGCTGTTGAGGTTCATTTGTGATCCTCTTTTTCATCTGGTATTCTTCAAATCTGATAGAGGTAAGCATATTAGACTCATGTCAGAAATTCCATTACAGCCATTCATGAATTGCATTGGACTTTAAGTTAATCCTAAATAACTATTAACACTTAAACCCTCATAGTTTTCAGACAATAAAGAACATAAATAAAAAATAAACAATATTTATTAAAACACTTTTCTCAAAACCCTGCATACAGTTCTAATAAGCAATGTTTAGCATCCCTGTTAAGAATAACTGACCTTTGCAAATAAACAACAGCTAATAACATAAGGTCAAAGTATTTTATTTGATGTATTGACATAAATGACAGAAGAAAAAGGCCATATATAGCAGGACTACTCAATTACACACTAAGGTGGGCCAGATTTTCTAACCAAAAAAAAATTTCCCTGGCTCAGACATGCAAAAGTTAAACATGACCATGTTTAATTGCAAATTAAACAGTGATTTTGAATTGTGATGTGATGGTAAAATAATTATTTGTCAGTCTAAACTGGGTTAAATCTATGGGACTAATGATGGGAGGGAGACGGAGAGAAACTCTCTTCCCTGAGTACAGCTACAGAACCCACTTTCTGAAACGGACCCAGCTCACCATTCACCGACAATTCTGAGCTAACAAGTTGCATGTTATTCTTGGATGCACTTGTAGGACCGGATTTAAAATAGCATGACAAACATATCATACCTGTTAAAGCCAAACAGTATCATCAACGTAGCCCGGAGAACATTTGTTAATAAGATGAAGTTAGCTAAGTCGCTATCTCATCGTAGCAAAAAAAGGCAGCACCTACCGTTCTTTATGCAACTTCAAATGTCGGACAAAGTTGGAAGTTGTTCCATCTCCGTCTGTAATTCTCTTCTTGCATGTTTTGCATGTTGCATTTTGTTTTTTGTTGACTACTTCGTAGTTTATGTAGCCGAAAGAAATTACTCTTGGGAGCATTTTTGGCTCGAGCGTTTTTTTTTTTTTGTTTTTTTTTAATCTGGTTAATTTGATTGGCTGTGCTACAGCTCGCGCTCACATACATACGGAGTGTGGTAAGAATGAATGAATGAATAAAGTGAATTAATGGTCCACACTTTTTATATAATATGTATGTTAAATTTTAGATTTGGGTAAAATATCAAGTCTTTTCAAGTAAACAGGTTCAAGTCCAATTCAAGTCCCAAGTCACTGGTGTAAAAGTCCAAGTAAAGTCACAAGTCTTACAACCTTTTTTCAAGTCAAGTCTAAAGTCATAAAATTAATGACTCGAGTCTGACTCGAGTCCAAGTCATGTGACTCGAGTCCACACCTCTGTTAGTTCGTTACCAGGCCTCTGGAGAACTTCAGGACATGTCGAGGAGCTAATTTAGCCATTTAAATCAGCTGTGTTGGTTTAAAAACCTAAAAACTACAGGGACGCCGGCCCACCCCTGCTTTAGACAAAAAGCCACAGTAAAGTAAATCACACAGCTATGTTTGGTGGGTTAGAGATGTTGGGCCTCATCAACACCGGTGTTGAGCCCCGAGTTCCTGAAGGCTCTGGACGTTGTAGGGCTGTCCTGGTTGACACGCCTCTGCAATGTTGCGTGGAGATCAGGGGCAGTACCCGTGGATTGGCAGACCGGGGTGGTGGTCCCCATCTTTAAGAAGGGGGACCGGAGGGTGTGTTCCAACTACAGGGGGATCACACTCCTCAGCCTCCCCGGGAAAGTCTATGCCAGGGTGCTGGAAAGGAGAGTTCGTCCGCTAGTCGAACCTCGGATACAGGAGGAACAATGCGGTTTTCGTCCTGGTCGCGGAACACTGGACCAGCTCTTCATCCTCTCGAGGATACTTGAGGGTGCATGGGAGTTTGCCCAACCAGTCTACATGTGTTTTGTGGACTTGGAGAAGGCATTCGACCGTGTCCCTCGGGGTGTCCTGTGGGAGGTTTTGCGGGAGTATGGGGTGTCTGGCCCATTGCTACGGGCCATTCGATCCCTATACAACCGTTGCAAGAGCTTGGTTCGCATTGCCGGCAATAAGTCGGACTCGTTCCCGGTGGGTGATGGGCTCCGCCAGGGCTGCCCTTTGTCACCGGTTCTGTTCATAATTTTTATGGACAGGATTTCTAGGCGCAGCCAAGTGGCGGAGGGCTTTCGCTTTGGTGGCCTCAGGATCTCATCTCTGATCTTTGCGGATGATGTGGTTCTGTTGGCTTCATCGGGTGAGGGCCTCCAGCTCGCACTGGAGCGGTTCGCAGCCGAGTGTGAAGCAGCGGGAATGAGGATCAGCACCTCCAAATCTGAGGCCATGGTTCTCAGCCGGAAAAGGGTGGAGTGCCCACTCCGGGTCGGGGATGAGGTCCTGCCCCAAGTGGAGGAGTTCAAGTATCTCGGGGTCTTGTTCGCGAGTGATGGGAGAAGGGAGCCGGAGATCGACAGACGGATTGGGGCTGCAGCTGCAGTAATGCAGATGCTGCACCGGTCCGTCGTGGTGAAGAGGGAGCTGAGTGTAAAAGCGAAGCTCTCAATTTACCGGTCGATCTACGTCCCTACCCTCACCTATGGCCACGAGCTGTGGGTAGTGACCGAAAGGACGAGATCGCGGATACAAGCGGCGGAAATGAGCTTCCTCCGAAGGGTGGCTGGCATCTCCCTTAGAGATAGGGTGAGAAGTTCGGCCATCCGGGAGGGGCTCAGAGTAGAGCCGCTGCTGCTCCACATCGAAAGGAGCCAGCTGAGGTGGTTTGGGCATCTGACAAGGATGCCCCCTGGGCGCCTCCTGGGTGAGGTGTTCCAGGCATGTCCCACCGGGAGGAGGCCCCGGGGCAGACCCAGGACACGCTGGAGAGATTATATCTCTCGGCTGGCCTGGGAATGCCTTGGTGTTCCCCCGGATGAGCTGGAGGAGGTGGCTGGGGAGAGGGAGGTCTGGGCCTCTTTGCTTAGGCTGCTGCCCCCGCGACCCGGCCCCGGATAAAGCGGATGAAGATGGATGGATGGATGGATGGATATGTTGGGCTACCAGGTGGCTACCGAACTGTGGCTGGGTGAATAAACACATTCAGGGAAGATATAGGATGAGGGTTAACTTTGACCTTTATAAAAGATTAGTCAAAGACATCGGGAAAACAAAAAATATCATGTGGCAGAAGGGAACTCTGCCACATGATATCAGCCAAGGGAACTTTCTATCCATGAGATCAGTCAATTACTCAGCATAAGGCAGATTTCTCTTCTAGAGCAGTTAAATATTTGGTGTACAGGATTCTGAGTTTTTAAAAATGTAGCCAAAAAAGGTGCTGCACAGGAATAACATAACAAACGGGGCTGAAAATGACTCACAAAAGTTGGGAAATATTATCACTGTGACGAGGAGAACGGAGGAGAGGAGCTGCTGGACTTTTTGGAGAGGAAAGTTGTTCTAGCAGGATTCTAGCTGCTTAGCAGTCCTGGGTCTTCTTTGTCATAGTTTGTGCTTCATGATGTGCCAGATGTTTTCAGTTGGTGAAAGGTCCAGACTTTTCTATTATGAAGCCACGCTGTTATTATAGCTGCAGTATGTGGTCTAGCATTGATTTGCTGAAACATGTGTATAGAGATTTCTCCAAATTTGCTCAGTCCTTTGATGAAATTATGTACTAGAGATGATGGTAAATGGTAAATGGCCTGTATTTATATAGCGCTTTACTAGTCCCTAAGGACCCCAAAGCGCTTTACATATCCAGTCATCCACCCATTCACACACACATTCACACACTGGTGATGGCAAGCTACATTGTAGCCACAGCCACCCTGGGGCGCACTGGCAGAGGGGAGGCTGCCGAACACTGGCGCCACCGGGCCCTCTGACCACCACCAGTAGGCAACGGGTGAAGTGTCTTGCCCAAGGACACAACGACCGAGACTGTCCGAGCCGGGGCTCGAACCAGAAACCTTCTGATTACAAGGCGAACTCCCAACTCTTGAGCCACGATCGCCCCATCGCCCCATCATCGCCCCATGATGACATATTCAAGACCTTCACAATATTATTTTGAGGAACATTATTATGAAATCGTTCTATAATTTGTAGATGCATTTTTTGCAGATTTGTGAAGCACTGCTCATATTTCCTTCTGAGAAATGCTGCCATTCTAATACGCTCTTGTTTGCACTCAGTCGTGTTGTCGGCCTTTTGCTAATTTACCTAAATAGCTGCAAATGCTATCCCAGCTGTTTTCTTATAATCCTACTTAATTTCCTGACCTTTTGTTAACCTGTCCCAACTTTTTTGTTTCTGCCAGCATTCTTCTTACTGTGGAGTATTACCTCAGTTTAAACATTTGATATGTTTTAGTTCATCGTGAATGAAATTTGCAAATCATCAATTGAATGTTTAACTTTATTAAAGTACATTTTGTCTGTATGGTCTCATATGGCCTCTGATCACCCTTATAAACTGGGAGTTGTGGCGATGGCGTAGAGTAAAGGCCATGTTTCAGATAAATAAAGGGAATCTTGAATATCTAAATCTGCCTTGAAAAACTGCCCCTGTGACCTTCTGGGGTTTGCTTGCTGCAGCTGAAAGCGCCTTTCTTTGCCGCGGGGGGTGTCAACAGATTTCAGCACAGCCAGGATTGGGGAAAGTCTCCCAGGCGTTGCATGGAGCTATTCAGCGGTGGTGTTACGACCAACACAATAAACAGTACACACTAGCCGGGTTACAGTTTCTGGTCTTATTTATATGGTTATGTTTTATTTTTATATATTTATATATCAATCTGTGCAGCCAAATATTATTAAAACCCATTAAATTCCCAGTAGAGCCTAACTAATGAGATTAAATTGAACATATTTCTAGTTCCAGAAAATGAATCATTCATTTTGCTAATTGAGCAATCATTTGTCAAGGAAAAACAGATTTTTAGGGCCACCTTCACAAATTAAAGGATTAGCTTTTTATTGTTTTACATCATTGTAAATGGAATTTTAGTTGTGGTCAAACAGATGTTGTGTTCCAATGATTCAATATAAAAGATTTAATGATTCAGTCATTTAGAACCGGCCTCAGAGCTCCTTTATTTAAGATGAAGCACAAGACATTTATAAATGTTTGGGTTTTAATACTTTGTCAGCATATTCAAACGCAAGAGTTGCAGTCTTACACGCCTCTCTGCAGCTTCTCTCCTCCTGCTACCCCCCCAAAAACCCATCTCCATAGAGACTGTGTCAGCTTCCAAAAAGACAAAAAACAAACTAAAAACCAGCAACAAAACACTTAAACATAAACAATTACAAAGAAAGAACAAAACAGTATCCACATCTGAACCAAAGAGTAAAACAGTGAAATGTGGATTATTAAATATTAGGTCTCTTTCCTCCAAGTCTCTGTTAGTACATGACTTAATAATTGATCAACAAATTGATTTACTCTGCCTTACAGAAACCTGGTTGCAGCAGGATGATTATGTTAGTTTAAATGAATCAACACCCCCGAGTCATTCTAACTACCAGAAATCTCGAAGCACAGGCCGACGGGGCGGTGTGGCAGCAATTTTTCACACCAGTCTATTAATTAATGAAAGACCAAGACAGACTTTTAATTCATTTGAAAGCCTGATGCTTAACATTGTCCACCCCAGCTGTGAAACTCAGAAACCAGTCTTACTTGTTATCATCTATCGTCCACCTGGGCCTTACACAGAGTTTCTGTCTGATTTCTCAGACTTTATAAGATATAAAGTTTGAGAAATCAGACAGAAATAACAGAAATAGAACAAATTTAGTTCTGAGCTCAGATAAAATAATTATTGTGGGTGATTTTAACGTCCATGTAGATGCTAAAAATGACAGCCTCAACATGGCATTTAATCTGTTATTAGACTCAATTGGTTTCTCTCAAAATGTAAAAGAACCCACCCACCACTTTATTCACACTCTAGATCTTATGGCATATGGCATAGAAACTGAACATTTAACAGTGTTTCCTGAAAACCCTCTCCTGTCTGATCATTTCCTGATAACATTTACATTTACAATAATTGATTACACAGCAGTGGAGAGTAGACTTTATCAAAGTAGATGTCTTTCTGAAAGCGCTGTAACTAAGTTTAAGAATATAATCCACCCACTGTTATCATCGTCAATGCCCTGTACCAACACAGAGCAGAGCAGCTATCTGAACGCTACCCCAACAGAGGTCGATTATCTTGTTAATAATTTCACCTCCTCACTACGTACGACTCTGGATACTGTAGCTCCAGTGAAAACTAAGGTCTCTAATCAGAAGTACCTGACTCCATGGTATAATTCTCAAACACGTACCCTAAAGCAGTTGACTCGTAATCTGGAGAGGAAATGGCGTGTCACAAATTTAGAGGATCATCATTTAGCCTGGAGAAATAGTTTGTTGCTTTATAAGAAAGCCCTCCGCAAAGCCAGAACATCTTACTATTCGTCACTGATTGAAGAAAATAAGAACAACCCCAGGTTTCTCTTCAGCACTGTAGCCAGGCTGACAAGAAGTCAGAGCTCTTTTGAGCCAACCATCCCTTTAACGTTAACTAGTAATGACTTCATGAACTTCTTCACAAATAAAATTTTTATCATTAGAGAAAAAATTACCAATAATTCAATACTTCAATAATTACTTCCTCCAAACCATCAACGTGTCTTTTAGATCCCATTCCTACAAAACTGCTCAAAGAAGTCCTGCCATTAATTAATTCTTCGATCTTAAATATGATCAACCTATCTCTAATAATCGGCTATGTACCACAGGCCTTCAAGCTGGCTGTAGTTAAACCTTTACTCAAAAAGCTATCTCTAGACCCAGCAGTCAATCTCCAACCTTCCTTTCATATCAAAAATCCTTGAAAGAGTAGTTGTCAAACAGCCGCAGATCATCTGCAGAGGAATGGTTTATTTGAAGAGTTTCAGTCAGGTTTCAGAGTTCATCACAGAACAGAAACAGCTTTAGTGAAGGTGCTTGGCCTCTGTGCTTGTCCTGCTAGACCTTAGTGCAGCATTCGATACTGATACTGATACTTTGTATCATATCTATCTAATAGACTCCAATTTGTGCATGTAAATGGAGCGTCCTCTTCACACACTGAGGTTAATTATGGAATTCCGCAGGGTTCAGTGCTAGGACCAATTCTGTTTACATTATACATGCTTCCCTTAGGCAGCACCATTAGAAGACATAGCATACATTTTCACTGCTATGCAGATGACACGCAGCTCTATCTATCCATGAAGCCAGATAACACACACCAATTAGTTAAACTGCAGGAATGTCTTAAAGACATAAAGACTTGGATGGCCACTAACTTTCTGCTTCTTAATTCAGATAAAACTGAGGTCATTGTACTCGGCGCTGAAAAGCTTAGAAATATGGTATCTAACCAGATTCTTACTCTGGATGGCATTACCTTGGCCTCCAGTAACACTGTGAGGAACCTTGGAGTCATTTTTGACCAGGATATGTCCTTCAACGCACATATTAACCAAATATGTAAGACTGCGTTCTTCTTTTTGCGCAACATCTCTAAAATTAGAAATATCCTGTCTCAGAGTGATGCTGAAAAACTAGTTCATGCATTTATTACTTCCAGGCTGGACTACTGCAATTCATTATTATCAGGATGTCCAAAAAACTCACTGAAAAGCCTTTAGCTAATCCAAAATGCTTCAGCAAGAGTACCGACAGGGACTAGAAAGAGAGAGCATATTTCCCCTGTATTGGCTTCCCTTCATTGGCTTCCCGTTAAATCCAGAATTGAAGTCAAAATCCTGCTCCTCATTTACAAGCCCCATCTTATCTTAATGACCTTGTAGTACCATATCACCCTATTAGAGCACTTCGCTCTCGCTCTGCAGGCCTACTTGTTGTTCCTAGAGTATTTAAAAGTAGAATGGGAGGGAGAGCCTTCAGTTTTCAGGCCCCTCTTCTGTGGAACCAGCTTCCAGTTTGGATTCGGGAGACAGACACTATCTCTACTTTTAAGATTAGGCTTAAAACTTTCCTTTTTGCTAAAGCATATAGTTAGGGCTGGACCAGGTGACCCTGAATCCTCCCTTAGTTATGCTGCAATAGACGTAGGCTGCCGGGGATTCCCATGATGCATTGAGTTTTTCCTTTCCAGTCACCTTTCTCACTCACTATGTATTAATAGACTTCTCTGCATTGACTCATATCTGTTATTAACCTCTGTCTCTCTTCCACAGCATGTCTTTTATCCTGTCTTCCTTCTCTCACCCCAACCGGTCGCAGCAGATGGCTGCCCCTCCCTGAGCCTGGGCAGAACTAGCTGTTACTTACAGTTACAGTGATAGCAGCCATTGTTGTTCTGATTTTGAGAGTGACAAAAACATTATCTTGTACGCTGTCCTGTTGTACCAGTGTGTGCTTACTCAGAGGATTGAGGAATATTCTGCAACATAATTGTAGATCAACACCGACCTTACTCACCAAGATATTGCTCTCTGCAGCTGCAAAGCTGTGTCCTCTACCCGAAAATCAAGGTGAAGGGTCAACAGGGTGACTGAACTGAACTATAGCGAAGGAAACGGTCCTAACAACTCGTTTCATCCCTGCAATCAGAAGAAACATGTGCATGTAAATAAGAAGTGCATGTAAATAACATTCGCACACACTTCAAACTGAGCTAATAAAGTGACACATTTCTCCAGGCTGGATCGCAGGCTTGCTTGTGTTTGAACGTGCCATAAAACTGTGTGTTGAACACCTCGCCTTGAAAATAAAAAGGACCAATATTAAGTGTCTGTACTGAGGTGGAGTGCATGTTTGAAATAGGCAGTTAAGTTTGAATAACTTGTTAATTTAACATGAAAACAATTAAGTGCTTAGAGTTGGGAGAAAAGGTGTCGGCCTTGAAAAATAGAGGAGATTTGAGTACAGCGTAATGAAGAGAAGAGGTTGGACTGACAGCCTCTGGATTATGTGACAGTGCTGCAGATGATGAGTCTCAGAATAAAACTTTACTCCATTGTTCTATTCAAAGACACTACAAGCGGCCTTGAATAGATTTATGTCAGTGGATTAACCTCATAGTGTTAATGGAAAATACCACTGGCTACTATTTCATCACTCAGGTGATGGATGTGGGTCCAATATATGTGTAAAACTCAGCATTTAAACTGTATTACGAGCTAAAATCAAGTTCTATTGCATGTATGTGGCCAGTTTAACTAACAGTGAGCATTTCATCTTTAATCAGTTTGCATGAGGCCCTATTCTAATTTGAATGCCCTGGTTCTCCAGTAAATGTTTTCTTATCATATTGAAATACCGTCGAGTTTGCTAACCAGTTAGTTCAGTTTAGTATCCTGCCCCCTGTGAACTATCTGTACTTCCTGTAAGTCTCCCTTTGTGCTCCCCACATCTCTGATAAATCACTTTTACAGCTAACGACTCCAAAGCCCGGCCCAAATATCCTCTTTATCCGCTGTGATTTTACCAAACGGTATTCCAGGAATCACTGACAGAAAGTATTTACAGTACGCTGTTGGAAAACAATCATTTTCTTTATACTTGCCTGAATTTTATGGCAAAATTACAATGAGGGATTCTTGCGTTTCTTATTTTAGTGCTTGTTGTTCAGCTGCGAGGCTTCATCTGCGTATCATCACCTCTTAATGAAGTGAAATAAAAACCTTCTACAGACAAGCAGCAGTCCACATCTCTGCCTGTATGTAAAACCTTCTGAATGTTATTGATGTGTTTTGTTCTTTAATAAAATTAATCATAAATGATTAGTCTGAATTTTACATCGCTGTTAAATTCACATTTTTAAAAGGAGGCAGCAACAAGTCAAGTTACTGAAACTGATCTAACATCTGCAGACTTGGTGACATCGTGTTGCAAATATATGTAACTTAAAGCTTGGTGGAATAATCTGACATGCCAGAACATGAATGTTTAGTTTATTCATGTCCTCTGAGTCCAGAAACAGCGTTCAGTGCAGAGCTGCGTTCAAGAAAACTCTGACATCAGAATATCACCATTTGTTATCTCTGGGTAACTGTGAGAGCATTAAAATACCAGTTTCAACAGAAATAACAAAAACTGAATATCAAGTAGGAAAATCTTACATTTAAGGAATTCATGTATTCTAGATGACATTTGCTTGGTTGTTTTCTAATGTCCCGTTTTCAGGAAGGCACCACGAGGTTGCTTCTGTTTGCCAAATGCAGTCGCACATTTCCAAAGACATCATCCCAGCCCCCATGAAATACAGCTGATAGGTTACATCGATCACATTAACGCTGGTCTAATACGCTTCACTTTGGATGGTTGGAAGGTTAAAACAGGTCTGAAGAAATAAGAAAATCTGGGAATAACATCTGCTTCATCTATGATGATGATTGTGTATTTAATGTTCTTTAATTCTGTTTATTAGATTAGATTAAAATGGATGAATGAAGAACTGTTTACTGGAAAGTTTTTTGCTGTGTAAAATGTCTGAATGGTCAAATTGACTGTAAAGTTTTAACCACTTATTTTACATTTAGAAAACTTTTAATATTTTAATGGGTGAAGAGGTTTACAATGAAAGCTACCGAAAGAGTATTTATATAGGACCAAATCTCAACAGTGGCCTCGATGCTCTTCATTTTATGAAGTAAAGACCCTACAATAATGCTGAAAAAAATCAGCTATAGCTAACCATCAAAGTCAAGGTTTTAGAAGAAATCTCTCGGTGACACTGTAATGAGTGAAAGGGGCTGTTTATGGTGGAAAGTAGGTCAGCTGACTGACTACAGGCTGAAAGCTGTTTTGAGTGGCTGTATCTGTAGGTTAGAGGTGAAGACTGACTTTAACGACGCTCCGGATGTGACTACTGCACCAAAGTAAATGAGAAGCTCTGCAAAGCAGAAAGATTTTAACATGAAAACCACAAAGAAATCAAAGCAATCAGAGAGTATTCACATAATTACACATATTAGACGAAAGCCACGTGTTTATTTTTGTGGTTTGGCCTTAAATTGTCTCTCCAACTTGTCCTTGCTGTTAGCAGACTTTCCCACTTTATCACCAAATGAAGAGCATCGCTCTTGGTCTGTCAGGCTAAGACACAACTGTACTTAAGCAGACAGGCTGATAGAAAATCACCCAGGGAAGGCTTTGACCATTTGACTGGAAATTGGATCAAGACAAAAAAATGGCTTCAGTCTTGCTAATCACCAGATCTTAGGGAGAAATCCAAGTTTCAGTGCAAGATTGAGATTTCCACCTTTCCTGACATCCTCTATTACATCAGTGATTGGAGAAATTACACTTCCTTTTAAATGATAGACAGTAATAAATCTGTGCTTAGAAAAATGATCAGACTGAAAGTCATGATCCTTAAAACTGAGAAACACGAGATGATGTTAGAATAAAATAATATAAGGGTGTGTTCACACCTAACTAACCACTCACCCTGGGACCAGTTTTCTTTACATGAAATATGTTGGACTGCTGTTACAGGTTTGTGTGAACTTAAGACAAAATACATCAGGACAAATGTCACTGAGTGAAATAAGTCTGTGATCCCTAAAACTCAGGAAGGATTCTGTTTCCCACAGATTGGCTGTGTGACGTGTTCCTGATCAAGCAGCTCTTCAGCCGTGTTTTTAACTCATGTAAGTCAGAAAAGGCTGTAGAGTCCAAATCTGTGAATGAACGTTGTCTTTCTGAGTCTGCACATTCAGAAGCAGTCTCTGTTTTTAAAATCCAGTCAGTAGTTACGTTGATAATAAGTTGACAGTTAATGTAAGTATTCAATTTTACTTTTCTGTAACAGCTAGCATTAAGTCTGAGTTTTGGTTTCTGAACCTGCTGTTTTGTGGACTATGTTTGCACCAGAGTATCACCTGAGGCTGTTCTCTCGGGGATCCCAGGAGAACTGGGACATGCTACCTAACCCAGAGCTCCTAGAGACAGCTAAGTCTTGGACTCTTTTTATTCCCGTGCCTATAAATCCTGAGAACTCTAAGCCTGAATCCTGTACACCCATTGCTCATGTGCCCTAAAGAGCCCTCACTTGGCGCTCTACAGCCTTGAAAAATCTGAGCCACCTAGGACTTTATGTACGCTACTTGCTGCCTCTGTCCTGTGAAGTCTCATGATGGGCCCTGTCCCCCCACTAAAGCACCTGAGGTGTCCCATTTCCTCTATCACTGCCAGCCTTCAGCCTGTTTCATGAATGTTTGCATTCTGTGTCTAAAGACACGACAGACAGGATGAAGAGAATGACAGAAAGGATTATTTTGTCTGCTGATAGGGCAAACGTGAGCTTCTGTTAATCAGCAGCAGCACAATGACAGAAACAAGGCCGCAGAGCTCACTTCTACCTTCCCTTCTTTTGTTTTGATAAGCTGGGGCCTCTTTTTGTGTATCTGCTGCCTGTTAACTGAAAGGTTGCTGGTTCAAGTCCCATCAAGGACATTTTTTGTGAGCTGGGTAAGAAAGCAATAACAAGTGTCACAAATGAATAGTACTGGATTTTAAAATGAAGTCTGGAATTTTCACTAATGATCAGTCTTAAGCTACAAAGCATGCTCAATGAGCAAATCACATTATATATGGACGGGCTTAGCTAATGTGAACACAGAGTCAGCTCCAGCTGACAAGAGAGACTTTTTATTGTCATCGTGCAGTTTCTTACACAGCGAAATTGGGTAGCTGGACCACAAAGATGCAAAAGTAAAAAGTGAAAACAATATACAACGAGGGAACAAAAGCAATATATATGTGTACATATATGTGAGTGAAACTATATACATGGTGTATGCATAAGAGACAATGAAACAGAAGCATTGTGGGGCTGTATACAAAGGTAGGTCCAAGCCTGTGTCCGTCCATCATGCTCTGCAACAAAAGGCACCCTGCTGTTCAAAACACTTGAAAACACTCACTCTTTGACAGATTTGAATCTTCACTGTCCAAAGAAACTCTTGGGAAAGCGGTCCGTTATGCCGATCTTCTCAAACACTATTTAATAGTGTTTCTGTAAAAAAAAGAAATTTTATGTTCATAGTTTGACAGAAAAGCAGCACCTCTTTTAAGTCAATCCTTTAGTTTCTTCTTATTATTCAAATTACTTTCTAAATGCTCAAACTAAATGTCATCGCATCAGTATACTTAGGATGAGACAAAAATGCTTCTTCCCAAAGTGTAAAATGTCTTCATGCTGTGTAAACTTTACTATCAGCTAAAATCAGCTCCACCATTAGCTTGATACTCTTGCCTCAGGCCCTTTCTGTTTTTCATCTCTGCTCTGTTTCTATGGAGTTCATCATAATGAGGGTGATTTGTGAAAGCAATCTACATACAAGACAGTGAACATTGTGTAGATTGTTCCAACACAGCCTTAGAAGCCACACCAGTAATACATCAACATACTCTTATGTCAATGAGGAGCCACGATGACAGATGCTGACAGAGGGTGGATGAGTGTGGGTAGGTGCCCTACATAGTTAGCTGGACATATAGGAGTGAGCAGCCACACAGTGCAGAAAAACAGCAGTCCTACGACTATAGCATGGAGCTGGAAGGGATTTCATGTGGCGTGGCACAAGCACAAAGTTCTTTCCAAACTGAGCCATTCAGCCCCTAAGGGGTCTAAATGTGTGTCCAAGGGAAAAGTGAAGTGTTCTTGTAATGGATGGTCAATGTCATGGTGGCTGTGTTTGCCTTGTAGGTGATATTTACAGTGATGGGGTCAACTAAGATGGGAATAGGCAGTCCAATTCCGCCTCCAAGGTAGAGAGTGTGTTTGTGCATGAGAATCGAGAGACTGACCTCTACAGCTCATCGGGTTTTCTATTGGCCACGAGGAGGCTGCTTTCCTGTGTGTGTGTGTGTGTGTGTGTGTGTGCGTGTGTGTGTGTGTGTGTGTGTGTGTGAATGAGAGAGAGAGAGATGTCGAACACTGAAAACATCAATAGAAACTTTCCAGGTAAAGGTAGGAGAAAGCAGGGGTTAAATTAGGGGTTAGATGCCTGTAGAAAAAATGGAAAAAGTGAAGAAACAAGCAATATTTGTGTATTTTTAAACAGCAGAATCTGCTCAAATGCACTCCTTATCTTAGATGTAAAACCAGGAAATCTTACCTGAAGCTGTTTGCTTAAAAATCGTGTCGGTAAGCCGAGTGAAAGTTGCAATGAAACAGTTATGCCAACCCTCGAGGTCCAATCAGATCTCTGTGCTATGTTCCCACCACAGGGGTCAGCTCTTTAACAGACAAGCACAAAACATAAAGTTGATTAAAGGTTTGGTTTTATTTTCAACTCTTTTAAAAACGAAAAAAACTTAAGACACTTAAGGTCTTAAGGTTACATTTTGTTGGATGATGAGTATATGTGAGTTTCTGACTCAGGAACTGCAGTATAGCTGTAAGATCTTCTCCTGGAGTTAGTCATTTAGAAGTATACCGTGTTTGACATACAAGAAGTTAAAAAAATGTCATGACAAATACATAATTAAGCAGACCTGCAAAGACTGCCTGATCATGTCTGCTCTGCAGATCCTCTGCTATATGCTGAAGTTGCTGTAGTATTACATGTCTGTTCACCAGCCTATACTGTATGTGTTCTGTACATCTGACATGTGATGACTTGTTTAAACAAAGCATTTAATCTAATAATGAGAGCTATGGATGAGACATGCGTTTGAACATCCACCACTGTCCTGACTGGCTTGTAGTCTTACCTGCTGTGGGTTTTTTTTCTTTTGTTTTTAACTGTGTCAGAAGGAGGATCTCTGATTTGTACCAATGCATTGCTGGACAATTTTATACTGTTACAGTGTTACACTTTTATTTTTATAGTCATATCACAGCTTTTCAGCTGAAAACAGCCACATCTGTACACAAGGTTTACCGGAGTGGAATTTAAGTTGTTAGCTTTACCTGTTACATTACATAGTTTTTTTTTTATATCAAACATATTGATTATTATAGGATACAGTATAAGTTGTCAACTGACTGTGATTGCTTTCTAGTACTGGGACTTCCTCCTTTATTTCAAATGTGGACTAAGCATGAATCCAGCAGATCAATGAATAATAAGAAGCAGTGAAAATGTAATTTGTATCAGACATTTCCTACAGAGGGTCATATTTTGTTTTCCCACTGTCTATGGCACGTGGACAACTGCTGAAGACTGTTGCAGACACCAACTGCACAGTCATGACCCACAGCATCACCCCCTCCCAGCAAGGCAGATCACAGCTTCTGTCAAAACAGCAATCAAGCTGCAGCCTCTAGCTGGGAGTGTCGGCCGGCCAAGTCTGGCAGCTGAAGGTCGACCTAAAAAGTCCGATCGAATTTCCAGAAAGCACCAACAACTAACTCAGACATGCCAATGACTGAAGCATTGAGAAGGTCCCTTTGTAGCTGAAAATGAAAACCACACGTGATTAAACATAGATAAAGACCATGAAACATCCATAGTTTCTTTTTATGCATGCAGTGAAATATGTGCTAGACGCATGAATGTCTGTTGCATAGAAGAGTGTCACACTATAAGCTCCAATCAGCGGGCAAGCACTGTTAGCTTGCCTGTCTCTAATCTGAGTTATCTTCCCATGTGAACAATAATCCTTTCATGTGTACTGTTGTGAGACTGACATGAGGGCGCACACCTTCATGTCAGCCGCTTTGTTTCATTGCATGTGTGGTTTGCCTTTTCCTGCCTGATCTGATAAAGGCGACGGGACAGTATTGAAATGCACACTGCATCCTGGCATTTCCATTCATCTCACATGGTTTTCATCCCACAGCAGCCTCACTCACCTCAGACTGTTGCTCGCTAATGCTAAACTCCAAACAAGGCATTTTTAAAATATGAAATAATAAAGAAATACAGTCAAATAAAAGCCCCTTTTTAAAACTTCAGTGTCAACCAGCAAAAATGAAGTCATCATTTTGAGTAAAATGCAGTTGAAATCTATAAAATCAAAGGTTTATTTATTCAAATAGTTCATCATTAAGGAAAGCATACTTTGTATAAACGGACTGTATGGCAATCAAGGGAATTTCATTTGACCAGCTTGTATTAAATTTAATGTTTTACATTGTACTTATGCAACAATAGCAATAAATAGACAAGTTATTACTTGTCTATTTATTGCTATTGTGACTATAGTCACAATGTTCTTTGTGACTATAGTCTTTGTGACTATGTGGTGATTTTTCTTTATCAGAAAATATCTTTCAAAGGCAATTTCTAGGAATTCTAGATGTTAATTAAAGGATTAAAATGCTGACTTTAAGTCTTTTTATTAAAAGCAACCAGCTACCAGATATTGGCCACCAGGCATGGAAAGAAGTTAAGGCTAACCTAGACAAATTTGGGCTTACTAGCCAAATGGCCCTTGATGTGAAGTCATGTCCCTGGCTTCTACTCCAGCCCCTTCTCACTCCTGCGGCGTAATATAATGACAGTTTGTCAAGTCCACAGTCTTTACTCAGGAGATTTGAACCAGCTCACTTTGTCCGGTGGTCTTGAGTCACAGTTCCTCACCCGGTGGACTGTTCAATACTTAATTGACGAGACATAAAAGTAGTAATAATTTCCAAACAGGCAAAAGGGGGAAGCGAACACCCCCAGAGATGCTTGGGTGGCTTCACCTTTTCAAAACTCCTGCATCTCACACATGCCCTCCCATTTCATTGAGGGTAATTTAGCACACCTTAAGGCTCCTCAGCCCATACCCTTCACATCCCAGTGGCCAAATCCTTGAGTGGGTGGTACTGTGACAGTTCCACTGAAATGTTTCATCTAGGCAAACAAATATTTTTGAGACTATTCAGAGCAAGTGAATGCTACTTTCAGGTTCAACTTTAAATTGCCTACTTGTTTAATCGCCTTGTTAAAGTTAGAATCAGTAGGCCAATAATTTGAGCTCTAACTCTGATGCAGCCAGAGGCAACTGCTAGCACTATGGAAGAATTGTTTCACCACATTAATAAAAGAAATGTTGGGAATTTAAAAATCTGACGCCTACTAGCACCCCCGGGAGTATTTCATTAGAACATCGAATGTTACATCATTTGTCTGGATGTGATGTGCTTACTTAAGAGCCCTGCGTTCATGGAGTTTGTAAAGGTTAATGTGTTTTTACTTGAGATCCTTTCTGTTGTGGACAATCGTATTATTATTAAAAATAACCAACTAAATGTTGAAACACCGACCTCAATCAGCTTTGTCACAAAACTAGTGGCAACAGACCAAACTCCTGCAGAGAGAGTCAGACTGCTGGAGAACGAGTTTTCTTTTGAGGTGTCCCAGCTCATTTTCTTGAAACTTTAATTAAAGCACTTAGCAGAGCAACAGTTTTAGTGTAGCTCTTTAATATCTGCCTTTGATATTATTATATTCTGAAAGACATATTCTAAATTATGTTCTTAAATTTCCAACAAAGGCGAGGACACAGGGGTACTTTAATAAAACTGAATAGCATGTTACTGGTTTTTCAGTCCCAGACTTTCATCCTCTTCCTTGAATGGAGATTAAGAGAAGAATCCACCTTAATCAGTGCTGGTACAGTTCCACCAGGGCGGACGTGCCTGCAGCGAGGTGCAAGCTTCTCCAATCTTAGAAGAAAACGCTTTAGATTAGTTGCACTTGTGCCAAAGTCTAGGTATATTCCTAAAATTTTGACCCACCAATAACCCACTCATTAAGTGAACTCATGCAGCACATTCAATATTCTATTTATTATTATCTTACATCTAAATGTTTCTTAATCATTTTCGTTCTGACTTAGTCTGGTTATTTTTACTTTCAGTATTGGTGCTACTTATTTTGGGGGTTTTATGTTTTTGGTAACATTTGGGCGCACGTGTCATTATTGTTTCTGTAAGCACGATGGCTTTAAAAGTTTTGAATGAATTCTGGTAAAACTTTGTGGGGTCATGTTAACAATCCATTCAAATTTGACTTACATCCACCAAGGTCTTCAAGGTCAATGTAACAATTTATTGATCAACACTTGATAAAAAGCCTTTTAGTTTAGAAACTATGTGTCAGGGTCCTGGGTCATTTGAGCCAGTGCTTTGTGTTTCTGGGTCAAGTTTATCCTGTGAATTACGGCCTTCTGTTACTGTATCATATTGTATAGTTCCTGGTTGTTAAGTCTTTGTTGTGCTTCCACTTGTCTGGTCAGCTCTGATTTCTCCCAGCTGTGTTTGCCTCCTGTCTCCCATCCCCTGATTGTTCTGTGAATTTTGTGGTTTTGGATTCATTTGGTAGATTTTTCCAGTTTAGGTTTTTTCTTAGTTTCTGTCTGTATTTGCATCACATATAAATAAAGCTCACTCTTCACATCTAAGCCAGTGCCTGCATTTGGATCCTCACTCATAATCACCACACGTTTGCTGCAACAGCTGTGACACTATGATACTTATAAATGTGGTGTATATTGTCAAAATATAGAAAGTCTGTATAAAGATTTAAAATATTTGACCTTTGACCTCTCCTTGAAGGTCAGCAGATGTTTCTTCCTGCATGTGTTTTGACAACATATAGAGCATGAGCCCGATCTCATTCCCGACGCGCATCATACACATAGTGTAAAATGTTACGCTTTGGGAGTTAGAACTATCACTATCACATACTTTATTATGTCTTTTATTATGACACATTAGTCTGTAAATACATAACAATTTGGTTCTAAATAAATATATTTTCGGAAAACAAAACAAACTTGTGATCAAAACGATTTTTTTTCACTTTGCCTAAACATTTAGATGAATTTACTAAACAAAGAAATTAATATTGCACATCGAATACAGCCACAGAAAAATAATTGCACTCATAATTGTGTCAGGTATATTAACATGGGTCATTAACAGCTGAAACACTGCACTTGTTTAATTGCACAGCAAACATTTTAAAGTGTGTTTAAAAGGAATACAGAAGACATGTACATGTGACTGGTGTTTATATGCACGCAGGTATCCTTTGCAGCTGTGTATATGGTTACTGGATTTTTTTTAAAAAGCCATCTTATTTTGAGAGCCCGTTTCTACCTTTATCCTTGTCTTGAGTACTACTACTACTTCATTATGTCAGCTTTAGTAGAAACAACAATTCAAAAAACACTGAAATAGGAGAAAAGGCTTCACATGTAGTTTGTGTGACTTCAGGAAACTCCAAGGATGGTTGTAAAACCACTGAGTTATTCATTATTCCCACTGAGATTAATACTGTGTGTAAGAGTAGTGGGCGGAACATAACTCAACCTTTGATCTTTATCTTTCCATCCATCTTTATTAATGGTTCATGCTTGTCTCCGCACATCCATCACTCCAGTAAGATCATATGTTTGTACACCTGAGTGTACCTCAGCATATTCCACATGTGCACAGGGTATTATTTAATAATGATTTTGTCATTCATAAAGAAAATGTGTAAAAAATAAAATTGGTTATCCAAGTTGAGTGTTATGAAGAGCAAATGAAATCCTTATCCTAGAGCCCTGTGTTGCGAAATCAGTTTTACCCCTGTTCTTTTATTCGTCGAAACTTCCAGAGACGGCACCGGAACTCAGTAGTCATTTTCACAAAACTTTTATTTATCTTTATTCATCTTCATTTAAGCATGCACTTCTAGAAGGGAAGACGAGGCCGGTGTGTCCCTCTGCAAAATCTTCACCCCTTTGTTAGTTACAGCCAGCTTTATAGAGGTGTCCCCATCATAAAACCCCCCTACAGTGTGGTGCAAACTCTGTGTCTGTGTCTATGTGAGTGCTCGTGTGTGACTGTGTACGCATATCTGTATGTATGTGTGTGCACGTAAGTGAGTGTGCGTGACAGTTAAAACACTGTGGGTGTAGGTGACTCCCTAGAGGTCATAAAAAACCCATTTCCCTTCCAGACCACAGTTATCCAGGTCAAATGTTGAGACCCGCACCCAAACATTCTCTGGGGAATTTCCTCTCAGGATTAACTCCTCTCTGTTTTACTTTCACAGTTCAACTGGGGAGTGTCTCCTATACTCTGCTCCTAAATTCAGGACACCATCAGGCCTTTATTACATTGAGGGCAGTGTCAGTGTCTCTACAATAATTCTAGATTCTATGTTAACACATTTCTAAACCCTAAATCAGCTAAACATTTCTACAAATCCCCCTTTTTATCTGCCCTATGGCAGATAAAACTACACTAAATCTTTCACCATAATGTTTTCATACTGTGACTCCCCATTTCCCAAAAGTGGCATCATGATGTCTGCCTTTGTATCAGATTCTCCCACAGCACGATTGATGAGTCTTACGAACAAGGCTCTGATACAAGGCACACAACAACACCCACATGTCACTAACACTGCAATAAAAACAAACAAAGAAACCATAATTGATATAATGAAACCTTTTCATTGCCCAAAGACAGAGGTCATCCACGCTTCCAGCGGGTTATCCAATCCCGAATGCTCATACATTGTGGTGGACAACGTCTTTAGGCCTTCCAGAACTCAGGTCACAGAGCAGTCGGGGACTGTGTTATTTGAAATAAAAGTACAATACATATCCCCAAACATCGCGCAGACACCCCCTTTTTCTCCCAACAACATATCTAACGCCATCCGATTTTGTACTGCCATTAAAGATGTTGGACCCAACTGTTCAGCAAGCCCTTACATTTAATGACAGCGCAAAGATCAAATGTATATGAGATTGTGGACCCTTTAACGTAGTCCAACTCTATACCGCCATAATAATCAAAACACTCATCTGATTGACCTGTTTCACTACGTTTGGTTCGCTTCACCGTGGCCTGTGATGATGGTATCCCTGGAGTGGACTCAGATCTGTCTCTGGGCAATTCACTTTTAAAAAAATCACAGTTACAATTACAACAGTCACACCTAACACTACCGTTTCTCTCCAATTCCCCCTCAACCAGCCTAGAGAAGTTGACATGAGTTAAATGTAGATAAAAGGCTCGTCTGTTTACATCTCTCCCTCACAGAAGGCTTCTCTGCAGAGCACCAAATCTGCATGGCAAAGTGACACACTTTAGGTGATCTTCATCCTTGGGAAAAGTGGTGTCAACTATTTCCCAGTCTCCTAGTATTTGTGCTTCACACAGAAACACAATTCCATCGCTGGACTTCCTCTGCGCTGTCACTTTTGGAGCTTGGCACGCTCTCTCCATCCCTAGAGTTCTCACGTCCAACGCTGCTGAAGATTTAAGGCAGAGCACGTCGTACACCTTAGTTGTCTTCCTCAATGTCAACGATGAATCTCTCATTTTATTTAAAATCTTGCTGTGGGAAGTCTCCTCTTGATCTCCTTGAAGCTCAGTAGCACAGCTCTCTGTGTGATGTCTGCTGTGCTGAAGATGATCTGTGATCCTCCTAAAGCCTCTATCCTGGCCCCAGCTTCCCATCTTGTGGACGATCCTCTCAGCCACTCCTTCTCGTCATGGCACCTCACGACATCTACAGATTAAAAATAACACTCCTCTCCCCACATGGCTTCCACCATGTGTCAACTCCCCAATGAGACATGTACAAGAATGTTGCACATTCTCTCTAAAACAATCTCCAGGGTTTCCCACTTGGAGCAGCCATACTCCAACCTGTAACCCTGTGTAAAAACATTAATCAGCAGTTACATGTTCAGCTTATTTAACTCCCAGCTCCACCTGGAGCCTGTATCCTGGAAGACAAATCTGTTAAATCAAACTTCACATTTGCAACCAACTGTAGATCATAAGAGTGATAAAGTATTCAGCATAAAAGACAAGTATCATGTGCAGGTTTTCTCCAATCATTAAATCACTATTAATACCATAATTTGTCCCAAATTATGAATCATCCCAATTTATTCCACAATTTAATCTGTGACTTCCCTTAAACAATGTCACTCCACCCATTTTATCACTATGAGCTCAGTAGTGGCCAGCTAATGAGCTCATATTCAACTATTCCATAAACACTGCATCTTATTTGTTTCCTCATGTCACTTGTCTGTTTTCTCCTGAATCCTTCTACATGCACTCTTAAAGAAAAACAAACATTAGGAGCACACATAGACAATCCTGGTGGTCAGGCGCAGGTCGATAGGTTCCAGAGGTGCAGTAAAAGGCCATAAAATTAAGCCTGCTGTAAAAGGAATGACACTGGTTTCAACACAGGAAATTTCTCACGTTATTCACATCGTCAAAGTAACCTTCAACATTTTCCCAAAAACACAGTGTAACAGCATCATCAATCCTGTAGTAGAGAAACAAACATCAACCAATTGTTCTGTTATAAATCACATCATCAAATCACATGAATTCAATTCAATTCAATTCAATTTTATTTATATAGCGCCAAATCACAACAAATGTCGCCTCAAGGCGCTTCATAGATACAGAGAAAAGCCCAACAATCATATGACCCCGTATGAGCAAGCACTTTGGCGACAGTGGGAAGGAAAAACTCCCTTTTAACAGGAAGAAACCTCCGGCAGAACCAGGCTCAGGGAGGGGCGGCCATCTGCTGCGACCGGTTGGGGTGAGAGAAGGAAGACAGGATAAAGACATGCTGTGGAAGAGAGACAGAGATTAATAACAGATACGATTCAATACAGGGAGGTCTGTTAATACATAGTGAGTGAGAAAGGTGACTGGAAAGGAAAAACTCAGTGCATCATGGGAATCCCCCGGCAGCCTACATCTATTGCAGCATAACTAAGGGAGGATTCAGGGTCACCTGGTCCAGCCCTAACTATATGCTTTAGCAAAAAGGAACGTTTTAAGCCTAATCTTAAAAGTAGAGATAGTGTCTGTCTCCTGAATCCAAACTGGAAGCTGGTTCCACAGAAGAGGGGCCTGAAAACTGAAGGCTCTCCCTCCCATTCTACTTTTAAATACTCTAGGAACAACAAGTAGGCCTGCAGAGCGAGAGCGAAGTGCTCTAATAGGGTGATATGGTACTACAAGGTCATTAAGATAAGATGGGGAGAAGAACTGTAATGTTGTAGAAAAGAGAATGTAAATGTTAGCGCTGCGCAGGTGTGTACACACTTTCTCACAGTAATCTCTGTGAGCAACACAAGCCCATGAATAACACACCCCTGGTAGATTCACAAACACAGAAAGTGGCATTTAAAAGGTTAAATCATCACACAACCTCAGATGCTGCTGTCATCTTTCTGCTCCTGTAAAAAGAAACACATAAATTCATCCACCCTTTTGTCCTGTCTAGGTGGAGGTTAACTTTGAGTCGTGGTCAAGTCTTGTCAGCTTTTACCAGTCAGTCAGTTTGTTTTATTTCCATTCATTCCTTCATTCATTCATCCATTCTTTCTTTCTTTGCTGATAGTGGAAACTATCACCGCATTTGATTTCCACCCTCAGCAAAATGACATCATTTCAAAAAGAAAAAAGAAGAACTTTAGGTCGGATTACCTCGCTGAATCCGTTTTAGGCAGGGACTCTCATTTTCTAATTGTCCCAAATAAGTGGCTTTCTCCAGAGCCCATTTTAATGTGGAGAAACTCACTTGCAACAATTTTCTCGACGACGTGTAGCGCTTTTAATTCCCGACGTGCAGATCTGCTTAAAGAAAAGAAATTCACAAACAGAAATCAGTGCACTGTTCAAAAAATAAAAATAAAATGAAAAATAACAGATAAAACTGAAAAACAAAAGTAAATAAAAATACAGAAGCCCGGTCTTGGGACTTGTCACAGAATATTCTCTCTTATAGGTGAAAAAACACCAAATCTAAAACTTGGTGCCATGGTAAACTTTCCCCATACTTCAGAAACAAAAACAAAACAAAACAAAAACAAAAAATCTGCTAGTTTCACTCATTTAAACTCTGGCTGCAGGATTCTGTTCACCCCTGCTATCATGTTCCCCAAAATAATACTAATTCAGTCATCTATGTATCACTTCTCAACCCACTCAATAAACCAGACAGGATGATGGTTACAGTATTGCCTACTTAAAATTGTGTTTGATCCTAATGAGCTTCATTACTTGTGTGTGTGTGTGTGTGTGTGTAGGTGTGTGTGTGTGTGTTAGTCGGGTTAATACATTTTCTATTTCTATGTATCCTTTTATGTACCTTCCCCCTTTTTTCTGAAACAAAACTTCGTTCACTCCAAATTTTGTTTCAGAAACATCTAAATGAAAAACTCTGTCATAGTCAGGCACCGCTAAACCCCAAATGCTTGCAGGTTACCATCAGCAACCACGCTGTGTATTGTTAACCCCTTTTAAAAATACCCTCTTTTGATGTGTGCCACTTTGTGTATGATTTTGTGTTATCTCTAGTGCATATCATGTGCATGTGTGGTGTCACCTTTCCATTTTTTCTAACAGTACTCTTGCATACCTCAGTGCTTGTCTTCCTCCCCCTTTTGTGGTGGTCCGGACACTGTGTCAATCCTCCACTTACAGGCAGTCGTTTGTCTCCCCGGATTCCTTAACCCAATTTGATTCCCCAAACTAAAACAGCAGCCTCAGTCCTCTTCTGCTCCTTTCTCTCCGTTCTTCTCTCCCACTTTTCTGTCCAATGGCAGTCAGTTCTTTTCAGCTTTGTCCCGTGTATCTCTTTGTCCCACTGTCTCTTTCATTGCCATCACACTCCAAACATGGCAAATGTCAAACTCAGACAGTCTTCTCTAGGGATGGGTATCGTTTAGGTTTTATCCGATACCGGTGCCAAACCGGTACTTTTGAAACGGTGCCGGTGCTTAAACGGTGCCCAAACCGGTACTTAAAGAATGGAAAACACAAAATTGGTCCAAAAACCTCTCATGTTCAGCTGTTTTCCACTTTTTCTTCGGTCATTTTAGCCTTTTTGGCCAGGGTGAAGGGAGTATCTGCCATCAAACAAGAAGACAGCCGCATGTAGCTATGATGGTGTTTGCTAGTTCACGTTACATGCATTAATTTAATAACGCGGTTAGCTTACTCAACGTAAATTACACACGAACAACATTAAGCTACTCACGCAGAGAAGAACGGCTGCTGCTGCCATCATCATTTCTGCTACACTGGCAGGGCTAGGTTCATCGGATTTAAAGTGTGACCTCCTTTGACAGTATCAGCTTAAAGCACTTGTTGCAGCTGCTGAGTTTGCATCTTTTGCTGTGAAGTACAGCCAGACTTTTGACCGCTTTGCCTTGGGCATTTTTAATCTGTAGCTCTGCTCTAAAAGAACGTACGTACCTGGACCCGCCTACTATCCTCGAAACGTAAAATGATTGGCTAGAATCTAAAGTGTATCATTCCATACCAGTTGGTGGCGGTAATGCACCTTTCAGTTGTTTGCCAACCGCCAATAGAAATGTAAGGAAGAAGAAAGTGTATCACAGCTCAGGAAAAAAAAGCACCGAAATAAAGCACCGAAATGCGCGCTGCTTTTCGGTCTGGTTACTACCGTTTATGTCAGAACCGGTGCCATCATGGCACCGGATACCGGTACCCATCCCTAGTCTTCTCAAAGGTCCTTCACACACAGTGAGGTTGCAGCTTGCTGGAAACGCATCTCCATCCATCCAATCTAGATGGTGGATCTTCTCTTTCTGATGTCGTTTGCCCATAGTGCTGCTGGACCTCTCTGCTCATAACTCTGGTATTGTCTCTTGGACTTCTGTCCACTGTTGATGTTCAAGGCTGTGCTTCTGGAACTGCACTCGGTGTCTTCAGGGAGAGATTAGCTTCCTTGGAGCTTGCTTGTTCAGGATGAGGACTGGAAGCTGCAAAACAATTCAGCCAAAAGTTCTGGCTGGGTGTTTCTATTTTATTTTTCTAATGATTTTAACCTATAATTTTCTTCCGACTGCTGCCCGTGGAGAATTGATCCAGGTCCGTTCCCCACCTGTAAACGACAGACTGAGAGACTTTCATTATTCACTGTGACTGCATATGTTTTCATCACTCCTAAAGCAACACATCTCTACTCATTTTGTTTTGAACTCTACTGACTTTAAACCCCAAAAATGAAATTTTTATTTGATCTTAACCGCAAACACAAAAAATCTTCTTGATGTTGTTATTAATTCTTTTCATCCACAACACTCCAAATTATGTTTTTGTTTTGTGTTCAGCAGGGGAAGAAGGTGACCCGTAGCATCACTGCTTCCCCCAGTTGGAGACAATTTCCCACTCACACTTCCACACTTTTTATTTTCTTTGTTTTCATCATTTTCTTTTTACCTCATTGTTTTACACCCACACATTAACCTGTTAACTCACTCCTCCAACCTCATTTTCCTTTCACCCCAACAGCTCTCATACAGTCAGCAATCAAATTCTCCATTCATCCTTGAATACTTGGTCACCTTTAAATGTCACTATTAGTTTTATCAATTCATTTATCATTACTTTAACGCTAATCCACTTTTTAATTTGCTTTATTTACTTTAGTTCATTTTCTCCTATTTGATCACTACGATTTCTTGACTATTATTATTTCACAGAAAATCAACTAATCTACTTTGTCTCCCTATTTGTCATCAAGGAATTCACCCACACACTTACAGGCTGGTCACTCGCCCCCACCTTTTCTTTCTCTCTCACACACACACACACATTTTACTCTTCGTTCGTTCCACCTGTGAACCCGCCCCTCGAGGCTGGCTCAAAAACACTTCATACTTCTTGCAGTCCCATACAAACTTCTGCGAGACACTTCTGCTGATTCAGGACAACGCCCTAATCAAAACAAAGAGCGGGTGCCGTCCGCTCTTATACACCTCAACCTAACTAGGACAATTAGGCTCACGATCTTCAGATCGCGCCACATTTGCCTCACGAATTATTCAAACTGCGCCACGGACTGGATACCGCAGTTTCTCTTCCTCATAAAAAATAAAACCAAATTAAACCCCCCAATTGACTTCACAGTTTGCAACAATTCGCGACACGGCCTCCTGCCGCAATTTCTACACACCACAAACACACACTTTTAGACACAAATTATTTTTGTTACTTTAATTGACTTCCGTACTTCAGACGAGACGCCAACTCTAACGGCGCTTTCACACACACTACACCGTCCTCCTTCTGCATCAGGCACTGGTTCAACTCAGCTCGGAATCTAACCGGCGAAAGCAACCGATCCTGCTTTTATGCATACTTCAGACTGTGACAGGGACCTCTCCCCGACTTAGTTATTTAAGGAGCCACGAATCCCCAGGTCACCACCCTGGATCTCCTGCCCTCACAGGTCCTAGCCCCGCGTCCGAGACTAGGTGGGGTAACCAAACCCGTGACACACACAGCCCTCAGCTGGCGACGAGGCCTTAAACCCCGCTTTCTAACTAATAGTAACACACGTTTCCTGCTTTAACGCACTGAGGACGGATCACACACCGCCACTTTTTTCCTAATAACTAAAGACGGATCACACACCGCCACGGATGAAACACCGATTCTATTAATTACTAACTAAGACGGATCACACACCGTTTCTTTAACATACTAAGTGATTTTACACTGAGATACGTTCAACTTAGCGAACAGATAATTTAGGCTTTAACCAATATGCACGGTTCGAAAATAAACAGGTCGTGCTTACCTTTCTATCACGTGAGCTAGCTCTCTGTTCGCCTCGTTTCACGATCTCAGCTCTGCCAATTCATCCTCTCTGGGCCTCGTGCGAATCCCAGGGTTTCGGCACCAAAACTGTTGCGAAATCAGTTTTACCCCTGTTCTTTTATTCGTCGAAACTTCCAGAGACGGCACCGGAACTCAGTAGTCATTTTCACAAAACTTTTATTTATCTTTATTCATCTTCATTTAAGCATGCACTTCTAGAAGGGAAGACGAGGCCGGTGTGTCCCTCTGCAAAATCTTCACCCCTTTGTTAGTTACAGCCAGCTTTATAGAGGTGTCCCCATCATAAAACCCCCCTACAGTGTGGTGCAAACTCTGTGTCTGTGTCTATGTGAGTGCTCGTGTGTGACTGTGTACGCATATCTGTATGTATGTGTGTGCACGTAAGTGAGTGTGCGTGACAGTTAAAACACTGTGGGTGTAGGTGACTCCCTAGAGGTCATAAAAAACCCATTTCCCTTCCAGACCACAGTTATCCAGGTCAAATGTTGAGACCCGCACCCAAACATTCTCTGGGGAATTTCCTCTCAGGATTAACTCCTCTCTGTTTTACTTTCACAGTTCAACTGGGGAGTGTCTCCTATACTCTGCTCCTAAATTCAGGACACCATCAGGCCTTTATTACATTGAGGGCAGTGTCAGTGTCTCTACAATAATTCTAGATTCTATGTTAACACATTTCTAAACTCTAAATCAGCTAAACATTTCTACACCTGTTAGCTAGTGTTAAAATCCACGGGTTATGGTATCTTGATGGATTTGCCTTTTAATTGCCTTCTGCACTTTAATTGCCAGGCAGAAGCCAAAATAGCAGAAAGAGAAAGTGTAATTTTATGGATGGTACCTCACGGGAGAGAACAGTAGTGTGGCATAATTAACCAGTGAGCCATTTGCAGATGCAGCTATGGTGGATGTCCCACTTTCTGACTGCTCACCAGTGATCCAGTGCTGGTTAATTATGGCTGCTCTGGTGTTTCGTCCCTAGAGGAATTATTTGGGAAATTCACAATAACTCGCCAAGTAAGGAAAAGCAGTAATTAAAGGGAAGTTGGAAAACGGACGGAGGAGGAGAAAGATGGACGGAAGAGTGCAGTGTTTGACAGGAGGAAGAAGCTTTCACCCTCAGACACCAAGAGACATGAATATGTCTGCATTTCACCACGAACCATGCAATTTTAATCCACCCAATAAAACAGCTGCCCAGTGCAGCAGCAGATTACTTACAAGGCTGTAAAAGTTTGATGTGGCCCTTGTCAGGCTGGATTTAAAGTCCTACGCTCTGTAAATTGGCTACCATGGAAGACCGTATGGCCGAGTGCAGAATCTCAATCCTCACATATTTATTGCTGTCTTGCAGCCAAGTAATGCAGTACGCGTGGGCTATTTCTGTAAATCCTCCAGGCTCGGCGCTATCAGTTCCCATAACACTGACACTTTACAGCTTGGGTGTCAAACATATGGGCCGAAGACCAGAGGGGTTGCCGAAGGGTCAGATCTGGCACATGAGATCGCTTTGTGAAACATGAAATTTACAAAGGAGGGGACGCAAAACTGTTGGACTTTAACTGCAATACGTCCTTCTTAAGTCCTTAAGAATGGATTACATAGTGAGTGTTGTAATTTCATGAGGGCCTGACGTCAGATGCTAAAATATGTTTTTGTTTCGTTTGTATTAAAATTAATATTGAAAACTCAGGATTACATTTTTTCCTGTACAGATTAATATTAATGTATATTAATATTAAGATTTTTAAGATGTGTGTGGCGCACAGCAGGCACACAAATGTATAGCATGAGTTACACACTATACATTTGCAGTGTTTGTTATATGTTGGCTTATTTTTTTAAATTATTGTGAAAAGTGAAAAAATAAAAAATGTATCGGTTTATCACATCGTGTGCAGGAGCTTAAGTTTCTTTGAATGCATTTCCACCACTTGTATCTGCAAAATGTTCTTTCAGTTGTCGCCCATAGCTCATGGCCACAGGTGAGGGTAGATGACAGTAAACTGACCGATCTGTCCTTATTTCCCTACTGGGAACTATGACCTCACACTTAGAGATAGTTTGTAGCTGATTTACCCCGACTATAGAGATCATCACTCTAAAGATTGATTTTTGCATCCAAGAAGAAGTTTCTAAATCAGGTCTCCTTTTGCAGCTTTGTTTCCAGAAGCACCTGCTGCTGTCCTTATAACGTCTTTAACCTCTGTGCAACCTGAAGCTAGAACTGGGTCCTGACTTATAAAATCTACTGAGGATGCTTAATGTCTTTTCTGAATTTTAGGGTCTAAAGATTTATTTTCTTTTTTACCTTTATTTTCATTTATATAGCACATTTAATAACAACAAAATGTTGGCCAAAGTGCTGTACAAAAACAAACAATTACACAGTAACACATAACATCAATAACAAATAACAAATACCTGGTAACAAATAAGTAAATAGATGGGTAGATTTTTTTAGATTAAACTTGCCCACATCTCGAACTGTTTGGTGTGTAGAAAGAGAGAAATGTTGCATGGCCCATCCCCTAGACAGAGTTGGACTGAAACTGTCATATTTGACATAGATGTAAACACAACAAGGCTGCAACACATAACCAGTGTGGAAAGTGTCTGGAGCACTTTATATAAATCATTTTTATATGAAGAAACATTAAAAGACTCCTTCATAGCATGTTTTTCTTCAATATGATGAATAACAATCATACTAATGGTGGAGATACTGTGCGATCATTTGTTTGTGGTACCATTAAGATATCAAAATTAATCAGGCCCTTGTTTCACTCTACAGCTTAACCTACACAGAAGTAAACGTAACGCAGTTAGTTTGTGTGAATGAGGAGACAGATGGTGTAAAACACAGCACACATGTATCGACATGTGAATACATTGTATATGTGTCGGTATAAAAAAAAAAAAAGAGTTACAGCTATTAGCGCGCTTGTGTTCATCTAACGCTTCTTGTTGTGTGTGCATGTGCACTGTGGAGGTGTGTGTTTCCAAGTCAATGTGTTCTCTACCTTTAAGCCAGTGAGTGGGTGTTAAGTGTTGTTTATCTCTGATATAACCTCCTGTCTTAATATACTGCTCAAGTTAAAACAGCTGCAGGTAGGATGGTACATTATGCTACCGCTACCCTTTATTGTTTCTCCTCTTTCTATCATCTGTAAAAGTAAATGCTTTACATTTCCTATGCTTTTATGCTGTAACTGACTGGATACATTGGAACTCATTAGATATATTGTATTGTGTATATATAGAGAGAGGTTGTCACTCAAACAAAACTTTATCATACAACATTTCTTGCTCAGAGTTTCTGCCTGAAAACGGAAACAGGACAGAGAGTATTAGCCTAAGAGCAGCTAGATTTCACAGACTAGAACAATGAGAAAGGTCTGTGTTATGATCAAGAATACTGTAGCTTACTATAATTCACAACTAGTGGACACAAAAGAATAGAACTTTTTGGGTGAGTCTTCACAGAAAGACTAATTAGAGGGTAAATCCAGTTGAACACTTGTGTTGGGTCTATATAATAAACGACTGAAATGTTAATAAAATGCTACACAGATAAAAGAAATAGTTTACCCACAAACCTCAGACTTACTGACCCAGTATAAGCTCCAAATTGCGCCATTCTTTTGCCACTGCACTGCAAACAATTGTTACCAAATATGTTTGTTTATTCATGTTTCAAATAAGATATAAATAAGAATGCTTTGATCCAGTCTTAGCATAACTGAATATGTACCTTTTAAGGATGTGGCTGACCTGTTGGTGCACAACAATTCTGCCAAATTATTGCACAATAAAAGGAAGGGCCGAGATATTGCACATGGAATGGCAGCAATATAGTCAATAGCAGCGAGTGATTGTATGGGATAAGTCTGCTCACAGTCTTAGTTTGCATTAAGAGTTCTGACAGCCAACGGGTAGAAGCTGTTCTTTAGTCTGTTGGTTTTAAACCTGATGGATCTGAACCTTTTTCCAGAGGGCAGGATGTTGAATAGGTTGTGGTTAGGATGGAGGCGGCCTTTTATAATTGCTCTGGCTCTGGAGAGACATCTACAGCTGGCAATGGAGTCCAGGGAGGAGAATGAACAGCCGGTCAACTTCTCTGCAGTTCTGATGACCCTCTGGAGTCTCTTCTTAGCTCTCACCAGGGATGGCGAGCACCAGCACACTCTCGATTGTTGCTCGATAGAAGAACACTAGGAGGTCAGTCTGCAAACTGTTCTATCTCAGGATCCACAGGAAATGGACGCGCTGCTGGGCTTTATTCACCAGGGCTGATGTGTTTGTGGTCCAAGATAGGTCCTCAGAAATGTGGGTACTGAGGAACTTAAAGGGGGGACCCTCTCCACATAGTCACCTTTTATAGAGAGGGGAGGGGGGGATCAGTTCTTGTCTTGTGGAAGTCCATGGCCACTTCCTTTGTTTTCTGGGTGTTTAGGGTGAGTTTATTGTAGGTACACCATTCTGACAGTCGCTGGACCTCATCTCTGTAGGCGGTGTCATCATCAAAACAGCAGATCATCGCGATTTCAAGAAAACGTGCAGATTGTTGTCAATTATTGTGAAAAGGATGGAATGGCTGTGGTTAACATGTATTTCAAGAAAAGGGAGGGAAATAGGATGACATATAAGAGTGGAAGAAGGTGCAGACAGATGCATGAGGTGCAATCTGAAAGAGACAAGCTGATGTTAGGGGAGGATGTAAAGGCATGCTAGTCGGTGGGATGGCTTTGAAATTCAAAAAGAAGGAAAAAGTTAAAGGTAAGGCTGAGATGGGATGATGTGCAGAGGAGGGATAGAGGACACAGGGGACAAAGGATTTTGGATATGGCTCTGCCAGGCAGGAGGAGAAGAGGAAGACCACAGAGAAGATTCATGGATATCGTGAAGGAGGACATGCAGACTGTTGGTGTGACAGTTTAAATTCAGGTAAGTAAATACTGATGAAAACCTAAATTTGAGCATGAACTGCACAAATGCAAGTGCATGGTTTATGCATAGATATCTGCAAGATGTGTATGTTAATGTATGGTTAAAGAAAATATGGATTCTAAAGCACCTGCGCTTCCCTGGCTTAAAATACAACTTTTGCATTAATAAGCTGGTTCTAAAAACCAGGAGGCAATGGCAGGAGGCAAAGTATAGGTTTTCATTATGTGAATAACTTGAAAATCTTAGTTCAAACAGCTGCAAAACCTGTTTGTCCAACACTGGAATATTGAATTCTATAGGATAAAGCCATAAATATGTGTGTGAGTCTTCTATCAAAACTTACAGCTATTTATATTAAGTTGTACAAAAAGGCTTTATTTCGTCAAGACAGTGCGTTTCTGACTATTACATGCATTTGATTGGCGTTCTCGCCCGAAACAAAGTATAGGTTTTCATTATGTGACAAACTTGAAAATCTTAGCTCAAACAGCTGCAAAACCTGTTTGTCCAACACGGGGATATTGAATTCTATAAGATAAAGCCATAAATATGTATTTCTGAGTCTTCTATCAAAAGTTGCAGCTATTTATATGAAGTTGTACAAAAAGGCTTTATGTCGTCAAGACAGTGCGTTTCTTACGATTACATGCATTTGAATGGGGAACTCGCCCGAAACAAAGTATAGGTTTTCATTATGTGAATAACTTGAAAATCTTTGCTCAAACAGCTGCAAAACCTGTTTGTCCAACACGGGAATATTGAATTTTGTAAGATAAAGCCATAAATATGTATTTCTGAGTCTTCTATCAAAAGCTACAGCTATTTATATGAAGTTGTACAAAAACGCTTTATTTCGTCAAGCCAGTGCGTTTCTTACGATTACATGCATTTGAATGGGGAGCTCGCCCAAAACAAAGTATAGGTTTTCATTATGTGAATAACTTGAAAAATCTTAGCTCAAACAGCTGCAAAACCTGTTTGCCCAGCACGGGGATATTGAATTCTCTGAGATAAAGCCACAAATATTTGTGTCTGAGTCTTCTATCAAATGTTACAGCTATTTATATGAAGTTGTACAAAAACGCTTTATTTCGTCAAGCCAGTGCGTTTCTTACGATTACATGACATGATAAAGAAAATGAAGTAACCGTGGTATTGGTGAAAAACACCCGAGGGTGTTCTGAGCTGTATTTGTTTAAATCAGGCTTGATAACACCCATGTGTCATGCCAAAACATGCCACCCAGGATTCATTGAATCTAACTGTATAGATATAAATTCTGGTGTACATCAGGATACAAGTTTTTTTGTGTGTGCAACTCTGTGGGAGTGGTCTTTATAGTGATAATTCAGCATATACTAAAAAATAAAAGACTTAATTTTGAATCCGGTCACATTGCTTTATTCAATTCAAATCCTCAGTCAGACATTGGTTTTGTGGTATCAGTGATTCACAGACAGTTGTCAAACCCAAGAGAAGGCAAATGCAATAAAACACAAACCCCAGAAGGCAAAAGCTCAAACCATCCACTGAGCACACGCAGACTCTGTAGACCTGAAATCTGCCAAGGCTGCTGAAGAAAACAACAAAAGCAGATCAAGCAGACGCTACAAGAAGCTCGGAGACATTTTAGCGAGCCTCTAATTACAGACATGACCCAGAGAGATTCCACTGTGATTCTGTATTTTTGAATTATTGAATTTAAGCCCAGCAATTTTCTTAAATATTTAGAAAATACAACTTCCCACCTCAGGCATGAACTTGCAGCCATTAACCGTTTGTTTCAAGTTCACCTCTATCCTGTTTTGATGCAAGACTGTGTATTGTTTCTATCATATGCACACTTCTTTTTTTGCTCTTGGCAGAACTTGGCATTGTTCTTTTACATTTTTGTGGAGATGGATATTTTTCAAAACAAAAGCAGAACTATTATTTTTCTGAAAATACATTTCAAAAATCACCAAAACTGAAGCCACAGCACTCGACCAGTGGTCATTGGGTCATTGTTTATATGGTCAAAGCTTTTTTCTTTTCTGCTTTTTCAGCCATGTCACGGTTCAAACACACTAGCAGTGGCTGAGGGTGGCTTACAAGTCCATGTCTTGGATACTGTAATCCTTGATGGTATCAAGAGCAGGAATGTCAGCGCTCAGCCTCCGTTTACCATCCTCCAATCTAAACTTTTTTTGGTATCCTTTCACTTTACAAAAAGGGAAATGCAGGTATATCATATCTCCCCTTTTTCTCAGAAAAACATCAGCCATAAAATGCTGTTGTGCATTTAGCTGAAGTCTTTGAAAACATGCTGGGCTTTTGAGTTAGCCACATTGCATTGGTAAACTTCCCCCCGGTAGTTAATTAGGTCCATTACTGATAAGTAACCAGAAAATGTGCTCTTTAACATGAAAATCACTTCCATGTGTATCCTGTGTGTTAATCAGCCAAGAGTTCATTTCCAAAGTTGAATATGCTTCTGAGGTTTGACATTTGTGTGTCTGTGTGTGTTTTATGTACCGTTTTAGGGCCAACTGTCATTGTCACAGGCTGCATGCTACAAAATAAAATTGATCATCTGGCGATAAGAAGCTTTAAAACTATCTTTGCAGCCTGTGTGGGAGAGTAAATGAGGTAAAAGCCATGCAATGCTGGTGTGTGGGCAGGCGTTGGTGTGTCTGTTGGAAATGAACAGTAGATTTTAAAGCATCAGATCTAATGATTAAAAAGAGAAAAGCCTCTTTGCAGAAGAAAAGACGAGGATTCTTTGTTTCGCTTCAGAGTGCCGTCTAAATTCTATCACAGACCAACCTTCGAAATGCGCTCTACGTTTTATACGAGGATGCACAAGCCTTTTTGGGATCTTTCATAACATTTGTTGTTACAATATAAAGTGCTGTTCTATCATGTGATGTGCCATAACACAATGTAGTGTGACATTTTGTAATATTAACTTCTTTTAAACAGAACTTGGTTTTACTCTCAGGAGTTGTCTCCACATTAAACATTTTATGATTCAGTTTAAAGCAGTTATAATTAATACACCTGTGAAGACAACTACAGATTAGAAATGTATGGATTGTAAATTGTACTTTACAATTCACAAATAATGCAACCAGTCCACCATATAGTTGTCAAGCAAATTCAGTAAGGTCCGCCTTGTTGCTAAGTAACCAGGTGTGCTTCAATAGTTAAGCTTAGTATTTCTGATTTCTATATTGGATAAAAAATGACTACTTGGAAAGTGATGTGATTTTATTTTACCCCAGCATGTCTCTAACAAATTGGAGAAAAATAACTTCTGAGGAAAAGAGGTGAACCCAAGAGCAAAAGGTGACTTATTATCCATATCCATAGCCCCGTGCATGAAAAGTCCTCAACATAAAAACGAGATAGTGAAGAAGACGAGCACTGATTATAGCAATGATAGCAAACACAACAGTCTGAAATAAGAATTACTCTTGTAGAATAAATCTGGAAAAATCTGCTTGTGGTTTCCATCCTTGTTCTATAAAGACTTTGAACACACACCATCTGATAAGACTGCTGTTCCCTCTGCAATGCCACTCAACTTTCTGCAAGCTCTCCCGCAGCACCTCTGTACATGAAGACACTTGCATTCAGAGATGCTTTGACAGCATCCGGGCCAGCTAGGTCACTGTCACCTGAAGATTTCGTGCAGAACTTCATTCAGGGAAGAATCTAGTAGGATACAATTTACCTTTATTTGAAACATCTTATGAAACATCCTTTGGTTTGTGGCCTTTTTCAATTTCCTGATAGGAGAAGAAATACTGCACACGGTCTGAGAAATTTAGGAATTCACCCTTACAACCCTTACAAGTTGGCTCATTTTAATTATGGTATTTGGACAGCTGCCAGGAAAAAACTTTACATTTACAAGCAGTTAATGATATAAAACCGATGACCGATTGCTCATTAAAGCCTGATAAAATAGGTTTCGTTACACAAAGACACGTTTTAGTTCCTCAGATCTCAAAGTCTAGACTTGGAGAACAATAGATTTTCACCTTTATAGTACAATGACAACTAGAAGGACCTTCAATCATCTTCAGTGTTACAAGTGACAGACTGAAGTATGTTTAATCATCCTTAGTCTGGACTCTAGATTAAGGCACAGTTAGCTCTTTCATGGCCTTCATTCTCAAGTCTAGACAGATGCATGCTCAGGGGTCCTCCATCATCCACAAAAAAATCCAAACGACATTACTGCAGATTGCAGGATATAGTGGAGAATGAAGAGGCGGAAACATTTTCTTTGTAACTGTGACACATGGTGCTCTGATTGACAGCAGCTCTAGCCTGCTGTTTGGTTATGTCGTGGACTGGCTGTGCACAGCAGGCAGGATTGGACCCCAAAGCAGACTCACAGGCAGGACTTAAACTCAAAAAACACAGCTTTATTGCTGGAGTGCAGGAAATACACAACTCAACTAGACAGGAACACAGGAAACAAAACTAAACATACAGAGGAACACACAGCCATGGGGCAGATTGTGATACGGGACAGGCGGGGGTTTCTCTGTGAGTGTCACATTCCCGTGGCAGTGTGCTCGCTGCTCGCTCAGATTAGAAGTTTAACTTTTCGCTGTAGAAAAAAGTTTTCTTCCCACACAGAGTGAACAGCTGACGCTAATGTTTGTGTCACTTTTTACAGAATCAAACTCAAAGTAATGTGATTACTTCCACGCTTTAAACGCTGCATGGTCGTACTCTCTCCATCACTCCATATTATTCATTGTCGATCTGCACACGTCTGTTACCACGAATGTCTCACGCTTCTACGTCACTGTCATGAGACGCTCTCACAAACAAAATCAGCACGAGCATGAGGGAGCAAGAGGAGAGACATAACAGCCTGGGGAGGCATGAGATGAAACAAAAGGAGGAGAACATGGGAACAGAAAAGGGAAAGAAGACACAAGGACACACAAAAACCCACATAAACACAGACATACAGAGACTGACACAGAGGACAGAGACACAGGGAACCTCAAGGACAAGGAACCAAAACGAAGATAAGAACAAGACAGACTAACCTAAGGACTGCTAATGAACCTAAAACATAAACCATAATACAGAAATTACACCAAAACACAAGAACTCAAAAACACTGGATCAAAATGACCCAGAACTACAAGTGCTTAGACTACAATGATTGAGAACCTTCACAGACAAGACTTCGGGAGAACTCATACCCTGCACACCACAGGTAAGCAGCACCAAGTTCACATCTCAGAACATCTCTCCTGGTCAAAAACACAGCATCACTGGTCAGCAAAGCCAAACAGCAACTCTACTTCCTCCTCAAACTGAGGAGAGTGATAGCGTCAAGCCCCATTAGGAGCACCTCCTAAAGAGGCACCGCTGAGAGCATCCTCGCCAGCTGCATCACTGTGTGGTATGGCTCCTGCACTGGGTCCTACTGGAGTAGTGAGAGCAGCAGAGAGGATTGTGGGTACGTCTCTTCCCTCCCTCCAGGACATCTACTACACCCGCCTTACCCGAAAAGCCCTCTGTATTACAGGTGACTCCACTCATCTGTCCAACAGCTTCTTCAGTTTGCTGCCATCAGGAAGGAGACTGAAGAGCCTTCGGACTCAAACCAGCAGACTGAGAGACAGCCTCATCCATCAGGCTGTCAGGATGCTGAATTCTCTCTCTTTTCTGTCTTTATATCTTTAAGTTGTTTAGCGTACACTGACGGCCATGGGAGCATTGCAATTTCAAATTCCTATGAATGATCTGTACATATGGTTTTTGACAATAAAGCTGACTTTGAGGTTACAGTTCATACAGTTTGTGCTTCAGTTGACTGATATGTATCTGTCATTGGATTCCAGAAGGCTACACTGAAAAAAGTCTAACATGCAGTCATTCATTCAATCTAATAAGTGCCATTCAAAACAGAATAAAATCATTGATTTGATTGTGAAACCCTTTCTTTTTGCATTTTAAAATACCACTTTTGATTTGGATGAAACTAAATATCTGTACAAAGGACACAACGCAAAGTTTTTGATTTCTCTCAAAACATATATTTCTTTTCATGTTGAACAGATAATATCTTTAATTTGAGTCAAAGTGATTTGCACTTGAACACGCCCACCAGAAATAGACCGGGACCCATTTTTATTCTGCATGGCTGCTGGAAACATCGTGTCACATCTTTGATTAATTTCATCTGAAAATAAAAGTAAGTAAAGCCAAGTGTATTACAAAAGCTTTTATAATTTGTATTGCCAAAATTGCCAAAATTGCAGAAAATAACCCCATTTAAGCTGGGTCGACAGCCACCCCCAATTTTTGCATGATTGTAGCTGCTAGCTACAAGCTAGCTAGCTATCCGGCGCGATGTTAGAACTGGTTACCAGCAACCGACCATCACAGTCGGGAATGCAAGTTAGGCAAAAAGCCGTTTTTTACCAGTATACTAACTAGCTAGCGTTACCACGATACCAGATGCATCGGTGGTGGATACAGCTAGCTAGCATAAGTTCATAGTTCATAACATTCATAGTATAACTCCGTGCTCCGCTTCGTTTGAATTTTTTTGGTGAGCTCGCGGTTTCTAGACACAAGCTTGTGTTTGTGCACGCACGTTTGTCTCTGTCTCTCTTCATATAAGAAGAGTGTGTATCTGTGTGTTATGTGTGTGTACACTGAGCGCAAAAGATAATTATTAATGTGCATGATTTAGAGACAGAAATAACAAGTCAGCATATAAGATCAATGACATAAGACTAATTCCTTCAATTGACTTTCAGGCGCGGCTCGGAAAAATGTGCATTTTCTGAAGAAATTTTAATTTTAACAGCAAAAAATTGACCCTATGCCAAACTTAGTCGCTAATGGCTGGTCTGTAGACTGTTTGGTAAACCTAAATCAAATTATAGTACTAGCTTTTTATAAGGATGTGTATGTCATGTTACGTATTTCTTGGTTTTTCTATGTTATGTGTTTTATAGAGAAGTAACATTATTCTTTTTTTTCTGTATGCTTTCAGAACCACAGATCGCTCCATCCATTCCATGGCTGAAGCATACATTTTCATTTAATCTGAACAGGTATCATTTTGCATTTACACTGCACATCCTTTTTAAACATTTCATAATAATCTAGACCCTCCCTCATTATCCTCTCATTCACCTTGCTGATGTGTTGGCACTATTGTGTGCAATAATTGCTCTCTCGGCTTCACCCAGGTGTGTGCTCAGTGCTGGTTGTGTAGGGAGATGTGCCCCATTTCCCCTTTTCTAGTCTTCGTAATTGAAAAGCACTCTGAAAATCACTTTTGTAGTAGTAAGTAATATTGCTATTGCATTAGTTACATCCGTTGTGTGAGTTAGTAAGAGATCCTTGTCCACTAATTTCCTCTGTCCAGTTATAAATGCAGCAACATTTTCTATGGAGGGCAAAGGGAACATTTCATTTTGGTTGTGTCCTGTTATTTTGGAGTGTAACTACTTAAAGAGTAACTGAAGCCTAACAACTTGTTTTGCTTAGAAACTGTTATAATGGGTTTTTACAATGCAATCTTTCAGTTTTGGGCAGTTTTTGACATTTCTGTGTAAACTTGTTAAATTCTACCCTTTTTGGTCTAACTCTTACACATGGTTTACATTGGCTACAGGAACACTTCGAAGTGATGCGCTTAGGAAAATCATACACTGTCAGCTGCTCCGCTGTTCACACCAGATGCATATTTCTCCACAACGGTCCAAAAGCGCTTCTGTTCATCTGTTTATTCAGAGCTAAAAAAAAAAAACCCACATTTACTATTATTACTCAAAGCCAGTAACTGGCTTTGAGTAATAAAATACCTGTTTGAGACCAACCACTTGTCATTCATTCGGAAGCTACATTCATTTATATTTTTCCAAAATGATTTGGCGACCCCAAGAATTATCTCGCGACCCCAATTGGGGTTGGGACCCCAAGGTTGCGAATGTGTCTTAGAGACGATGCTGGTGACTGGCATGTACCGCTGACGTAGGCATGAACTGCTTTCAGCCAATCACAAAATTCAAATGCAATAGCCACCTTTCAACCCTAAGAGGGCAGCACTAAGACATTTTTAGACCAAAAAGTGTAGAATTTAACAAGTTTACATGAAATTGTAAAAGACATGCCCAGTAACTGAAAGGTTGCATAGGTATAAAGACTCACTAATACAGTTTATAAGCAGAAAAAAGCTGTTTTGAGGGTGAATTGCTGTTTAAGTAGTGCGACGTGTCAATCACAGCTCAGCCTGCCACCCACATGAATGCTGATCCATCAGGCACCGCCCCCTTCTGAGGCATTTCTTCAAACAGAGTTTGACTAGGGATGTAATCTTGGGGGGGAATTACTCTCAACACAAAAAGGAAAAGCCCTCCATTATTTTCTCATTCTCATACTCATTCTCATACTCATTCTCATATTTTCTCATTCTCATAGGGGGTGGTCAAATAAATTGTCATTGCAGCAGATGGACAAATTCATTTTTGGAATTCTATATATCGAACCAATACAAACATTACCTGTTTGGGAATTTAATATATTCCCTTTGTTTCCTCAGTTATCGGACCATGGCGACTTCCTCCACAAGAACCAAAAATCAAACCAATCAAAATGAACCACAGACAGAGCAAAGTACAAAAACACACATATATTGCGATTGTTGTTGTTCTTCGGGCTGTGACGTTACGGACAAAGACTTTTGCGCGCGACTTTTCATAGCCAGATGGGTTCGCCCCTGTTCCCAGTTACGTCCGCTTTATGTTTCCACCGCAACAAGCGAGTTCATCCGCGCTAAACTGAACTGCTCTCAAGCGCACCGTGCCGATTTGTCGGTGGAAAAGGGGCATTAGTCACCTCATGAGGATAGAGAGGTGAAAAAAAATTCCTCTCACGCAGCATACTCTCCATATTGCATAGTAACAATTTTAACTGTTCCTGCAGGATGCTGATGCTGACATTAGGAGGGAGTGTATACTTAAATCTCTCATTATCTACCTTGGAGAACGTGTTGAGGACTTGATAAAAGAATACATGGTATGTCCATATCTGTTCTGTCTCTATGTGAGATGCAGTCTCTTCATGTAAATTTGACAACTCTGTTATTAAATGCAGTGATTAATGTAGGACAGCAACGATTAATCAACTCATCAAGTTAATATCTTAGGGTTCTGTATTGTTTTCTTTTTTTTCTTGGGCTTTGTGGAACATTTATGAAAATGTGGAACATTTATGAAAATGTTCCACCATTGATTTAATTTAATGATTATGCAATTCACAATCTGATTAGTCAAATAATTGTTCTAATAGTCTGTGAGACAAACAACTATCAAAATAGTAGTTTATTATGGTCAAAGATTTATCAGGTGTGCCAGACTTCAGTTCTTCACTTGTACATTTTGTTCCATATTTTACCTCAAGATATCCCAGAAAGATGAAGCTGAGGAAGAGCTGCAGAGTACCACCATGGCACTCTTCGTCTTCAGGGACAACTCAAGCCTCCTACATCAGCCTCGAGACATCGGGATAATCATTGATGGTGTGGAAGTCCTGAATGAGTTGCCTTCTGTGGCAGCTGGAGTGGCAATGGTCTTTGGACTCTGTTATGCTCTTAATATGGAATATCCACGAGGATTCAGGTTCACCTTTGAGGCTCTTCAAAAGATTATGATGGAGCTTGACTTTAACAAGATGACCTCTAAGATTCGCAAACTTAATTGTGAACTTAACACTGCACAGTAGTGTGTTTGCATGCATGTGTGCATGTGTATGTGCACATGCATGTGCATGTGTGCTTGGTTATTTTGCTTGGTTGGCCTGCAGTGGTATTCTACATTCAAAAATTATAAGAACACCCATTTGAAAGGGAGATTTAAGTTGATTTCATTGATACATGTGTAGATTTTTTTTACATTGTACAGGCACAGTGCACATGTAAACGTTTTTGAGTACTTGCAAATTGGTTTAAAAAGAGTTTTTATAATGGTTTTATGCCAGTTTTAGACAGGTTGCAGGTTTTATACTGGTTTTCAAAAGATTGCAGGTTTTATACTGGTTTTCAAAAGATTGCAGGTTTTATAAAACAAACATTTCTCTAATCATTTCTGCCGTAGCACTAAATCTGTATATTACTAATCCTCTCTATTGATTATAGTTAAAATGGTTTGGAACAATAAATAATTTTGAAATAATTGGTTGGCCATCTGTCTTGTTTTTTATAGGAAATGCAATGCATTTTTGAACTGAAGTAAAATGAAATGTAAAAAATATAGTTTGAATTTATGTAAATCAATTACCTGGCTTCAACACAAACATATTAGTTCATGTTAATTTGGTTCGATGTGAATACATTAGGTTGGTTAAATTTCAATATATTAGCTTGGTTCAATAATTAAAATATGGTTCTATGTAAAAAAAAAATCAATTTGGATCAATGCAAAATTTAAAGTTTCAGTCAAGTCTAGTAATATTGTTTATATCAACATAAAAGTATCAGGTCATATCAAGTGACTCAATTTGGATTCTATGAAGTCAAATATTTTGGATGTGACAACTGGACATCATTTTTTTAAATTTGAATAGGGTTATTCTTTTTACAGTGTATGGCAGATAAATAAGCACTCGCTTAGGTTTATGCATTAGCCAAAATTCAGCTAACTCTGGTCTGAGTCTAAAATTTAACAGGCAAAGAACTGCACTTCACAAGCAACTGCATGTGTCATGTGGAAAACACATGTATTACCAAAACATCAGCAGCATCTTGAATCTCTAGGTCAGGGGTCGGCTCCGGAGCCGCATGCGGCTCTTTAGTCCTTATAGTGCGGCTCTGCCTGGTTTGGGAAAATAAATTAGAAGTATTTAGCTGAAGTGTATTTTATGTTAGTTCTTTTTTAACTTGCAGTTCTTGCAGATTATTGTGATATTGAAATATAATAATAAAATTATATTCTATTATTTTTTTATTGCTCAAAATAAGCGTCACACTCACGGAAGCCGGTATACCCGCCGAAACGTCTGCATTTATTAAGACTTTCAACGCCAGGTAGGCCAAATATGGATCTTCGGATCCATATTATGTTGGCAGCTGTTCTCCACCGTGAACTATGTTAAAAACAAACACCGCTCACGCCTCACAGATGACAGCTTACAGTCCTGCGTAAAGATGAAAGTGACTTCATACAGCCCCGATCTGCAGACCCTGTGCGCAGAGGTTCGGGACCAGAAGTCCCATTGTAAACATATCACGGCAGACCCGACGATGTTTGCATGAACACGCTTTTCAGCATCTCTTTATCGACCGCTTTTCACACACGGTTGCTGTACGCATACAGCCGGCTGTAGCTTTGCAGCTCACAGCCCGACACAGACCAACACAACAGCATAGAGAGCGCAGCGCAGACATAAAGGTCGTGTCCAAATTCATGGGCTGCATCCTTTGGGCCGGGTCCTCAGAAGGTTGGGTAGGCCGGAAATAAACGGCTGTGAAATCGGATGGTCTAGCCTTCTGATTTGCGTCACCATTGTGTCGGTGGAGTTTACTAAACTGCTCCTTGCCATCTAAAATATAACAGGATGCTGGCGTAAATTCTCGACCGTCTCACACTTCTGTTTAATCAGTTTTCTGTTTGACGTTTATTCAGCTGTGTAAAAACCAAGGAGGAACCCACCCGGGGAATTTATTTTATTTTATTTTTTCTAATCAAATCTAATAACTTTAATCTCAGCCAAACCGATTTACTCACGAACAAATAAAACACTGAAAAAAGCCCAACAATAACATTTTTAGGTTGTCTAAGTGACTTATATATTACGTTTAACCTGAGTAGCAAAAGTCCGCGGTGATCTGAAAATGATGCGCCGTGAGTTTGGGCGTTCTCGGCGGCTTCAGTGACCCTCGAGCTCCCGGCTAGCTATCGAGCTGGTGGGTAGCAGACGTCTCCGAAAACGTCGAAGCACTTGTGCAAATATGCGATATCTTGATAAACTGAGCAGATATTTGATGTTTACACAGCTACTTTCTCGCCTGATAATATGTTAAAAGTTTATTTTGTGACCCAGAAAGATCAGTAAGAGTAATTTTAAAACTTAGTAGCCATTGTTGGAAACTGGAGTTTGGCTGGGCCACGCTATGAATTCTGGGATATGGTGGGCCAGGAAGGACACACCCGACCCATCCTTCAAATTCGGGGAAAAGGAGGACGCATTTGTCGGCTGCATTCGGAGGAGTCTACAAATTTGGACAGCCTTCGGCGCGTTGCTGTGACGTAATCGGTCTACAAATGCAGCCTCAGGAGGATGCAGCCCATGAATTTGGACACGACCAATGACGGCGAGGCGTGATTGCTCAAGTGCGTCCGCCTGCCCTGCAGTGGCGCTGCAGACCACGCCCCGCCACACACATTAACCTGGTAAAATACATATTTAGATATTTCTTTCAAATGTTGAAACACTGAGCTACTAGTTGTTTCGCCGTCATTGTGGATGTTGGGTATTGAAGCATCCATAGGTCCCTCATCCTATTCACGTAACCCCTTCTGCCAGGGTTACTTGCCTAGTAGGAGGCAACATCCGAGCCGGCATGCCTTCATATTTATCTGTATACATTTTTACATACGCGGGCCCCTGGCTCACTGCAACAATGGCCTCCCTTGTGGCACCGCCCTGTAAACAAACAGACAGTGTCCAGAAATGTTGTCTATGAGGCAACCCTGGTTAATCTCCACTGCGACCCTCGCCCAACATGGCTGCACACGGAGAATGACAGTGGAAAACTGTATTTACAGATGCAGGCAGAGGTTCACCTATGCCCTGCTATCGATCACACATGTTGTTTCCCACTGGTCACCAAATCTGTTGCGGGAAATGGGACGCCTCATTGCACTGATCAGACTGTCTTCACGCGACCAGTTTCACCTGACGATCAGCATGACCGTCTAGTGCCTGGCTTCTACATGCGACTTCTGGGCTTTTTCCCTTTTTGGGTGCTCAGCCAGCTTTTTTCACAGGTCCGTTCAGGGGCTGATAGGCCCTCTCAGGGCACACCCACAATTCAACAGGTGGCTACAATTAACCAATTTATCAATTGTCCAACCAGTCCACAGCAGATTAAAACAATGGCATGCAAAAGTGCTAAAAACTCACAATACAAATATCAAAATCAAAGTGAAAATCATAAATTTCATATGACTATAAGACAAATAAAAATTTTAATTGTGTGGCAACTACATAATTCCATATATCGTGCTTCATATATTTCCTGTCTTCAGTTTGTATCTACAATGTAGAAAGTAGTAAAAATAAAGGAAAACCATGAGAGGTGTGTCCAGTTTCATCTTCAGATTGTTGGTTTGAAGAACCATCTTCTCTCACCTGGAGCCAGAGCTCAGTGCAAAATTCTGTCCTGAGAAACTTCTTGGAGGATTCGAACAGAATATTGCTGCTTGGTTGATATCCCTTAGAAAACCAGGAGGAAATTAGGCTGCTATGTCTCTCACATTTGCTATTATACAAGTTCCTGCGACAGGATCATCCAATGTGCAGACAAACACAAGAAGAAATGGATTTTTCTGGAAATTCTGTGTTTTTCTTTTTTTTCAGAGTGATTATACAGCAAATGATAACTTAAACAAAAAAGAAAAGAATTGCATTTGTACACTTTATATACGGTAATCCACCATGTGATCTCTCTCTCTATATACATGTATGAGAGAGAGATCAACAATATAGATATAACAATATATATGATAAATGTGTAAGAAAGTCAAGCAGAGAATATATCACTGACATTGAAAAAGAACAGAACTCTGTGCATATGTGAAGATGCAAATTGTATCTCAGCATGCAATATTTGGAGTGAATTTACAGTTCCTCCTAGTCCTGAGTCCCTGCACAGCAGGACGCATACTGACAGTTCCCACACAAGCGTATCCTTTCACAAAGCCCTGCGGTAATGGGTCTGCGCTGCTTGCATGTAGTCATTCTAGTAAGAATGCATCCCCCACAAGACTGCTTTTAGCCTGCTATGTTACAGCATCCAGAAATAGTAGAATAATTAGAGTAGCGGACTAGAGACAAGTGTTACAATTTGAGTCCCTGTCCAGATGGTGTAAGTACTGTTTTTGTACAGTACATGGCTCCTGACAAAAATGACTAAAAAAACATTAAACTAAACTGATGGTTTGAACATTAATTTTTTACAGTCCATAGCAGATTTAGATTAGCTGCTTGCAGACTGAAGTAAATCAGTTAATACAGGAATTAGGAGCGTCATGTTGATTCTCTATGACTTGGGGTATAACATGGGGTAGATTTAATGAACCGACACAGTGGCAGGCTCTCTGCAAATCCTCAGAACTAAAGCTTTCTAGCTTTGACAGAGAAAGCTAGAAAGCGTTTCCCCCACATACTCTTGACATAGTTACAGTAAATGTACAAAGAAAATTCTCAATGTGTAAAGGTTCTATCCACTGAAACAAAATTCACTAAAGGTCTTCTCAAAAACAATCTCAAAAAGGCATACAAGGCAAAGACAAAACCCACCAAGCTCAGTAGTTTAACATTTAGAACAGAGATCCATCCATCCATTCTCTTCTGCTTAGCCTTGTCATTTCTTGCTCGCCCCTTCCAGTTTCAACATGCAAGCACCATAAAAACGTTGAAGAGCGAGTTTGGTGTTCAAGACATTGGCTGGCCTGGACAGAGTCCTGACCTCAACCCGACACAGCACCTTTGGGATGAATTAAACCGGAGACTGCAAGCCAGGTTTTCCCATTCAGCATCAGTGTCTGACCTCACAAATGTGCTTCTGGAAGAATGAGCAAAAACTCCCATAAACTCTCCTAAACCTTGTCGAAGTCCTTCGCAGTAAAGCTGAAGCTGTTATATGTCCAAAGGTTGGGCATCAGGTTGGGCATCATAGGAAACCATATGGACTAAGGATGGGATGTCACTCAAGTTCATATGTGTGTGAAGGCTGATGAGTAAATACTTTTGGTAATATAGTCTATTTTTAACTTTCTTTATTTTTTCATTCTATTTGTCACTCCCTGTTGCCCTGACTTTGTGTTAAACTAATAATGGTATTTCTAACCACTGATATACCACAACTTTATCCTTTCAACAGCTACTGAAAGTTAGGGGACCTAACTGCTATTGGATATTTATATAGAGATCCTCCAGCTTCAAACTGTATTACCCTTCAAGGACCTGCAGTTCAAAAAAATTGACCAAGCAGCTGAAAGGAAGAAAAACAGGGTCAAAATTTATACTTGTAACTTGAAACTTGAGTGCAGAGTTTCCCACGTATTTTTTGGCTAAGTCCACACACAAATCTTTTGTGACTTTACTTTTTTTTCCCCCCAAAAGGTAAAGTCACAACACCCACATGGAGCACACTGATCACAACACATGCAGTTTAGTGCAGCTTAAGTTAGTTCCACAGCTCTAGTGACACAATGCGCGCACACACACATAAACACACATACACACACATAAACACAAGTGCCTTTGAGTGGCTTCTGGTGAAAACTGCATCATTAATAATGCAGCGACACAAAACTGAGATTAAATATACACACCCATTTGACAGATCACAGGAAATACGTAGTGGTGATGCACAACAGCTGCATATGCCTTAATCAGTGTTGAAGCTATATGATGAAGTTACGCTTAGATTTATTCTCAAACAAGCAGCTGTACTGTGGCTTCACAGTGTAACATGGATTGTAATGTAAAAAGTACAAGATTAGAAAAGAAATAAGATGTTATTTAAGTTATAATTTGGTCAAGACGTCTCATAGCACTTCAGCAAGAAATAAATAAATAGCGGTACTGTCATATATAAACTGGACTTATCAGTCCCGAGCAGCTCCTCCCTGCTACGCCGCGATCTCATAACCATCTGTTGTTCTCCAAGTGATCGTCTGTGTGTGTGTTTCCATCTATAAAAGCTTCCACGCTCACCTGCTTCCTTTCACAGCAGAATCCCTGACAGAAGTGGAAGTGTTGCCCTTGCGCTTTGTCACTGACCCGCGTAATGCTGGTGTTGCCCAGGTCAGAAGCCTCTCTGGGTGGAAATGATGACAGGAGGGCGGTTCACCGATGCCATGAAGCTGACCATGCATACAGCATGTCAATTAGAGATGCTCTACTTCTTCAGAGGGAAGTGAAGAGAGAATTAATTGAAGGGAGGAAGGAGTAAACTTTTGTTATGACACTGTGCGAAAAACCATTAAAACATTTAGTGATGTCTCTGGGCAGTGTGCCTCTACACACACACACACCCACAAACTTAATGGCTATTACAGTATGCATTATGCCATCATACTCTTTTGAATAATTTCCATAAGTACAGGTTCCTGATAAACAATCATTTCAATCAAGAAACAAACGCCACTGAACCCTGTGAGTATGCAAACGCTTTAAAGGAGATATAAAATCAGCAAAAGCTTAACATAGTCCTTTCATTTCTCCCTCTCAGCTATGCTGTTTGGTTCATTTACATCAGCTTCTAAGAGCACAGCATTCATTTACAAGTTTAATCTAATTTGCACTCATATCCATTTAGTTTCTGTTGAGAGTGACATTTTTTAAATCATTTTCCCACTGTACACTGGCATAGAGCATAGAGACAATTAGTACATGTCTGAAATCTGTGATTTAATTTTTCATTTTGTTTTTTATTTAAAGCTTTTAACAAAAATATTACTTTAACAATTAAGAGGGTTTTTTTCTATATTTTTGCAGAGTACCTCCGTTCATACACTCAGATATCTAAGAAAGAAAGAAAAATGATGTGTACAGTGTGGCATGGTCAATTTCCTTGTTACTTCCTGAGTGAAGGAGAAAGAAGATTTGGTGTTTATAATAATTCTTGAATTTGCATTTTTACATTTGTTTGTGGCTCATTGTGCATTAGGCTAAAGGAGAAAAAAGAATAGAATGGAATGGCATTCACTGTAGTCATAATGACCCCACACAGCACTTTATTCCACGCTCTTAGGCCCACCATCAGGGTTGCATCCACATCTAACTGGTGGTTTACAATCAGCAATGAGCTAAAAGGAAAATTAGAACAGGAACACAGAAAGCCCGTCCATCCAGGAGACCGCTGGGAGGCGATCGTACCAACCACTGCACCACAAAAGAACAAAAGCAGATCTATCAGAGAGATAGAAAGAACGTCCATCCATCCATCTGTTATTCCACTTGTTGCAGGGGAGCTGGAGCATATGCCAGCCATAAAGCAAAACATTCAGGATTAGATAAAGTTCTTTAAAAAAAATAACAAAAAACCCCACAAGGCCCAAAATATCATGGAAAATAAGATCTCATTGTTCTCTGCAGCACGAAGGCCAGATTAGACTTTGTGACAGCAAATCAAAAGAAGCTGCATGAGTCTGCAAAGTAGATCTTTAGACAGACTGAACAAAGATGAACGTGTAGCAGAATGATGGAAAAGTGTGTGTGGACATGTGTCGATAGACAACATGTGAGATAGCAGATTTAGTTTGTTTTGTTTTTTTAAACTTAGAGAAAAGAAGGCCAAAAAACAAGCGTCATATTGAAAACAGTATTTGATGATGTTCATGGCTTTCAGAGTTGAGGGAGTTATTGTCTGCAAAGGATTTTCATCTAAGTATGAAAGATAATACTTATAAATATGTTAGTTAGTCTAACTCCTGTGAAAATAGAGATAATTAAATGCATGTAATCCCCACAAACATTAATGCCTTCTTCTTTGATGCTATCCTTGAATAAAAGGGATTTAACCCCCGTCAGACTCATTTCAATCACGTTGCTTCATTTTAAATCCTCAGTTGTGGTTTGCAAAGGTAAAATTATAAAACCTGTAAGTTCCAAGTTGCACTGAGTCAAACTTTTTGAAGTAGAGCAATATTGTCAGGGTCCTGGGTCTCCTGACCCAGCGTGTTTAGTTCTTCGTGGTTTTTGTACTTGTGAGTTATTCTATGGTTTCTAGTTTTGATCCCTTGCCCTTCATGTTTCTCTGAGTCAGTGTTGTGTCGTCCCTCATGCCGTGTGGATCTCCCTGTGTCTCTCCCTGTGTCTCTAGTGCAGGGCTGTCAAACTCAAATACACAGTGGGCCAAAATTCAAAACTGGATCAAAGTCGCGGGCTAACATTAATATTCATTGAAAAAAAATCTTCCTCCAAATATAACAAGGAATCTTTTCTTATGGACTCAAACAAGTTTTGCTGAAAAACTGAATATGGAACAAGCAAAGCTTAATACTAAACAATATATATAACTTATATAAACGTATATATAACTTAATATTGCACACATGCCTTCTGAATTAAATTTTATCATTTTATCATTTATCAGATTTTCATCATATTCTCCCACCTGTCCAGAAAGCTCCTGTTTTCTGCCTTTCTTTTTTCCATTTTGGGATAGGTAGCATGGCAGTATTTGCATGGTTGCTATGACTATGGTCAACAGAGGAGAGGGTGCTAATGGGTCCTGTCATGACTGACGCGCCAAAACACCAACAGAGCATTCTGGGAATTGTAGTATTAGCAGTACATGCACTATAATACTGGCAGGCCAGCTCTAATAGTAATTTTGTATGGCTTCGCGGGCCAAATGTAATTAGGCTGCGGGCCAAATTTGGCCCACGGGCCAGAGTTTGACACCTATGCTCTAGTGTGTTATTCCCCAGTTTAATTTAGTTTACTTTGTATGCTTGTTTTTCTGCGACCAGCAAATAAAGTTGTGGTTTTGAGTTCATCCCTCGTGTCTGTGAGTCCTGCATTTTGAGTCCTCATCTCCTGCCTGCCACACAGCGTTTCATGACAAATATTCTGGTTTATCGACTTCTATATTTACAGTTTGTTGGCATCTTGTCAGTTTTATAGGCAAAATTTCCCAACTGGGGCAGCAGGCCATGACTCACATTAGACAAGAGAGAATGGTCTTTGTAGACGGGCAGTGCTGGCAAGTCACATGCATCAAAACAGCCAAAACAGCCAAATTAAATCGCAGGCTGATGAAATACCTGCATTCATATGGACATAGCAGTGCACCTACATTTTCATCTCAAGCAGTGATGCAGGAATGTCTTAAAGACATAAAGACTTGGATGGCCACTAACTTTCTGCTTCTTAACTCAGATAAAACTGAGGTCATTGTACTCGGCGCTGAAAAGCTTAGAAATATGGTATCTAACCAGATTCTTACTCTGGATGGCATTACCTTGGCCTCCAGTAACACTGTGAGGAACCTTGGAGTCATTTTTGACCAGGATATGTCCTTCAATGCACATATTAAACAAATATGTAAGACTGCGTTCTTCCATTTGCGCAACATCTCTAAAATTAGAAATATCCTGTCTCAGAGTGACGCTGAAAAACTAGTTCATGCATTTATTACTTCCAGGTTGGACTACTGCAATTCATTATTATCAGGATGTCCAAAAAACTCACTGAAAAGCCTTCAGTTAATCCAAAATGCTGCAGCAAGAGTACTGACAGGGACTAGAAAGAGAGAGCATATTTCTCCTGTTTTGGCTTCCCTTCATTGGCTTCCTGTTAAATTCAGAATTGAATTCAAAATCCTGCTCCTCACATACAAGGTCTTAAATAATCAGGCCCCATCTTATCTTAATGACCTTGTAGTACCATATTACCCTATTAGAGCACTTCGCTCCCACTCTGCAGGCCTACTTGTTGTTCCTAGAGTATTTAAAAGTAGAATGGGAGGGAGAGCCTTCAGTTTTCAGGCCCCTCTTCTGTGGAACCAGCTTCCAGTTGGATTCGGGAGACAGACACTATCTCTACTTTTAAGATTAGGCTTAAAACTTTCCTTTTTGCTAAAGCATATAGTTAGGGCTGGACCAGGTGACCCTGAATCCTCCCTTAGTTATGCTGCAATAGATGTAGGCTCCCGGGGGATTCCCATGATGCATTGAGTTTTTTCTTTCCAGTCACCTTTCTCACTCTCTATGTGTTAACAGACCTCTCTGTATTGAATCATATCTGTTATTAATCTCTGTCTCTCTTCCACAGCATGTCTTTTATCCTGTCTTCCTTCTCTCACCCCAACCGGTCGCAGCAGATGGCCGCCCCTCCCTGAGCCTGGTTCTGCCGGAGGTTTCTTCCTGTTAAAAAGGAGTTTTTCCTTCCCACTGTCGCCAAAGTGCTTGCTCATAGGGGGTCATATGATTGTTGGGCTTTTCTCTGTATCTATGAAGTGCCTTGAGGCGACATTTGTTGTGATTTGGCGCTATATAAATAAAATTGAATTGAATTGAATTGAAATTGAAGCAGTGCAGCGCCACTAGCTCCATCATCGGGACTTAGCCACACGTGGTTCAGACGCAGCACTCTTTTGGTGTTTCTCTAAGAAGGAATGTTGGGTTTCTTGGTGCCTTTGCAGAGCTAGTATCTGCCACCTTTCCACACAGATGGCACACTCAGGCTGAAGACTGCTGACTTTATTATTCTAGCTGAATCTACTGACACGGTTCTCTTATTTGTGGTTTTTCTCACACAGTTAATCATTTTCTGCCTTTATCATCCTCTCCAGTGTCACTCTGGTCTTTGATCTGTCACACTCTGAATGAATGAATCGACTGGGACAGAAATATCTAAGAAATGTCTTTGGGAAAATGACTGCATGCAGAATATCATGTAGTACAGTAAAAGGTCTTTGTGAAAACAATGTTATTTTTCCAGTGAAGAAATGCACAGAGAGTCATGTGGCAGATGTAGTGCTTAGCTCACTGGTGCCATTGCCTATCAGTTAGTCCACTGTGATAGGCATGAAACCAGTTTAAAATTGTTTTCTTCTTGAAATGGTGTGTGGAGGCCTATCTCCCCTCACCTGCCGGTGACTGATGCCCTCAGGGGTCGGTGCATTGGTGGTTCTTGGTGTCCGGGTCTGGGCGCTCAGGTATGTACCAGCTCACTCCCGGTGGCTACTTGGCGGGGCCTGGCGCCTGTTGCTCCAACAGGCGCCTTCCGGGGCGCGGAGGGCCCTTGGGCCTCCGGCCTCTGTGCCTGCGGCTCGGTTCACTCTGGCACAGCAGGCTGCCGGCGGAGCCGGCGGCACGCTGGTGCAGCCCCCTCTAGCTTCTGCCCGGTGGCTACTGGGTGACCCCTCGTCTGGGGATCCTCAGCCCTTCCCATGAAGGTGGCACAGATGCCCCTCCGGTGGTCCTCCTTGGGCTCTTGCACTCTGGGGCCTCTGGATGTCTGGGGCCTGAATCTCCTCCATGCTTGCTTCATGCCCTGGGGGACAGGGCTATGGCTCTCTACATCCTCTTGCAGACCATTACATGGGGAAACCATTTGAATACAAGCGCGCCGATCCACACAGGTGTGCACACGGGTGTTCACTGTTCGTAGACTTAAATCACACCTTTCTTGGCTGCTACTTCAAAGCACATTGTGCGCTGTCTGTCCTGCGTGCTGCACAACAACATTCAATATTTAGTATTTACTGCTGTTTACACTTAGCTAGATTAATACGATGGTGTTGTGTTTAGTATGTTGCTTTGGTTTTTTTTTTGCTTGTCTTCTATTCTGTCCCGAATCAGTCTTATTAGGTAATGTTCAAATAATTTTATCATTCCAGTGTTCTTTTTATACATATATGTAAGCATTGAGCCAAATGTAATAATGCTAACATTCTTTCAGCGGCCAAGAGACCGTAGTCACAACTAAATAAGTGCGAGGTACAGGTCACCCCTCCACTACCATGCTTGACTTGTAGAATGTGTTTTTGCTGATGTGCTGTGCTGCGTTTCACCAACAATGGTGCTCTATTATGATCAGACATGTCCACTTTGGTCCTGTCTGTCCAGAGGACATTGCTCCAGAAGTCTCGGTTTGTTCTTTGAAGCATAAGCCACGCTGCCATGTCTTTTTTAGAGAACAGAGGCTTTCTCCAGATAACATTCCCAAACAGGCCGTACTTGTTTAGTATTTTTCTCATTGTATTGTCATGAACATTTTTAACATATAACAAATAACAACAATAGTACTTGTGAGTACTATACAGATGACCAATTCAATATGAATATTAAAATGGCAAATGCATTGTCGGTCATACATTTTAATAGTAGAAGCCTGTATAAAAATTTTTCTAAAATTACAGAATGTTTAAGTAAGTTAAAAAAGTTTAATATAATTGCAATATCAGAAACATGGCTCGATAATGAGAAAGTTAGTGAAATGGGACTGGAAGGATACCAATTATTTACAATGAACAGGGTGAATAAAAAAGGAGGTGGCGTTGCTTTATATGTAGATAAAGTTTTGAAATGTAGTCTGATTGAATGTATGTCAAGCACCATAGATAACGTATTGGAATGTGTTACTATTGAAATCCATGTTGAAAAAGCTAGCAATATAATTATAAGTTGCATCTATAGGACACCAGGATCATGCCTTGAGACATTCAATGAAAAACTTGCTGCTATGTTTAGCAACCTAAATGATAAAAAAAAGTGAAAATAATTTTTTGTGATTTTAATATAGATTTGCTAAACCCAAATGGACATCAGAAAACAACAGATTTCATCAATACAATGTATAGTAACTCCCTTTTCCCTGTAATTATAAAACCAAGTATAACAATTGATACAGCTACATTGATAGATAATATATTCACAAATAAAATTGACCATGAAATAGTAGGTGGACTTCTTATAACTGATATAAGCGATCATCTTCCTGTTTTTGCAATTTTCCAAAATTATTTTGGGATTAAAACTAAACAAAAGAATCAAACATTTGATATGATACGACATAGAACAACAAGAGCCATTGCTGCCCTCCAGGTGGACTTAAAGGAACACAATTGGAATGAGGTTTTTGCAAATGAAGATTCACATAGTGCATATGATGCATTCCTATCAACTGTAATCTCACTATATGAAAAATATTGTCCTTTAATGAAAATCACTAGAAAGCATCACAAATCAAATAAGCCATGGATCACAAAGGGGATAGAAGATGCATGTAAAAAGAAAAATAATCTATATAAGAGATTCATAAAACAGAGGACAAAAGATGCTGAAATAAAGTACAAGTTATACAAAAATAGATTAGTAAATATTAAGTACAAGTAAGAAAAGAATATTACCACAAATTATTGGAGCAAAGTAGAAGTAACACACAAGAAACATGGAGGATATTAAATAGTATAATCAAAAATAGCTCAAAAAATAAGAATTTCAAATATTTCAAAAAAGATAAAGATATTGTGCTTGATAAAACTAAAGACATTGCAAATCAATTTAATGATTTCTTTGTAAATGTTGGCTTTAATTTAGCAAAAGAAATTCCAGAGTCAAGAAATAATAACGACCTAAATAAACGTATTACTCAGAATGTGTCCTCCATGTTTATTGGTGCTGTAACTCATAGAGAAATAATTAACATTGTGAAGGCATTTAAAAATAAAAAGTCCACTGACTGTTTTGGTATTGATATGATATTAGTTAAAAATATTATAGAATATATAGTGCAACCTTTCGCATACATTTGTAATCTGTCCTTTCGAACCGGTGTGTTTCCCTCACAAATGAAAATAGCTAAAGTTATTCCAATCCATAAAAATGGAGAGAGATAAGATAAGATAAGATAAGATAAGATAAAACTTTATTAATCCCTCGGGTGGGTTCCTCTGGGAAATTCGGTTTCCAAAAAAGCACAGCACCGACAGAAGTTGTTGGTGCTGTGAAGATGTCAGTTTACCAATTACATGCCAATATCACTACTCCCACAGTTCTCAAAAATTTTAGAAAAGTTATTGTTAATAGACTTGATAAATATATGGAGAAGCATAATCTCCTAAGTGATAACCATTATGGCTTTAGAGTGAAAGGTCACTTCAATGGCAGTGATGGAACTTGTAAAAAGGATATCTAATGCAATAGATAATAAGGAATATACTGTTGGTGTTTTTATAGACTTTAAAAAGGTGTTTGATACAATTGATCATTCTCTATTAATGAATAAACTAGAGAGATATGGCATAAGAGGGATAGCATACAAGTGGATGAAAAGTTACCTGGATGACAGATATCAATATGTCGAAATCAATAATGTAAAATCTAAGCAGTTGAAGGTAATTTGTGGTGTTCCTCAGGGCTCTGTGGTGGGCCCTAAATTATTCATATTATATATAAATGATATATGTAGTGTTTCTGTACTGAAAATGTGTATTGTTTGCTGATGATACCACTCTGTATTGCTCAGGTAAAAACCTAGAACAGCTTCTGACTACAGCGGAAAAGGAGTTAAATATATTAAAAAACTGCTTTGATGTAAATAAGTTATCATTAATATAAAGAAAACAAAATTTTATTATTTTTGGTACTAGACAAATGAAAAATGTATCCAAAATCAGGGTTAATGGAATTGAAATTGAAAGAGTGAACGAAAATACATTTATTGGAGTGATAATTGATGATAAGCTGAGTTGGAAGTCTCATATAAACCATGTGAAAACAAAAATGTCAAAAACCATTTCTATTCTCTATAAAACAAAGCATGAATAAAAAATCATTATACACACTTTATTGTACTCTGTTGCTTCCATATATGACTTACTGTCTGGAGATATGGGGTAATGCATATAAAACGAACACTCTTAATATTTTCAAGTTACAAAAAACAGCTATAAGAATTATAAATCAATCAAACTATATAGAACCAACTAACATTTTGTTTATTAATCTGAATACCCTGAAATTTTATGATTTTAGTTGCTGATGGCACAGATAATGTATAAAGCACAAAATAACTTGCTTTGCCCCAGTACTCAGAAGCTGTTTAAAGTCAGAGAGAGTCAATATGACTTAAGGGGAACAGATTTCTTTAAAAAAAACAAGATAAGGACAAATATAAAGCAGAGATGTGTTTCTGTTAGAGGAGTTAACCTGTGGAATAGTTATGACAGTGATTTAAAAAGGTGTAGTTCTTTTTCCTTGTTTAAAAACATGTTTAAAAATAGAGTATTAGAAAAATATATAAATCAAGAATGAAAAGAACAAAAATAATAATACTGAAACTCTTGACTGTTTTGCTTTGATGTAGTTACTTATCTAAGGTGGAAAGTTTGTTTGTTTGTTTGTTTGTTTGTTTGTTTGTTTGTTTGTTTGTTTTTGCTTTGCTTTATTCTTTGCTTCGAGCCCTGTGTACAGGAGCTGTATGCAAAAAGATCTTTTGTTAAAAGGGTTGGCGTATTAAGCAAATGCCTTTCAGCCAATACCTTTTGATTAGCCTTGTCTCATGCTTTCTTGCTTTGTGGTAGATCTTTGTTCTGTATTCATTGAGATATTTGAATGCTAATCAATAAAATCGATCAAATCAAATCAAACATTTTTAACATGCTAACTGAGGCCTTGATGGTCTGATCTTATTGCTGAAACTGTTGGGTTGTCTCCTCCAGGGAGGAATTGTAGTATTGAGTTAACATGCCTGGATGCTTCGCTCCTGCACACACACGTAAACTTCATACTAATCGGAACACTTCCTGGTGACAAGCTAATGAACTACATTTGATTAGCAGGACCTAGATGTACTTACACTCTTAATTCCTATGAAAGCAGTGTGTATATTTCATTTTGACAGGACTCCACAGACTCCCATGAAAACTTTCTGTTTTACAATTGCTGTAGAGTCAAGAAGCGCGTTTTTATCTCGAGTTAAAGCCAACAAAATAAAAACTGTGCCATGTTTTAAGCCTATTCCACATTCACCATTTAGGATCACATTTGTTAAATGCACAAAGAACCAAACCACCGTCTCTCATATGTGTCTAATACATGACAGCCTGACTGACAGTCTACAGACTACTTCTCAGAACAAAGGTGAGTAAGCTGCAAAAACATCTGTTTGCATCATGTCATGGAGTTGACACCAGGGGCTGGAACAGCACGCGTTCTTAGCCTACAGATTAATTACCCATCTTTACTCTGTGAATTCCCCGAGTCCCTTTTCTTGTCTCTGCTGTTTATTGCACTAAAGGTGCGTGTGTGTGTGTGTGTTTGTGTGTGTGTGTGTGTGTGTGTGCCCTGCTGTGAGAAAACTGGGACTCAACGAGGGATGCCAAAGTCCATTCAAAAGTTTCCCACTGAGATTGAAATTACCATCCTTACATTCACAGATGTGCACACTTACAAACATCCAGGCTGCTTGTGTGTGTGTGTTCCCTGTTTGGAAATGAAACTGGAAAGCACTCCCAGTGTAGAAGCATTCTCTCTATTTCCCATCTGAGTGTTGACTGGTAATTAAAACTCATAAAAGCAAAGTCATGTTGGTGAAGCATTTACTTCCTTCTGTTTAAAGCTCTGAGTGTTTGCATACGTGCACTGCACTGAAGGAAAGAAGGAAAAGCCAGAGCCAGAGCCAGAGCTTTGGAGTGGGACTCTATGTAAAGATGACCACTTGCTCCCAATGAATGTCCAGGAGAGAAACGTGTGATGGAGATTCTGCCACACTAAAGTAACAATTATGAAGACCACTAAAACTTTAACATTAAGTGCTGTTGAAGAACCAACGTGAGTCACCTCTGCTTGAGAGGTGAAATTTGCAGCATGTCACTGCTCAGTGGAAAAACATTAGTTGGCTACATTAAGAATAGGTGAATATATAAAATGCACTTTTATCAGAAAGATCAGAAAGAATAGAAAGAACACAGGAAGTAAAACTGAAAAGGATAAATACCTGTACTAATACTAACAAAGCCAGAGAACGTAAAGAATCCAATAACGGCTTAAAGTAAAATAATCCAAAAGTCAAAATGCAAAACTCAAACTCACACATAAAAACAACAATTTTATTCTTATTTTTGTGGCTGGTAAAAGTTTTATTCCCTTGCTCTCTCTAAAAAAGGAGAAAAACGGGAAGAAAAAAGAAAAATGAAAAGAAAGAAAAAAGAAAAATGAAAAATGAAAAATGAAAAGAAAAATAAAGAATAGGTGAATATTGCCTTTTGCTGTTTCAAGCTGCAACGATCAACTTCTTTAAAAAGCCTAATTTTCCATCTTCGCTTGATTAATTAATTTCACTTTTAAAGGTTTCCTGTTTTATATCAAATAAAGAAAAAAGTGGAATAAAGTTCAGCTAATGCAAATGGACAGCCACTTTGTTTTCACTGTCGGTTGTATCCACAGGGGTGTTTACGGTGTGCAATCCTCCCAGTGCATGATTCCTCCCTCCCCCATATCTCTCACCCTTTATGTCTTCTGCTAAATGGCAGACGAAGGATTTTTGTAGGATTTCTCAAAGAAACCAACATCAGACAAAAAGCAGGTGGCCTAGTAATAATTCTGTCACACAGGCCACAGCTGTCTCATCTACTTGGGAAGATAAGGCCTGGGAAGGGCTTTCCGTCTTTGTGGAAGTTCTTGAGTTCACAACTGGAGAATATGTGGTCATAGTCCTTTAGAGAGGAGCTGTAAACAAAAGAAAACAAAATGTTGTTTGGTACCTCTTGGAGAGTTCAGGTCCATCACTTCTCCCCCTTGCTCCCCATCCAACACCCTGTTGTGTTTAGGTATCTCTGTTGCTTTGTCATTCCTCATCTCTTTGCACTCAGTGAAAATATTTGTTTTCCCCACAAAATCTTGTGCCTTTGCAGTCTGGCATTCTTCCCGCAGCAAAAAAGGGTAGTGACTTAAACCTGCAGCACATAAGGGGATAGAGAAGCAAAGCACAATTGGCTGGGGCTTAACTTACTTTACATAATTGTTGCCTATAAACACATTCTCCACATCAGGGGTTTAAGTGCCTGATACGGTTAGCGGAGAAAGAGGAATGAAGCTGTCGCAAGCTATCCTCACGATTTAGATGGAGAGGAGGAGAAAGAGGCAGCGAGGGGGTGCGGGATGCGTACGGGGAGTCAGAATGGTGGGCGGTGGGGGGGGTTTGGGGGAGAAAAGCAAGAGAGTCAGCAAACCAGAAATCAGGTGAAATGGAAGTTATCAGCAGCATGTTTTGGCTGTTGATGCTTCATTAAGCTAAACTGTACAGGACTTACAGCCTGTTCAGGACAAATGGCCTGCTCCTTCCTACACCGTGTACTTCCTAATCCTATTCTTTGCATACTCATGCATGTCACAGATACTTTCTAGCAGGCACGTGAAGGTGCAGAGACGTGTACACTGCACTTCAGTACATCCAGTACACTCTGCTTTATTCCCACAGTGTACCTTGCCATTCCCCGTTTCTCACTGTTTATTGATGAGTCGCGTAGTGAACAAACATCAACAAGCAAATCTCCACAGCTCCATTTAGCTCAGCTGTAGTTCATATTACATTGCTTTCTTGTTAAAAGGATATTTAAAAAAAAAAACAGAACGCCACCAACAACCCTAATTTGATTGCTCAGTGGTAAATAACAGTTTCCTGAGATATTAGCCTCACTGAAAGTGCTTCAGTGGGCTCGTTTTTTTAAGACCACACACACAGGCAGCATAACTCACAGTCGTCTTTTGGCACCTTCTTTTTTTGTGCTCGTGCTCAAAGTTTTTCCAGGTTTAAAAGATTAAAGCGTCTTATTTTCAAAGCTGGAGAAGCTAACTGTAAATTCACCGTTCAAATGATGAAGGGGAGTTTAAGTCCAGCACAGATGCAATCATGTTTGCATACTCTCAGGCAAGTGTTTACTGAGGTGACAGAACAAGGAGCTCAAGGTCACTTTCCCATCCACTATTCAACAACATTTCTGTTTGGAACCAAAACAGCTGCCCCCTGCTGGGCAGGAGGAAGAATGCAGGTTGTGGAGCCCTCTTCACTTCAGCTTGACTGAAGCTACTGGATGTATTTCAGTTTGTGGTTTACTTGTATTTACCTCAGTGCCTGTTGTCAATACCAGTTAGACTGTGAACTGCTGGACCTGCTGCTTTCCTGCTACACATTTATAGTTGGATAATATTTTAATAGCAGACACAAATATAGCTTCACCTTTTTTTCTAGCTTTAACTTTGGCCAGTGCAAACATTTATAATTCAGACAAACATGTAATCATTTCTGTTTATTCATGTTCATTGGTGTCTCCACTGCAAACCATCCCCATGTGCATGCACGTGTGTGTGTGTGTGTGAGTGTGTGTGTGTGTGTGTGTGTGTGTGTGTGTGTGTGTGTGTGTGTACATCTTAGTAAGCAGTACCTCACTCTGGCCAGGAGCTGACCAATGAGCCACAGTCTTAGTATCCGAAGTGCCGAATAAACTGGGAATGCAACCAGCTGAAAGCCAGTTCAGGTCCAACATGCAGCCAACTCGAGTGCAGTGTTGAAACCTGAAGCCTGCACTGCACATACATGCAGAACAGACTACAGCAGTAAAGCTATATAAAGACTTTTACCACTGCAGCAAAATAAAGGAAATCTTCTGTGTAGTAACACATTTGCATATTTACAGTTAGTGGATTTCTCAGGGAGGAAGTGCGTGTTATTAGAAAAATTTACAGAATTGAATTTACTTCTACTTATTTTTTGCTGCAGATGAACTTTGAGTTTCAGTATGAGTGAGCGTTAAGGGATTAACTTGCCAATTACAGGATTTCTCACAAAAATTATTAGTCAGCACTGAATATTTATTAACTATGGTGGAAACTCCACATGCACAAGCTACAGGCTCTGGGCAGCCTGAATGTACTGAGCTGAGATGTTAAATACAGCAGAGCATGTAGATGTTGTGCTTACATGTTGTTGTGTTAAAGCTGTTTGACAAAGCCAGCGGTTAATGTTTGAGGCCTGTTTACTTTGTGGAAGAACTTTTCACTTTCAGCGTTTCCTTGGACATTTCATGTATTTCTGTCTTTGTAATCTGGCTGATTTATAACTTATATAAAATTATAAGACTGGCTCTTATAAAATTGAGTAACAGCTCTGCAAATATAGGACTGAAATGAGCAACTTTGGGCTCTGTGCCTAAAGAAAAAGGACAGAAGCCATTGCAGATGGATGATCTGGCATCAGTGGGCAAAGCTTCATGGTAAACTGAAAAAAAAAGTCTTCACATGAAGCAATAATTTTGTTTAAAAGGTACCTGAAACCTGTAAAAGTAAAAGTTTTACTTAATCAAACTGTTTATATCAACTACATTTCCTTAATGATAAGTTACAATATACATACAGATACAATAGATACAATTTACAGCAGCTGTGAGAGTGGATATGTCTCCCCTGCACTCAGCAGGGCTAGACAGAAACAGGAGATCAGCTGGCTCTCCTCCAAAGTCCCACTCCTGCCCGTACAGTCTGAACTCAAGCCTTACTCTGTCAGACGCATGTTTGGCTTTTAAAGGTGCGACACATGGATAACTATCTCAGGTAGGTCAGGTCATCTCGTTACTTACTGATGATTCCTCTGTACAGCCACAGAAGTTCTTAACATTGCCGCCTCTATTCCATTCAGTGGTGTCTGACACAAACCGACGATTTCTGACAGTTTTACAGCCAATGCTGTCGTCCAAGAAGAACACAGCTCAGTCTGTATTTGCCCATAACAACAGCTCATTTTTTGGGTGTCAGTGATTTAGTTCATTGGTTTGATAGTCTGTCCTAATCGTTTCCCTTGGATCAGCAATCATGACCACCACCACAGGAGAGAGAGCAGAAAATCTCAACAGATATGCAGAAATCTAAAACTCCATGTTGTCTCTTCCAGATGAAGCAGTGACTCTCTTCCCTCTGCCATTAAACATATGAGCACGTCTTATTTGCCGGTTTAATAATAATAATAAAAACAGTCCAAGTTTAACAGACTTAATCCCGAGTCCTCTTCCTCTGTCCTCCTTTGATAGCTGTTTATATATTTCTTTGCTCGTAAAACGAATGTTATCAGGTCAAAGTTCAAGTCTGGATCTTCTCAACCTGCCCGAGTGTCTCATCGAGTTCTGTTGTCAGTGTTTATATTGATTTTCATGACAGATGTACTCTCACACGCTGCCTGTCGCCTGCCTTCTCCTCGTAATAAATCAGTCCTTCTTCATGAGCTGAGCTAAAAGTGGCACTCATCAGTTCCTTAAGCTAGAAATTCCAATCCTCTTACCTGCATAACCACTGAAACTGCATAACTGAATTTGAATTGAATTTTGTAACCTTGCTGTGTCGATGCTGCCCAGCTGTATTTTTTCTGTTAAAGCTTCCAGTAAGTGAGCAGCTTCTTCTACCCCAACAAATGCTTCATAATAATCGCATGTAGTCATCTCCATCTCAATTCTGGCCAAACTGAAGTTTTTGTCTTTGGTCCTGACAGTTTCTCTGAGGAGGTCAGTCATTACATCAGCCCGCTTCTTCAGAAATATCACATCCTGCTTACAGCACAGATACTGAGACTTTATAACTGCAGCGTCTCAGATCATCTGATCAGAGTCTCCGTTCTTTGCTCTCATTTTAAAACCAGAGGCAACCGCGCCTTTGATCCAGCTGACCTAACAGACGGAGGAAGGCTACGAGGAGCTACAACCTCAACCTACAGAAACTCATCTTCACCTTCATCTTTCTTCCATGAACTGTGGCCATAGTTTACATCTAACTGTCATGGTCCTGGGTCGTGCGACCCAGTGTTTTGAGTTTTAGTCTATTTTGATGTTTATTGTTTGTTTAGGTTCATTAAGTTATTCTAGCTAATTTGTAATTATATTATCCTTGTGTTAAGTCTCCCTTGCCCTTCATGTGTTTATGTCTGTGTGTCTTATGTTGCCGAGTTCATGTTATCGTTTCTGTCGTCTTCCCCTGTACTCAGTCTCCCTGGTTCGTGCGTCTACCTGTCATGAGTCATGTCTGCGTGGTTATGTTTAGTTCATGTCATGTCTAATCTCCATGTTTCCTGTTTTACTTTGAAAGTCTGTATTCAATGTCAGTGTATTTAGTTTCACTTCTCCTGTCCTATCTTTAGGTTCATGTGTGTCAGCTGTGCTTCCATGTGTGGCCACTTCCCCTGATCATCCCTCATGTGTATTTAGTCTCTGTGTTTCATGCAGTCTGTGTCGCGTCGTCTGTGTTCCCACCTCCATGTTTTCATGTCAGTCTTTGCAGTTATCACCATAGTCTCTGAGTCGTCTTAATTTGTCACAGTACTAGTTTTCCCAGTTTAGTTATAGTCTAGTTTAGTCACGCTATTCCTGCTGTGTTTGTACACTTTGTCTTCAGCCATAATAAAGGCTCGCTTTCTGTTATGTTCACTCCCGTCTATTCACCCACCATTATTTTAAACCATGATCCAGTGCTGACATTACTTTGAAATAAGGAATGATTTAAAAAGTCTCTTATTACAACTTCAGCACTTGCATAACATTATTAAAATAACCTACAGAGTCATGCAGACCCAGTAAAGAAAGGCTTTGCCAAACTTACTGTGAGTCAAAAGTTTAACAGAGTATTTGAAGCCACCTTGTAAGTCTGCTCACCGTAACGGTACATTCTGCTGTCCTCGCCATATTTCGTGGCTTTGTCTGCTGTGGTGGCTTCGATCTCTCGCTTTATCTGCTCCCTTCTTCTCTTTCTCTGAACTAACGACACATTCTCATAAATATCCACTCATAAAACTCTGGGGAATATGTTCTTCCTTTCTTCTGCTACACATAAGCTGCGGAACACTTTATGTGAAAATGAACAAGTTATTGTGAGAGCCAACAAGCTATACTCACCAACATGCAGGGGGAGAGAGGGGGGGGGGAGACAAACGGGCAGAGCAAGAAGTCAGGAATAAAGAGGAGAGGTGCAGGACATTGAGTGGGAGAGTTGGGAAGAAAAGGAGAGGAGACGGGAGAGGTTAGCAGGAGACAGCAAGCAAATGAGCAAGAGAAGGTAGGAAGGAGGGAGAAGTGTAGTGTGGGAGGAAGAAGAGGAAGAGATGAGGGAAGAAGGTCAGTGATGAAGTGGCAGACGGCCTGCCAGACTCCCCGTGGCTCTGAAATACTGACTCACAGACTGGATGGATGGAAGTCGACCATGGAAAGAGAGAAAAAAGAGGAATGACCGACTTACTAAGCAGTTAGTTTACAAGTCACTCTGCATCATGCGATACAAAGATGTGTACATGTATGTGTTGTTTTGAGTGTCACTGAATGTGTTCTTGAGGACTTAGATGAGATCTAATAAGTCAGCGTACAGTATAGCTACCTATACTCACCTTATTACTGTAATATGACCAATTTGCTAACAGAAACCTTTGATTGGAACCGAACAGATGCAGAACTTTCTAACGTATCATACAAACTTATAACGTCCTCGACTCATTCTAGTTTTTTTCCCAGTGCAGTGATGAGTGAAATGCAACTAAAAACATCCTTTACAGCAAGGGCTGTGAATTTATGGACACAAACACTCTTTATTTTTTGTAGATTAGTCAAACGACCGATATGAGTACATGAATTAAAATAAGTCCACACAGGATCAGTCAGCTCAAGGCATCTGTGGCTGATCCTAATAGGACCAGCCGAAAAAAAGAACTGTTTACTAGAATATTCAACTCATATTTATCTAATAAACTGGGGCCGAACATGCAGCTTTTATCGGAGGGTAAGCACAACCAGGTCTGTAGGAATCACAGCTTTTTTATTTCTACTCACCTCTCTTATTGACAGCTGTGAGGTATTCCTTCTTTATTTCATCAAATAATCATGTAAGAAGTTAATTTATTACCTCAAAATCAGAATAAATGGAGATCTAGAGTGAAAAGGCATCTATAGGGTGCAAACGCAAAACTAATCCATGGCACAGAGGAGAGAAAACAGCATCCACTTGGGAGAAACTGGATAATCACAGGATCTTTTTCATTTTGGAAAACCGTTGGCATACGAGTTTTTGCTTCTCGCTGATAACATTTTAATGTTACCATCAGTATGCTGTACATTTTAAATATGATATGACGCGTCTTTGGTACGCCAGCATCAGTACTCTGTAAGTTAGACATCCTTAAATCTCTTTAACCTGCTTCTTGGATAGGTGCCCGTGAGGATCAAAGAGTTCTTTTAAAGCATTCCCCACTCTGAATATTCATGCCTATACATTAAGAGAGCGTAGCAGGCATGTGAAGTTGGCTGCATGTTCAAAGTGCAGACAGATGATGACTTTTATGGCCTGTAGTCTTACTGCCCCCGTACTTAATGGCATGCTTTTAAAGGGGATGTTATGGCATATATACTCCACTGAACAGAGCAAAAATACATTCATACTGTGATTGAACACAAGAAATACCTGAATTCAGGAAACTACACATTGATGTTAATATTATCCAGGCATTCATGAAAAAGAGGATTTATGACACTGAACAGTTTGAGGTTTGCACTTTCTTAAAAAGACATCTAAAAATTAAAAACCACCACAGCTCAAACTCCGGATATGAGACTTTAATAATAGAATATAAAATGAATGTAGTTAATTTTATTTGTGAAAATAAAAAATCACAATTTTACAAAACAACTGTTTCAAAGAGGTCCTCAGGCCTCTCCAAGCCAGTACAGAAGCTTCATACTGGTGGTGTATCCCCTCAGCTGTGTGTGTGCGTGTGTGTGTGTGCATGTGTTTGTCTTTGTTATCACCATCATCCTTGATTAATAGTTAGTGACAGAGATATGAGTAATTAGTGATGTTTGTGTTCCAGCACGTTGGCGATGGGAGCCATTGGTACAAACTGGCTTGGATGAACCCAGATGTGATGGAGATAATACTGCTGACCTGAGTATGGGAGAGTTTACATGGTGCAACCAAATGTGTACTTATTAGGAAACATTGCGTCCGGCTATAACACACTGCTGCGAGCTGGGAGACACGACCGCCCTTCACATATTTACCCCACAGGGATCTATTGAGTCTCATCTTATCTCGGGCATGTGCCCCCATGCCCACCAGCCCAGAACCTCAAGTGAGGACTGGCCCTGTTGCTGTTTGCTTTCTGTCTTCTTTCCGCTTTTCTGTCCATTCTTTTGCTTCAGCCTCCATCTTTTTTTATAGTAGAAAATGTTCATTCTTGAGTCCGGTTCTGCTGGAGGTCTCTTCCTGTTAAAAGATCGTTCTTCCTCCCCACTTGTGCCGTCTGATTGTTGATTGTCTCAATTATCGTAGGGTCCTCACCTCACTATAGAAAACATCATCAAAGGATTGTTATTGTGAATTGGTTTTAGGAAAATGAAGCCAAGAAGTTAAAAAAAGAAAAGAAAAAAAACCCTAGATCATCTAAACGGCTGGCTGACTCTCAGAAACGTGTGACCTATTAACGATAACCACACAGTCAGCACCAGTAGGTTTTGCCTTTGAGGAACTATTGTTTCTATATCAATGTGTTGATAATTAACGTGTCAATGTGACATATTAGGAAATGTACTCCACACCTCTGTTACAAGCAGGTTCCCACCTGTTTCCATGAAACTTTTATTTCAACTTTTGCTGTGGCTCCAGTGGCCATACGCTTTTCTGCCATCTGGATAATCAAGTATGGGCAGATCCCTCCACACAGAGTTGCTGTGTGTCACACATAAGACCAGCACTAATGGGAACTACAGGACTTTAATGTAGAATCAGGTAAAGTAGTAAATGTGAGGAAAAGTTAACTAAAAGTTCAAGATTTCTTCTAATCCTCATTGTGTTTGTGAACACCATCAAGCTGGTCGCCTGCTGCTTATCTCAGGCAGACACTGCAGTACCGAGAAACGTACAAGAGAAATGACACCCCCTGATGAGACATGACATTGTTGTGAAACTACATTTGACAGCCTCACCTCAGTGCTGTCAGCAGCTGGCTCCTGAAGTGGGGAAAACGCTGCCCGAGAAAATCCTCTTATCTGGACTGCACCGAGGCCAGGAGCAAGACATCGGCTGGGATTTGGATCAGAACTGCAGCCAGGAAAGGGACTGGACTTTCTCAGATGATTGGGTTTACAGTGGGAAGACAAAGCAGCCAGCACCGGATGGGAGAGGATACACCCAGTGGCCTCCAACAGCCTAAAGGATTTAAAGACAGAAAGGTGGATGGGCTCCAGCTTTATGGCCTCCTCCAGCAGCTCTTGATCCGCTGGGCCCTCTTCCACGGCTGACACTTGATCAATGTCCCTCCCTGTATGGAGGTGCTGCAGCAGGAGGTGGAGGCAGCAGGAGGGCGACCGGAGGCCTTTTGGCTCTGCTGATGGCACTGGCAGAAAAAAAGAAGCTCCTCTGTCAAAGCACGTCCTTGTTGGCATTTACCAAGGGTGGAAATACATTTTCTCTGCACACTGTAGTGCTCTTTGATGTTAGCAGTTTATACATAAAGAAGCATTAAATAATCAGTGGCTTTAATACTCTGGATCAGCCACCAAATGAATGCAGAGGCATCGACATGAGCCTGGCACAGTCTGCACTGCTGAGTGATTGAAACAAATACTAATGTCATATTTCTATAATAGACTCAATAGAAAGCCACTCATTAATTAAGGAGGAGGAAAAAACATCTCACACAAAGCACAAAGGAAGTCTAAAAGCTGTTTTCTGTCATAACTTTTTGGATAAATAGAATAGAATTAGAATTCAAGTCTTGTTTTGTAATGATGTGCGGTGATCTCTAAAATAATCTGTTCTTCTCTGTGGGAGAGGCATTCGTAAAGTATTTTTAGAGTTAACTAGCACTAAGTGGCAGACATGACGTTACAGTTCATGAATGAATTGCTTATTTAAGATGCTAGCTTTAGTTATTAACTTCAACTTCTCCCTCTCGACCAATCGCTTAACTAACCAACACTGAGACAGTGTGACTTTTATATACAATCAGAGAGTGTCAAAGTGTATATGCCTTCTTGTTATTATTGAGAAAGGTCACATCATCATGACATCCTACAATAAGCCTTAACCCTTTGTATCCCATAATGTGGGGGCTGGCTGGGTGGTTCCCACTGTGTTTCTGTTCCTCTTTGTGTATCAAAAGGTTTTTTGTACACACTAAATTTGAACATGTTTTAATCAACACTAGATCAGGAGTTAAAAAAATGTTTGGCACAACAAAGCATTCAGACATGATCCTGCTCACTGGACAGGACGGGCTTATTCGAGGAAAAAGGGGGACAGGTAACAGATATGCGACAATTAAATATAATGTGATATTTACGTTTTTAATGCAAAGTCACCTCAAATGTTCTGGACTGCGTTCATCTAGTGAGTGTAGTCTAGTGACTGTTTACCTCACAATGCTGGGTGTAAATGGACTGATTCTTATACAGCGCCTTTCTACTTGAAGAAAAGCGAGTACTCTATACAACATTCACTTTCTTCTAAGCTTTTTAGTGCTTCATAATTAACGTAAGCATCGGAGAGCAACTTGGGGTCTTAGTATTTTGCCCAAGGATACTTGGCATGCAGGCTGGAGGATCCAGAGATCAAACCTTCCGATTAGTACATAACCTGCTCTACTTCCTGAGCTACAGCCATCCGAAAGCTTACAGCATCTGGTATTCCCAGCCGGTCTCCCATCCAAGCACTAACAAAGCCCAACCCTGCTTAGCTTCCAAGAGCAGACGAGATCGGGTGTGTTCAGGTACGGCCATGAGTACGAAGTGTCCACAACTATTTACTCTGGAGGAAGCTGTAAAACTTTGTGAAAGGTGAAGCTCACTTCGGTCCAGTGTCAGTGATACTGAGGTCAGCTGTTGAGAATTTCCAGAACTTTCTCATCAAAAAGCGCTGCTGTTTTTGCTGCTGCTAGCTACTGTTAGCTGGTGAAACTAGCGTTGTTAGCGACTCAAATGCTTAGCAAAAAAAGAAAAAAGAAGAAAGAACTGTGATGTGTAAATGTAATCAAACTGTTTATCAGAGGGTGACTTTTAGAACGCTTGATCCTAACATTAGCTGGCATAATGTTAGCTCATAACCAGCTGTTGTTTGACCAGCTGTTGTCAGCTGTTTGGAGAGGGAGAGTGCATGTCTGATGTGTTCAAAAAAATCTGTAACTTCCACAATGTTTGGAATAAGTAATTATGTTTATAGACGTTTTCAGCTATTAGAGCTTTGACTTTATTTCATGAGATGAGGCTTGAGGTGAGCAGGACGAGGTGGAGATGAGGGGGGAGAGCGCCGTGCTGGAGGGAGAGAAAGAAGAGAAGGAGGAGAAATGGATAATAAGATATAGAGAATGAAATGAAGAAATGTACAAATCAGAAATCTTAATTTACAACATTTTTGCTGCATTTAGGTGTTTAAAATGTTTGTCCGATTTTCCCTGTTTCAGAATTATTGGAGATAAGCCTTCTAATAAAATTCTGTCAAGGGTTAGAAATGATGCCTGGCAACAAGGGACAAGCATCAGAGACCTGCTGAATCTGAAATGAATCAGATAGCTAGTCATTGAGATCAGACCAACGCACTGCATGCACTATTCCTCCTCTCCAGAGCAGAACAATCCAGACCGAAAACATAATATGAAATTACATTTTAACATTGGACATTTAATGTCAGTGCCACACAAATGAACACAGCATTATGAAGAATCAAGCAAAAGACCTTAAACCATTTCTGCGCGCCTCCTGAAGCCATCGCATCTAACAGAATCTGAGCGCAGCCAGTACAGATCTGAATCTGCTCGCTGTCACATGGTCTGCATAGTTGATGAGGCTGCAGGGGAATGCTGATAAAGTGTTGCTCTTCACTGACACAGCTGTGTGGTGCAAACACCAAGTGAGACGGCCCAAGTATCACGGAAAATCCCTGAAACAGAATCATTACAGCACATGGCAAACAGGGCTACCCTTGAAATGATTCAAAACACATTTAAATTGAATGAAACATAATGAAAATATGGACTAAAGATAGAAAAGTTGTTTAAGTGAAGTCTTCTAAAAGGTTCATAACCAGCATAATGAATTGGTAACTGTATTCTTACAAAATGAAGAAACTAAACACAATAAAAGGTGCTGTGGGAGCATCTTAGTTATTAAATCAGATGGTGCTGATTCTTGCTCAGTATGTGGGTGTATGATGGCTTATGTTAGAGTGGTGGGGGGACCTGGCAGAGCAGGGCTCTATTTTGGGAGTCTTTGGCATGAAAATGCTCAACCTCCTCAGGCATATTGCTTCTTGTGAAAATGTGTCATATCTACAATGTGGTTTTAAAAGACAGGACAATGATAATCAGCTCTAATTTAACACGAATAACAAAAGTTTTGGTTATGTGCACAGACACAGTGGACTTTTACATCAATATGAGATCCAACTGCAAACTCAGCAGTAATTCAATAGCTTTTAAAAAAGGATGGCACACCAACATTATGCTGAAAAACTCAAAGTAAAGAGCTTTGCAGTAACCAGATCAATAATCTGGTACATTCCTAAAAAGTAGGAAGGCACTGGCTAGCTTAGCAACACCAAATGTCCTAAAAAACCCACAGTACATATGAAATTTACTCACTGTTTCATCACAGAAGACTGAACGCACTGAAGCTTAAGATGATCTTCAGCAGCTAAATTCAGCATATTCAGACTTTCAATCAATATAATGAAAGATATATAAATTCAGTCTTTTTCTAAATCTTTCTGAGTCGTGTTTCTTTTCCTCTTACCTTGGACAAAATATGTAATATGATTCAAAATTAAAACTTTTCAGCGTTCTCAGAAACGTAGACTACATTCATGGAAGTATATAAAAGTGAGACAGGAGCTACTGTGGAAGAAATAATTATTTCATCGCTTGCTGAATTTTCTTAGTTACATTTTTATGGTAATTTCATCTTAATGGTTATAAGATCCAGACAAAAACATTGCATAAAAGTTATAAATTGATTTACATTTCAGTGAAATAAGTGAACTGTGACTGTTGGCAACCGTTGCTGGCGAGCACAGCGGTAAGATATTTTTATAGTTAGTCTCCAGGTTTGCACCTGAGGAGGGGTTTAGGCCCACTCCTCTTTACAGAATCTCAGAACTCTTCAGGTTTAGGCTGCAGCTCCCTCCACAGATTTTCTTTATGACTCAAGTGTGGAGACTAGCTCAGCCACAGCATGACCCTGATGTGCTTCCTCTTTAGCCAGTCCTTTGTTACCTTTGCAGTGTGTTTGGGGCATTGTCATGGTGGAAGACACATCCACACATCTTCAGGGTTGTAGCTGAGGGAAGGAGTTTTTGTTTACCAAGATTTTATGTAAATGGCCCAGTGAGGTCACCGTGTACCCTTACCACAAAAACATCCCCAAAGCACAAAGTTTCCACACCTGCACTTGACTGTGGAGATGGTGTTCTTTGGGTCATACTCAGCATTTCTTTTCCGTCAAACACGGCAGGTTGAGTTGATATCAAACAGGTTCATTTTTGATGTCATGTGACCAAGCCTTCTCCGAATTATTGCTTACTGGTAAATTTTAAAAGGCCTGCACACCTGCACTCTTGACCAGGGGGCCCTTGTAGCTGCTGCAAGATTCCAGTCCATTACAGTGTAATGTGTTACCAATGGTGTTTGTGGGAACTGTGGTCCCAACTGCCTCTAAGTAACTCCTCCCATGTAATTTTGGTCTGATCCACCACCCTCCTCATGATCATCTTCACCATATGATGGAGGTCCAGAAAAGGGCATTTGATGCCCATTTTATATTTCTTCTATTTCCAAATTATATTACACATTACACCAAGCTGCTCTTCGTTGACTTTAGCTATGCTTTTTGATTGTAAAACTGTTGGATATCAGGCTTCCTCCTACCGCCTGCTGCTGGATTAGAGACTTCCTGTCAGACCGTGTACAGAGAGTTAGAGTAGGACTTCATCTTTCCTCAGCCTCACACCGGCTCTCCACAAAGCTGAGTCCCCCACTGTACACTCTGTACACACATGACTGTGTCAGTACCCACCCAGACAATGCAGTCATTAACTTCATAGATGATACCACCGTGATGGGGTTCATCTCTGGGGGAGACGAGACGGCGTACAGAGCTGAGGTTCAGAGGCTGTCAGATTGGTGTGTAGACAACAACCTGGACCTTAATATCGGGTAGTTGACTTTAGAAGGAGGAAGTCTGAGCTGCAGCCCATCAGCACCAATGCTTGGAAAGCGTGTCCAGCTTCAAATTCCTGGATGTGCACATAGACACAGACCTCCAGTGAAGCTCAAACATTTCAGAGGTTGTAAAGAAGGCCCAACAGCATCTCCTCTTTCTGAGAATCCTCCAAATGACCTGAAGAGGGAGCTGCTGATCATCTTCTACCGCTGCTCCACTGAATGTGTGCAGACATACGGCATCGCTGTGTGTTTCTCCAGCTGCACCATGGCACACAAAAAGCCACTTCAAAGGGTCATAAATATGTCTCAAAAAAGGCATTGGGCATCTTCTTCCCTCCCTGAAGGACCTGTACAGCACTCGCTGTCTCCAGAGGGCACGCAGCATCCTACGGGACTGCACACACCCAGGACACCGGGTGTTTAAGCCGCTGCCATCTGGCAGAAGATTCAGGCTGCTGAGGTCCCGGACAAACAGACTCAAGGACAGCTTTTACATCAGGGCAACAGCCCTAATAAGTGCTAACAGCTGACCTGACTGGCTACCTCCCTGAACTTTTGGGGGGACAGTAATGTGCAATAAACATTTCCACTTTAAAGTTTATTGTGTTGTGTTTAGTCGTGATTGGCTGTGGCTACTGCCGAAGTGGGACAGTTTATCAGTTTCATTGTACTATTGTACTAAGTATGAATGTGCAATGACAATAAAGAGTCGTCACACCAACAGTTTTCAACTTCTCACCGAGGTTCTTCTGAGGGTCTTGTAGCTCATTCGAGCTTTTGCAGGTCTACAATCTTGTCCCTGACATCCTCTGACAGCTCTTCGGTCGTGACCATGGTGGTGGAGAGACCCGAATGGAAGAAATTAGTTCTGTGAACAGGTGTGCTTTTTACACACGTTCAGAACTGGAGTATCTATGATTGATTGATTGATTGATTGATTGATTGTAATTCTGTGTTGCAGCCGTGGGGGGCAGAATTCTGGCTGGGTTGTAGTGAATGAAATTCTTATACAGTCAAGTAATTTGCATGTTGTTGAGTGAAATAATAATAACTTTCATGTAATGTCTTTTGTTTGATAGTCTGTCTCTCTGTTAAAATTAAACTACCACAAAAATTTGAGGCTGTTTCTTTGTAAGTGAACAAACTGGCAGAGGATCCAAAAATCCTCCCTCCCCTGTAGCTTTATATGGAGAAAATACAAAGCTGCAGCCCTAGTTTGTGCAAGTCATAGGTCACAGAGGTATCCGTTTGTTTCTCTAAGTGTGCAACTAATTATTTTGATAGTATTCTCCAAATTTTGAAACACCCTTCCAACCGTCTATATGAATAAAAATACTGTTTGCTGCACAACTGAATAAAATAAATCATCTAGATCAAGCCAAAAACGATGAGGCAAACAGAGAGAAAATGATGATAAGACAGCAAAAAGAAAAAAATCGCAGACATTTGTGACAAAGTATCAGATTTCTATTTAAGAAAATTCTGTCCAGCTTTCCAGGTTTTATAACTGATGTCCTCCTCTGCCCCTACAATCCCTACCCTGAAGAACAGGATGGAATTTATCCCCATAACTGTTCATCTGTTATCCACATAACTAAAGGTATTACAGAAGCTATTGGTGTGTTTATAGCTGCAGACATGAGGCCATATTCCGTTGTACAAAACAAGGGGTTTAAACATTTGATGAACGTACTTGAGCCACGCTACGACATCCCGTCGTGCGCCCACTTCAGTGAAAATGTCGTTCCAAGCATGTACGAGCAGCAAAAGTCTAAAGTTATGGCTGAACTGTCCCAGGCATCTTCTGTTGCGCTAACTACAGATGGTTGGATCTCCAGGGCAAAGGAAAGCTACGTGACCGTGACTGCTCATTATCACAGCCAAGTGGGAGATACGAAGCCCTGTACTGCAGACACGCCCCCTCTATGAGAGTCACACAGGTACAAATCTGGCGCACCTACTGACGGACGCGGTGGCAGAGTGGAGGATAGAGAGGCCCAATACCAATATCCCAGTCACAACGGATAATGCTAAAAACCAAATAAATGCAGTGAACGAGGCAGGACTGGGCCCACAGATAGGGTGCGTTGCACATGCAGTTAATTTAGCATCCCAAAAGGGGATTAAAGTGAGTAAGATGGACCGCCTCCTTGGGAGGATAAGGAAGGTGGTTTCCTACTTCCACCGAAGTTCAACAGCTGCTCATGTGCTTAAGACCAAGCGAGATATGCTACAGCTGCCTACTCATAAGCTCATACATGATGTCCCAACAAGGTGGAACTCCACTTATGATATGTTGGAGCGTTATCTTGAGCAGCAGACAGCTATATACTCTGCACTAACAGACAGAACCCTGAAGAAAAATGTCAGAAACATCGTCACCTTGTCTGATGATGATGTTAGAGGGGCAGAGGAGGTCCTCCAGCTGCTCAAACCACTCAAAGCGGTCACAACTCAGTGAAACTGCACCATCTGTGTCCATCATCCTGCTTCTGAAAACAAGCCATGGTCCCAAGTGAGGAAGACAGCACCATCACAAGAGATGTCAAGACTGCCATTAGAGAGGACCTGAAGCACAGAGACACTTCACCACCAGCCCTACAGGAGTACCTTCACAGAGCTACTGCACTTGATCCAAGATTCAAGTCCGTGTCTCACCTAGACCTTGTCCTACGCCCGAGGACATACAGTGATCTCACTACTGAGACTGTGAGCAGTCTTGGAACTGCAGACTGTGAAGAGGTAAAGAAAATAAATATTTAGAAATTATATATTTTTTTATTTTTAATGGTAATGTTTTTCTTCAAAGTTATTTCCACATTTTAATGTCAATGAATTTTTTTTTTAAATAATTGTTTTAATCAATAAAGTAACTTTTGCTGCACCACTACTATTCACTAAATTTAAATAAACAAACACATGTAAATTGACATATTTGACACCTCCTCTACACCAGACAAATTACACCAGTGTGTAGAAAGGCTTAATTTGAGCAAGCACATAATCAAGTATAACTCTCCATATGCAGAAATGTGGAACTATTCTCCCATTGCTGTGGGATCAAAATTAATGATGAAAAGTAAGCCTAACCCCAGAAACTGCATTTTATTTTACATTTTCTTTTTTTTACTCTGATTGTCAAGACATATTTTTTATTATAAACACTTACTAACCTGAAAACAGAGTCTGAGACAGAAAAAGTAAACTTTGTAGCAGGTATTTTTCTTTGAGCCAACAAAAACCACGGTCCAGGTGAAATGATGCAGCCTTGGGTGTAATCAATAAGTCCAACAGACAATAATTCAACAGTACTTGTAGCACTGAGGTAAACGCTGTGTGTGTGTGTTTGTGTGTGTGCAGATGCTGAGATTACAGAGCTTGCACTGTATGTATATGACTGCCTGAATCTGTAGAGTCTGTCATTGAGCAGCTCTTTGGTAATCTTCTCCCATGGAATGCAAAGAAGTTATCTTTTTGTGACAGAAGAAAAGCCCAGCACAGGGAGGAGGCGCTCAAAATTCTAATCTCCCAACAGTTTGTCGATAACGCTGCTGGCGGCTTCACGGCCCATTCTGCTCACAGCTCCGTCAATTCAGTAATCCCAGCACAGGCCAGCATATTGCCCTGTCTCTCCCTCACACACACACACACACACACACACACGCACGCACACACACACACACACACACACCTCTTCACTTTCCTTTACTCATCACTCACCAGGAAGCACAGGTATAAGGAGGTTGTCTCTGTTTTGTGAAACAAGAACTCTGTGTGCCATCCAGTGTGTGACTATCTGCTTTTGCCATGATGCACCGTTCTGGAGGGCATATGGATCACATGGTTAATTATGGATTATGTGTCACTTATTCATCTTTTTCACTGCATTTAAGATTATTGCAAGGAATGCAAATTCCAATTAGATGATGCCAAGAATCCATTTTTAATAGCATAATTTTGCATATTACAAATGACACTACATATTATCTCTCAGTTTATATATATATATATATATATATATATATATATATATATATATATATGACTTTTTCTCAGACCATGTACAGAGAGTGGTTCCTCTAGATCACCCATGTTCCCATGTTCAAAGAGGATCAATGGCTTCGGGGTATTTTCCTCATGCTCCCCACTGTCACTACTGACAGATAATTCTTGTTGCTTGTTGCCAGTGTTGGGACTAACGCGTTATTAAGTAACGCGTTACAGTAACTACGTTATTATTGTGGTAACGAGCACGGTAACCGGGAACGTGTTACTCGTTACTGGGATAGGCTCGTTATTCGTTACGTCATGTGGTGGCTATTGCGGAGCTTACACAGATTCAATAACATTAGCAAGTGGTGGAGGCCAACAGGTGGATGAAGGAAAAGGGAGGCAAGAGGAGAGACCCGAAGCGGCCGCTGGTCCGAGAGTGTCAGGTGAACTGAACTTCAGGTAAGAAGTTATAACCTGCAGTCCATCTGGGTCAGATATGAACCAACTTTAGGTGTAGTTTATTTTCGTTGTGCTGATTTTTTCATAGTGCGTGCTAGCTAGCATGACGGAGTTTCTATACAGCTGGGTGGGTGCTATGTTACTGATGTTGAACTTTATTTTGTTCATAAGGTTAATTATTAGAGTTGCCAACCGTCCCGTAAAAAACGGAATTGTCTGGTATTCAGAGAAAATATCATGCGTTTTGTATTGAGGTGAAAAGGAACACAGTTTGTCCCGGACTTCAGCTAGAATGAAGAAAACCCCCACAAAGCTGGAGTTATTCTGTGTTTACGCTGCACAGCTGCCTCTTCTTCTCTCATCCTCTCCCCTCCCTCTCCTGTTTCTACTTCAATCATGAAACTGATCAATGATCAGCTGATCGACTTTTCTCTCTTGTTTGTTTACTTCTACCCACTTTGCGCCAGAAAGAGGAAACCAGCGGATGTCGCGGTAAACAACAGCAGCACGTTTAAGCTTGATCAGCTGTTGTTAGAATTTATTTAATATTAATTTCTAGTATCAGCTGATGTTTGCTGGAGCCACAGCTGTAAACCTGCTGGTCATGATATCGGTTTGATTATCTGGTGAGAGGGAAACATGAAGATGAAACCAGGAGATGTTCTTACTGAATCATCACAGCTGTGATGGAGAAATAGGTTTACCTTTTAGGTGACATGAATGAGTTGAAGGGAAGTTATGAAGGGGTCCATGTGGGCATTAAAAGGGGGGCACAAGGAAATACTTTCTTATTCTCATTTAAAATGTCTCACTTAAAAAAAAATTATCTGAGTCTTACAACAAACAATTGATAGATTGATACATATATACCATCAGAACAGTGTACATCACTGTCACAACAGTGTTTATTTTCATTCAAAGGCTTTATGATTTTTCCTATAATGGTGGGCCGGTCTCTAGTCAAAATGCCCGGGACGATTTTTTTGTCCCAGTCCAGCTCTGTATGCAGCTCATCTGCAATCTGGTGTTACCTACATCTTCCTATTCAGAAGGCAGAATTTCTGAGTTCTGAGTACAATCAAAAGCACCACGACTGCAGTTTTGTGCTGGATGTAAAAAGCAGGCTAGGATAGAATCAGGTGTGGGATTTCTCTCGTGGAAATGTGCACATTATTTTTTCCTTTCTATTGGTAGGTGGCACAGTGCACTTGTGGCAAGTAAGCAAGCTAGAAGACTGGCAATCTTGCTGGGTATCCAGTTACGGAAGCAACACATTAACAAGAGAATTCTGAGTAAAACCAAAGTTACTTTCCCTAGTAACTAGTTACTCTGAAAGTAACGAGTAACTTGAGGTAACTGAGTTACTTTTGATAGAAGTAACTAGTAATGTAACTAAGTTACTAATTTAAAGTAACTTACCCAACACTGCTTGTTGCACAAAACTTTGTTTTATGGCTATTCAAGGCTCAGTTTGCCTAGTTAACCCTATACTGTGTTTACTACCCAGTCATATCCCAGCCAGCGACACCACAAGGTCAAGGTCAAGGTAACTTCATTTATACCCATAGGCAAGGTAAATTTGCTTTACAGAAAAAATGACAGCATTTGGCATCCCTTTAAAAACACACATACCTAGTAAAGATATAAACCTCACTGTGGCACATATATAGTAATTTTAATATTTTGAATCAAAAACAGTTCTTATTTAATTCAGTGACAGCCATGGGGACAAAGCTATTTTTATAACGCTTTGTCCTGCATCTCGGAAATAGAAATCTCCGTCCTGAGGGAAGAAGCTGAAATTCACCCCTTAGCGGATGGGAACCATTTTTAAGGATTGATAAAGCCATCCTCTGTACCTGCTTGGAGTACAGGGAGGCTAAACAGACTGTGGGCTCACCTATCAGACGACTGGACCATCTCACTATCTGATTTAGAGAGTTTTTCTCTGTGACAGAGGTCTGACCAAACCATGCCACCAAACAAAAGGATAAAACAGACTCAATAAAAGAACGATAAAACAAAGTTTAAAAATTTTTGGTCAATGTGGAATGAGCAAGTTTCCTAAGACAATAAAGGTGCTGGTGACCCTTTTTACAAACTGATTTACAAGTTTTGATCAAAGTTCAGTTTTTCATTGATTATGGTCCCAGATATTTATATGATTGTACTTGCTCTATTTTCTGACCTTTAGTAAAGTGACTCCGTGCCATTTTGTTTGTTTCCTAAAAATCACAACCATATCTCCCATGATCAACCGTATCTCACGTTGCTGTGAAATTGCGTCCAGTTCTTCTCGAGTTCTCTTCCTGTTAAAAGGGAGTTCTTCCTCCCCCTACTGACAGTTACTTGCCCATAGGAGAGATTTGCTTGAAAATATAAGGAAATATGAGACGGAGATATATAAGAAAATATAATAATTTGTTTGCAAGGGAAAAAAAAGCGTTTGAGTTTGTAGGAGTGGTGAGCCGACCGCCCCAGTAACGCGTCGTACAGAGCTTTTAGTCCGAACGTATGGCATTGCATATGGGAATCAAGGGTTGTGGTGCAGGTCAAAATTGTGCTTGAGGCTGCCACTTAAACAACTTCAAGTCCAATTGAATGTGCGAGATATCTTAAATTTCAAAGGTTTAAAAAGTCTTACTTGCATTATGCAGAAATCATTAATGGAGAGCACTGTGCTCTTTGTCTGAAACTCTAATCTTCTAAATGCACGTGGGCGAGGGCAAGTTTCTGTACACTGCATTTATTGTATTAATATCTGTCTTCAAAGTTTCCATGTGCTTTATACAAAAAAACAATGTCTTTGTCAGATTATTAAACAGCATCCAAAACTCTGCTTTTCTGATGGATTGTTCTGTTTTTGAAAGTGTGAGAAAACAGTAAAACTCCTTTGCTTGGGGCTACGCTCTGTGTTTTGTTGTTATTTGTTAACTGTAAAAAATTAATTTGAGTTGAGTATTGGAAGAAAAAAAAGCATGAAACTAGCAAATATTCGTTGAGTCACGTTAACTGTTGGCAACAGCCAAACAACACAAACACCAACAGCAGCTCGATGCACGTCTCAACAACAGAAAAGAAGAACAACATGCTTGGTCAGAGAAGGTATTTAAAGATATTTTGTATGCAGGCCGTAAACCTGGTTCAAGTTCCAGAGTCTTGGTTGCTCAGAATCAAGTGGACTGCAAGTCATTCCATCCATTTTTTTCCCATTTATCCAGGCTCACAGACTCCCTCTGGGAGAAAACCAAGGTGTTCCGAGGCCAGAGATATAATCTCTTCAGCACGTCTCAAGCCTGATTTTTATGGTCAACATACTGGTTGTTGATACACCAAGGCGACGTCCCCATGTTAGTAGATATGTGTGCCAGACAAAACCTGCACATCAGCACTGGTGTAGAGCAGCGGTCTCCAACCTTTTCTGCTCCACAGATGGTTTAATGTCAGACAATATTTACACAGGCCAGCCTTTAGGTGTGGTGGATAAATACAACAAAATAAAATGATACGGCCGAGACAAAACTGTGTTATTTGTAAATATAATAATAAACGTGAATTCACTGTGTAATTGTGTAACCTTTATTAGGCAGCGTCCTCCTGAAATACACCAACAACATTGAGAGTAACATCCTACTCTCTGCCCTTAATGCTCTCTGGTCGCTATGGTAACATGTATTTTTTTTCACAATAAGACAACTACAACACAGAAAGACCCAGGGAAACCGAGTTAACGATAAAAACCCTGAAAACCAGGAATTTCACACCAGAGCCTCAACTCTCACATCCGGTACCAAACGGTCCGTGACCCGGGGTTGGGGACCGCTGGTATAGAGTGTTCAAGGCATCCAACCTTTTTGAAATACACACATAGGGCACATTCCTCTCAAGCACTGCACATCACGCAAAGTCACTAATTATGCTTATCTTAATGTTTTTACCAACTGGCCTTGTTTCTGTGTTAGGATAAGTTTTATGTCATGAACACAGCCCGTTTCAGCTCTGTGGCCTCTGGGTGGCAGGGTCTCGCTGAGGGCAGAAGTGTGAACAGGGTGTTGTTATAAGTGTGTACTGTTCTTAACAATGTTGTGGGTCCTCCTGATGACCCTGGTGCTGTAATGTCCTATAGCGATAGAAGCCTGTGCAGCTTGTTTTTCACTTGCTGGAGAGCCTTCCTCTCCTGAGCAGTGTCAAAGTTCCCGAGGATTTTAGGTGCCATGTCATATTTCCTCAGCCATCGTAGGAAGTGCATCTTTGCTGTGTCCTCACCGAGATATGTCAGCAAATGTTAACATTTTCACCCATTGTCTACTGTACATACCTCTGTGTCACCAGTGTGCATTGAAGATTAATAAATGGTTCATTGACTGAATGTATGGTTAACTGTGATCATTGAATTCAGGTGTTCCAGTCACTTGCATGGCCACAGGTGTATAAAATCAAGCACCTAGGCATGCATACTGCTTCTGCAAACATCTGTGTGGTGATCATAACCATGTGGCTCCACTGCCACTGCATCTGCAAGTGGGCATGACCCCTGATACCATCTATTTACTACCATTTTATTATCACAGCATATGGGATTTGCTCAGACTGGGCCGTGATGTTCAGTTTCTGCTCCTACATGCCCGGAACACCAAGCTTTCACATGTTGAATACGAGCAGTGACCCTGACACAATCTCAACCCTGCAGCAGTGCATTAATAAACAGTGAAAAAAAGGAAAATCAGCTCTTTGTCAAACAGCACTTAATCTTTTCCTCTTATTGTAAGCCAGTGTAAAATGCTATAAGTTGTTGTTCAGAATGACGTCGTCTACCTGCTCATACTCAGTGCTGCCAGCTGACAATTGACCTCACAAAATAACTGATTTTCCAGCACAGTAGCTTCCCTACTTTGACACAAACAAGCTCACACTGACTGCTATCATGGCTAATGAAGTGCTATTGTGTTTTCTTGTGATAATAGGGCCTGCACTGGAAAACAAAGATTGCCATTTTCTATGCTAAACATATTTTACACTCCACTTGCTCTCTGTTTGGCTCAGCGGTTCATATTTTGTAATATATTCAGACGGCATTGTGAAATGGTAGCCTCTGTTTCTCAGGTGATCAAAAATGCAAACTTTGATTCAGCTACAGCCTTGGCATTTTCTAAATAAACCTAACTCATACTAGCTGAAACAACTTCCTTTATAGAAGTCTATGGAAGCAGCGAAAATGAGCTTCCTCAAAAAAAAAGAAAAAAAGAAAAGAAAATGAGCTTCCTCCAAAGGGTGGCTGGCCTCTCCCTTAGAGATAGGGTGAGAAGTTCGGCCATGAGGGGCTCAGAGTAGAGCCGCTGCTCCTCCACATCTAAAGGAGCCGGTTGAGGTGGTTCGGGCATCTGACAAAGATGCCTCCTGGGTGAGGTGTTCCAGGCATGTCCATGGGAGGTTTCCTGGGGGCAGACCCAGATTATATACTCTCAGCTGCCTGGGGGTTCCCTGGACAAGCTGGAGGAGGTGGCTGGGGAGAGGGAGGGTCTGGGCTTCTCTGCTTGGACTGCTGCCCCGGCAACCTGGACCCGGATAAGCAGAAGAAGATGGATGGAGAAGTCTATGGAGTTTATTCCTTGTTTTAGTCCTTTCTGGTCTTCTATGACACTTCTATTGCTCCCAGTACTGTCTGTCAGACAACAGCCTCGTGTGGTCTAAAGCTTCACCAAAACTAATACCAGCAAGTGTTGTGACAATCTCTCACTGTCACGGTTCTGGTCATGTTGACCCAGCATTTTCAGTTTCTTATGTTTTAGTATTCTTCTGTACTATGATTTATGCTCTGATTCTTTTGTTATCCTGTTTTGAATATTATTTTGTTGTTATTATTATTATGTTTCCATTTATTCTGGTTAAGGGTTCAGTTCAGCGTCAAGTCTGCGTCCTTGTGAATTGTTTCTTGTTTCCTGTCTTATTTTGAAGTTCTGTGTCTCATGTGAGTGTATTCAGTTTTGCTTCCCCTGTCTCGTCTTGTCAGTTACTTCCAGCTGTGTTCCCCACCTGTGTGTAATCTCCCTTGTTCTTCTGTGTGTATTTAAGTCGTGTCTACTTGTGTACTAGTCGCTGGTGTGTCTGTGTTTAACTGTGAACCTACTGTGTATTCTCCGCCTCCGTATGCCTCTGCTCACCCTCCTTCATGTTTGCTGTTTAGTAGTTTAGTTTTTCCCAGTTTGGATTATCTTTAGTTCCGTTTTGCCATTTTTCACCTTGTGTTTTATTTTACAATAAACCACCTTCACTTCAGCAAGTGCCTGCACTTGGATCCTCATTTGTTTTCTCCACACGGCTCATCCTGTTCGCCGTGACACTCAGCTCTCCAGCCCAAATTTGATTTATTCATCACTGTCCAGACTCTTGACAAGTTGTGGACAGACAAAGTCAAACCAGTCGGAGCAGCTGTGCTGTAACTGTCTTGCGGATTTCCATCACTCATATTGTCCAAAGATGTCCAGCTTTTCTTTACCAACAATGGCTCTGGCCACTGTAATGTAAAAATGTATCTGGGTTTACGCACGGAGGGAACAGGAAACTGTTCTTTCATAGGAATATATTCACATGAACAAGCATTTTAAATGATTTTCCACCTCGCTCAGCATATAGGCTCAAATTAACTTTTCATGTAGTGACAGCAACATATGCTAAATAATTAAAAGGTAAAAGGTACCATGTGGGTGGCAAGCGAGGTGTCACATCTACCTGTAGATGTCTTGGCAAGCAAACAACATGTGTGTATTTGACTGTGTGTGGATATGTGTATAGGGTGTGTACATGTTGTAGTTAGTGATTCATTAGCACTGTGTCAATCTAGACAATTGGTTTGAGTGTTGGAGAGCAGAGGATTTGACACTGTGAGCAGTTTTCACACATGAACACTTAAACTGAGATACAAACACAATAAAGAGGCTGATCATAACAATCTTTCATGCTGTCACAGTGGGATACAGCTATACATGCACAAATGGTCTTTGGGCTATGAGCTCAGCAGGCGTCCTCTGGGCCACTCTTTTGGTTATCACATGTGACAGACAGCCTGAGGTCACAGCGTAAGAGCCGAAACATAAGGCTTGGTAAGTTCATTTTCAAGTGAAAAGGAAACAGAAAGAACAGTTTGGCTACTGATGGAGAAGAAAAATATATAATTTTAGCAGCTAAACACACTTAAGGGCAGAACACACAGCATAGGACGAGGGAGAATCACAACACAGACCCAGGGAACAATCAGGAATCGGAGACAGGAGGGAAACACAGCTGGGACACATCAGGGCTAGTAAGACAAGGGAAGCCAAACATGAAACATCAACATGAGACACGGACTTTCAAAGTAAAACAGGAAACATAAAATGGACACAGCAACCATGGAACACAGAGACAAAAAACCAGAAACTCTAAGAAACCAAAAGACTAGAAATGATAAACAATGCCAAAGTCACAGTTCAATGATAATGTAAAACTGAAAACTCTGAGTCAACAACCCAGGCACCCTAACAGTCTACTGTCACCCACATTTAAAAACATAAAGAGAATCTTCCTTTGTGGCACTTTTTCCAATCGCTTACAGATGCATCAAGTTCTAAATGTCAGCGATGGGTTTGAATCCAAGCCTCATGAGCGACCGAACAGTCAACCCTGTTCCTTAGACCATTTGCACACACTATCTTATGTGTGTGCATGTGTGTTACTGACATTTATTCAGTCAATGAAGTGTAGTGAAGGTCATGTGACTGAATGTAGCTACATCATTCACTGGTTACTACACTAATGTTTTAAAACCTCAAGCTTTAAAACATCATTCTGAACAACTTTGTCTTTGTCCGTGTTTTTGAATGATGGAAAGTAACACCAGCTATTATTATTAGACACATATTTTATTCTTTGTGCCAAGCTATATTTTTTATATCTGCTTTAAACAGGGCATTTTCTCACTAAAGTTGATGGGACTTGACTCAATATTGGAGCCAGCCTCAAACCATTTGAAGAACTACAATACAGATCGTGACATTCAATTCAGTTCAAGTCACTTCAATAAAACTTTATTGATCCTGAATGTCCCCTATTGCCAGTCTTGGCAGCCAGGGGTCAGTCCGCCAGGGCCTCCGCTCCTGGCCGCCACCCGGCACACAATGCACCCGACCCCTATGGCGCCTCCTGCGGGTGGTGGGCCTGCGGGAGGATGGGCCCATGTCTCCTCTTCAGGCTGTGCCCGGCCGGGCCCCATGGACTAAGGCCCGGCCACCAGACGCTCGCCCTCGGGCACCCTCCCTGGGCCTGGCTCCAGGGCAGGGCCCCGGTAACCCTATCCCGGGCAGGGTAAACTGTTCCCTCGATGTTCTATTCATAAGGGCCTTCTGCCCCAAGTGGAGGAGTTCAAGTATCTCGGGGTCTTGTTCGCGAGTGATGGGAGAAGGGAGCCGGAGATTGACAGATGGATTGGGGCTGCAGCTGCAGTAATGCAGATGCTGCACCGGTCCGTCGTGGTGACGAGGGAGCTGAGTGTAAAAGCGAAGCTCTCAATTTACTGGTCGATCTACGTCCCTACCCTCACCTATGGCCACGAGCTGTGGGTAGTGACCGAAAGAACGAGATCGCGGATACCAGCGGCAGAAATGAGCTTCCTCCAAAGGGTGGCTGGCCTCTCCCTTAGAGATAGGGTGAGAAGTTCGGCCATCCGGGAGGGGCTCAGAGTAGAGCCGCTGCTGCTCCACATCGAAAGGAGCCAGCTGAGGTGGTTCGGGCATCTGACAAGGATGCCCCCTGGGCGCCTCCCCGGTGAGGTGTTCCAGGCATGTCCCACTGGGAGGAGGCCCCGCGGCAGACCCAGGACACGCTGGAGAGATTATATCTCTTGGCTGGCCTGGGAACGCCTTGGTGTTCCCCTGGATAAGCTGGAGGAGGTGGCTGGGGAGAGGGAGGTCTGGGCCTCTTTGCTTAGGCTGCTGCCTCCGCGACCCGGCTTCGGATAAAGCGGAGGAAGATGGATGGATGATCCTAAATGTTGACCCTGAAGGAAACTGGGTTAAGGCTGCCAACCTTTTGCCAGCGCCATGTTACACTCCGACCATACATACATTACGCAGCAAGAAGGGTCAGAGGTATAACAATGGAAAATGCACAACATGAGGAAAGACGAGGAGAAAAAAAGAACTCCCCACAGACTGAGCTCCAACAGGGAGATCAGTTTGAGAACAGAAAAACACCTCAGCACAGGAATCAGCACATCTCACAACATAAAGACATAAGCTTCAAAGGCGTTTGGAGGGGGTGGGGTGAGGTGGAGGGGGGGGGGGGTGAGTGTAGGTCTGTGTCATTGTTATTGTTGAGCTTTTGTTTTGAGCATTCAGCTGGTGCCAGGGGGGCCGCATGAGATGGAGATGGTAGCTGTTTTGGTTAGTGCGAACAAACTGCATCCAATTTTACAGTTGGTCTAATGTCCGTCACTGGTCACCAGGTCTCTCATTTCCCGTTGTTCTCCTCCAAGATCGTATCCATATAGAGTTCAAAACACAGTCTGAGTACTCAAAGCCCTGCCCGTCATCTATCATGTCGGACAGCCTTGTGGGATTTTGAACAGCTGTAGCCACTGTAGAACAAGAAGTTCTTCGATAAGCCAGGTCCGAGCCAGCTCCAATCAGCCAGAACTCTGTTATCGTGGTTCCGAATTGGTCGTCCTCCATCGAGAGTGTCACCAGACACACGACACAACCGACCATCGAGTATCCGGCAGCAAACATCTCCTCAGGACAATCGGGCTCTCCCAAGCCCAGGAGTTGTCAGTTTTGTTAAGGGACCAGTTGATCAAATCCATAATTCTTCTTTAGGTTTTTAGAGAACAAGTCTGGGAGAATCTCTTGGGATTAGAGAAAAGTGAGACTATACAAAAGACATGAGAAGCCAAGCAGGAAAGATAAGGGAGACCGCCTACGACCGCTCCTCACCTGGAGCTCCAGATTAGCTCCAGGTGAGGTGATGCCAGCTCCACCCCTGGGCAGGCACAGGAGAACATGGACACGTGGAATTTCCCAGCAGCTCATCTGGACTGTGACAGAGTTAGAGATAAGTCCATGAGCACCTGGCAAACCAGCTGTCATGAGAGAAAAGTGAGTACTCTTTGACCAGGGAAAGTAAAAGTTGTGCCCAGTGCTACAGCCAACATGATTCAAAAGGGCACAGCTTTCACTTTGAAGATGAATCTCCTCCAACTTTATGACTTATGTAACACTTTGTAACAGTTTCACAGCTCAGAAAATAGCTGGGCAGCATTTGTAGACAAGTTACTTAACTGGATTTAAACTATGACTGTATATGATTACAGCAATGAGATTTTTTGCCAACCAGTTGGGGAATATAAATCTTTTCCTTAGCAATGGGTGCCAGAAGGTCACTTATTGGTCTTTTAACCTGTGTGACTGGGACTTTAGCAATTGCTTCCCCAGCAACTGCCATCAGCCTCTAGCAACCAGTAATAGCTCGTCGGGTATTCATTAGCAATAATTTTCCCCCCTGACTGCCAAGTTACAAAGTTTTACTACTGTGGGCAAGTAAGAAGGAAGTACTCGCAGGCAAACATGAAAACTGTACGTAACTGTGGTAACCTGCAAGCAACTAATCACTGGGAGGTTTCTGATACAGCAACCTCTTTCAACTGATTTCATTCAATAACATATCTCCAGGAACTACCTCTCTTACATGAGAAACTGTTAGGTTTATATTGTTGGATTGTCATTTATGCTTAGAAATATATATTCATATATGCTTAGAGTTTTATAATCAATTACATAATGATAGAGGTTTGATCCTTAGTAGTCTGCAAGGACTTCCAGAGTGCTCTGGCATGCACACACATCCTAAGGTCATGAGAGAGGTCGTACCTTCTCTTTCAGATGTATACCATGGGAGGACACTTACTCTGTGTCTGTGTAAGTATAAGAGCCCTTTGTTTAGGTGGGCTGCTGGACTCCTGGCACTGGCTTTTAAGGAGGCCTTCACAGGGTCATATCTTCACACACACACACACAACTGTGTGTCACAGAATAAAAAGGCTGCAAGGAAGGGTGTTTATTTGAAGTTGGCTATGAGACAGGTGAGGAGCGTTCAGCTCCAAGAGCTTGGGTTCTGACGAACCTTCCTTGCTAGCAAGTAAAAACCCGGTTCCGTCATTGTCTTGCTTTCTTCATGAGTGATGAGTTTCTGAACTAGCGGGGCTGCTGAAGCGCAGACCCAACAGAAACTTCAATAGCTTTTGTTTGTCTGAATTATTCATCCAGGAGACAGTCTAAAGAGCTTGTAAAGAAAAGCATTTGGACTTCTTTAAGTTGCAAACCTACAAATGAGGCAGTGGAGACAGTCAGGAAACAACTACAAGAAGACAGCTCCTTAGAAAACAGAACCAGCTTCACCCCTGATCAGCACCTGCACACTGTTAGACCTCTGCCTTATCACCACATATTCTAAATACAACGAGGGTTTCTACAGACAAAAACATGGCTGTGCCACGGGCTGCCCGGTGTCACCTATTGTAGCCAACCTTTACATGGAGGAAGTGGAAAGAAAGGCTCTTTGGCTCTTTTAAAGGGAGAGTACTTCAGACCCAGCCACACACTCAGACACAAACTGGTTCATTGTAAACACAAAACTCCTAAACACAAACTTAACAACGTAGTGTAGCTGTAAAGTGTTTCGAGGAATGCCCAGACCTCTACATTGGAGAGACCAAACAGCCACTTCATGAACGCATGTGTCACAGGGTGGAAATGGACAAGTTTAACTTGGTGTTTTTGTTTTATCATCTTGCATTGGTTGCTGTGTTTTATCATTTTAATTTTTTGAAATAATATACAGTGTTTTATTCCTTTGATTCAGATAAATTTAAGGTTACATGTCAAGCATTTTATGTAAAATGCAAGCACTTTTCAAACCATGAAAAAACATTTAAATGCAAGCACCTTCAAGAATTTCAAGCACCTAAACAAATCCTACAAAATGTACCACTTTAGAGTAAAGTGACCACTTCATTGCTGAAAATTCATTCTGTGTACCACAAAAGATAGAACTTGACAAACAAACATAAAAGAGAAAAAAAGGCATTAGTATGATTTGTTACCACAATATTCAAAAGATTAGAGCCTTGACCCAGTGCTGAAGTCTTCTCTGCCACGGCTCTCTCTGCAGTTATACAATAAGAATCATAATAATAAATCTGCTGACATGCCATGTTTCTGTTGTGAGAATGGGATATTCTTCTTCACTGTAGACTATTCGGAAAACTACCTCTATTTGTGCCTTTCGTGGCATTTTGTTTCCGCTGACAACTTTTAATGGGCTATTTAAGTTTTGATGTCACAACTTTTTAATGTGTTTTTCAATTACATTATCCAAGACTATAGTGGCATTACTCACTTCCACTTTGAAAACAGCACACAAATCCAGTGATATTGGATTTAAGGTATGTCGAGATAGCAATATAAGTTTCTCACACACTCAGAGGCAGCTGAGAGAATTTGGAGCCAGATGCGAGTGACAGGGTGACGGATGAGTTTTTTGTGAGACTCACAAAAAGTGACATGTCATTTAAACCACAGCTGATGATATATGACTCTGTGTGTGTCTATACAGTAAAAGCGTACATGTGTCTCCATGTGTCTCCATGTGTCTCAAATGACGAAGAGGCTGGTAGATCCACCTTAACCTGAGTGAGACAGAGGTTAGGATGATGGCATAGGCTGTGAATGACTGGCTGCACTGGGGAGAGGCATATCATCACTTCTTTATGCTATTCCAAAGTAGCTCAGAGTAGGCAGATGTACCTTGTATTTCTGGCTAGGTGCAGTGAGCGTTGCTTGCTACTGTCATGTCTTTCACTCAGTAGAAATTTGCATGACAACCTCCTTGGAACACCAAAAAAAGCCCTAGTCTTCCTCTATACATTTACATTTATAACAAGCACACCATGAGCTAACTTTCCCAAATAATAATAATGTGACCCACTGCAATATGTAGGGGACAAGTTTGGCCTTGACTAACTCAAAATAACTCTGGCTGCCTCTATCCAGCCACAGGTCGACTTTATATGAGTCATTTCAAGTGCAAAGTGCAAAAAGCAAAAAAAAAGTTGACCAGCTATTACAAAATTAAAAATCGAACCGATCCAGTGGGTAAGTGTTAGCTAGTCATAGCAACAATGTCAGCCGAGGAAGCAGTGTCTTTGTTGCAACAAGTGGTGCATGCAGATTGTAAAAATAGTGAAAAATAGACTATGAATCTGTAGCAAGTTGAAAAAGCTACATGTTTATTTTTGCAAGAAAACCAATTACCCCCTTATTTTTTGTTTATTATTGTGATTTATTTTGACATTGTTATGTGTTGCCAGACCATGGTTATATTTCATTATGCCAGTAGATGGTGCTCTTGCACTGCTGTGGAACTACCAGAGAGACTCTAGCTATAGGCTCTGCGCATGCGCAGCTCAGAAATAAATGAGCTCCGGCCTGAGCAAGACGCTAACTTCGGTGTCCTCTCTATTAATCCACAGGTACTGACAAACAAACTTTTATGTTACCGAACTGGTTCTAAATGTAATGTAAGTTGAGTAACAACTGTTCGGCTATATTTTGAGATGATTGTGATGATGTTGTTTTGTGGTATTTTGTTGTAATGAGTATTAGTGTATCATCGGCATAATGCTATAATGCTACGTAGCACTATAAATATATGCTATGACAGTGGCAACCTGCGACTTCAGAAAATGTGTTGTAGTGTTTGTTTTAGTGTTAGCCAAGCAGTACTGACTACATGTGTTAAGGGCTTTTCGTTGGTGAAACAACGTTTGCAGTCGTCTGCCGCCATGTTGTGTTGCGTTCAGGGGACGCCATGTTCAAAAGTAATAGCATATATGGCGCGAATGTGGGGAAAGGTTGTGTGAATGTGAGATGGGTTATTTTGGTATGTTGTTATGCTTTAGCCGCGAGTGTTTTGTTTAAGTTGTGAGTATGTAAAGTCATTTTGAATTAGTTTGTATTTATTTTGCTTTTGAGAGAATACTTTTTGTAACTTTATTTTTGTTTATGAACTCTGTTATTTTATGGGAAGAATGCATGGTCTAGTGTGATTTGTATTGTGTATATGTGGAGAAATAAATGAGCTCCGGCCTGAGCAAGACGCTAACTTCGGTGTCCTCTCTATTAATCCACAGTTTGCTCATATTTGGCTACGCAGTGCTCTCTAGCCTGTGTGCCGCTTGCTGCTGGTCCAGATTCCCCTAGGTCTGGTGCCGGTAACAAATCTACTATAAATACAAACCAGAGCTTGTTCTATCCATTGAGACATGCAACTTACATGTGATTCACGCAAAGAAAAGTCAGTTTCAACAGTGTTAGTTTACTTGCTATGCTTTGCTGTTCTAAAAGAAGGTGCTATCCTTGTTTTTGACTGAGATATCTGAGCTAGTTGAAGTGGAATGACACGGCTTATGACCAAACTATAGAGATATAGAAAGTATAGAGATCCATTGTCTCCAATCGTAGGACTTTTTGTCCGTAGCAGCAGCAGCAGATCACTCTTAGCATCCTAGATGAACCTTCGCTCCAATCTGCAGTCCAGAGCACTCCGGATCAGGTTGTCATAAAGGATATCCCTGGCTGTTGCTCCATTTATCTGTCACTCGACCTTGATTAATCTCAAGATTCCTGCTTCCACATCTCCACAGCATGATGCCGCCACCTCTATGCTTCCCTGTAGGGACAGTATTGACCAGGCTATGATTGGTGCCTGGTTTCCTCCACACATGATGCTTGCCATTCAAGCCAAAGAGTTCAACCTTTGTTTCATCAGACCACAAAAATGTTTTCTCGTTGTCTGAGAGTCTTTCAGGTACCTCTGCCTCGGACAAAATTAACAGTTCGGACAACCACTCTCAATGTTATCCAAGAGTGTTAAAATAGTCAAACCACATATCAATATGACAAATTGAGCAACATCTGTGTTCTCTCATCAACTGCAGCTGGCAGTGACTCATTTGTCTGTCCAAATCTCCAATGAGATCTGAAATCCTATCTGCCACAGTTTCTTGTGAGGCTAATGTTGATAACCCCGCCGCTTGTTGAGCCAGATGGCTTCTGTAGCCTTCAGCATATATTTCTTCACATATTCAACATATATGAGCATGGCTGTAAAGTCCGTGTGATTTTTGTAGGCAGTAAGATAGCTTTGCCTCCAGTAAGGATGGCTAGCTTTCACAGCTTTTAGTGAAAATAAAGAAAACAGTTGTTTCCTTAAATCTACCAACAACTTATCTTTTCTTGTCCTGAGTTGTCCATGATTTGTTTGTGAATGGTACTCATGGCCATTGATCAGTGGGCTTTAATCAGTGGTTGTTGATCAATTGTCATGAGAATTTGCATAATTAAGATTAAGGAACTGACCTCCCAGCCCATTGTTCCTCAGTGGGCTGGTTTCAGTCATTATGCAAATGTACTGTTTCTAAGATTGAAACCTGCAGTCAGCTGAGACTGAAGAAGTCACTTGATAATGACGAAACGTTTCTCCACAAAACGCTACGTCCAGATGAACAGAATCAACTTTTGGAAATATACTTACCTGGATGATTGAGAATGCATCAAGTTGTATCAGCAATAACAGTGCAATACAGTAACGTGTATGCCACAGTGCATACAAGACAAATTCTTTAGCTTTCTTGGCATAGAAAATTAGTTTTTAAAAAGCAGTTGTTTGAACAAGTGCTTCTCTGTCATGCTTTTTACTTTTGGCAGCAGTTGCCTCAGAAAATTCTTACTGATGTTTGGGAGAAAGTTAGCTTTCTGTTTGTCTCCCTTCGATCAGTAAACAACACCTATTCGAAGACTGTTCCTCAGAGAAATCTGAAAAGCAATAATGACAAAATTTGGAAAAAAGCATTGCATCTTCCCACAGGGGAACAGTATATGTGCTGCAGTATGTGCTTGAATGGCCTCTCCTTTATAAAAAGTTATCAAATGTGGAGACATGGCAGATTTTCAGCTTTTGATAAATTATTAGCCGAGGCAAAACACATTGTTTTTGTCTAGAAACTTGGCAGTCCTGTGTAGTGTTTTTAAGTGAGTGCATGGATGGACGGTGGTAAAAGGTTATTATATGATTCTGTTGTTTTGCAGTGTTTCACTTCCCAGATCTCCCACTGTTGGTATTTCTATGGGTACAGTAGGTATTAAGACATTGCATTCGTTTTCCTTTAAAACTTAAGTCTTAACATTCACTAGTTTACAACACCAACCATCAGCCACCTACAATACAGTCTTTATATGTGATTCAGCTCCCACTCACACCTTGGCTCATTTGTATGGAGGACCACAAGAGCCACGCGTATCGAAATAAAAAATTCTGTGCTTAAATAATGAATTGTAGAATAAAATGTGCATTTGTAAATTCATTTGTGAATTCCAATTTAATAAACTGATTTTTAAAATGCTTTTTAAGTCTTCATTTCAAAAACCTTTTTGAATTGCACTTTAATAAACTGCATTTCAAAATCCATTTCCCGTTCCTGTTCGCTCAGGGATTAACATGTGGATTAGCATTTGGATTAGCAGTTGGATTAACAACTTCATTTTAAAAATCCTGCTGCTATTCAAATTAGCCACACCGTGGGATGTAAGGAGCTCTCTGATTGGTTGGTCAGACACAGGCTGTCTGCCAGCCTGGATTTTTCTAGCTCATAGCTTCGCCCTGCTAAGAAGCGTGTGTGCTTGTACAAAGGCCGTTCAGCCTCGGGATTTACACTCTGCTCGACACGGATATATAAAGAATGAAGGGACCCTGCAGCGAAACGGAGAGCCCAACCTCTGACCGAGTGCCTGTTTTCGTAGTCTGACCACCTGTGAAGGTAACGTGCTAACTAGCATCACCGCATGTAGCCCCGTTATTTTAAGGTCATCTTAGCTTATGAAAGTTTTATGTCGCAGCTGTACGAGCTAGCTACGTGTTTTGTAAGCTGCTGTGCTCTTCACAAATAAAGCTGGAAGCTCAGACTGTTAGAACCAGCACTGAGGCCCGTTACATTTATACAGTGTTAGAGCAACGGCTGTAGCCTATAGCCTTTAAACTAGCGATTAAAATGCTAGCAGTAAACTCGTCAGTCCGGATGTTACCACATTACTTTGTGATACTTGTGAGTTGAAACAACTGAGACAGGCTGATTAAAATAACAACTGTCAGTTCTCTCATTCCTTATATCAAGACTGGAGATCACACTACTTACTGATTTCAGCTCATTTAATATGTGAGTGCACAGATTCATTCTCAACTGTATATAAATGATGATCAAAGGTTGTATATATGACAAATTCATCAAATCCCAGCCTCTAACACAGTGTGCTGAATCTTAGCTTTGAATGTCCAGTATATTCTAATCAGTGCAATGTAAGCATTCACTGAACCTACAGTATCTACACCTGTGTGGTAAAGACACAGATAATGAAATTTAATTATTAATACAATATACATCATGAGAAACGAAAGCTAAAATTGATTCAGTTTAGTACTTTTCTCTGTATGCTCTGTGATCATAAAGGCCCTAAATTCTGTGATTATATACTGTAAATGATTTTCACAGAGGTCTTAAAGTACTTAAATCACTGCTGATAGCCTGGTTGTTTATATTTTCACATGTTTTTGTGTCTGTAGGGCTGTTTGATGACGATTTGGACTCCTCTGGGAGATGAGGACACACCCACATCTGTTCCATACTACGGCCATTGATGGTGTTACGGCTCTGAGTCAGCTTTGGGCCATCAGACGCACACACTGGAAAACCAGCACCTGGACTTCATGCAGGAGAGACGGCCTCAGTGATGATGGACTCTGCATCCTCTACTTTACCTCCTAATCTCTTTCTCTTTAACACACAATTAAAATCTTAGTGAGGAAACTTGTACACATTTGTACTTTTACTTGTTTTATGAGTTATTTTTAAGAAGAGTAAAGTTATTCACAAAGTTTTTATTCTTCTGTATTTATTATTTTGTATCATGTACCATAGTCATGCTGAACTATACAGACCTGGTGAATTGGAGAAAAAAAAATATATATGAATGAATCATTCAGCTTCAGCAGTATTTCTATTCATCTTATGAATTCCAGTTTAATGTCAATTCACTGTTTGAGTTCAGTCTTGGTCTTAAACTCCAGAGAATACCACCTGGTTCAACAATCTTTTATCTGATTATTGGGAAAAACAGTTTTTCTTCTGAGAGATGCTGCTAGAGCTGAAATTGAGCCCAAAGAAACAACAAAGTTTAGTTTCTCTGGTTTTTCCATGGAAAATTGTTTTATCACTCACTCAGGTGACTTTCTCCGTGTCACGGATGAGTGATGAATGTATCTCCCACTGGAAACCATTGTGTCCAGTTAAAGTCAATCGACTTTTTCAAGGAGAGTTGTTAGATGCTGTGCTCATGAGGACAATGGGTTTTAAACTTACAGCACAACACAAAGCTGAAATACTGGATCAACGATTAAAACACTTAATTGAGCAGAATTAGGTCAAAATGTAATATCCTGATATGACACATCACACATGATCCAGCATTGTTCTAAGAATGCAAACTTTCTTATTGGAAGTTTCCACAGCTGCCAGAAAGGGACAGATTTCTGGCTGGTCTTAATGAGTGGCCGTTGCTCTCTTGTTTTTCTCTGGATTGCTGCACAGAGGATGTAACACCCATGATAAGCGCTGAGGTGCGTGTCCTTGTCAGAAATCAGCAATGCTCAGCTTCCAGGTAAGGAAAAGTGGAACCAGAAGATATTCAAATACATCTCTCCACAGCTGCCGATGAATTCTACAAAAAACAAAGTTTGTTAAAAAACATTTGTAGGTAAATCACCACTGATTTATCACTGACATCCATTTACTCAAAAATTACACTAATTAATTAAAGTGGATAACTAGAATATATAGTTTATAATTTCAACAATGTACTGTAAAAAAATTGAACTTTATATGACAAATGTGGTGTGGTGCTTGTGGAATTTTTAACAAGGACCCTACAAAACTTTACAGTACTCATGCTGCTAAACGTCTGATGGCTAGGTGTGCAGTTCCTGCTTTAAATGCATTCACTTTTAAGATTAAGAAATCTAAGTGATAAGAGGCCAGAAATGTTTGAACTCGCTTATGAACCTACATCAATGAGGCCATCTCTCCTGCATAAAGTCCAGGTGCTGGTTTTCCAGTGTGTGCGTCTGATGGCCCAAAGCTGACTCAGAGCCGTAACACCATCAATGGCTGCAGTACTGAACAGATGTGGGTGGGTCCTCATCTCCCAGAGGAGTCCAAATCATCATCAAACAGCCCTACAGACACAAAAACATGTGAAAATATAAACAACCAGACTATCAGCAGTGATCTAAGTACTTTAAGACCTCTGTGAAAATCATTTACAGTATATAATCACAGAATTTAGGGCCTTTATGATCACAGAGAAAAGTACTAAACTGAATCAATTTCAGCTTTCGTTTCTCATGATGTATATTGTATTAATAATTAAATTTCATTATCTGTGTCTTTACCACACAGGTGTAGATACTGTAGGTTCAGTGAATGCTTACATTGCACTGATTAGAATATACTGGACATTCAAAGCTAAGATTCAGCACACTGTGTTAGAGGCTGGGATTTGATGAATTTGTCATATATACAACCTTTAAACATCATTTCTGTCCAGCTGAGAATGAATCTGTGCACTCACATATTAAATGAGCTGAAATCAGTAGTGTGATCTCCAGTCTTGATATAAGGAATGAGAGAACTGACAGTTGTTATTTTAATCAGCCTGTCTCAGTTGTTTCAACTCACAAGTATCACAAAGTAATGTGGTAACATCCGGACTGACAAGTTTACTGTCAGCATTTTAATCGCTAGTTTAAAGGCTATAGGCTACAGCCGTTGATCTAACACTGTATAAATGTAACGGGCCTCAGTGCTTGTTCTAACAGTCTGAGCTGCTTCCAGCTTTATTTGTGAAGAGCACATCAGCTTACAAAACACGTAGCTAGCTCATACAGCTGCAACATAAAACTTTCATAAGCTAAGATGACCTTAAAATAACGGGGCTACGTGTGGTGATGCTAGCGTTAGCGCGTTACCTTCACAGGTGGTCAGACTGCGAAAACAGACACTCAGTCAGAGTTTGGGCTCTCTGTTTCGCTGCAGGGTCCCTTCATTCTTTATATATCCGTGTCGAGCCGAGTGTAAATCCCGAGACTGAACGACCTTTGTACAAGCACACACGCTTCTTAGCAGGGCGAAGCTATGAGCTAGAAAAAGCCAGGCTGGCAGACAGCCTGTGTCTGACCAACCAATCAGAGAGCTCCTTACATCCCACGGTGTGGCTAATTTGAATAGCAGCAGGATTTTTAAAATGAAGTTGTTAATCCAATTGCTAATCCAAATGCTAATCCACATGTTAATCCCTGAGCGAACAGGAAAGGGAAATGGATTTTGAAATGCAGTTTATTAAAGTGCAATTCAAAAATGTTTTTTGAAATGAAGACTTAAAAAGCATTTTAAAAATCAGTTTATTAAATTGGAATTCAAAAATGAATTTACAAATGCACATTTTATTCTACAATTCATTATTTAAGCACAGAATTTTTTATTTCGATGCTCGTGGCTCTTGTGGTCCTCCATACATTTGACCCTTAATGACACATTATTTATAGTGGACCACATCCTTGACCCCAGTAGTAGTTAAATACTGTGGATTACAATCAACTATTTCACCTCTCATCAATGAGGCTTCTTCATTTTTGAAATGTCTGTACAGCAAGCTTTTAAAAAACGAGGTCATCTATGATCTGGCAAAAGTAAAGGAAAGAATCCTAACACGTCCTTAACTGTACGTTTGGGTCGTAGGTGACATTGGAGCTGTTAGGTCAAACTCAACTTAAAGATTATAAGTGTGGAATGCTGAAATGGCATGAATACTATTTTGAGAGATAAACGGACAAAATCAGAGAAATGTTCTTGCGACAGGGTGCACTCGTCACGTCTGTTGTTCTCACCTGCGTCACCTGAGTTTCTTCAGGTATGTGCAGGATTAGAAGGCCGATGAACCTTTGAAGCATGGACGGAAAATTACTACAGTGTTTCTACAGTACACTAAACTTATGTAACGGCACATATGTGGCTGTAATTTTGGAAATAAAAGCAAAGCTGTAATCAATAATATTACAAAAGATTTTAATACAAACGTGATAAATTAAAGCCCTTTAACAATCACTGGTAAGAATCCTTTTTATTAAAAAATAATAAATACAGCAATGTGTTGTAGAAAATACAGTAGGTTTCCATACATTATTCTTTCTCATCATCTTAGCTCTTGTAGTAACCTGGTAAGTTAATATAAAATATAGTTTGTTGTTTTAGTCACTGCAGGTTTTTATGCTTTGATTTCTCGAGACACACTGGACAAACGGTCATAGTGCTGACATGGTTTTTTCCTCATGTCTTAAACTAAAACAGACAATAAAGGCAGTTTTAGACACTTTATTTAAATCAAAGGGAAAAATAAACAGTATTGATTCACTGGAGCACGCTGAAAGTTTAAGCTTTGGCCACGAGTGAGATCAACTAGAAAAGAGGAGAGGAGAGTTATTGAACTGGGAAAACAGGAATCCAGGGGGCTCATGTGAGGCAGACTGTGAGAGTCAACAATCAGGCCTACTTGAGAGGAGTGGTTAGTCCAGCTGGGGAGGAGGTGGCTGATTTGACGAAAGTGTGAGGAGTGCCAGGAGGGCAGGCAGGTAAGCAGGCAGCGAGAGTCTAAGGAGAAATTAAGAAGCAGAAGTTAAGTGGCAGGGAAGAGTGATCTGTCTCAGGAGCCAAAGAAAAGTCATCTGAAACAAGTGTGTTAAAATGCTGAGTATAATGAGCCTATTTACCACTAGATGAGCTGACTATCATGTGAAGACTGGCACCGGCACCAGTTGTTAGATACAACTGAAGATGATGAAAACAGGTGAGTCAGCTGTAGAGCAGCATCCCAGAAAGCACCTTGGAGAAAACTCAACAGAACCCCAACCTGGATTCAGCAGACTAAAACACAGCAGACAACCTGAAAGCCTTTGCCACACTGCACCCTCCTCTCAACGGTTCAGTTTAGGCGATTAAATGGACTCACTGTTCTGTCGAAGTCGACAATGATGGAGGAATCCAGAATCAAAGAATGGGGGACCCCAGACTCCTCCTTTGGACCACACCCCTCCTAGGTACTCGAGAGTCCTGAATGTCTAAAATCTCCCAAAATTAAAATGTCCAGGTTCAAGATTTTCTGGCAATTTCATGATTCGGGCACTGCGGGGTCAATCGTTGTTTTGTTTAACAAATGTGATTATTTGTCCTTGTTTGTTCGATGGTTTGTGCTTTTTTCAGTAAAGATGCAGCTGATAGAAATGATAAAAGCAGGATTCAGAATAAAATACTGACACAACATGATAGCATATATTGCTAAACAGATTAAAAATAATATTAAAATAATATCATGTATCAAAATAAATAAATTGAAATAAATGAAAAGCGTGTATTGTGGTGATGTCAAGACACATGTCAAAAAAGTACTGCATGAAGCTACAGCAACATCCTAACAGTCTGATAAATGAAACTTGAACTACTTGAATGTGATCTGATTTGCGTCCTGTGGACATTCTGGTGTTTGCTGACAGAGGGAAGCGCCACGCAAAGGTTTCTGCCAACAGAACATCTGTTGGAAAAGGTTCAGTGTGCGATTTAGCAGAGTTACAAATAAAAACATCTGAAAATTGAACACTATTGACTGATATCACTTTCTGTTTTGTTTCCACAGAGATTTAGAGGCTTTTGCATCTGAACGCTTAAACACAAGATTTCGAAGTCTTCTTCTATCTAATGTTAAACTTTAGGACGAGTGCCTCCACAGCAGCTGCTTAGAGGGATGGATGCTATTCATGTCACATTCTCTGCTTGTAGCTTTCAGCTCACTTGGGGATTTGAACTAGTCGCACTTAACCAGTATAAACCCTGCTGCTCTGACACATAGGTATGGGCAATGGAATGAATTCTTCATATAGAAAATGGAATAACAGTGCATCCACATGTTTACAGCAGAGGATTGATGTGGCGTTCTCATGGCGCCGCGGTCTCTGTGACTGTCAGGGGAAGTCGAAGCATATCTGTGCAAAGAATTATTACTGTTAGCAATCAGAATGTGCTACTTGCTGTGTTTGGCCTTGAATCTCATATTGATTTTTAGGCTTATTTCAGAGCTGGTTGCAGGGCTTTGTCTTTGTCAGAGAACACGAGAGACTGTTTGCCCTTTGTCTGCAAAGCAAAAGTCAAAAACATTCTGGTAGCCTCTGGAGGTCTCCACATAACTTCTTCTCAGATGGATTGGAAAAAAAAAACCTTACAGTTTTAGTTGAAGTGCAGGAGTTCCTCTGGGCCTGCTGGAAGAATAAAGGTTGCTGATTATTCAAATAAAAACATGTACCTGCTCGGTACCATAAAGGTGTTCAACAAACTTGTGTAGCTCTTCCTTTCTTAAAGCTTTCAGGATGCAGAGAGCCATCGTACTGAGCAAAAAGACATTTTTGTAGCAGGGGTGTCAAACATAAGGCCAGTGTGCTAGACCTGGACAGAAAAGGACTCCAATCTGGCCTGCTGGAAAATGTGAAGGAGAGCAGAAATATATGACTTGATGACTTGAATGAACTGTATTTTAAGTTTTAATAAAGACCTCCTCCACAGCCGTTCCTGCTTCTCCAGAGTAATTAAGGAATAGATAAAGAATTGACAAAAGCGTTACTGTTTGTTTAAATAATCTATCAAAATTTCATGTTTTTGGTTTTTTTTTTCTCAATGGATCAGCTGTAAAAACAACAACAAATTGTCTCCACTTAGGTGGGCTGTAAACAAAAAACTTTGTTTTTAAAAGGGTCAAAAAATCAAGAAAAAGTCAAGATTTTTTTAATGTCTTTGCTCTACTATGCTCAGTGACTAAATGTAGACAATAATCCATCAACATCATTTTCACCTTCAGTGCTTGAATAACTGGTTGTCTTTATTATTACAATCAACTTTTTTAATGCCTTCGTGCCTGGCAGCTCTTGCAGTCAGTATCAGGATCTGAGTGCATCGTTATACATATTTGCTTTTTCGAGATGAGCTCTATAGATCTTGTAAAGGCTCCTCTTGTTTGTGTTTTTATTTTTTTCTTTCTGTTATTATTTGTATGTGTATGTGTAATATGGTGATGCAGTGTTAAAAGACAGGAACAAAGCGAAGGGGAGAAAATACATGAAAAAATAAAACTATGAGGGCAGCGCATAAGTAGAAGTGCTTCTCCGACTGCTGCAGCTATAAAGAAAACACGTACAAAAAACAAAGCTGAAAAGAGAAAAAACGAGATCCTGTTTGTCAGCTGTCTTGGGAATCCTCTGGTGTCCCACCTGTAACATGTGATGCCCCACCTGTAACATGTGATGCCCAGTTAGATCGAGTTCTAGACTTAATGTAACCAGAAAAAAGAGCCCCTGTTTCTCAAACCCTGCTGCTTTTTCCTCTTAACAAAAATCCCCAAACACAGTTAGAATTATATGTCATATAGAGCCTACAGTCACTGCTCTACTTCCTGCTGTTGCTGTGTGATCCTCCAGCCGACCCTGATCAGGGGGCGATCATGCTAGTGTGACTTGTGAAGGTCAGTATTTGGTGACTGACTTCTTATTTTTTTTACAAAGAGTCTTTCTTTTTCTCTCCTTACCGATTTTGTTGTTGTCTCTGGCCTCTTTCCCATTTGTGCACTGTAGTCCTTGGCAGATTAAGAAAGTGAGCCCCGCTCCCCAACCACTCTACTCTGACTTCTGCTTTGATACTGCAATCCTTTCATCATCACATTATTGCTTCTCAGAGTCTGATTGGGGTATTCAGGTTTCATTTGGAGTCATCACATGCTCTTTATCTACGAGAAAAGCAAAAACACACTAAGAGAATTCACACTGGCAGTCTTTTCTTTTTATGGCAAACAAACATGTAACAGAATAAACTTTTTCAGACTCTTTCATGATTAGCTCTCAAACACTAACGGTAAAATTATTTGGTATTGTGTAGTCTGTTCTTATAAAATGTGTAGGGCTCTTTGTCCAACAATGAAAACTGAGAACTTGTCATTGTTATTTTAAAAAATAATAAATCTGATGATCTTGTGCGTACTTAAGGCCACGCATGTGTTTGTGTGTTTACAGAGAAGAAAACTTGATAAAAATGGAAAAAAGGTGAGAAAAGTAATTCATATAAATTAATTTATAAATGAAGATAAAACTAATCATGTCACTGTTTGGCATGGCAAACCGTGGGGGGTGTGGGGAAGGAGGACCCAGGCGCGGTGCTCTATGTACAAGCAGTGCGTTTATTTACAGTGATGGAACTGATACACAACAATAATACATCCCCGTGTGCTCCCGACTTCCACTCCGTGTCTTCTCCCAGTGTTTGTGCTCATGTGTCTGCTCCCTCGTGCCAGTGCACTCTGTGTCTGCTGCCCTCTCGTCCAGCAATCCTTCCTGGGAAAATAGAGGCAGTAGTTAGTACCCTCAGTTCACTTGGTAAGCTCACACTCACAAACAGACCAGCTGGAGAACTGACGGGAAGTCTCACAAAATGATCCCGCGTCAGTGGGAGCTCCAAGACTCTCTTAAGTAGCTCCCCCGACAAGGCCTGATCAGCAGCAGGTGTGTGGCTTCGGGTGTGGCCAGTCCACCAGCAGGGCCACACCCACCAGGCCTGAAGGCGCCCGCAGAAACACATACACACACATACACACACACAAGCAGGGAGAACGAGGGACAGCAATACAAAATATATATTATAATATTAGTCCATAACTGCTCAGGGATCCTGGGTCGCTCAGACCCAGGACCCTGACAAATCATTTTACATGTCTTACTACTGTTTGCACTTACACACTTATATTAACATGGACTGTTTACCGTTCCTGAACTACAAGTAACTTTGGAAATATTATTTTTTGCTCTGGATAATTTATGCTTAAAATGAAGTTGCAACTTGCAGTTTCTGCTGCAGTGTTCTTGTTCACTATTGTCCCAACAGCCGTCAGATTATTAATAATCTCCTCCTGTGTAATTCCGGGCTGATCCCCATTAGGCTCTTGCATGGAGCTCCAGACCGAGAGCAGCTGATGTTGTTTTATATTTCTGTCCATTTCTGAATACTCGCACCAGCACTTGTCACCTTCTCACCGAGCTCCTTGCTGTTGGTCTAGTTCATTCCAGCCTTGTGCAGATCTCATCTCCAACATCCTTTGACAGTTCTTTGGTTTTACCGGAGGTAGTGGAGAGATTGGAACAGAAGAAACTGAGTCTGTGGACAAATGTACTTCAGTCAGTACAGCTCAGTAAAGCTCACCTCTTTATTTGTGTAATCAGCCAATCTGCAGCATGATGGTGAGGTGGTTACGACTGTCGCCTCACTGCAAGGTGCTGGGTTCAAATCTATTACCTGTGTGGAGTTTGTTCTCCCCGTGTCTGTGTGCTTCTGTCCACATAGTCCAGCTTCCTGTGAAGCTAACTGGTGATTCTCAGTTACCCATAGGTGTAAGTGTGAATGGTTGTCTGTCTTCTGTGTTGGCCGTGCGACAGACCAGTCCTGTCCGGTGTGTACCCCTGCCTCTTTCCCCACACCAGCTGGGAAAGGATCCAGGCCTAACGCGTGACCCTGAATGTATATGCAAATCAAAGTATTATTATCAAAGTATTATTTTTAAGTGGTCAAACTTACAAATTCACCAGGACAATCAAATATTGATTTCCTCCATTGTACAAAGCAACAGTGGGTGTTCTCTATCCAAATATCTTAGCTATAACTTTGTAATGGTTCGTTTCACATGGAGCATATCTCACGAAGATTACGTTTGTGTCATCTCACTGTTTAGACAAAAGCTTATCTATCATGCATCACTAAAGAATGCAATTTATTCTGCATTATTGTCTCGCTGTCTCACTCTTTGTCTCTTCTTTCTGTTGATCAAGACAGCATCTGGGATAATTAGACAAATATTTGACTTTCATTTGCTGGTGTAAACATTTGAATGAATTCAGATTTAGTAGTGTGTTCCCAATTCACACTTCTACAAATGGTGGCTCAGTGTATGCTACTTACTTTCTCCTTAATTGGAAGAAAGCAGAACTTTGAGCACTCTGTTCAAAAACAACAACTCTTCACATTTTGGAGCACGAAGAAATCATTCGCTTATTTGCCTAATCGTGAGAAACATTTTTTCCAATGTATATGATCGTGTATCATCTTAGGATCATGTGTAGACACTTACATTCATCACGAGCAATTTAGTGTTAAATTGTTTAATATTTTTAATAAATGTGCTCGATTGTTTTGTCTGTAACAATGGCTGGAATTACAGTGTGTACAGTGTAAAAGATGCCACAAAGTGGCTGTAGTGTTCTTCATAAATACAGAGAAGGAAAGAAAAGTGAGAGCCCAAGAACAAACAAAAGAAAGAGAAGGTCTTATACCTCTCAGTGAGCTTCTGGATGCATTCTCAATCACCCAGGTAAGTAAATCTCCAAAAGTTGATTCTGTTCATCTGGACGTAGCATTATGTGGGAGAAACGTTTCGTCACTCATCCAGGTGACTTCTTCAGTCTCAGCTGACTGAAGGAACAATGGGCTGGGAGGTCAGTTTCGTCATCGTAATTATGCAAATTCTCATGACCATTGATCAACAATCATTGATCAATGGCCATGAGTCCCATTCACAGAGAGTTGGGGAATGGCTGCAATCACAGCATTGTAAGATGGTGACGGATGTACCATCTGTTAAGTGCCAACCTCTGCTACGTCCAGATGAACAGAATCAACTTTTGAAGACTTTCAGTGAGCTGTTGCATTCAGACTAATAATGAAGCAACCTAATTAAACCAAGGGTGGAAACACAGGGGTGTACTGCAGATCAACACTGGGTTACAAACAAGTGTGGAGCTTTGTTATTTGTCAGTCCTACAAATCTTTTTACTTGGCTTCATACGACAAACACGTCACTTCACATGTAACAGTTAATGTTTAGCATTTGGATCTTGTGTTTCTGTCCCCAGTGTTCAATCTGTAGGCGATTACGTATTCCTCTGTTTTCTCATTTATAATATCTGAAATAATAAATAGAAGAAAATAATCACTTTGTCAGTCAGCAGGCTATGGGAACAAACATTACAGTAAAGCAGCTGCTTTGACATATGCAAAGTTAAAAGCTTGACCCATTTCATGGGAGCGATTAAGTGTATTAATTATGCATTCATGGATTTTTGCCAGCATTGCACTGCCTCATTTGCATACTCATTCTTGGCTTTGTGTTTTATATACTCTTTCATATTTCCTTCACACTTTGTACATTTAACTTGATTGCACATTGAGTCTGGAGTAAGCAACGCTGAGTCGGGCCCGTTTGTGTTAAAGAAGAATCAAATTAAGAGGAGCAACAAAGAAAGCTAATAAATAAATACCCAGTTACACACATTAACACACTTGACAGACCTTGTTCTCTTTCACATGACTCAGATACACACACACACACACACAAATTCCCATATCCTACCTGCTCGACATCAGGTATCAGCCGAGTAAATCTTGTTTTAATTACTTTTCATTCTTGCCAAATTTTAATATGTTATTAAAATAAAATAGATTTAATACAGCAGGAGATTTAAAACAAATGCTTTCCAAGCACATCTCACTTCGTTTAAGCAGGAACTGGTGTATTAGTTTCATCAGTCCTTCGCTTGGTGCAATGCTCTTATAAAGGCAGAACACAAACAGATGAATTCAACATGGTTATCGTCTGTTTCACTGTTAGTTACAAATTCATGCACCTGACAGTTTTATTTCAAAGTTTAATAAAGAAGAAAGCCTTGTAGCTATGGATGAAAAATACATCTGATGGCTGCATACAATTTTAATATTTTGCAAAAACAGCTTGAAAGTTATTTGGTGTGCTCACCTTTATTCTCCAACACATCCTGCACTCCATTAGGTAAGCGTTCTTGTGATTTCTTCAAGCGGTCCTCAGGACTCGAGACTAAAGAAGGATGAGTTTGTCCCACTGCTGCGATGAGATTCCCTGACCTGCATGAGGACATCTCTTGTTGATTGCATTTTGTTCTGTTCTCTCGTCTCTGGACCTTTCACCACTAGTTTCCTGTCCAGTTCTTGTGGAGTTTGGCATAACTCAGCCTATTCTCACTGTTTCCCTTCATTAAGACCTGTTGACAGCCACCTGACCATTTACACCCTTTGTGATCAGACTTTGGCAAATAGAAGATGGAACAACTGGACTCCATCTCTCAGGTCTCCTGTACAGTCACTGCTGATTTATTTCCTATTGCTTATGACCAGTGTTGGGACTAACGCGTTATTAAGTAACGCTTTACAGTAACTACGTTATTATTGTGGTAACGAGCACGGTAACTAGTTATTATGCCAAAATCAGGAACGCGTTAGTCGTTACTGGGATTTAGATAGGGTCGTTACTCGTTACTTCGTGTGGTGGCTATCGCGGAGCTTCCACAGATTCAGTAACATTAGCAAGTGTTGGAGGCCAGCAGGTGGATGAGGGAAAGGGGACGCAGAAGGAAAAGAGACCCGAGGCGGCCGCTGGTCCAAGTGTGAACTGAACTTCAGGTAAGAAGTTATGACCTGCAGTCTATCTGGGTCAGATATAAACCAAGTTTAGGTGGAGTTTATTTTCGTTATTCTGACTTTTTTCGTATTGCGTACTAGCTAGCATGACGGAGTTTCTATACAGCTGGGTGGGTGCTATGAAGTTAATGATGTTGAACTTTATTTTGTTCATAAGTTATTAGAGTTGCTAACCGTCCCGTCTGGTATTCAGAGAAAATATTACGCGTTTCTTATTGAGGTGAAAAGGAAGAGTTTGTCCCGTAATTCAGCTACAATGAAAAAGACACAAAGCTGGAGTTATTCTGTGTCTTTGCTGCACAGCTGCCTCTTCTTCTTTCATTCTCTCCCCTCCCTCTCCTGTTTCTACTTCAATCATGAAAACTGATCAATGATCAGCTGATCGGCTTTTCTCTCTTGTTTGTTTATCGCCCACTTTGCGCCAAAAAGAGGAAACCAGCCGAAGTCACGTTAAACAACAGCAGCACGTTTAAACTTGATCAGCTGTTGTTAGAATTTATTTAATATTAATTTCTAGTATCAGCTGATGTTTGCTGGAGCCACAGCTGCAAAAAAGGTGCTGGTCATGATATCGGTTTGGTTATCTGGTGAGAGGGAAACATGAAGATGAAACCAGGAGATGTCCTTACTGAATCATCAGAGCTGAACAGGTGATGGAGAAACAGGTTTACCTTTTAGGTGACATAAATGAGTTGAAGGGAAGTTATGAACTGTTTCTGAGAGACAGATAACCCCAGGATCCTTTTTTAGGTAGCTGACAGCTGGTAACTGTGCAGGGGCGGGTCTAGCAAAGGTTTGCCAGGGGGGCCAGGTAGGGCATTAACAGGGAGAGGAGGGCACAAAGAAATACTTTTCTTTCTTATTCTCATTTAAAATATCTAGCTTTTAAAAAATAATTATCTGAATCTTACAACAAACGATTGATAGATTGATGCATATATACCATCAAAACAGTGAACATCACTGTCACAACAGCGTTTGTTTTCATTCAAAGGATTTATGAATTTTCCTATAATGGCAGGCCAGTCTCTAGTCAAAATGCCCGGGCTGATTTTTTGTCCCCGTCCAGCCCTGTATGCAGCTTATCTGCAGTCTGGTGTTACCTACATCTTCCTATTCAGAAGGCAGAATTTCCGAGTTCTGAGTACAATCAAAGCACCACGACTGCAGATTTTGTGTTGGATGTAAAAGGCGCACATGACGCTGGGCTAGAATCATGGCAGCTTTCAATGACGGTCCAGGCGTGGGATTTCTCTCGTGGAAATATGCACATTATCTTTTCCTTTCTATTGGTACACTGTAAAACCTAATAAGTTCACAGAACTCAAAAATTGTTGTGTAACAGATTACACAACAATTTTTGAGTGATGTTTTTAAAAGTTTTAAGTTTAACTAAAATAAAAATTATATTTGCAGTTGCCTTAAATTACCTCAATGTTAACTCATAAATGTTGATATTCCTCAACTTATAAATAGGGAGTAATAAACTCAAAATGTTCAATATTTTTCAACTTAATTAAGGTGTGAAATACACTCAAAATATTTTACATATTGCAACTCATACGATGTGGGAAATAAACTCAAACTTTTTCATATTTTCTAACTTATAATATGGGAAATAACACTTAAAATCTTCAATATTTTTTAAAATACTGTGGGAAATACACTTACATACTTATTATAATCAGCTAAAAGTGTTAGAAAACATGAAAGTAACAACACTAACAATTTAACAACTTTTTATTAAACACAATGTGCTTTTAAAAAGGCACAAACAACAGAGCTCACTCATAAAAAAGTGCTTCATAAATAAAACAAGAGAAAAAGACTCCAAGGGTCTCCATCTCAATTCTAAAATTCAATAACATTTTCAGTATTAACAGCAATTGCAGCTATTAGAACATTGAGGCATTTAACACTTACTGTACCTTGACAGCTGCAGCTCACTTTCTTTTTTAAAAATACATAAAAAACAGTACTGGTTTCCACTGCTGTACTTATAGGGAACAAACATCAAGGCAGTGCATTTATGTATTAGGCAACAGAACGTTAAACATGAATAGTGCATGAGCTGAACAGTCATTCATCTTAAATGTGAGGTAGAAAAGCCAAATGATTAGGAAAAAAAACAAACAAAATAAAAAGCTTCCTCAATACTCAGCTCAACAAGTAGTCCATTCTGAGTGATTCACTCATTGAACAAATCATTCTTCAGCGTCAGTAGATGCCCTTTCAGTGGTTTGTTGTCCTCAAGGCACATCACAACCTTCTGGATAAATGTGAATGTAAGCTCAAGTTTCTTTGGGTATTGTAGGTCTAGTGCATAGATGTACCCAAAGAGCAGGAGAAATGACTCAGCCAGATTTGTGGGACCATTCACAAGTATTTCATCCTCAACGACAATGCAGATGCTTTCGGGACTGAAGAGGGCCGAATCAGTAGTGTCATCCGTGACAATTGTCAGCAGAACCACAGGAGTGTCAGTGAGGTGAGGTGACCATCTGCTGACTGCAAAACAAAAATAATACAAGAATGAGTTCAGCCCCACAAGGACACAAATCATGCTATTGATTAGAGGTGTGAATCTTCATAAGTCGCACGTTTCTTTTAGGATTATAATGTCAACGATTTAATTTGATATGGCGATACATCATGATGCATTACAATAATCTTATTTTGGGTTTGGTTTCAAAACATATGTTTAAATAAATGTTTTCAATAATAAATATATGCCAAGATATTTGTTTTTGTTATTTACCAAACATTTCTCTGACCACAACATGGCACCTCCAAAAAAATAGAACACTTGAATTTTAAAAGGGAGATAGTTTTTATCTGTGGATTTGTTTTTGTTTAATAATCTTTCAACTATTTTCATGTTTTGTGGTTTATGCGTAATAATCTTCTTGCAATCTTATTCAACAATAGTTGATATATGGGAGAAAACAAGTCAGATGAGGACTGTGTTGAACCTCCTTCCTGATATACACCCTGGTTCTCCTTGAGTTCTGAGTGATGTCATATGTTCGACTGAACAGCTAGGCAAAGGGGTTGATGCTGAGGCCAGTACATTTACATCACAAGTCCTGAATAACGTGGAGGCATCTTCACGCAGGTACACAGGAAGTGCACGAAGGACGAGGGCCCGTCTTGTATTTACATCATGCTGTCCCTAGATGAACATACAATATCTATTAGAATATTATTTACACAAATGCAGAGTAAAAACAAAGTGTTGGATAGCCATGTTCTGATTGTCATTGTTATAGATCATGGGTGTCCAAACTTTTTGTGTAACGGGCTAAACTTGTCAATCTAGAAGGGTAACCCTACCCTACCCTAGCCATAGATGGTAAATTCAGTATTTTGGATTTTTTTTCTGATATTTTGATAGGATAGATTTTGTCAAGATGTCCTTCTCCTAAAATGACAACCTTGTATCCATGGCATAATCACTTAATCTCGGGGCACAGTTGAAGCAATTGACACTATGGTTTCTTACAGCTGTGTACAAACCATCTGTTAATGTAATTCTGAATCATGTGAAATCAAAAATTTACCTGAATGTCATAAATTCTCATGAGCTTTGCTAGCTCCTCTGCAATCTTGCCAGTCTTGATGGCCTTGTCTCGGAACAAAGTGATGAGTCTAGGCGTGTGTCTGTCCAGCTCCTTGTAGAATTGAGTGCGCAGGTTAACATTGTTGATTCGGTGGAACTCTGCCACCACCTGTGCATGAACAGAAATACACAGAAATGAACAAAGATGAATTAGGAACAGAATTGTGAATGTATTTTAAAAAGTTCTCAGGTTAGCAAAACCAGAGAAATTCTAATCAGAACCAAGGCCAAAATAGAAAGTTATTCGTCATTCTTTGTAATGTTATCTAAAGGAAATTTAAATAAATAAACTTCTAGAGACTTTGTTTACTGTGAATGGGGCGGGGGGGGGGGGGGGGGGGGGGGGGGGGGGGGGGGGGGGGGGGGGGGGGGGGGGGGGGGACGTCACAGAGTGATGTGTTGTCATTTTATATCTGCCATTTTCTTTTTGGTAAATTGTTTGAAAATCTAGACTTTTAAAAACTGGGAGAACAGTAAAGAGACAGACAGACATATATATGCACACACATATACACACACACATATATATATATATATATATATATATATATATATATATACACATATACACATATATATATATATATTTTTTTTTACCTGTGACTCCATAAGTAGGGCTGGCCATCTGTCCACGACGTCTCTCACTCGTGGAGCTACAACAGCTTCAACAATTTCTTGGCGACGTAGGGCATAGGTTGTGTCCATGAGCTTGCCTATGACTAAGTAGTTTCTCTCAGTCTTTTCGACTTCATGCATGATCTGTTCTCTCATTTTTTCCAGAGAGGCTGGGGTTTGATCCTTCGGTAGGTTGGTGATGTAGTTGACCTCAGCTTTTCGAGCTTTCTTTATGTTTTGATGGGGGTGATCATTGTTGGGGTTGTTTCGGCTCCGCCTCCCTGTGTTGATGGCTACTTCTGCAACCCCAGCTTTGGCCAGATTGCGACGGTAAGATGCAAGCTTGTACCCCATGTGGCGTTTCCATCCCAACGCCCCATCTTCACCAGCTGTCATTCTGAGACATGGATGAGCTCTAATCAAAGCTTGAGCAGCCATTGCCAATTCCTTGTCATGTGCGTATGCTTTAAAACTGTAGATTGTTTCTGCCATTTTTTTAAGGATTTCACTCTTCTGTGATCTCTTTAACTTCAGCAATTTTCCTGATTCTTCATAAACTCGATTTCCTTCTTCTAGTATATGATCCATTTCATAACCAAAACTAGGAACAACAAATTCATCAGGCCAACTCTTCTGGCGCTGTATCGCAGGTACATGTGGGAGTATGTCTGTGTCAGAAGATGCAGTAGAGAAGGTGTCGCTTTCAGGTCTGACAACTCTTAATGTGCCCTTCTCTGGTAACTCCTGGATGTCCACAAGGAGACAAAGATCACCATCAAAGTCCGGATCCTCATAGTGAAGGCTAAAGTCCCCATCCAGTCTTGGCTTGAACCTCTCTTGAATTATTTCTTTCAGCTCCTCCACTGACTTTGGTCGCTCAAGTAGAGTAAGTTTCAGGGCAGTGTCTCGTTCAACATACACACGCAGCACATGCTTCTGGGCAGCAGCCATCTTTTGGTTCCTAGGGGGGAAAAAAAGAAAGGAAAAAAAAAACATTAATTTTTATGGAGAGTAAAGGTGATACAAACAATGTACACAAGTCCATAGCCTCACTTGAACGATGGGAAGTATGGAAGGACACCTGCTGGAGTGAGGCAGTTTATTAATGGACCCACTGCCCAGCACAGCTCCAAGAGAATGTTGAAGTCAGCTGTTAACCTGCTTCAACAAATCTTCAATGTAATAATATGAAACGTTTTGGTGTCAAAAGCAATCTTCCATCTACGTTGTAAGCACAGAGAGGTGTTTTGTCATTTAGCTCTGATGGGGTGTGAACAGCCAGATTATTTGGGAAAAGTTCGTAAGATCTCAGGTGTTCAATGTAGTGCGATATGTGCCTTTGGCAAAGAAAGACAACACTACTATTAACCAGGAGAACCTGTTCAATTCTACAGAACTTAGGCAGTCCTCCCTCTTGTCCAACAGACAAAAACATTCCTACATTATAATCAGTTACATCAATGCAGATCTTTGATGTGCTGTAAATAACATTGCTTGCTGTTATTTGTTTAACATATGTCTTTGCAACATCTGGAAGCATTGATACCAGTACAGAGGAGACATTTGATGCTTGCTGGTGAGGTCTGAAGAATCCTGAGGCACTGAGATGAAATGCTACCATGTACTGATGCCTGTCGGCGAGTGTTTTTAACACATTTTTAAAGTTTTGTGTATCGTGTACAACTCTCTTGAAAAAACTGTGTTTTCCCTCAAACCTCATTGTCCACAAGTGTACAAGGGGCCCAAAAAGACATATAAGGTCAGGATAGTGTTCAATGTAGTGATGCTTAGGACGGAGTTTGAAATCTGGAAAGGCTTCTTTCAGCATCTGTCTATGATCTTGGATCTTCGACTGTAAATACTGGATGGACTCCTCTGTGAATTCTGAGGACAGTGATAACTCTACTACCTCTTTTAAGTCCATTAGCACAGTCCATATCCCATCCTCTTCAGGAACAGCATTTCCAATAATCAAAGGGAGCAGTCTAAGCAATGTGGCATTTTCATGGCCATTACCACCAATGCTTTTCTTTAAAGCAAAGCTCTGTGGTATTTTATGAGGTTTCTCAAGCTTGTCTGTTCCTTGGTAGGGAAATGACAGAATTCTGTCATTCAAATATTCAAGGGTGAAGTATTTGCGACGGATCATCTCTCCAATACACAGGGCGAGCTCTGTGGGCACAATGCCCTCCAAAAGATCATGGAGGGCATCAGGTGGAAAGCCAGTGACAGTATGAAAATGCTCCAGTTGCTGTCTCAGGACACAATCTGCCTGAACACCATTTTGCCTCCGACTGACCCCATGCATTACGGCATGCACATCACTATTATGGCTGTCTTTTGTCCTAAGACTGAACTCGCCGCTTGCAACTTCATGAGTCTGAAGTTTAACTTGTGTTGCTGTGCAGAACCTGCAAAAGTGTTGTGCTCTAAAAGACTTTGAAAAGCCTGCCAACTCATGGGCTGCAAGATTGTCACACACCACACACATGACTGTTCCTTGGACTACCTTACCAATAGACTCAATGAATATCCCATCTTGTTCAAGGGTACGGAGGTCTCTCAACAAAGGACCAAGTGCTTTTTCATACCCAAATGTCTGGATGTCAGCCACTTTACATAAAGCAGCAAGCTGAATCACATGCAAGGCTGATCGGTATTTACTGGGAAGATCAGCAAGCATCCAGTATACTGAACAGATTTTGTGTATTTTGCGCGATGTGCCGAGTGGATTGGCTATCTCCAAATCATCAATGTACAAAATTAGTGTTATTTTGAACTCATCTGAAGACAAGAATGTGTTCTCTTTGAAGTACAAACCATCTTGGTGGCTTACATAGACACCGTTTTGTGCTACCTTTGTTTCTTTAATTTTATCAAGAATATCTGTATGACTGAAGATTTTTTGTATCATTTTGAGAATGGGAACATGTACTGCTGTGTGTCCTGGCTGTAGGAGATACTGTACAGGCTTTACCACAGGGTAGTTATTTTCGATGAAGGTTTTCCTTCTCTTGGTTGAGGATAACTGCTTCCCCTTAGCTGTGGCACTGACAATAACATTGCAGTCCATAACAGTACTGACAACCTCATTTAGAATTGCTTCACTGACAGTGATATCATGACTCTCTTAGAGAGTCATGATATCACTGTCAGTGAAGCAATTCACAGTTCAAACAGGTTTGAAATCCTCATTACAGGTTAGGGAGTATTTGTGATCCGCACAGTCTGCATCAATGATTCTTTCTTAGCCTGGGAGCAGAACGCGGCTCTTTATTTTCATTTCATTTCAATTTATCTAGCAAAGATCGATAGGGTCTGGCTTAAAGGTGTCAAGGAGGCGCCTCAGTCTGGCTGGTTGAGCCTTGTCGAATTAGCGCGAACAATTTAGCTGAACTTCGTTCGTAGCACCGAGTTCGACCAGTGTGTAATGTTAGGCTGAATCAGGCGATGCATTTTTCCGCAAGCCTTGACTTGTAGAGCTCGCTTAGTGGAATACCCCTCTAAACTGTTAAAAGGATTTCGAGATTATCTCACAACCACACATTTGAGACTACGAAAAAATACAAACATGTGCCTAATTACCATCATGCTAACACACTCATGTTGTTTATTATTGTTCGCTTCATGCTAGCACACACACATAGCTCAACAGCGTAAACTACTGACTGTGTAACAGGGACACTTATTGAAATAAGTATACTCACAATACGCACGTGCATTACCGGCGAATATGACAACCGGTAGAAACGGACAGTAGAAAGTTTTAGTAGAAAGTTCAAACGCATGGAGCTAGAACTGCCACCGTCAACTTCCCGGGCAAGAATACAATGCATTATGGGAAATGTTGCCCCCCACGGAAAACCGCCAAAACGTTACACCGTACTAATTTGAAATAACATTACGTATTTGTCACATTCGAAAACTTCTAAAATTACAATTACTTGGATTCGAATTTATTTATAACAAACATTCACTGTGCACAAAGTACGACTATATTTCCAGTAAAAAATAAAAAAGAATGTTTATCGAAATTAATTTAAACAAAACAAAACACGTTAGACTTACCAAATTTAGGGCAGTTGATGAAAAAAAATAAGGTGGTGGTCGTGGTGGGTTGAAGATGCGGACTCTTAATCCACACGGGCTGGCCAAATCTTCTCCGCATCAAGGTAAATTCAAGATGGCTGACTCAGCTTTCCCGAGGGAGCGACAAGACTCCACCCACCAGAACGTCACTAATATATGCTTCTTAAACTTTTTGAGCGTTCCAAACAAATTAGCTAAAAAATATTGAGCCCTATTCAATTAAAGTTGCATAAAAGCCAACAGAGCTCAATACTTTATAGTTTGCTCAACTACAAAACGACATTTGAGTGTTATGAGCTTATTAGTTATGAGCTAGAACAACTGTTAGGGATTACAGTGTAGGTGGCACAGTGCACTTGTGGCAAGTAAGCAAGCTAGAAGACTGGCAATCTGGCTGGGTATCCAGTTACGGAAGCAACACATTAACAAGAGAATTCTGAGTAAAACCAAAGTTACTTTCCCTAGTAACTAGTTACTTTGAAAGTAACGAGTAACTTGAAGTAACTGAGTTACTTTTGATAGAAGTAACTAGTAATGTAACTAAGTTACTATTTTAAAGTAACTTACCCAACACTGCTTATGACACATTTTGTTTAGTGTTGCGTTTGTCTCCTTTTGGTCCAGTTTTTTCAAACCTTCAAAGAGCTTCTGGCACAGCATACCTACATGTGGAAAGTTTGTGTCTTTTTGGGAATCACCTTTTTTGTGCAAAAACACTGTTAATTATAAAATAAGTGTAAGAAGGGAAAATATATAAAATCTAATATGTGGTTTTTTTTCTTTTTTAAAGTAGATTTTCCAAATTTTATTCATTATACATCATGATAATAACTCACCTTTTGAAAATGGTCTGTGTCTGAAGAGCTCCGTAGAGCTGTGTGCACTCTGTGTTACACACACTTAGGGGCCCACACAGTTGCAGCTGCTGCACACACATACTAAGCTCATACATTTACTGCGTTCTGTCCCGTTTGTATTAAAGGGTCAACATGAGCTGAATTTGATTTGAATAAATAACATGATGAATGTTAATGTGACTCACAGGGTGGAGTTGAAGAGGTGACTCACTCAGTGTGACTCATGATTGAAAGGTCATGGATGTGATTTGTTGCATCAGTAGGTAACATTGTTCGTGTTATTTTTGCATGTTGACTGTGACTCAAGTTCCTTTATTATTGTTGTTCTTATGAATATGTTCATTATATGTTATGTTTTATAGTGAAAGGGAAGTATAAACAAGTCGGGACTCACTAGGTTTGGGCATTAGTGAGACAAGTCTGTCACCCTTAACGTTTTTGTTTTTGAGCAGGACAGTGTTGTTGTCCAAGGTTGTTCTTGCCTAAAGTAGTTTGTAGTAGCTAAATCTAACCAGTTAGGCATAAAACAAGTGACCATAATACAAACAGGACATAGCTAAAGCACCGGGGATTTGCAGGTCTCTAAATGGGACTATTGTTTGTTGGTGGCCAAAAGTGAAGATACTGGTTGGGTATCAACACCAAATGACAGAATGTGCGTAATAGATAAAGAACGTATACGCCAAAACAGAAATAAATGATTAGTTTAGAATCAATCAGAGGGCTTTATTAATCTCTGAGGAAATGATGTGGGTTACAGTTGCTCCAAGACGGTAACAGACAAAACTAATTAAATAATACAATATGTTACAGAGTTTACAAATGTAGGGAATAGCACTAATAAATACAAAACACTCAATTATAAATATCAAAAATATTACAGGGGTGGAATATATATGATTGTCATTTAACTCTAACCTGTGAACCTCGTAGATGTGTGTAAAAGGTCACTGTTGCAGTGTGTACTGTGCATTAGATGGAGGAGTTGTACAGGAATGATTCAGTGGTGCATTATTGGTAATCTCAGTCTCTTACTGAGCGTGCTCCTGTGACTGGCCAGCACGTCATGGAGTGGGTGGGTTATCCAGCATTGTCCTTATCTTGGACAACATCCACCTCTCAGACACCACCATGAGGGAGTCCAGCTCCATCCCCACAACATTACTAGCCCTCAACCTGCTGTCCCAGCATGCAACAGCATAGAGGATAGCACTGGCCACAACAGACTCATATGGAGATGTGACTGCTTTACCTGACACTGCTCGCAATGTAATGACTAATCAGAGTAACTTATATGGCTCAAGGTCAACGTGTACAGCTAAAGCAGTGGCAGCTTTTAAGACAACAGGCATCAGGTAATCAGACTTGCAAAACAACGTCAACATTAGTGCGTTTTGACTGGCAGGGAGATTAAACTGATACGTGAGTGTTTTTCAGTAATGTGCATTGTCTCGGTTTTATGTTGATTATGGTCTGTCAAGCTGTCAAATGTTTTCACTTCTGTAATGGAAGAAAATTACCCTGGATGTGTGTAATAAAATGCAGCCATTACCCTCGATGTACACTGAGAGTTTTAAAAAGCAAAATTGCAACAAATGAAACAATCAGCAGTGTGCAGGATAAAAACCAGTCTGCTGATCAGCATGCAGCACGAGTGTTTACACTGGCCCCCGGCATTGTTCGTAATCAAACAGCAGACAATACAGATGAGTCTGAATTCCTAGCAGAACAAGATAATGGCAGATAACAGAATGAATCAGACTGTACTGACACCAATAATGATGAGCTCTGCCCTGTGTCTTTGTGTCTTTTTGCTATCTTTTTCTCCCCTCTCTCTTGTTACTTGTATCATATCTTTCACTCTTCTTTTATCGCTATGTCAACATGCATACGCTCTTTCCATTGGAACAAGGCATTGATAAGAGGCAAACTAATTCTTGATGGAACTCTACCAACAATTTAGAATAATGTCACGCACCAGACAGCAGAACTGAAGCATTGTTTCCCTTGGTGTTTATCCACTTGCCCATAATGTTAATTTTGCACTGGAACAAACACAGAAAAGCTGCCTTTCAGGGTCTCAGAGCTTTGGGAACTTTACAAAAGCTTCTCCACAATGACCGTTTCATTAAGCACATCCTTTAAAGACGTTTTGCAAGGGTTCATTCTGTTTCTATACAAACTAACACTAAAGAAGGCTGATGATTGGAAAGACTGAGCAGAGCATGGGAACCATAAACCCACTGCCTGTTAAACCTGATACAACACAGAGCTGTTGTACAGTAAATGTGTGTTACGTGAAAGTAAGCAGTCAGTTGTAGGAACTCCATGAACAAATTCATGGAGGCAAAGCTTCATCACTCAAAAAGTGAAGACCATGTCATGATCTGAACAGTCCCAGACTGCAATCGCACGTTATACGGATTTTGTCTTAAAACAACATGAACAAGCAGGAAATACCTGTCAGGTATAAATTAGGATGAGGGCAGAGAGCAGGTACATATTCTGAGAATGAAGGAGAGAGGAGATGGGCCAACTGGAGAATCTTCAACCCCTTCCTGTGGTTGGACATGTGAGTATATGATGGTCACATGGGGTTAAGCTGGTAGCTATAATGGCGAGAACTTTTTTTATTTTTTAAAAGCATGGAGCCAGGTTAGTCTGGCACAATGAGTCTGTTCTTTGTCAGGCGGGCAGAGTTACCAAATTTGCAACAGACAGTGAATCCAATGCCACGCATACGGGAAAGGACCTAAAGACAAGGACAAGAATCAAGACTTAGGCTCAAGTGTTTTCAGTGTATTTACAGTTAGCTCTAGTCCTGCTCTGATTGGCTCTACTAGAGTAACAACCATATGATGAATCGCACCTAAAATCCACTGCAGGTGATTAAGGATCAGGAATCATTTGTTTCAGCTGAGCTCAAGCCGCAGCTGCTGATGCCATCTTTGGTGTGGAGGCCCAGGAGGAGGAATCCCCACCAAGCCACCAGCCACCAGCCTACACAGAGGGAGAGCATCAAAGAGAGAAAACAGAGAGTGCAATGATTTACTGATTTTAAGCTTAAGACACTTTTTCATTCCATTATCTAAATCTGTGATTCTTGCTCTTTTGGGGTTTATATTTTTTTGTACCCTTTTCCCCTTAGTGTATCAGTTCTGTTCTTTGTTCCTAGATTTGAGTTTTAGTTTTAGCACTCTCTGTGATGTTCCCCTTGTTTGGTCCCCAATTTTCTGGTTCTTTAAGGACAAATTCAAATCCCAAAAATGAACATGCAGAAACACACCCATGTTCATTCAGTGTAACGTGACAGATTTAAATGCAAGTAAACCCTTTAAGTCCAAAAAGTGCAAACAAAGGTCTGCAATGATCACAACAAGCTGTGGAAAACAGACAAGGCAAAGACTAAGAGGAAGACCAGTCATCACTGAGGAAGCAGGTTTGGTGATTAGGTGAAGGAGGGGAAGGACACATGGGCCAAACTAGGTGACCACACAGCATGAAGAACATGAGTGTCTGTATATCCACATCTGTAACGGGCTGTGGGTCTTAAACAACAGGTAGAGCTGATGTAGAGCAGATAAAACAAAATTACATTTGTTCTTTGTAACATAGTTGTTCTTCACAGAGTTGCATTTGGAGCTGGCTGTACTATTATTCCATTATACAACTCATTACTGCATGATTGATATATTTTGATGTACTTTTTCAATGGTGGCAGGAAGTATTTGCAATATTAATGATTAGTGTGATGCTGAGTTTATTTATCCTTTATAAATTATCTTCAGTCAGTTTGTCAATTTCATACCAGCAGGGGACTAATAGAAGTTGTTTAAGCTGTAATGTTTTAAAATAATACCATGTTTTACTTGAAGCCAGGTTGGAAATGAGTTTTTAGAAGAAATAAAGGTTCAATTTACACTGTAAAATATGCAGTGACTCAGCAGTTACAAAAGGTATGCTTTTTAATGGAGCTCGAGTTGTCTTAATTACTTTCTTTTAATTTATTCCTTGTTCCAACTTCAGACATCCAGAAAAAGAAAAAGGCTTTCTGCTTTATTACTCAAAGCTGACTAACGCAGCAAGTGACAAAATAAAGTTTGTAATAAAGGTTAAAATATGTATTGTTTTGGGGCAATTTTGCTGATTTACAAGTTGCAATGGTCTTCAGTTCAAAGTCTTTGAAAACTGAAAGTATTGCTCCCAATTGACATAATTAGTTAAGAGCCCATTTGCCAGCAAATTACCTTATAATTTAGGGATTATTTAACACTGAATAACTTCCTGTTTTTCGCTTGCTGCTCTGCTTACTAGCTCACTAAAGCTTTTTAAAATGACCAGTGTAGACTGTGAACAGTTCTTGACTTTGGAGGAGGCTGTACAACTTTGTATAAACTACGTCTGGCGCTATGATGCAGTAAAGCCCACTTCTGTCCATTAGCAGTGAAGCTGAGTCAGCCCTGCTGTTTTTGCTGCTGTTAGCGGCTGTTATTAAAGCTTTGAATGAAGTGTATCTAATGTAGTCAGACTTGGACTATTAGCAGAGAAAAAGTGTGATATTTAGCACACTAACAGAAGGCTAACGTTAGCTAGCATAATGGTAACTTATCGCAAGCTGTTATTGTTATAGCCAGCCTGTCAGCTGTGTCGAGATGAGAGGATGTTTTGTATGTTTGATCAGTGAGACTCACATAGACTCACATGTCCTTGCTCTAAGGCCGGGGTCATCAACTGCATTTTTCTAATGGTCAGAATTCTTCTGAGCGGACACTGTGACGACCAAACGCTATTAAGATTGCATTGTAGGTAATTTATTATTATTCGATTATAATAATTTTCCTTCCAAATTTATATTATTCCTTAGCCTTTGTCAGTGTTAACAGGTGCACATTACCTGTATTGCAACAAGCCATTACAGGGCGAGGGCACTATTTTACGAATCATATCTGTGAGACTGTCAAGATATCCATCACTGCAGTGTCATAGTTTGTGGAGAACATTGGTAGGAGAAAGGCCTTCTGAAACAATTTCAAGCCTGAAAAATGGCACTCGAAGAGCCTTAAGTGGAAGGTTGATGCAGAAAACTGCAGCTTTCATGAAGCACGGCCCAATAAGTATGTATTCATAGGAAATACTGTTCCTGCGTGCCTGATTTGCAACTAAGCTGTCACTACTGCTAAAGATCATAATCTGAGCATGCTAACAACTGTAGGTAACATGAGCACATGAAACAATAAAAGAAATGATAAATGAGAGATACTTTTTCCTCCTCGTTAGGCTAGTCCTGAATGCAGTAATATTCTCGGGGCCGGGTGGAAAGCTGGCGGGGCAGCCACTTGACATTCACTGCTCTAAAGCAACAGTGCTAACTTTAGTACCACTATGCTGCCTCGCTACATATTTTATGCATCTTATTTCTGTAATATTAGGGTTTTTTAAAGATTTTCAAGCACTGTGATTGGCTGTTTCTTGCCAATATGCTCTGAGAGGCACAAACTAGAATGATGGTGTTAAACTAAGATTTACCTTTTTTTAATGGCACAGATGCAAAATAGTCTCCATTCAAGCCATCGAAATGGGGGAAAAAAAACTCTGTAATATTAGTAATATTTGTACATCACTGAAATTGTGATAGCAAGCTTTTTCTTGAACTACTGTAATACCAAGAATATTACAGCTCCAGGAATAGCTGAGGATGGTAGACACAAACTGAGATCGATTTATTTTCATTTCTCTATAAATTAAAATCAAAATAGAAATGTTGCATTCCTGTAATAAGATGAGCAATATCAAAAACAGATGTGAGCAAAATTAAACAGTTGTCGCTGCATCAGTAGGTCATACAAAATGTCAGTATATATGGCTTTCACTTTGGTATTAATTTCTTGCCTATTGCTAAAACACTGTGTCTATCTGGCAGGATGACTCAGTGCCTCTATGAGCCAATATTCATATGGGAAGAACTTTTTGCCTGCAACTCACATTGTATTCAGTTGATATACAACATCAAAAGAGCCTCTCCCAAGCAGTTCCCTCTGCTACCAAAACAAATGTCAGCTATATCAGGATTCCCTTCTCCTGCACGCAGTGCCAATAGGAGAATAACACTGCTTGTTTTCTGAACAAATGTCAGCTATATCAAGTATTCCAGTCCCCAAACTGGAGTCACACAGGTGCATGTGTAGCATATTGTGAATACTAATAGGGTGTTATATAAATCCCACATAGCCTTTAAAAAATTGACATGTCTCAGGGACGATCCAAGCTGGCAGGTGCCGACAGGAGTGCGTGAGTGCCTGTTTCAGGGATGGTGCTGCTAGGTATGCGTGGGCAGCTGGGTTTACGTGTCAAGGACGAGGTTATTTTAAAAAAGAAAAGGTATTTTTTTCTACTGCTGTCCTGATATGAATTCACTGACAGTGGTCACTGACTTTGTGTAGGTGTTTCATTCTAAGCAGTTTGTAGTGCTTAGAAGAAGAAGACAGCACAGTATTATTAATCATCACAGTAACTTTCTAATGTACATTTTACACTCCTGTTAGAGGGAAGATGTTCATTGTTACACTTGATTATTATTTCAGTTTGGCGTTAATGGGACTAAATGCAACTTTCATGACATGCAGTTGTAGGATGGGACAAGTAAATCTCAAAACCTCTCAATTTCAAATGCATGTAGACATTGAGGGTTCTCGGGAGGAGCCGTGCTGACACCTGCTGCTCTCTGGCAGAGCAGCATGTCCTCCCGTGTTTTAAATGCACTTTAGAACAACATGCCCCAACACTACATATGAGCGGGAGGAGGGAGGTATGGGGTCTTCACATTTCCCCGTTCTCTGTTAGCCATCGGGGCAGAGGGGCTGGGAGGAGGTGTTGGCCGTCCAATTGGGGTCTGGTATGCGGGGCCTCCCTGCTGCTGTGGGGGCAGGGGTTGTCTGCATGTCTTCACCCCAGGGGAAAGGGTAACATCTCCTGGGTCTAGGTGCGGTTTGCCCCTCTGGGGCGAGGGCACCTGGCTAAAGAACACAAAAGCTGCTCAGTCACTAACTAACTACCATTACTGGTCTTTTATTATGAGTATTAGACTGTAAGAGCAACAGGCTGGACTCTGCTTCAGCTCCTGTGCAGAGCTGATTATTAAATATGTGCAAACAGCAGCGTGTTTTCTGTCTCCTGCCACATCTGTACGGACAGTAACAGCAACTACAAAAAAGCTTGTGCTTCAGTACCTCCTCATTAAACATTAACTGTGGATTCAAATAGCAAAGCCCAGAATTTATGTACTGAAACCAACTACAGCCATTTACCTGGATAAATGAAGGACTAATAAAAAAATACTAAAATAATAATGATAGTCTGAATTATTCTTAATGAGGTATTGTTCACAAAATTATGTGTGCAGTACTCCAGATAGCTTACATCCTTACAGACGCCAAAACAATGACAGCGAACTGAAAGGGAAGAACAGCAGCACTGAAGAAAAACAGTGTCAGCGTGAAAGAAAGATGTCATTGTGATAACTTGACTTGTTTTAATGTCAATGTTTAGTTTCAATGAATCTTTTTTACACTGTCTATTTTTGTTTCACTTTCAATACAAGCATTTTCAGTACATTTATTCCAGAGTCAATGTTAATATTTTCAGTTTCATTTAGATCATCATTTTACCCCCACAGTAGAGAACTATTAAACAACAGTAGCCAAACAGCTAAAAATGCACCACATACTTGAACCTTTGAATTATGCTGAAGGTTTTCATAGAGATTTTATTCATCAAAGAAAGAAAAATGGAATTCTTTCAGGTTATATTTAGTTGAGGGAGGAAAAGACACAAAGTCCAGTTTCAAGGAAAGCATGTTTAAATGCCTTTGTATGGTTTTCAGTTCATTCTTCCTGATGATCAACATTCCAGCATAAAAGACACAATGCCAGGAGCAATGTTACTGGAAATCACAGTCACTAAGCAACAATACACCTCGCTTGTATTCTGCAGTTTTTAGATCTTGATCCAATTTTTTTGTTCTTTTACTTGATTTATGTCGAAGTAATTTTACTTTGAATTGTTGGAAGATTCTCCTTTTTGATAAACAGAAGTTATGAAAAAAGCAGAAAACTCATTTGCCAAAAAACATCTTAACGGTCCCCAAGGCTTGAAACTCAAGAACTGACAATCAGTTAACTCCAAACCCACAGCAATATGAGTCGTTGGCAGTCATTGCAGATGAATGATTGCCGTTCTCGCCGTTAATTCCTAGAGTATTTAAAAGTAGAATGGGAGGGAGAGCCTTCAGTTTTCAGGCCCCTCTTCTGTGGAACCAGCTTCCAGTTTGGATTCAGGAGACAGACACTATCTCTACTTTTAAGATTAGGCTTAAAACCTTCCTTTTTGCTAAAGCATATAGTTAGGGCTGGACCAGGTGACCCTGAATCCTCCCTTAGTTATGCTGCAATAGATGTAGGCTGCCGGGGGATTCCCATGATGCATTGAGTTTTTCCTTTCCAGTCACCTTTCTCACTCACTATGTATTAACAGACCTCTCTGTATTGAATCGTATCTGTTATTAATCTCTGTCTCTCTTCCACAGCATGTCTTTATCCTGTCTTCCTTCTCTCACCCCAACCGGTCGCAGCAGATGGCCGCCCCTCCCTGAGCCTGGTTCTGCCGGAGGTTTCTTCCTGTTAAAAGGGAGTTTTTCCTTCCCACTGTCGCCAAAGTGCTTGCTCATAGGGGGTCATATGATTGTTGGGCTTTTCTCTGTATCTATCAAGCGCCTTGAGGCGACATTTGTTGTGATTTGGCGCTATATAAATAAAATTGAATTGAATTGAATTGAATTAAAGGTGGCAAAACCTGTGAGACACACCAAAAGGAAAACACAATTGCAACACTATTCAATTCAATTCAATTCAATTCAATTCAATTTTATTTATATAGCGCCAAATCACAACAAAAGTCGCCTCAAGGCGCTTCATAGATACAGAGAAAAACCCAACAATCATATGACCCTCTATGAGCAAGCACTTTGGCGACAGTGGGAAGGAAAAACTCCCTTTTAACAGGAAGAAACCTCCGGCAGAACCAGGCTCAGGGAGGGGCGGCCATCTGCTGCGACCGGTTGGGGTGAGAGAAGGAAGACAGGATAAAAGACATGCTGTGGAAGAGAGACAGAGGTTAATAACAGATATGATTCAATGCAGAGAAGTCTATTAATACATAGTGAGTGAGAAAGGTGACTGGAAAGGAAAAACTCAATGCATCATGGGAATCCCCCGGCAGCCTAAGTCTATTGCGGCATAACTAAGGGAGGATTCAGGGTCACCTGGTCCAGCCCTAACTATATGCTTTAGCAAAAAGGAAAGTTTTAAGCCTAATCTTAAAAGTAGAGATAGAGTCTAGTAGAGATAGACTAGAGTCTAACACCAGAGAGTCCATGACCAAACACAGTCCAGAAGGCTGGCTGAGCAACCAGTGGCAGAAACAAACCAGTGTCAGGGGCCTGATGGCCAGTGCGTGGTGTGGACCCACAGGGGGCGTGAATGATTTAAACTGAAGGTGAGCCGTGTATTGCAGGCTGAGAATGGACATAGAAAACAAAAGTCTGAATGAACTGAAGAGGAAACAAGTACAGTTTTAATTAGCATTTGTGGATTTAACTAGGTACTGTGCTACTCGACACTGTCCAGAAGCGCCGTCGACTTCTCTGGGCTTGGGGCATCTGGGACGGACCATCACACAGTGGAAACGTGCACTGTGGTCACACGAATCAGTGTTTCAGGTATTTGTTGGGAGAAATGGACGCCCTGTGCTCCAAACCAAGGAAGAAAAGAATCATCCAGACTGTCACCAGCAACAAGTCCAAAAGCCAAGGTCGGTCATGGTACGGGGTCGTGTCAGTGCCCTTGGAAAAGGTAACTTGCCCTTCTGTGATGGCACCGTTAATGCTAAAAAGTTCATGGAGATTTTGGAGCAGAATATGCTGCCTTCAAGAAGACGGTTTGCAGAAGAAGTTTGGAGACAGGGACCAAATGACACCTGAAACACTTCATCGCTTGGTGTCTTCAGTCTCTAAAAGCCTTTTAAGTGTTGTGAAAAGAAATGATGTGCTGCATTAGTTTTTGTTTAAACAAAAATGTTTTCATTTAGTGTGTGATCTTTGCCATTTGAGGCAATGAAAAAAGACTGAAACAGATGTTATCAGCTCTTGAATATAAAAACATTATCACCATCAACTACACATTTACTCATCCAGCCAATATCAAGCAAAATTTAGAGTTGCATGTTGATAATGTTTGATAATGATTTTGTTCCTGTGCCAAAGAAGTCCCCAGTGTCCTGCCTCAAATACTAGCTTCCCGTTGCACTTACACCCATCATGATGAAGTGCTCATCATGAGGCACATTAAAGCCCAGCTGCCACCCACACTGAGCCCACCATAGTTCACCTGTCGCCCCACCGGTCAACAGATAACAGCATCCCCACCACCCTACATCTTGCCACCTGCACAATAAAGACACATATGGATGAATGCTGTTCATAGACTTCAGCTCAACATTCAACACAATCATTTCTCATTATCTGAGTGTGCACAGCCCACTGCTGGTCACTCTGCTGAGACACGACTGTGAAGCAATCCACAGTTTGAACCACATCATTAAGTTCATCAGTGACTCAAGATTCAAGATTCAAGATTTTTATTTTGACATTTGCACACAGGACCAACAGTCCATGTACATGGAATTCTTGTGCAGAGCTTTCCAAGTCAAATCACACTTTAACAATATAACAATATAATAATATAACAATATAAAGACAGAAAAAGCAGAAGGATAGAAATAAAGTCTGAAGTGGGGTAATTGTACTATTTTCTATATACAAGGAAAAAGAAAAAACAGTACAGAGTTTGTAGCTTTCTACCTCTTATTGGACTCACAGTATTGCACATTTTTCACAGTATTGCACGTTTGTTCCACAGATCTGTTTCACAAGTCTGTTGTGAGTGTATTGCTCATTGGTCAGTGACCCGATCATACATTCAAGTGGAGTTAAGTAGTTCTGTGTTATTTTAAGTGTTCGGTGCTTTTTGTTTGCCATCAGTCTAACTGTGGCGTATTCAGTGTTGTGTGAATATTTCACTGTTTTGAATATAAAACACTGTATTCTGACAGTTATTGAAGAATCTTGTTCTGTGTGTGATGATGCTGTCCACTCTGTTGTGTCTGAGATTGTTCAGGGTGGGCCATTTATATGGATACACCGTAATAAAATGGGAATGGTTGGTGATATTAAAGTCCTGTTTGTGGCACATTAGTATATGTGCAGTTTGCTGACTGTAGCATGGGAGATGGGTGGTCTCTTAGGGTGTCTTGCATTGAAATCTGCTGAAATGACCCGGTTACTGTGTTCACCAGATATCAACACGATTTCGATCCGCTCCTCACGTGTTAACCTCTTCGACATGTCAATGGCTGTGAACAAAGAGAAACTTTTAAATAACTAATGAAAGAATAAAGTTACGTTGAAACCAAGCACACCATTGTTTTTCTTGTGACATTACCAATAAGTCTGATGTGTCACATGGCCCTCTTCCTATTGAAAAAACAAAAATTGTATCCAAGATGGCCGACTTCTAAATGGCCACCATGGTCACCACCCATCTTGAGGAGTTTGCCCCCTCAGATATACTAATGTGCCACAAACAGGACTTTAATATCACCAACCATTCCCATGTTATTACGGTGTATCCATATAAATGGCCCACCCTGTATGTGCAGTTTTTGTGTCTGAGCAGAGAGTGAGCTGGATGGTGTCAGTCCCTGATAATTCTCTCTGCTTTTTCGGCAGTGTTGTGTGTACAGAAGGTCCATGGAGGCAAGTTTTGTTCCCATGATCCTCTCTGCAGACTTTATGACTTCCTCACTGTCTGTGTAGTGTTCCCATACCAATGACATGGCTGTGGTGGGTCTCATCAGCAAGAACGACAAGTCAGCTGCAACAGCTAACAGACTGGTGTTTAATCAACAACCTGTCTCTGAACGTGGACAGAACAAAAGAGGTGATTGTTGACTTCAGGAGAGCACAGAGAGATCACTGTCCACTTAACACTGATGGATGCTCTGTGGAGGTCATCATGAGCACCAAATTCCTTGGTGTCTACCTGTCAGAGAACATCTCCTGGTCCCTCAACACCAGCTCCATAACTAAGAAGGCCCAGCAGCGTCTGTAGTTCCTGCAGAAGCTGAAAAAAGCCCATCTCCCTCCATCCATTCTCACCGCCTTCTACAGAGGCACTATCGAGAGCGTCGTGAACGCTGCATCACTGTCTGTACGGTAACTGCACCATATCAGATCGCAGTACCCTACAACGGATAGTGAGAGCAGCTGAGAGGATCACTGGAGCCTCTCTTCCCTCCATCACGGACACCTGTTGCACCCACTGCATCCACAAAGTCATGTTGTGCAGGACCCCACACACCCCTACACACTCTTCACTCTGCACATCTTTTGTATTTATTACTATACTAAGCAGCTATTTGTGGCTTTGGTTGTCTATGGTCTGCTGCAATAGTTACTGTACAATTTAACGTCCTCCCTCAGAAAGCAACAACTAGGAACCAAATAATGAGCTTACAATGACTATAAAGCTTTGTATTTTAAAGGAGAGTTAGAAATTCAACACCTTACCTTAGCTATGCTGATGATGCTTCATTTTAGCTCAGTGGGCAGCAAGTGGTGATCACACCTCTGATAATGTCAAGGAAAAGGTCAGCCTTTTGTTTTGTACTTATTCATAAATTGGACTCCTCACCATTCACAGCAGGAGAACCTGTAATTAGGGTTGGTCATGACTACAATCATCCTCGCGTCAAAGCTGAACCCGTCAGATTTGTGTAGATACCATCGCACAAACGAAGGTATATCTGTCCTTCAGGAAAAAGTATCACATTAATAAAGTCAGATCCATTTCAAGAAAATTGCAGTCATCAAAATGAACTTTTAAGGGACCCAGATGTGCTGGCCTTTAGACAATACCTGTACTACTTTTTTGTCCATTTATTCCTTTTTGCATCACAGTTAATTTAATTTAATTTAGGTTTCAACATTTAATAGTGAAATTCCTTAATTCACATAGAGGATCTTCGTACAGAGCTCTTATTGGAGAAGCAAATATGTCTGGCACCACAGTGCATTCAAATCCTGATTTTGGTTGCACAAAATGCCTGAATATATGAATAGAAGTGTTATAAATATGTGTTAATTATTAAAAATCATGGTTAATTCAGGCAGGTTATTTTGTGTGACCTCGTGTAAATTGAGGATTGTGCTTACAAAGCATTTATAAATAAAAGTGAGCAGTATGTTGAGACTCAAATGTCTCAGTTATCTTCATAACAATAAACACTGCTTGAGGTTCCCAGACTACTGAAAAAAAGTCACTATTTGCTACCTTTGAGGGCCAAAAATGTATTGATCAAGCATAACATTATGAACACTGACAGGTGAAGTGAATAACACTGATTATCCCATCAGCATTGCACCTGTTAATGAATAAGATAGAGCACTCAAAGCTTATGTGTTAGAAACTGGAAAAAATGGACAAGCGTAAGGATTCGAGTGAGTTTGACTCAGGCAAAATTCTGATGACTCGACAGCTGGGTCATGGAGGGTCATGTGGGCTTTTTCTGATCTGTAGTGGTCAGTATTGAGAAAGGGACAGTTCAAGGAAGGAACAGTTCAAGGAAGGCGCAGTGATGAACCAATGACAGGGTCATGGGCAGCCAAGGCTCACTGATGCATGCAGAGAGTGAAGGCCTGTGAGGTCTGATCCAACAGTATGTGGCTGTACATCACCTACCTGGGGAACACCTTGCACTTCAATGTATTAGGGGAAGAAGACTAGCTGGTGGATGCAGTGTGACGCTTTGGGCAATATTCTGCTGGGAAACCGTGGGTCCCATATGATTGTGTGCCTAAGATAAACAGATATTTTTATTTTTATTTGATGAGGCATCAGCAGAGTTGTGAAGACAAATTGAGAAAGTCCACCAAGAATAAAAGAAAATCCAATGTGAGAGAAGCAAACTAGAAGTAGATGGTCCAGAGAAAATACACTGGTTGTACCACCACTCCCCCAAAAGTCTGACTTAGTATTGAGCTCTGTATGTCTTAGTTGATAAATGGGTGGCTTTATCATATATTGTATTTAACAGCATTTTGATACTGCACTTGATCCTGGGTTTTGTGCAGAGCAAATAAATATACCAAATACAATTCAAATGAAAGATCCGTGATTGCATCGAGTCAAACATGTCATCTGCTTTGTGTATCTTTTTGGAGTAACCCACTGAACCGACTAAACTACTGGGCTACCCAGTTTTACTCAGTTTCTACTTTATCTACACAGCAATTCTACCTGTGACCTGGATTTCTTTTTCATTTCTGAGAGCATTTTTACCCCCTTCTCAAATCTTCTGTCTATGATTCTATCAAATTACAGCAAAAGTGACAGAAAAGACTGTGGAAAGTTAATTACGTCTGACAAGGCAGCCAGCTAACGGGCTAACGCCACAGGCTGAACTGTGTCTCCAGTTCATTTCAGGTTATTTCACATATGCATGAATTAAATTTGTGTAATGGCTTTCTTAGATTTTCCAATGATATAGAGGAAATTAATTCATTACAGTCTGTGACTCATTGTGAGATTCAAAATGAAGTGTCACAGAGAAGGTGAAATGCATGGAGGAGTGAAATTAAAGTTAAAAGAATTAATTGTGCCATTTGAATTTGGCATAAAGACGAATTAGAACTACTACCCCACATAGGCAGCTGACTTTTCTGGTCATTGGTGACTTGATAAAATCAACATATAGCCTAAAACAAAAAAACAAGGACATGATATCCCCTCAGCCACATTCTGGTGAGAGAGGTCGAGCGTGTGTCTGATTTAATACATTTCCAATTATGACAAACATCTTCAAGCAAGTGCAATTGCAGACAAAAAACAAAAACAACAAAGCAGGGCAATGACAAAGATCAGTGTAGTCCAGCACTAAAAGCATGCAGTCTTAACTTCTCCTTGGGGCTTTTGTGTGTCATCGGAGTGTGAATGCGAGTGAATGCAGGTTAGTTTGCACTTGTGTATAGAAGTGCTTGTATGAGTGGGTGTGAATGGGTGAATGAGGCATGTTGTATAGAGCGCTTTGAGTACTCCGGGAGAGTAGAAAAGCGCTATATAAGAATCAGTCCATTTACCAATAAATTCAGCAAAACACAACAAAGTAAAACATTTAAATCCCTTAAACATGTTGCCCACTCTGGGTCGAGAAGAGGGGAACCTTCATTTAGGCAAACTGTCCTCTTTCTGGAAACCAAGACTTGCATAGTGTGCTGTGTTGATGGCTCAACAGTAACTTTTATTTTGGAACAAACTTTACGTTCTGCAACAATCACATGTTTGATTGACCAGAAAAATAAAATGGGTCAGTGGAAACCGTAACACCAGACTGTATTAGTTTCAGTATGAAAGCAGAGCCAAAGCACTGAAAGCTGCGGAGTTTGAACTGACTGGAGCTGTCAGGAATACTGGTGTGTCTGGCAGAAACACTCCATATATGCCATAAATGTAGTTCTTGATAGGTCTGTTACGGCCCTAGCAGGGCCTCCTTCTGAAGGTGCCTGTGTGGGAGTGTCCTTAAATCGCTTCTGCCTGAGGTGCCACCTTTCCCTTTTCCACAGCTGACTTTTGTCAGTAATTAAAAGTATTTAATCCCAGGGAAAGGTGAGCTATGTGCCAGAGTGCCATGTGAGTGGTTGCAGCTAGTGAGCTGCTCTTTCTTTTTGGCTTATGTTTTACTTTATTGACCAACGCTTGAGTTTTGTTTGTTTTCCTTAAATGGTGATAGCGGCTTGTCCATCTCTTTTAGTTGAGTTTGATAAGAATTTTAATAAAAACTCTTTAATTTAACCCTTATGCCTTTTTGTCTCCTTTTTCTGACCCGGACACTTTTTGTTACCTCCCCCTCACCGCCTAGACCCCTCAGGGGAATGTAACAAGTGGAGGCTTGTCCGGGATATTTGAAAAGGGAGCTTCAAGTTGGATTTGATTATCTTGCTTTGTCACCTTTTTGAGAGCCACAACTTCCCTGTTAAGTTAGGTGTGTCCAGCTGAGCTTATTAAGTTCTTCCTTCGGGCACTCTTTTGTTATTTTGCCTTTTTTATTTTCGGAGTAATCCTGGGCGGGGATTAGTTCCCTGTTGGGGGTAGGCAATTCAGGGCTCCGGTTGCTGAAGTTTTGCCTTTAAAGTTGCCTCGAGCCCAGCACGCTCCAGAAGATGGGTAGGTAAAAGTTAGTGTGCTTAGGAACTGGGTAAGTTGTATTTGTTCATGTGTATGCAGCACGAGGTAAGTTGGTCAGTTAAAGTAAGTTGTGTAATTCTGTTAATTGTTCAGTAGTCTCTGAGTGAGTTGGCAGAGGTGTGTGGTGGTGTCCTAATTAGGGTGTGTTTGCTAAGCCTTCTCCGCCCCCAAAATGGATGACACAGCTATTAGTGCACAGGTGTCTGGAGGCTCGTTTGTGAGCAATAACATTCACCTGGTTCCAGTCTTCTGTGAATCCAGTGTTGAGAGCTTCTTCAGTGTGTTTGAAAGCATAGCAACTGCATTACAGTGGCCTGAAGACGTGTGGGGGGTGATGTTGCTGTGTAAATTCACGGGTAAGGCTCGGGTAGCTTGTTCTGGTCTGTCTAGGCAGGACGGCCTAGTTTATGAAAAGATTAAAAGTGCCGTCCTCCAAGCCTATGAACTTGTACCTGAAGCCTATAGGCAGCATTTTAAAGGTTTGGAGTTGGCACAGGGTCAGTCCTACCTTGACTTTGCTAGGGAGAAGGCAAAGCTCTTTGATAGGTGGTGTTCTGCAAGCCAGGTTAACAATATGGGGTCCATACGTGAGCTTATGCTGGTGGAGGACTTTAAAAACTCTGTTCCTGAGTCTATTGCTTGTTATTTAAGTGAACAGAGGGCTTCAACTTTACAGCAAGCTGCCACCCTGGCAGATGAGTTTAAGCTGACTCATAAAGCAAGTGCTGTAGGACATGATATCCATCTGCACCATAGCACATCCTGGACAGGTAAGAGTGGGCCAGCTAACAAGGCAAATGCAGTTATGGTTTCAAGATCTAGGCCCAAACTGTGTTTCTTCTGTCACAAGCCTGGCCATGTGGTTGCCAATTGTGTCAAACTGGCTCTCAAACAGAAAGCCCACTAAACGCAAAAAGGGCCTGCTTTGAGAAAAGTAAGTCGTGGTTCTCAAACGACAAGGTTGCCAGGCCTAGTAAAAGGCTAAACTTGGAGCACAGTTGCTCGGTAGCACCCTGTAGTAAGTGTAAGAGGTCAACTAGCCCTGAGCTGCTGCTGGTTGACAATGTCCCAGTTCCTCAAAATGACCTGCAGGTGGGCAGATCATGTATAACACCACCACTCAGACCTGCACCCCTGACTAACAAACATGCCTGCACCCGTGACCTGAGCAATCGTCTGTAAACTGTTGCAGTAAGGTCTTCTGACTGCCTGCTGTCAGAAGACCTCAGTAAGTATTTTGAACCCTTTGAGATGGGGTTGGCAGCTTCCGCAGGCAATGCCTAACCGTTGCTATGGGCTTTGGTAGGTGGAAAGCCTGCAATTTGTTGATGCGACGGTTACGGACTTGATTTGTAGTTTTGTTTATCATAATCATTTGATAAACCACGGGCTTGTATTTATGGGAGGGGGTGTTACAGCCCTAGCAGGGCCTCCTCCTGAAGGTGCTTGTGTGGGAGTGTCCTTAAATCACTTCTGCCTGAGGTGCCACCTTTCCCTTTTCCACAGCTGACTTTCATCAGTAATTAAAAGTATTTAATCCCAGGGAAAGGTGAGCTCTGGGCCAGAGTGCCATGTGAGTGGTTGCAGCTAGTGAGCTGTGTTATTGTGGTTTGCAGCTAGTGAGCTGTGTTATTGTGGTTTGCAGCTAGTGAGCTGTGTTATTGTGGTTTGCGGCTAGTGAGCTGTGTTATTGTGGTTTGCGGCTAGTGAGCTGTGTTATTGTGGTTTGCAGCTAGTGAGCTGTGTTATTGTGGTTTGCAGCTAGTGAGCTGCTCTTTCTTTTTGGCTTACGTTTTACTTTATTGACCAACGCTTGAGTTTTGTTTGTTTCCCTTAAATGGTGATAGCGGCTTGTCTGTCTCTTTTAGTTGAGTTTGATAGGAATTTTAATAAAAACTCTTTAATTTAACCCTTATGCCTTTTTGTCTCCTTTTTCTGACCCGGACACTTTTTGTTACCTCTCCCTCACCGCCTAGACCCCTCAGGGGAACGTAACAAGGTCAAAAAGGTTGTTTGGTTAATGTGCACAAAGAAGGTAACGAAGCACAAAAAGAAACAAGAAGTTGGCAGAGGCCTCAAAAAATCCCTTCTTTGAATCATTTGTTATCCTTTTACTAAGCATAAAAAAAACATAAGTACATGTGTGCAACACTAGCAGAAAATACACATTTGGAAACTTTAAAAACACAAAGTTCACTGCCTGGAAATATAGTTTTCTTCTGTCCAGTTCCTGTTCTTAAAGACAAATGGATAGTAGCATGTACACAAAGGTACAATATTCAAATGAATAGAAACCCGTCTGGTTTTTTTTTTTTTTTTTTTTTTTTCTCCATGTTCAGTCCCACACTTGATGTGCGTCAGCTGATGCTTTGTCTGTTTGCAATAAATCTGTTAAACGCCGCTGCTGATATGAACACAAAGAAGCAGCAGCTATTTTTATTTTTTTTTTAAAAAGGCATTTGGCTCTACAGTGACAACACAAGAAATTAAGCACTTAATATAATAACAAGGACATTCTGCAATTAGAAGTCAGGCTTGTGCCTTTGTCCTTTCTTGTTTTGATTTTTTTTGGGGGGGTTTTACTAAAGTTTAAATTTTTAAAAAGTTGCTCTTCCAGAACAGTTGTTTTGACTGTACAGTATGCGGAACAGGAAATAGACACAGACTGTTGGATGCCAGCGTCTTCATTTTACTACATTTACTGCAGTGGAATACAGAGCTGCTGAGATGTGTTCTCTGGAGTCGATCACGATTCTCTGTCTTCACTCTCCAGACTTTGTGGGGACAGTTTGGGAATGGCCTCTTCCTGATACAACATGATAGCACAGTGCCGTGAGGTAACTGTTGCTGTGATTGGTGCTATATAGAGAAATAGTAATTGATTTGATTTATATGTTTTATATATCTAAATATTAGCCTGTAGACTGTTCAGTCAGGATTAATGCAAACATGTTTAGAATACAATATAGAATTATAATCTGTGCAGGAAGTGTGGCTATGATAAAATCTGTAATCCATTTATTCTATTATACATCCATTTAACTATTTATTCTGATCTTGTTGTTATCTTATATTCACACAAATGGTCTTTCCGTTCATCTTAATATCAGCAACAAAATGTTCTCTTTATGCAGAAGTGACCAAAACTGTTACTGGTCTGCTATAACTCGAACTGAAGCTATCGTTTATTTATTTAGAAGAAACAAGATTTTATTATCAACCTTTGACCTGTTGGGACCCTGTATGTACCGTTTCAGGCCTCATAATGGCTGTTAGTTACTTTTAGGTCCAATAATTAGCCCCGTGGGTATGTATACGTAACTTCTACATGCAGATATATAAAGCCTATTAAAGTTTCACATGAAGGCATTCATTCGCTAGAGTCCTGTTAAATGTTATTGTTTAATATCAGCATCTTTGCATATAACCAACAATTGCAACACAAGTTCACCCTGACACCTCTGCCCATGTTGAATGTTGGCACGGGCACGGGGAACAACACACTTTAGCTGGTTTTGATTTTAAATAACCATTATCAATAGGGATGCACCGATACCGATACTGGTATCGGCCTCGATACCACATTTTCTAAAGTACTCGTACTCGTTAAAAGTCCCCCGATACCGGGGACCGATACCACGGTCTGAGACCTGTCTATGTTTGAGCGGCATGTAAGGGGTTAATCACAGGTGCCGAGTGCCCGCCCCCAGGCCCCGGCTGCAGCTCAGAGCGGGGAGAAGGGGAGGCGAGACAAGTCAGCCGTGTGGAACTATTTCAAAGTGAACGAAGACGCAAAAACAAAGGCGGACTGCAAATTGTGCTCAGCGAAATTGTCCAGAGGAGGCTCAAAAGGTAGCGCATTTAACACAAGCAATTTAATCAAGCACCAAAAACACGACGAGTACAAAGAGTTTACCCACGCTTATTTACCCATGCTTATTAGCACAGAGGAGCATAGCTGATGCTATAGCAGTGGGACGGAAAATAGTTGGGCATTTTAAACATTCCGCCTTAGCCTACTCCCGCCTCGAGGACATTCAGGGACAGCTCAACCAGCCAATAAAGAGACTGCAGCAGGACGTACAGACGCGCTGGAACAGCACGTATTACATGCTCCAGTCCCTCATTGAGCAAAAGCGAGGGCTGGGCGTGTCCGAGCATGAACTCCCTGACTATCTCACCGCTCACCAATGGGCTCTTATGGAGACGACTGTTGCCATCCTCGCCCCCTTTGAGGAACTAACTAAAAAAGTGAGCAGCTACGACACACTAGCCTCTGATGTCATCCCAGCTGTGACTGTGCTAGTGTGACTTCTAAACAGAGAAACAGACGAACAAATTTAAAATTAAATTTTGTTTTTTATAATTATTTATTCTGTAATATGTTGCATATAACATGCTTTTCATTTTAAATAAATGTTCTTAATTCCAAACTAGTCCCTTGTTTGTTTGTTTTTTGTTAAAATTATAGGACTAAAGCTGTTACCTGTAAATTTAAATCATGTTTTTATTAAGTGCTCAGTATTGGTATCGGCGAGTACTGAAATGCAAGTACTCGTACTCGTACTCGTTTCCAAAAAAGTGGTATCGGTGCATCCCTAATTAAGAACATTGTGTTAGGAGGGTAGTGCTAGAAGCAATAGTAATAGTTAGTAAAACTATTCGTTCAATAAAAGAAAGTGCAAAATAAGAAAAAGGCACTGAATTGGTGAAATACACAATGCATCTGTCTCTCCTGCTGATAGTATGATAATAAACTTCCCTCTGCTTCTCTCTCACCTGCAGTATTGGTTGTAGTTTTTGAGTACTGGCAGCACTATGCAGTGTGGAGGGTTGATAGCACTACTGCATGAGCACATATGATTCCTGTCAGAGCCAAGACAGAGTTGATACTGATGTTGGCTATTAGCCACTCTGACATGATGGTGATCAGACTGTGGATATTGCCACCAATGGATATAGTCACCATTGTTTTAATCACCATCAAATCACCATTATTTTATTTATTTTTATGAAAGCATTTTTAACAGACTATTTCACTGAAGTTCATTCTGTATGTAAAGAACCTCAGCTTTATTTCATAGCTGTTGTAGAGCTTTGTATTATATCGCCGTCGCGGGCTCCTCTCCTAAACTTCTCCCGAACAAATCCAGGTGTAGTCAGGAAGCACTCAGTGTGTATAGTTTATTCTGCCGGCCTCCCAGGTGCACAAAAGATTATTTACAAAGAAAATAAACAACTGACTTAATTCAAAACAAAACAAAAAAATCTATATACAAAACACAAGCGGCTGAGCCAGTCTGCATGTTACCCTCACTGTAACATCTCACAGAATGCCCAGGTCGGCCCTGACGGCCTCCTTTTATACCCCGTTGCCCCTCCCAACAGGCATAATAGTCATCAGTCATCCCTTTATCATTTCTTTCCCCAAAACACTCCTTTTTCCTCAGCATATTTCCAGCTGTATTCCTACAATACCCATATATATATGTATACACACATTATGGCCACTTCCAGGCAGCCTACAGTGTTTCACAAAAAAAATTAATGCAGTTCACGTGACCTTTCCAAGTGCGTGCGAACCCACTATTTGAACCCTGGAACACCATACCATCAGCTTGCATAACCAGTCGGTTAGGTTGGGTGAGCGTGAGGTGGGTCAGTAGCATCAATTGATTCATCCTCCAGAAACTGTCTGCATACTCAGATACCCCAAATGAGACATGTGGCATTATTGTTTACCAGGAGGAACCCAGGATCCACTGCACAAGTGCAGGGTCTGACAGTGGTAGATAGTCCAAGGAGTTCATGCTGGTACCTAATGACCTGACTGCTGAATGGGAAAAACACTTCAACCCCGGAGTACAGCACTATAGATTATGAATAAATAATTGTTTTACCTCTTTCATTCCTTTGTATGTGATAAGCATTGGTGATGGATACTGAATAATACTCTAATAAATAACAAAAAAAGACTTTGTTACTTCCCACCTCTGAATATAGGTAACAGAAAGATACCTTTGGGTATGTTGAACTTGGTAGTACAGAGCAAATAAGTGGTTAAAGGGAAACTGCTCAGAGGAATTTCAGCATGAATAATAGCAAAAACAAAGGAATAACAGGATTGTGGAGATACTTCCCCCTTACTTGTCTTTTAAGGTATTATCCTTGGAAAAAGTAAGTAATCAAACAGACATCAAGAGAGCAAATATCTGTATTAGAGCTTTGAAAAACAAACCAAAACAACACACACATGCTGCATTGATCCCAGTTTCATTCTGGGATTGTCCACAATGTCCACACATTCTGAACAAATTACCACAGACATACAGTCAGTTAGCAATCTGCTAACATGCTACTTAAACACCAACTCCGTCAGTCATTTTTAGTCATTAAAGGCACCACCTCTCTGTTTTAGTTGCTATTGTTAATGTGTTCATGATGGCAACACTCACTCTACCACGTAAATACATATGTACTGTAAGGAGAGGATCATGGAAGGGTGATTAACTTTAAAAAGTGACATCGTAGTTAAAAAGATATTATTTTCAGGAAGACACAGGTCTTTTGTGGTTGGTTAGAGGAAATCAAATCTCCTGGAAATGCGCTGTGAATACACGACCGGGTTGAAGACGATAATAAATCGAGTTCACCATTCTGCTCTGCTTCTGCTTTTGACATGAAGCCAGGCAGAAGGAAATGATTTGTGCAGGTATGCAGCAACACTTACAACTGATTGGTTGGCAAAACACAAAAAACGAGTTCTTTAACTAACAGAAATTGACTTAGATGATGAATAGTGTCAGGCTAAATGAAATGAAATAAAACAGCATTTTTTTCTGCTGCTTGCTGTAATGTTTTCTGTGTTATTTTATAGTATTTATTCACAAAAACGTCTTTGGTTTTTACCACTGAGCTTCAGTACACTTAATGAGATTACTTCTGCCTCTGGAATGAGTTTGCCCCCCAGAAATGTTTGTACAATTCGCTCTCGTATCTGCATTTACCCCAATGAGTTCAACCACGACACGAGTTTCAATGGGGCGTGAGCCACAGCCACCCAAGTAGAAGCAGAGATGTGTTCAGTTCAATAAACTATTCCAACACAGCAGGCACGGAAACAGGCGTGGGATCCTTCCTAATGCTTTCACCGAGAAGAAAATGTGTGTTCTGATCTGTAGCTTTCAGTGGAAATCGTCAGAGCAGAATTGCTCTGTAGTGGATGTGAGCGGTGAACTGGTAGCTCAAAGTGCCGAAGGGCCTGGCTTATAGGTTTCTCGCCATCGTTTCATTGCCAAGTGAGTGCTGCAAAGAGAAGGCTGAGAGGTGAAAGCCCCTTTCTGGCAGCTGCTGCAGTAATATGACATAAGAAGCTGGAGTGAAAAATTACTGAAGCACAAACATCAAAGGAGGTTTTCTTAAATTCTGTCAGCCCAGGACACCAATATACAAAACACAAGCGAATATAGTATTACCCAAGAACTGAGTTAGAAGTGTGTACTATCCGCAGCAGGAACCTGCAGAGCATGATCATGTGCTCATCTTGGAGGAAGCATCCACATCCTCATCACGTCCTAAAGTAACGTGAACAACGGACCAGCTATGATGACAGCTAACCCATTTCCAAGGGGAACATCTTACTTTTGACCAGGTGGCTCCCTCACTTCCATAAACATGGTGACACTGTGGAGGACCTGCATTAAATTAGGTGACACAACAGCTGGCACATCCTTTCTTCTGATGAAACTGGATGACATCAAAACTTGGGGGATGAGGTGAATGCCACAGTTTAGAAGCCAAACAAATCGGTCATTTCAATGTAATCTCACACAGTCCGCTGTGAAAAACATATAACTGTTCCCCAAACCTAAAAACCAGAGATGGGCAGTAACGTGTTACTTGTAGCGCGTTACTGTAATCTGATTACTTTTTTCAAGTAACGAGTAAAGTAAGGGATTACTATTGCAAAAACGGTAATTAGATTACCATTACTTTCCCGTAGGAATGCTGCGTTACTGCATTACTAAAACCGTGATTTTTTTGCGAGAATATCTCATGACAGTGACATAGGCAAGTGCCACGTTCGTGAAAACAGCTGTGTGCAGATCAACAATGGATAACATATCGAGTGCGGAGACAGTATGAGCATGCAGCGTTTAAAGCGTGGAAGTACTGACCTTACTTTAAGTTTGATTCCATAAAAAGTGACAAAAACATTAGCGTCCGTTGTGCGTTGGAAGAAAACTTATTTTTACAGCGAAAAAAACCCCCTAAACTTCCGAGCAAGCACCGAGTGCGCTACGACGTAATGGGAAACTCACAGAGAAACTCGCGGATTCTTCCACTGACCGCTGCGGCACACCTGCACCAGGGTAAACCTCCGCCTACACTACTCCTGCTTTACAGGTGAAAATAGAGCAAAAGGACCGCTAGTCTTTGACTTTATTTATTTTCTGCTGTGTTTTACTTGCATCTATTGTGCAGAAAATAGGTTTAAATATTAAACAAATTTCTTCCAGTCAGAGAATGTTGCATATAATTAAATTTTTGCTTGATGCATAAAGTTAAAAGATTAAAACTAATAAAACAAGTTTTAAAAAGGGACTTGTATGATGGATTGTGTAGAAAAAGTAGAATTGGGCTGAAAGATCTATCGCTTTATCACCTATGTAAATTGTGATTTTAAAAAGTAACTAAGTAACTAAGTAATTAATTACTTTTGAAAATAAGTAATCAGTAAAGTAACGGGATTACTTTTTGGGGGAAGTAATCAGTAATTAGTTACTGATTACCTTTTTCAAGTAACTTGACCAACACAACTGTCAATGGTTTAAAACAACTGAAGCACCTATTGACTGTTGGGAAGAACCACGATGAAAACAAAGGTTTTGTTATCCAACGCCGAATATGTATGTTTTACTGACTTATTTCTGCTGTTCTGTAACCATCATTTTAGTAGAGACATCGAGACAGATCAACGTTTTACTTTTATTAAAGTTACATGACTTCTTTCTTCACATGGGCAATCTCAGTTTTTCTAGCTTAAGCCCTGTTCCAGCAAATAGTCCAGCATTTCCTTAATAATCAAAAACAGTCAAAATTCATGGTGAATTAGTTTCATTGTGGCAATGGGTACAAACTCTGCAAATATAACATTTGTCAGTAAAGCGAACTTGGATAAGCAAACCATGTGATGTTTGTTTACAAGATTCACAGAGCTAGTAAATGAGCTACAGTGACATTTAATCAGATATTAGTGGGGCTGTAAGCACGTATTTGAACCTGTACGTATAGTTTTGACCCAATCCAAGTTGTTAAAAACATCTGCCATACAGCATGCAAACACATCAGTTCAAAGAAATCACTAAAAGCTCAAATTACCATGACGTGCACGTCAATGATGAGCGTATGTAAACGTCTGAACACAACTGTGTGCTGTGGTGAGTCATGTTCTGCCCTTCAGTGCACCTGGTCTGAGTTACAATACATTATGATCCAATAATAGTCATAAGGCTTTACTCACCATGTTCCACCATTTTAACACAAAAAACCAAACCAAGCTTTTATACGATAGTTAACTTCTCTGAAAAAGTAAGAGGCTTCACTGTATTTTTAAATAGCAGAACACAGGAATCATTCCTGCTTGCAGTAAATGTGCATGATGTAAATCAACTGTCAGGTGAAAGAGTTTGTCGGGGTCATTGGCTTTAGTCAGTGCACAAGTAGAATATTTGTCTTTTATCACATGGCAGAGTGGTTTAAAATATCTATTAGAATATGCTAACATAAAAGCCTTAAACCTAAGAAAGAAGAAAGCAATGAATTGCAAAGTCCAGATTGAAAAACAAAATCAGAATTGGAATTATCCTGTCATGTGACATAAGGGGTAAGGAAAAACAACAAACTTTTATTTGGCTGAAGGCAGAAGTCCAAGAAAAAAACAAAGTGCAGTCCACACTGAAGAAAAAAGATCACAACACAAAACTAATTAAAACAATAAAAGAAGTAATACTAAGAGCACAACACAAACAAAACATGAGACACTAACCGAATAACATAAAACAGGCAATAACTCAGCCATGGAGAACTCAGGACAGAAGACTGCAGAGAGCAAAATGAGCGTAATAGTCATAGTGAGTCACATAAACCAACAATAAGAAAACTTCGCCTAGAATCGTAATCAAAGCTAAAGTCTAGAATAATGAAAATCCAAAACCTACCAAAGAATCAAACAAAGAAAAACACGGATCGTGACATGTCCGAGGTTTGGTAGCAGCGCCAGACCTCAGTGGATGTTTTGTCCAGTCAGTCATTATTTGGTTTAAAACTGAAGAACCTCCAAGAACGTGATTGTTCACATGCTGCCGTGGGATGGTGGGGTGAACCAAAGTTTAGTTGGTTGTCAGAATGAGAATGGTTGTTTTACTTTTCAGACAGACATACATCTCTACATTTTTAGCAAAGGCTTTTTTATCCTTTCAGTTTTTAATTGAATGTAAGTATTGTTCAGATGCTTTTGATTAACCTTTAATAATGTGATAAATTATAATGAGTTTTATATTTAATTCGTTTTAATTAGTTTTATGAGGTTTCTTTTGCAAAAAGTTCCAAAACAAAAGATGAACTTTGGTGCAGATAAGAAAACAATACACAAAAGACTTTCTTGACTTAAAGCTTCAGTGATTCTCATTATTTGACATACAAAAATGAATAAATTCAAGAACCTCACACAAAAAAACTGTTAAGGAGTCAAGAAAACAAATAAATAAATGAAACCTACTCAAAGCAGAGTCTTTAAATTCGTTAGTTGGCCAGAGACAGGATTCTAGGTTAATGCTATTCTTCTGTGTCTGCTAAATGTGGACATTGGAATAAGATCATCTTTATATGTCTGTGAAGGTTCTCAGTCATCCAGGTCATCGTAGTCAAAGGAGCTTGCAAAGAAAAGCGTCTGGACTTCTTTAAGTTACTTGAAGACGTTTCACCTCTCATCCGAGAGGCTTCTTCAGTTCTAAGGTCAAATGGTGGAGAGTCCCAGATATAAACCTGGTGGGAGTGTCCCCCCACAGAGGGACAAAAGGACCCCCTGATGATCCTCTAATCGCCTGAGCCAAGGTGTGGAACTGGGTGTGGGTCCCAATCAGCCAGAGTTTCTGGTGAGTTCATTGTGAAACCTGGCCCCTCCTTATCATGCGAATTCCTGAGGTCAGATGGCCCAGGGTGTGAGAGGGCGTTAAGGCGTCTGGGAAGGGATCTCAAACAAAACCAAAACCAAACAGCCACTTCACAAGCGCATGGCACAACACAGAAGAGCCAGTCCACAGGACAAGATTCAGCTGTCCTTCTGCATCTTAAGGATAGAGGACACTCCTTCGAGGATGCCAATGTTCACATTTTGGACAGAGAGGACAGATGGTTTGAAAGAGGAGTGAAAGAAGCCATCTATGTCCACTGTGAGCGACCATCTTTGAACAGAGGCGGTGGTTTACGACACCAACTCTCTGCCATCTATAATCCAGTTTTGAGATCCCTTCCCAGACGCCTTAACGCCCTCTCACACCCTGGGCCATCTGACCTCAGGAATTCGCATGATAAGGAGGGGCCAGGTTTCACAATGAACTCACCAGAAACTCTGGCTGATTGGGACCCACACCCAGTTCCACACCTTGGCTCAGGCGATTAGAGGATCATCAGGGGGTCCTTTTGTCCCTCTGTGGGGGGACACTCCCACCAGGTTTATATCTGGGACTCTCCACCATTTGACCTTAGAACTGAAGAAGCCTCTCGGATGAGAGGTGAAACGTCTTCAAGTAACTTAAAGATCATCTTTATATGTACAGCATTAATAGCTTTTAAAGCTCAGACGTTCATAAATGAACGGATGAATGAAGAGAGCACAGTGAATCAGAGTCAAATCCCTCGTTAGCACAAACCTGGTCAAATAAAGATAATTCTGCTTCTGATTGTCAAAACAAAAGTGTACCAAACAATGTTGTTAGCTGGACACGTGTTGATTTAAAGGAGTAATAATGTGATTATCCCCCGGACATCAAAGCCATCACCCTAACCCTAATCCCAGCTTTACTTTGGGAGAACCGTACATGCAAATGGAATCTCAAATATCTGTTGAGACAAACATCACACATTCAAAAGCAAAATAATTCTTTTGTATGTATCGTGTTTGTCACATCATAATATATCTACAAAGGTTCAGTGGCATCTACATAAGATGTGTCCAAAACAAAGACAACATGTTATTTTGTTGGCTTCAGTGTCTGTTTGTGGTGCAGGATGTACATGCATCAATAAAATCCATGTAACAGCACTGTTAGCATAAATCGTTTGAAACGAAGAATCGGTGAGGCTGTCTTGCTGCTAGCTCATCTTAAATGCCAGTAATTTAACTGAGTCCTCAGGGCTTTTATTTTTTTAAACATTTATTTTACGTGTTAAAAATTGATTGTTATAGACGCTAAAACAACATTTTAGATTTTTTGGGTTACAAGCCCAACACACACCCGGCATTGCACTAGCTTAAAATGCAAAGGTCCACTTCATGAGCATATGGAGTAAAGCCTGTGTGCACGGGTGGGCTGATCACAGTCTATAACTCTTTTTAACCACCTGAAGAAAAAAAACATAATCGTCAGTAAAAGCAGCACAAGTCTGAGGCCAACATGAACTCCCTTTGTGCTCTATGGATCCACAGTAAACAAATCAAGTCTCTGTCCCCCTCAACAGGCAAGAGTGAGGTTTGCAAAACACTGAATGACTGTAAGGTCGTCAAATAGGGAGAAAACACTGTTAAACCTGCTCTTACATAAAGTACATCTCTGTCAAAAATATAAAAAAAGCTAAGAATAAATATATAAATAACCCATGTGTCATAAAATGCACCACAACATTCAAACTAAAATAAATACAGCTGAAAACAGGTAATTAATACAATGTTCCATAAGTTGATGTTTCTGTTTGATTTCCACTAACAATAAAATTCAGCATTCAATACAGTTTTAATCATCATATTACTGGTGTTACTGGGAGTTCTATGCAGCTTCATGCATAATAAACCAAATCATATTCGTTAATATGCAGTTTCTCTTTCAGAAGCATAATCAGGATAAAATCACATGTGAAATGTAACATTAACTCATCTAATGTTTTTTGTGAAGCTGTAACCATATTAGGCTATTAGGCTAGCACCTGTGCAGTTATTTGCTGGCTTACACACTCTCACTTAAAGCTTGTTAATGTTACTCAGTGTTGTTCACAATATGAAATAAAAGCGTAATGTTATGTTTGAATGAGTGATGTGATAATGGCAATAAAAGTGTCTAACTTTCTTTTGTTTGGAAGATCCTTTTTCACCATCATGTTCTTCTTCTGTCCTTCCAACACACCATCTTTTTTTGTACTACTTTCTTTTTTCACAATAAAAGCATTGCATTTCACAAAAAATATGACAATTTAAAAAAGGAACCACAAAACATTCATGATGGCTTAGTGGATGTGGTGGGCTACACTATATACAGCGCAAAAAGTAAAATCATTACAAAATTCCAATGTTAAAAGTGTATTTTCTGCTAGTATCTAAACTTCCTGTTTGTTTTGATGTCTGTGCTTTTATTTTGGAATGGTGTTTGCTCTATTGCAGAGCTTTGAAGGAAGAAAGCTAGACATCACTCGTCATTTTTGGATTTTTTTTTCATTAGCTCTGTGTTACCCTGCCACAAACTGGCAATCTGTCAGGGTACCTGCCTCTTACCCTGTTGTAGCTGAGATAGGCACCACCACCCAAGACCCTGAATTGGACAAGATGGATGTATATTTGATATAGTTATTTACTTCCTGATTATTCTTCTCCAAACTTCATGATAGTCTGGCAGAAGTGATTGGGAGTGTCTAAAGAAACAGGACAGATGCAGCAGTCTCACAGAGAAGTGATGGATGAGGCAAAAGTGTGACTTAGAAGGGAAAAAAAGCAAGAATTAGTGCCACTCTGTGCAGACAGAAAATTAATCAGCTTCAGCAGCTGCATAAAATATGATTTCTAAACTTGATTATGCATGCTGACAAAGCGTGTGTTCTGCAGTAAGTAGGCGCTTGAGATCTGCACAGTGAGGCTGGAAACAAATAAAGTTAATCAGGTAAATATGTTAATATTGCAGGGAGGTTCAACAGTAGAGGTCACAGAAGTGGAAAAACAATGGATGAGTTCTGAAAGCTGTTGCTGGTGTACATACAAAGTTAAAACCCATAGCTTTTTAAAATTACCCTCAATCAATCATAGCAGCAGGCAATCGCACCAACACAAAGTACCTGATTTCACTGTGAATACTGTTACTATGTGGAAAACGAATGAACCCGTAACGCTCTCCAGTGTATGTGATGCTACACTTTGCATTTTACAGGGGAAAGAAGAGCTGTAGTGTGAGCCACGCAGAGACAGAAAACAAACAGCGATTGGGAATGTGAAGACATGGCTGGAGTGTGTCTTCCTCCAACAAACACATGACTGGGCCTGATACGACTCAGTGTATTCAGCAGTGTGAACAATGGAAGGACAAAGTATTTATGATGTCCAAAAAGAAGTCAACCCTAACCCAGAGGAATTCCATGTAAACAGAAGGATATTAACCAAACCCTAATCCCCGCACTGTTTGGTAGATGACAGGATGTTGATCCAGTGGCACCAGTTTTCACAGAGAGCTGAACCTGGTTCCAGCATTTTGCTGTTGCTTCCATTTTTAATTAGAAGTTTTGATTAATTTGCAAATGGATTTAGTATTGTTTTCATTTGAATCACAATTGTTTTGATGACAGGTGTTATACAGGCCAACAGAATCTTGGTGTGTGATCTTAAACTCCCTCAGAGCACTCCAACCACTGACCAAAGAGTCAATAAATCAGATGGTAACTGTAATAAATCACATGACTAACAGGAAGACTGTGTCCCACCATCAATACACATCTGTTTTATTAGTGAAACAGTCTGACTCCTGTGTGCAATCACCTTTGCTTTCTTCATGACGGTCTTTCAGCCTGCACTCTCTGGACTCATGAACCCCAGGAAACTGTACCTGTTTCTGTCACATTTCCCACATCAACACTTGTTGTCAGCAGAAGTTTTTCTTTCATTCTGGGTTAAAAATATAAATGACTTTTTTCTCACTGCGATTTTTGTTGTTTCTGTGGAGGTTTTCATTGTTAGCAGTGATTCAGCTTTACGCTTTACATTTCTGTTTCACAAAGCTATCCATATTTTGTTTAGCACACATACCTGCTGTAAATACAAAACCATTGAATAAAATGAAGTGAAGGCATTTAGTTTGAGCTGGATGTCTACAGTAGATCATGCAAAATGACACGGTACACCTGTTGGCCACATTATCTACCGAATACATCGTTCCAATTTATCCATCCATCCATCTTCATCCGCTTTATCCATGGACGGGTCGCGGGGGCAGCAGCCTAAGCAGAGCGGCCCAGACCTCCCTCTCCCCAGCCACCTCCTCCAGCTTATCCGGGGGAACACCAAGGCGTTCCCAGGCTAGCCGAGAGATATAATCTCTCCAGCGTGTCCTGGGTCTGCCCCGGGGCCTCCCGCTGCTTCACACTCGGCTGCGAACCGTTCCAGTGCGAGCTGGAGGCCATCACCCGATGAAGCCAACAGAACCACATCATCCGCAAAAAGCAGAGATGAGATTCTGAGGCCACCAAAGCGAAAGCCCTCCACCACTTGGCTGCGCCTAGAAATCCTGTCCATAAAAATTATGAACAGAACCGGTGACAAAGGGCAGCCCTGGCGGAGCCCATCACCCACCGGGAACGAGTCCGACTTATTGCCGGCAATGCGAACCAAGCTCTTGCAACGGTTGTATAGGGATCGAATGGCCTGTAGCAATGGGCCAGACACCCCATACTCCCGCAACACCTCCCACAGGACACCCTGAGGGACACGGTCGAATGCCTTCTCCAAGTCCACAAAACACATGTAGACTGGTTGGGCAAACTCCCATGCACCCTCAAGTATCCTTGAGAGGATAAAGAGCTGGTCCAGTGTTCCATGACCAGGAAGAAAACCGCATTATTCCTCCTGTATCCGAGGTTCGACTAGCGGATGAACTCTCCTTTCCAGCACCCTGGCATAGACTTTCCCAGGGAGGCTGAGGAGTGTGATCCCCCTGTAGTTGGAACACACCCTCCGGTCTCCCTTCTTAAAGATGGGGACCACCACCCCGGTCTGCTAGTCCAGGGGTACTTCCCCTGATCTCCACGCAACATTGTAGAGGCATGTCAACCAGGACAGCCCTACAATTTCCAATTTAGGTATTTAAATAACAAGTATTTTCAAAAAGATCAAGGTTTACATCAGATTCCTGTTTTCAACAAAAGCCAATCTAACAGAGTGTATGGACAAATACTGTGCCCAACGATCTGGGTCACATATTACACCATCAGGAGCTGCTACCATGGAAACTCCTGCCATTAAGTTTTTTCTGCTGATGTTAATGTTAGAGGAGGTTTGGAGCTCACCACTTACACTTGATTTGATGTAGCAGTGCCATCCTGTTAGCGTACCATTCAACTACTTAGCCATCCAGCCTTTCACAAATATTTGTGACTCAGTGAGTCATTCTAATGGTTCAAACCAGCTGTAGCAATGGGACTGAAAACACCTGAATTCAGAGGCTACTGTTGTTACGATTTGGTGCTTTATAACCAAACTTGAACTGAACTCACTTGAAGCCTGTGGCCATCCCCGGAGTTCCACTTTCCTGTTTCACTCAACTTTCCATGAAAATGCTTTTCACCAAAGAGCTGTGGTTTATCCTCTTTGTAGAGGATGTGAATGATCTTCTCCTGGGCCAATTAAAGTCAGCTGTCCTCCCCATGTTAACGTCTCCGTAATCTAGAACAAGAGATGTTCAGTATTTTTACTGTTTGAATAATCATGTACTTACACTCAAATATACTCTTTTATGATCAATAAGCCTTGATCATCAAAACTGAAAACTACATTTTACAACTAAAACGGACCTTTTCAAGATATTGGCATTTTCTGAGATGACCATGTAAATGCTTGTCCACTTACTAACCTTAATAAACATATACTGTGGTCCAGTGGGCCTGTCTTATTTCTAATGGCTCTTAAAGGCTCTCCAGAGGCCTTTGTGTTCATCCAATAAAAGTATGTTAGGAATAATAACATCAAACTCATGATTATCTATTACAAAAAAGAGATGACTTTAAAAATATGTTTAACTCATGATCTGACCTTGAGGGTTTGTTGTTGTTTTGTTTGTGTGGTTATCTAAAAAAGTAGCCAGGGTCAGTTTGCCATAAGGTTTGTCATGCAGGTTAACGCGGTCGCCCCTGGAGAACGACCAAAGTGTTTAACTAACAATGTGACCCTGGTCTGTCGGCCATAAGGTATAAAAGCAGCTAGAGTTGTCAGCTGTCAGAGGACGGAGCACCTGCTACGCCAGCATCTGTCCGCCTGCACACACACGCACATACATCATGCACACTCCCTCATATTTAAATGCACAAGATGATGACTTTAGTACCAAAACAAACATACCATATTTCTTTGGGAAGTTTTAGGAAGTTCTTGCATTTTGTATCAGTATTTTGTTGCTGTCCACTGAGAGTGTGAGTTCAAGGAAGGGCAGCATAAATATTCATGTTAGGATAAACTAATGTTTTTTGTTTCTTGTGTTACCACTTCATTTGGGTTCTTCTCTAAAGGAAAACAACGTTCACACCTCTTTGAGAGGTGTTATGTTCATTTTTGTCATTTACTCGATGGCCCTCTGGCCTCAGCCTCAGTGTCTTGGTCCCGGAGACACACCACGATACAAAATCCTTTTGGTTTTACAGCAGGAAATATAATCTTAAGTTTATATTTACCACTAAGATTGTGTCGCTTCTTTTTAGGTGTATTTCATCTATGGTGTTGAATGTTGAGGATGAATGAGTAGAGTGTTTACAGCTGGGCTAAAACACTCTTTTAATGAAGCTCTGCATCACCCGTCTCGTTCTGCTGTTGCCAGCTGCTCTGTGTTTCCTTTTATTAGTTTATACGACCAGCCAGTGTGCACGTCTAACCGTGTTTAGAAACTATTTCCATTTTCAATGTACTATTTCATTCCTGGCAGCACGGTGGCACGGTGGTTAGCACTGTTGCTGCATAGCAAAAAGGTCCTGAGTTCAATTCCCCCATCAGGCCGGGGTCTTTCTGTGTGGAGTTAGCATGTTCTCCCCGTGTGTGCGTGGGTTCTCTCCAGGTACTCTGGCTTCCTCCCACCATCCAAAGACATGCAGTTAGTGGGGATATGTTCATTGATTAATCCAAATTGCCCATAGGTGTGAATGGTTGTCTTTCTCTGTGTGTTAGCCCTGACAGACTAGCAACCTGTCCAGGGTGTGCCCCGCCTCTCACCCCATGACAGCTGGGATAGACTCCAGCGCCCCTGTGACCCTGAAAAGGATAAGCGGAAGCGAATGGATGGATGTTTCATTCTTTCTCTCACGCACACTCCGGTAGCTGTTCACAAGACTATGGGCTCAAACTGTGCTTGTTAATATTTGTGCTTGTAAATCAGACTCAGTAGTTGTGAACTGAGCTTTCAATTCAATTCAATTCAATTTTATTTATATAGCGCCAAATCACAACAAATGTCGCCTCAAGGCGCTTAACCTTTTAAGCTTTGTAACCTTTTAAACCAAAATATCTGAAAATGTTATGGTTGTGCATCCATAGATTGTGTGTGTGTGTGTAAAAAAGATTTGTGTTGGTAAAAAATAAATATTTGTTAAGGTCTGGTACAGCAAAAAAAAAAAAAAAAGTTGTATGAGCTTTTTGGGAAATGTATCTGAAAAGAGAGAAAGAGCGTCCTACATCTTCAAAATGTAAATTTGAACCGGTCGTGTTCAAATTTTCAGAAGGAATTTTCAGGAGAAAACATCTTTCTTTTAAAAAATGTAACTTGCTTTGACAGTTGAAATTACAAGTTTACAGCGCTGGACTGTGATGTGTACTATAGTCAGCCTCACACCAAGGATGACCCTCAGAGCGGGACGTATGTTTTTATACTATAAGAAAAACACGTTTCATTATGACTCTCTTCTTCCAGAAGCGACGTGGCAGTTCTCCCGATGAATCTCCTCCTCTCTCCGTTCACGTCCGTCCGCTCACTCCCTCAACCTCCTATCTGCTTCCTGGAATCACAGAGACATGGACACAAATCAGCCTTGATTATCTAATGTTAGTATTTGTTGTTCTTCTACTGATTCTAAGGTCTGGTTCTGACCCACAGACTTATGGAAAACATTTATCAGTGCGTGTAAGCGTTGCTGCAAAATCCCTCTACGTCATTCCTCTAATATATCAGTCCGGACAGTCATGCCAAACGAAGCTCTCAACCTGTAACTCATTGCACATTTGCAGTGTGTATAAATAAAATAATTTAAACAGCTTTGTTTAATAATTTCAACAAAAAGTTTTACTCCTAACAGACCTGAGGCTCAGTGAAACGCCACGACAGCCAAACCCATCTGTTCTCTGATTGGATTGCTAAATTTGTGATTGACATGACATTGACCAATCAGCTGAAAGGAAGAAAAGTCTATTCCAAATTTGTACTCACACACAGGTGAGGGCTCTTGAGAGTTTTACACATAATTTTTTGCTTTGTATCTGTAACCAGACCTTAACATAAAAACGGTAACTTGTGTAATTATTTTCTACAAGCACAAATCACACAAATCCTCTGTGGACGCACAAACATATACTTCTCAAATATTTTGATTTACAAGGTTAAAAAAAAGTCATTTCACAACTACGCAGTCTGACTTTAAGTACAAAATATTCATGGCCACAGTTTGAGCCCATACACGATGTAGCTGACTCCATTTGATGTGAGAAAGTGCAGCCAGTTGACTCTACAAGTTCTGAGATTGGTGATGTTTTCACATTAATATGTTTCTAATACAGAGTGTGTGTTTGTGTGCTGGAGCAGCTGCTTTCGATTACTCTGTTCTTGGCCTCACTTTTAGCTCCGATTCACTGCTCTGTGTTGTTGAAGCAGCTACTAACACTCACATGAAGTATGAGAAGAGCTGGCTTTCCTATAAGAGGACGGGTCTCGCTTTTGGCCTTTGCCCAGTCTGATCGCATGGAGTACAGCCGAGCAACCAGGTGGTCTTCCTCAAGCAGGCCCCCCAGACCTGGCTCCAGGGTGGGGTTACTGGGACCCCACCCTGGACAGAGCAACCATTTCACAGGTTTTAGTCTGCAGTACTGGGATCACATTCAGGACCAGCTTCCTTAAGAGACCCTATCCTCAGGGGCAAATTGCAGATGGGAACAGACCACCTGGCATCGTTTGGGCACCAACCGCTCAATCATAAAGGTGGCGATTCACAGAGGGAAAGAAATAGTGTTTTTTCTTTTGTTTGTTTTGTAATTGAGAAATCGCGAGCGCTTTTTAGTTAATCCACCTGATCACCTCTTAAAACTCGCCTACATCTTGCTATTTGTGTCATACACAGATCAATTTTCAATTTATTTATTATTTATTTTTCATTTCGATTTTAATGTACTGTTTAAAAATTCTAGATAAAAATAATCTTTTCATCCTGTGGCTTTAAGATTCACGCACAAGTCTTGTATTAATGGTTATCCACTCACCACGGAGATAAAAATCTCGCTTCATGACTGCATCCTTCATCATTCTGACAATTCACTAAGCTTCTGTTTACTGATTTTATAGGTGAACAGCGCTGCCATTAATAATTTAACCCTGCTTGTGATTAAAATATGAAGAACAGCAGTTTTATGACCTTTGAAAGTAATGTGTGCTCCGTTTCAGATGATTCAGTCTTAAGAAGTCTGGTAAATATGACCTTTGATTTTCAGATAGTCTTCGTCTCTAACAGATTTAGTCATGATGGACTCGACAGTCAAATATGACACCTCGCTGTCGACACAGCATGTCTTTATATTGTCTTCCTTCTCTCACCCCAACCGGTCGCAGCAGATGGCCCCGCCCCTCCCTGAGCCTGGTTCTCTTGGAGGTTTCTTCCTATTAAAAGGGAGTTTTTCCTTCCCACTGTTGCCAAAGTGCTTGGTCATAGGGGGTCATATGATTGTTGGGTTTTTCTCTGTATGTATTATTGTACGATCTACTGTACAATATAAAGCGCCTTGAGGCGACTGTTGTTGTTATTTGGCGCTGTATAAATAAAATTGAATTGAATTAAAATATATAATCGCCTTCTGTTGGACTACAAAATAGACTCAAATGAAAATAAAACACCTAAAAACTGCTTAAAACTATAACGGTGTGAATGGGGCGTTTTAGGCTTTTTTAAAGCAGCTTTTTCTCATATAGCAATGATTCAGATTCATTTTCTCTTAAATTATAAAATCCTGTTTGTGGAGTGGAAACGAAAATGTGAAAAGATGTGAGAGATGCTGTGAACTTGCTGTTAAGCTTCTCCATGTTTAGTGGAGTTCAGTCAGGTTGTATTTTTAAAAAATCTTTTGGAACCCACGGTGTGACATATCAGTAAATGTCTACAAACTTACCAACCCTACAAACTGTGCTGCTACTTTTCCTCCTTGTTAGATACAGCATGTAGCATAGATCACAGTCTGATTGTGTATTTCTGAGGAAATGCATCAGTGGCTGGGCAGTAAGTTAGATGTGGCGATGAGACTAACTCTGTTCAGCCTCTTAAATCATCTTTTTCATTGGTGCCTGTACGAGTATTAGCCCTTATTTAGAGCTGCTACATTGATCACATTATAAGATGAAGGACCACGTTGAACACTTCATGCTCCCTCTGTATCAGTTTGCTTTGCAGACTAAGAAACATTAGGAGCAGCTCGTCCTCACTGCTTGGCCTTAATCTTTACTACATCACCTTTAGTGTAGGTAATTAAAGTTTCTGCTGCTGAAGCATTTTTGTGTTTGTTAAACAACAGTTACTTTTTTCTCTTCTGATGCTGTAAAAGGATTCCGACACAAAACTCGTGTTTCCGTTTTGTTTGATGTTATTGCACAAACAGTTAGATTTCCCTCCTGGCTCAGCAGCAGCTGCACCCTCATTCTCCTTCCCTCTGGTCTCAAACGTCACTGAAAAAGGGAAATCCTCATCAGCACAATCACATCCACCTGTTGCTCCAGCCTCCCTGGCACCGCCCCCGGAGCTCACTGCACCACCCCTCCCCTGCAGCTGAGCCAGGGACCACACCTCCGCACAGACGTAAAATAGTTTCTACTCATATGAGAAAACACTTCTCATATAGAAAAGGATTTAAAGTGATGTTTTGAGTATTACAAACTTCTTGGAATATGTAACATGTAGATCCTGGTTAACCAATAGCTTCTTTAAATGGTGTTCTTCATACATTTCTGGCCAAGGCTCGATACTAAAGGTGTATTGGAGCAGCTGTCCTCATTTACATTTGTTATCCATATCATGCACAGAAAAGTGATGCAGAAATTAGCCCCAAAGCCAGTGAAGCATGCTCGCTATGATATAAGAAAATTGGCTGCTCAGAACATATTCACTGATTTCAAGCAACTGCACAAACATATTCTCAAGCTGGGAGAGCTCTCCATCTTAAACGTCACACTAGAGTAATCAGTTTTCAGGGCTTTCTGATTATGTTTACTGAGAATGTGTTGCACAGCAAAAAGTACATGAAACTAGTATTTAACAAAAGTACAAGGGAAGGAAAACATGAAGATGTTTTCAGACACACTGATTTGCACATAGACTATGCAAAGAAGCCAAAGTAATAAATTCATTCTGAAATAGAAATGCATCCGTACTTCATTTGAAGAGGAGCCTCGGGGTAAGTGTTTGTAGACCTTTCTCTGCTTAACTTTTCTGAAACACATTTCAAAGGTTCTGCTTCACTCATAAATCAAAGAGGTTACAGTCAGGACACCTGTCTCAGGTCTGACAAATTAAAGCCAATGTGGAAGTGCCAAACACTGCAGGACCTCCAGAGTCTCCTGAGGCTGGCTTCAAACGCAGGTCATCCCCCAAACACAACCATGTTAAAATGAACCAATTCAGCCATGAATATAACATGTTTATATGCTAATGTCCAAGTTTTTACCTCTATAGCTAATGTCTCCCTTCATCAGCACATGCTCCCTTAGTTATGCTGCAATAGATGTAGGCTGCCGGGGGATTCCCATGATGCATTGAGTTTTTCCTTTCCAGTCACCTTTCTCGCTCACTATGTATTAACAGACCTCTCTGTATTGAATCATATCTGTTATTAACCTCTGTCTCTCTTCCACAGCATGTCTTTTATCCTGTCTTCCTTCTCTCACCCCAACCGGTCGCAGCAGATGGCCGCCCCTCCCTGAGCCTGGTTCTGCCGGAGGTTTCTTCCTGTTAAAAGGGAGTTTTTCCTTCCCACTGTCGCCAAAGTGCTTGCTCATAGGGGGTCATATGATTGTTGGGTTTTCTCTGTATCTATGAAGCGCCTTGAGGCGACTTTTGTTGTGATTTGGAGCTATATAAATTGAATTGAATTGAATTGAATTGAATGCGTGATGGGGTTTAGGTTTCATCAAGACTAAAAATTCAGGGTGTAGCTGGCAGCTGTGCCAGCAGCTGTGTGCTTGGCTTCACCTCTGCTAGCTGGAGTCAGTGAACTGGACCTTCCTGTTTATGGTAATTTTACATTTGGAGCAAAACATTTAAAGAGATAGCTTTGATTCACTGTCTTATCCAAGAGGTCTGCGCTGCAGCTTTACTGAGTGTCATGCAAGTATGTTAATATTACAGTGTTACTTTAGCAGATGTGTCTGTGTTTTGCACCTGTACAAAGTATGGATGCAGCTTGATAACCAACTGTGTTACCTTTGGTGTCCTTTGTACCAAAACAATGTGTTTGGTGTGTGTTTGTGGCAGACTGCAACCAACAAAGCATCTAAGGATACAATTTGAAATGAGCTCTTTGTTACATGTGGACATAACACTAGTACGTAAGTTTTTCATGCTTCAATAATTCAATTCAATTTATAATGAGCCAAATCACATCAACACTCGGCTCAAGGCACTTTACCAAAATAAAGACGGTACAATAATACAGAGAAAACCAAACAATCAGACGATCCCTCATGAGCAAGCATGCAGCAACAGTGGGACGGAAAAACTCTGTCTCTGATTCTACTTTTAAAACCCAAAGAACTACAAATAAACCTGCAGACTGAGGATGAAGGGCTCTGAGGCTTTTATGCTAAGATGTACTCTGACTATTCAAGACCTTAGATGTGGGGAGTATATCATCTCTCAAGCATGGATAAGAGATGATGAAGAAGCTGGCTAGATTTAAGAAATGCGTCTTTAAGGTAAAGTTATTAAGACAAGTTTAGGGTCATCTTGTGCCAGCACAGAGTGTGACATCATCAGGTTGGTTGGTAGGTTACTAATGTGGTAGATTTATATTAGCTTATGTTAGCTTATGTTAGCTAACTAGTGATTGGAACAAAACTCAGAGGAAAGCAAGGGGACTAAAAACAATGTCCTGTGTCCACCTCAGCAGACAAAGAAATATCCGAGTTTGTGACTCCAGCCTATCTGTCTGCTAAACCACCTGTCCCCTGTCACAGGCTCTCCTCCACACTGTCCTCGCTTACAAAATGAGATATAGCGTCTGTCTTTTCAGATTATATTCTATCATTTATTTGATACTGTTGAAAAACAGTTTACGAATGAGAAGAAGCAAGAAAACAAACGACAAGGTGCTCAAATTAAACCTCAGACTGAACTACACTGTGGTATATGTCGTTATGGGGATAAGAAGAAAGTCTGCAGTCATGCCTAATGGTTGCATTGTAAAACCAGATTGCATGTTTTTAGTGAAAGGTTTCAACAACCACTTGATGGATTGCCATGAAGTTTACACAAGTCTGAGCACCTCAGAAATGAATCATAATTACTTTGCTGTGTAACAAGAGGAACACACAGCCATACATCACAAGTCTAACTGTACAATATATCACACTGGTAGTGCAAAGTGGTGGAGCAAGGAAACAATCTCTGATATCATTGAGATTACTGCAACCATGCTTTCAAGTTATAAAGAGTTCCTCTAAGCTTGTGAATTCATCTCATGCAGACAGTAGGGAGTACATTCACTGGAAAAGGAAGTCATTTACAGCTGCACTGACAAAAGGCAGCAAGCTATAAAAAACTACGAATCTACAATTTGAAAACATCACTCACTGAACTGAACCCTAATTCTGCATGTTAATGACTGTGGCAGTGATCATCGTTTTCTTTAATGTTCCGCAGGAAACAAACTGGAACGGCACAATGGCATCTGCTTTCTCCTGCACACACACCTACGCACATTAAGCTCTGAAGATGTCACGCTGTGCTTGTCTTTTCACATCGTAATGATCAACAGTGAGCATGCATCAATAACAGCCGCACCACAAAGTATAACGTTGATGAAATGAGGAGCAGAGTGTTGTCACCTGTCACCTTAGGCAGAGAAAGTGTGTGCTCTGTTACTGACTGGAAACATTCAGGATGCATTTAGGGGCCCCCACTTCCCAGGAAACACAGCTGTGATTGTCTTGAAATAAGCAATTTACCAAAGAAAACTTTTTTTAAAGAATATCATTCACTTGATGACTCAGAACACGTTATTAATCCCACAGGAAGTTATGTGGTCACAGTTGCTCTAAGACTGCAAGAACACTAACTAACTAAACTAAATTAAATAATGCAATATATTTACTTAGAAAATATCACAAATGGCTCTAATTATAAATACCCCAGTATTACACAAAACTAAATGTATATAGTTCACATGGTGGTGCTCCTTATCATATTGAAAATTAATAAAGCATAGATCTTACATAAAGGGTTATTCTATATCATTTATATGCAGAAAAATGTTTTTACAAAAAAATCTGTGAATCTGTTCCATTTGTCTCATTGTTAAATGTTATTGTATGTTATTTTAAACTGTGGCAAGCTGCAGGAACAACAAATAACCCACTCTGAGGTTGAGCCTGCTATTCCACTGTGAGCCAAAAGGGGGCGCTCTTTCTTGAACAGCTGTGAGCTACTGTGCTTCAGAGGGTCAGTAAGCCCACACATGAACTCGCTCATGGTGTAACGTCTCTTTCTTTGGGGTGGCTGTAGCTCAGGTGGCAGAGCAGGTCAGCCACTAATCAGAAGGTTGGTGGTTCGATCCCAGGCTGCCTCCTGGCTGCATGCCAAATATCCTTGGGCAAGATACTATGTTTGCCTACTGGTGGTGGTCAGAGGGCCTGGTGGCGCCAGTGTCCGGAAGCCTCGCCTCTGTCAGTGCGCCCCAGGGCAGCTGTGGCTACAATGTAGCTTGCCGTCGCCAGTGTGTGAATGGGTGAATGACTGAATGTACTGTGAAGCGCTTTGGGGTCCTTAGGGACTAGAAAAGCGCTATACAAATGTAGGCCATGCCATTTGCCATTTCTATCAGAACAGCAACAATCAGGGAATTTAACAGGAATAAGAGTTATGTAGAAATGCAAATACACAGTTTAAACCTCTGAACTGGCAACACAAGGCATGATGGGAGATAACTAGCTGCTCAAGACACACCACATTATATTTATCGTAATATCAGCCAGCCTATATATTTTCTAATATATTTTAAATATTTCTAAAGGGGACCTATTTGTTATTTTCAATCACAAAATATTCCCAGTTCCATCTGGGAAGGAAGCACATCCCTTTGAGGTTAAAGGTCACATATCATAAAAAATCTAAGATGCAGGTCAATCTGCATTGATGGCCCCTAATGAATCTCACAGTAGTTTACTTTTAGTCACAGCATTGAATCTGTTGATTTCAGTTGCTGGACATGAATATTTTAATGTGTTTTATATTTCTCAACAAAACATTTCTAACATTATTTTCTGTCCCTGAATGTGACTTTGCATCAGTCTGCCCTCGTGCTTATTAAAAGGCAAGGAAGAAGCCTCCATTTAAAAGTTGGAGTGGTGGTGGAGGACTACGTCATCTTGGCTTTAATAATAGACACGGACGTTTGAGTCATACATGCTCTTTTCACATATCATTTTTAAGTATGTTATCCATTACAAATATGTTGGTTGGTTAGAATTAGGCATTAAAGTACTAGGATCTGTTTGAGCATTAAAAACTACCCAGTTAACCTCAGAAAAACAATTCAATTTCATGTCCAAACTTTGCTTTCCTCGTTGCCATAGCAACACCTCCCTGTTTTTTCTCCTGACACAAAATATATTTTCTGTTTACATGAATTACTTACAAATGTTCACACTGACATGAAAAAAGGTAACAATGCATGTCCATGAACATGAAAAAACAGGTTCACTTATGTCACGAGTAACTGTTGGCTGGGCTGTTTGGCAACAGAGGATCTCCACCAGCTGATGATGCAGGCAGATGTAAAGGGAGGCGAGGAGGACAGAGGACCACGAGGAGACGGTGGGTGTCAGAGCTGGAGATAAGTAGGAGTATTAACAGCCTGTTCTACCTTTCATCATGAGGGATGTGAGGTCCTAACATACAGTAATATACTTTAATACAGCAGCAGATGAAATTTGCTTTAGGAGTATCGCTTTTAAGGGGAAATCTGCTCAGGCCATCCTAGTCTGCAAGTAAAGCTTGAGTATATCATTAAAACAGCTGGAACATTTTAATCACCATCCACTCTCCTGCAACAGCTTCTTGTGTAATCTAATTACATAATAATTCTGTGGTATCGTGACACGAAACTGCTTCATTGTGAATTAAACAGCCTGCACTGTTGTTTTACAGCAGGCTATGTTGTGCTGTGTTTCTGTTAGGAAACAGCTCTCGTGTACTGAGGCTACAATGAAGCGTTGTCTACAATCCATTTGGATGTGTTATCAACTTTGATTTTACAGCGTTTTATCATTCTGCACCACGCTGATAAAACACATTACTGTTGTCAAAACTGACTCAAAGCAGGCAGATTTACAGATTTGATCAAAATTTGATTTTGGCTTTAGGCACATCGGGACTTCAGTGAATGAAGAAATTATTATTCATGGACACCAAAGATGAAACCTTACGCATCCATGGTTATATGCATGCGCTTAACTCATTACTGTGAGACTGCTTTTTACTTCTAACTTTAAAACTTCATGCAGAACACGCGTGTCACCAAATAGAAAAAAAATGTATGTACATTAAAAATTAAAATGTACATTTGAATAAACACCTTTGTTCATGTAGGCACAGTAATTTATATTATACTATATATGAGCCACGGTTGTTCACTGGTAGCTATTGTTTCCCCCACTGTTTAACACTGAGAGTGCTTAAAGATGGTTAGATGATCATAAGTAAGACTAACCCCTCCTTCTTGAATGAAAGCAATCAGAACTAGCCAGCCTCACCCACATAATGCCTCTTTGTTGTCTGACATGCCTTCAGCAGGGTAGCCTGCTACGGCTGCACTGTAAGTTTACATATCAGATGCATATCAGGTACCGTGTATTTTCCAACCTCGCTGTGATTGCTGAACATTTGCTGTGCCTTGAAATTCATAAGTGAGAAAAGTCCGAAAAGGCCTCTACTGATATACAATAGACACAAAGCCTCCAATGTTATATTTGCAACACACTATGACCCCAAACTGTGGCACTATTGTGAACAAGCAGAGTAAACAGTTGTAAATACATGTAATTAGTTATATGTATATAACAGCGATGCTAAACTCTAGTTTAGAAGCCCTTAATTTGTTTCCATTGCATGTTTGTTGGCACCATTTTTCATAGATGACATATTCAGTGAAAAGGTCACTTAGTATTACAAAGATTAAATTCAGTTCATTTGTATTTATATGGTACTAAACCACACCAACAGTCACCTCGAGGTATTTAATGTTGTGAGGCATAAAGAGTGAAAAAATGATGATAGATTAAACAGATGTCAGGTTAGTGTTATGTGGGGGCTGTGTGCACGCCGGGGTGGTGACATGAAGGACCCAAAATGCAGACTCAGGAAACCAAAGGTGAACTTAAATACAACTTTAATGTTAAACTAAAAAAAAACAACAAAACTGAGTAACCAAAACTAAACTTACACGAACAGACTGAAAAAACACACAGCTAAATAAACGGTAGATCGCGACAATGACAAACTGAAACACAGGGCTTAAATACATAGAGGGAGCAATCAGGGAATGGACAACAGGAGGGAAACACAGCTGGGGCAAATCAGAACTGACGAGACAAGGAAGCGTAAACTGAACACACTGAGATAAGACAGAGACCTTCAAAGTAAAACAGGAAACACATAACACAGACTGAACAAAAGACACAGACTCACATGCAAGCACTACAACAGAGGGAACAGAAATGTGGGACCAGGACAGACACAGACACCGACTGGACACGGGGACATAGCAGACAGGGGAGACAGCAACTAAGGATTACACAGAGACAAACCGTAAGACATGACTCTAATGAAAACCCAAAGACTAGAAATTATAAATAATATAATAAACTCAAAACCCCTGGGTCAACGACCCAGGCATCCTAACAGTATCCCCCCCTAAAGGGCTGGCTCCCAGACAGCCCAACCCGAAACACCAAAACAAAATACAACCCAACCAGGGTGGGCGGCGGGGGAACAGGATGGAGGGACCGAAATGAAACAAACGCACGGAGCCAGAGACAAAAAATACAGGGAGCAAAAGCCCAAAACAGAACAAAACAACAGCACTGCGGCCCAGCAACAGTCCAAAAGAAAACAGACAAAAAGCCCATGAAAGGCGAAGAGGCCCAGGTACCAGTCTCGAAAAGGTTCAGGAGGCCGGCCCGGAGGCTGACGGCACAACAGTCCAAACCCGGGCAGTTCAGGGGGGCGGCCCGGAGGCAGGCGGCCCAAGAGCCAAGAGGACAGTTCAGGGGGCCGGGCAGGCGGGAGGCACCGGCGGCGACGGAGTAGGTCAGGAGGCCGGCCGGGCAGGAGGCACCGGCGGCGACGGAGCAGGTCAGGAGGCCGTCCGGGCGGGAGGCACAGGCGGCGACGGAGCAGGTCAGGAGGCCGTCCGGGCGGGAGGCACCGGCGGCGACGGAGCAGGTCAGGGGGCCGTCCGGGCGGGAGGCACCGGCGGCGACGGAGCAGGTCAGGGGGCCGTCCGGGCGGGAGGCACCGGCGGCGACGGAGCAGGTCAGGGGGCCGTCCGGGCGGGAGGCACCGGCGGCGACGGAGCAGGTCAGGGGGCCGTCCGCGACGGCAATGATGTCCAGTCATCGGCCCGGAAAGTGGCCGAACAGGCCGGACAGGACGTGCAGGACGAACAGGCCGGACAGGACGTGCAGGACGAACAGGCCGGACAGGACGTGCAGGACGAACAGGCCGGACAGGACGTGCAGGACGAACAGGCCGGACAGGCCGGACAGGACGGGCAGGACGGGCAGGACGAACAGGCCGGACAGGACGGACAGGACGGGCAGGACGGGCAGGACGAGCAGGCCGGACTGGACCTGACGGCATGGGGACCTCAGGCGCAGACGAAGATAGACGGAGTGAGGCAGGACCAGGCGACGCCGAAGGCGAAGACACGGAGGCCGGACCAGGCGACGCCGAAGGCGAAGACACGGAGGCCGGACCAGGCGACGCAGAGGCTGAAGCTGAGGCCGGACCAGGCGACGCAGAGGCTGAAGCTGAAGCCGGACCAGGCGAGGGCGGAGACTCGGAGGCCGGACCAGGCGAGGGCGGAGACTCGGAGGCCGGACCAGGCGAGGGCGGAGACTCGGAGGCCGGACCAGGCGAGGGCGGAGACTCGGAGGCCGGACCAGGCGAGGGCGGAGACTCGGAGGCCGGACCAGGCGAGGGCGAAGCTGCAGGGAACGGCGTGGGAGCCGCAGGTGGTGGCGCTGCAGGCGACGCAGGTCGCTGGACGGGCCCCTCGGACCCTCCAGCGGGAACAGGAGGCAGGACGGGCCCCTCGGACCCTCCAGCGGGAACAGGCGGCTGGACGGGCCCCTCGGACCCTCCAGCGGGAACAGGCGGCTGAAGCGGTCCCTCGGACCCTCCAGCGGGAACAGGAGGCTGGACGGGCCCCTCGGACCCTCCAGCGGGAACAGGCAGCTGAAGCGGTCCCTCGGACCCTCCAGCGGAAGCAGGAGGCTGGACGGGCCCCTCAGACCCTCCAGCGGGAACAGGCAGCTGAAGCAGTCCCTTGGACCCTCCAGCGGAGGCAGGAGGCTGGACGGGCCCCTCGGACCCTCCAGCGGGAACAGGCGGCTGAAGCGGTCCCTCGGACCCTCCAGCGGAAGCAGGAGGCTGGACGGGCCCCTCGGACCCTCCAGCGGGAACAGGCAGCTGAAGCGGTCCCTCGGACCCTCCAGCGGAGGCAGGAGGCTGGACGGGCCCCTCGGACCCTCCAGCGAGAACAGGCAGCTGAAGCGGTCCCTCGGACCCTCCAGCGGAGACAGAAAGCTGAACGGGCCACTCAGCCCCTCCAGTGGAGACTGAGGACGGCTGGAGCGGTTCTCCAGAACCCCCAGCGGGACCAACAGATGAAGTGGGTGTGATGTTAGAATGTCCAGAGTCAGAATGCTCAAATGGAGCATGCAATAAACAGTCACCGTCTTCCCCGACAGGAGATTGCTCAACCGTCCTGGAGTGGCGGCGGCCTGAGCGCCGTTTCCTTCGGGATGAGGAAACAGGAACCGGTGGAGAAAATGAGACCTCATCCTCTGACCACATAGCCGCCAGGAAGAAGGCAGGCGAACGAGGACCCGGCTGGTGTGGGGAGGGAGAGGAAGTCCGTGGCAGTATTGAGACGGGTGGAGAGTGTGTGTTGTCCTGGGGCAGCGGTTGGGAAGATGTAGTGAGTGAGAGAGCAAGCTCACCAGCCTTGACTTGCTCTCTCCAGGCAGTAATGGTGTCATCCAACTTAGTGTCCTTCGCAAACTGAGAGAGCTGAGGGTTATGATGAATGAGGGCATCTACTGCACTTAGCCCGACTGCCATAGTCCGTAAATCCTGTGCCTGGGCAATGCGGTCGAGCAGACTCACCATCCGCCTCATCTCGCCGTTGAACTCCGAGGGAAAAGAGTCTGCGGGGTCCATGTTCTGGTCGCGATCTTCTGTTATGTGGGGGCTGTGTGCACGCCGGGGTGGTGACATGAAGGACCCAAAATTCAGACTCAGGAAACCAAAGGTGAACTTAAATACAACTTTAATGTTAAACTAAAAAAAAACAACAAAACTGAGTAACCAAAACTAAACTTACACGAACAGACTGAAAAAACACACAGCTAAATAAACGGTAGATCGCGACAATGACAAACTGAAACACAGGGCTTAAATACATAGAGGGAGCAATCAGGGAATGGACAACAGGAGGGAAACACAGCTGGGGCAAATCAGAACTGACGAGACAAGGAAGCGTAAACTGAACACACTGAGATAAGACAGAGACCTTCAAAGTAAAACAGGAAACACATAACACAGACTGAACAAAAGACACAGACTCACATGCAAGCACTACAACAGAGGGAACAGAAATGTGGGACCAGGACAGACACAGACACCGACTGGACACGGGGATATAGCAGACAGGGGAGACAGCAACTAAGGATTACACAGAGACAAACCGTAAGACATGACTCTAATGAAAACCCAAAGACTAGAAATTATAAATAATATAATAAACTCAAAACCCCTGGGTCAACGACCCAGGCATCCTAACAGTTAGTTGTGATTATTTTCTGTTACTAATGTGTTAATTACACAAGTAAGATTTAATATCAGGTTTAATGTCATCAGTAACACTGGCTCATTGTTAGATCGCTGGGTGTACCACAGATTCAGCCACACAGCCATGAAAACAATACTGTGTATAGAGAGCGCTGTTACTGGTGTGAGTGCATGAAAGAAGAGATGGTGACGGCAACATTGTGTCGTGCAACAACACAAACTTAACAGCAACCAAAATCACCAACATCTGTGCTCCAGTGGTTTTTCTTGGGTTGTTGTTGACTGTTGACAAACCACACCTCCTCTCCAACAGCTGAGCACAGACGACTGGACGAGAGAGCGTACAGGTCAACTTGTGAACAGCTGCAAAGTCCTATTCCAGACTAAAAAATCTAAATAATTAGTTATAGAAATATAATCAAGATGTTACCAAGCATCTTATTATTGCAACCCAAGGTTGTTCTTTTTGAGTTTCCACCTGTCGTAGACAAAATTCATCTTTTTCAAAGAAATGTCAAACTTTAGCCCAGGCCTGTGGCAGATTTGTGTAGATCACCCATCCATTTGCTTCACCTTATCCTTTCCAGGGTCACAGGGGTGCTGGAGCCTATCTCAGCTGTCACAGGGCAAGAGGTGGGGTCGATGACTAACAAAGTCTGAAGGTTCAAAAGAAAGGTTGATCAGAACTGACCTTCTGTCTTTGCAGCGTAAAAAGACAATGCTTAGACTGCCAGCACAGTCATCCAGTCATATTCAGATTGGAAGCATTTCTTTAGTGGAGGACTTGTGTTTTTAACACTACCAGCAACCTTTATGAGTGTAAGAGGACAACTGGCTCATTCCTTCATCTAGTTTCCTACTGATTCTCTCCACACTCTCTGCTTCACCTGTAATTTAAATCCTGTACAGACTGATTCTTGCATTTTATGCACCACCCACCACTTCATGAATATTATATGTAGTTAAGTACGTATAGTTATTGTTATAGTCATTATAAGTTTAATATATAGGTTTTAGCCAAAGCACCTTTAAACTGTCTCAGACATGAAGCAGAAACACAATCAAACCTCAGATGAGTGACAAATTCAAAGAAAGTCAGACTTAAATTGTTGGACTGCCACATGTTTGAAGTTTGTGTGGACGGATGGAACATCGTTCACATACTTATTCTCCTGAGTTTAGATTTGGTGAGTGCAAAGTCCTCGGGATTCCCATCATTTTTGGACACATCAGAGCATTTGGTTAGAAGCGACCTTTGGATGGGGCCACTGTTGTCTTGGAAACTGCGCTTGTCATTAGGGTGCTATCAGAAGATAAAGATGCTTGCTCACAACATCTTTGTATTGATTGGCAGCCACCCTTCCCTCTCAGGGCAACACCTAAGGCATACCAGCAAAAAGCTCCTCACAGAATAATATGGCCACCAGGCTTCAAACTTTCCTTTGCGATTAAACAAAGGATCAGGTTGGATCAGGTGACCCTGAATCCTTCCTTAGTGCATCATGGGAATCCCTCAGCAGCCTAGACCTATTGCAACTGAGTGTTTTGTTTTTTTTTCATTCACTGTGTTTAGTTATTAGTTATCATACGATATACTCTTCCACAGCATGTATTTATCCTGTCTTCCTTCTCTCACCCCAACCAATCACAGCAGATGGCCCCACCCCTCCCTGAGCCTGGTTCTGATTGAGGTTTCTTCCTGTTATAAGTGATGTTTTCCTTCCCACTGTTGCCAAAGCACTTGCTCATAGGTTGGGGGTGGTGTTGGGGGTCACATAATTGTTGAGGTTTTCTCTGTTTTCTTTGTGTTATTTTATATTCTTACTTTCTAGTTTCATTTCATTCAATTAAGATCAGTTTAAAAAATGAGTAAAGATCATGGGAAGCCCAGCAGGATTCAGGTTCTGTTTCTGATTCAGGCTGCTGTTGTGTGTGTGGATAATAGCAAACACTGAAATACATTTTTTGCACGCAGCAATGAATTTTGTTCACTCAAATTCAGCTTTTCTTCGCTCAAAATAAATTTCTCCTCAAGATACAACACCTGCACCTGCAAACGTTTTTTTACGTACGATCAAATTTTTACGTGCGCTCAGAATAGTAGCACAAAAAAACCACCATAAAACCGGGCCAGATTTGAACAGATGGAGGAACATACCATACATAGCTGATTATTAGAGAGGATGAAAGAACAAACAATGGCAGAGAAAACAATATGAGAAACAAAGTGCAGCTGGAGGGAAAATACACAAATCTAAATAAAAACAGTCTGTGACGGTGCTAGGAAGGACAAACAACAGGCACTATACACAAGAGATGCTGAATTATGGCATAGCTAGTGACCTTTCAAAGAACTTAAAGGACAGACCCAAAAAGCTGCATTTCATCTCAAACGTTGCATTTCAACGTCTTTGTGCCATTGGTGGTTCTCCTTTAAGAAAAGAGACAAATTTAATGTAAAACACAAGTCCAAACTACCAGTTCAGTGAGTCACGCTCATTTACTGCCATTCTAGTTACTTTCAAACAGTGTTCCAGTTATACCTTCACTGCCACATTGACTCAAAACAACACTGATTTCTGTCAGTGGCCATGAAGTGTGGTTTGGGAACACGTTTCATGTCATTTTCTATGAATTTGGAAGGCTGTTTGAGAAATACAGCAACATCATTGGCTGTGCTCCACTTCCTGGCTTTTTACTATCTGTATTTGTGCATTCTCGTACTAGCTAGTTATTGCTTGATTCCACTTTCTTTACATATGAGTAATCAAAGGATTCATGGCTCAAGTTCATAGAACTAATTGAAACTGCTTCAAATACATCTGTTCTGCCAACTTGGGTCTTTAATGGATCACCATGTAAAGGGGATAGAGCAGGTAAAGGTAGTCCATCCATCCATCCATCTTCATCCGCTTTATCCGGGGCCGGGTCGCGGGGGCAGCAGCCTAAGCAAAGAGGCCCAGACCTCCCTCTCCCCAGCCACCTCCTCCAGCTCATCCGGGGGAACACCAAGGCGTTCCCAGGCCAGCCGAGAGATATAATCTCTCCAGCGTGTCCTGGGTCTGCCCCGGGGCCTCCTCCCGGTGGGACATGCCTGGAACACCTCACCCAGGAGGCGCCCAGGGGGCATCCTTACCAGATGCCCAAACCACCTCAACTGGCTCCTTTCGATGTGGAGCAGCAGCGGCTCTACTCTGAGCCCCTCCCGGATGGCCGAACTTCTCACCCTATCTCTAAGGGAGATGCCAGCCACCCTTCGGAGGAAGCTCATTTCCGCCGCTTGTATCCGCGATCTCGTCCTTTCGGTCACTACCCACAGCTCGTGGCCATAGGTGAGGGTAGGGACGTAGATCGACCGGTAAATTGAGAGCTTCGCTTTTACACTCAGCTCCCTCTTCACCACGACGGACCGGTGCAGCATCTGCATTACTGCAGCTGCAGCCCCAATCCGTCTGTCGATCTCCGGCTCCCTTCTCCCATCACTCGCGAACAGGACCCCGAGATACTTGAACTCCTCCACTTGGGGCAGGACCTCATCCCCGACCCGGAGTGGGCACTCCACCCTTTTCCGGCTGAGAACCATGGCCTCAGATTTGGAGGTGCTGATCCTCATTCCCGCTGCTTCACACTCGGCTGCGAACCGCTCCAGTGCGAGCTGGAGGCCCTCACCCGATGAAGCCAACAGAACCACATCATCCGCAAAGATCAGAGATGAGATCCTGAGGCCACCAAAGCGAAAGCCCTCCGCCACTTGGCTGCGCCTAGAAATCCTGTCCATAAAAATTATGAACAGAACCGGTGACAAAGGGCAGCCCTGGCGGAGCCCATCACCCACCGGGAACGAGTCCGACTTATTGCCGGCAATGCGAACCAAGCTCTTGCAACGGTTGTATAGGGATCGAATGGCCCGTAGCAATGGGCCAGACACCCCATACTCCCGCAACACCTCCCACAGGACACCCCGAGGGACACGGTCGAATGCCTTCTCCAAGTCCACAAAACACATGTAGACTGGTTGGGCAAACTCCCATGCACCCTCAAGTATCCTCGAGAGGATGAAGAGCTGGTCCAGTGTTCCGCGACCAGGACGAAAACCGCATTGTTCCTCCTGCATCAGAGGTTCGACTAGCGGACGAACTCTCCTTTCCAGCACCCTGGCATAGACTTTCCCTGGGAGGCTGAGGAGTGTGATCCCCCTGTAGTTGGAACACACCCTCCGGTCCCCCTTCTTAAAGATGGGGACCACCACCCCGGTCTGCCAATCCAGGGGTACTGCCCCTGATCTCCACGCAACATTGCAGAGGCGTGTCAGCCAGGACAGCCCTACAACGTCCAGAGCCTTCAGGAACTCGGGGCGGACCTCATCAACACCAGGGGCTCTGCCACCAAGGAGTTGTTTAACTGCCTCAGTGACCTCGCCCCCAGAAATTGGCGGGTCATTCCCCTCATCCCCAGACTCTGCTTCCTCCTTGGAAGACGCGTCAGTGGGATTAAGGAGGTCCTCGAAGTATTCCTTCCACCGCCTGACAATTTTCTCAGTCGACGTCAGCAGCGCTCCGCCAGCACTATACACAGTGCAGGTAGAGCACCGCTTTCCCCTCCTGAGACGCCTGACGGTTTGCCAGAACCTCTTCGAGGCAGGTAAAGGTAGTGAGTCATCAAAAGCACAGGGTCAAAGATCCAGTCTCTCTGCAGACAAGACAAACTGCCAATTAAGGTCGCTGAGATGTATCTGCTGATACTGATTAGCCACACTGTGCAACTCTACAGCAGAAATCAACATTCTTACAGCCACTCATAATGGGTTCAGGCTCAGCTTCAAATACTTTAGCTTTACCTGATAGTTCATGTGGAAACCATAGCCCTGAGATGATCCTGTTCAGAATGCAAAGCAGTAGTGCACACACCAATGACTGATGTAATCATGGCTACATCCTATGCTGCTAATGCGCTCTTGGGATAATTTTGTTATGCTGGTCACTGCTGGGAAGCTTTGCCACTGTTTCAAGTTTTCTCCATTTGTGGATGATGGCTTTCACGGTGGTTCACTGGAGTCCCCAAACCTTAGAAACGGCTTCATTTATGGACAGAATTTGATTACTACAGTCAGAAAAATGCTACTTTAAGAGTTCTGAATGTAGCAACATGTTCTCCCGTAATGCCATTTACAGACTTATAAGCCAAACAGTACGAATGAACACTCATAGCGGGAACTACTGCAGTTATGTGTGGTTATTGTCAGTGTTACATGATACAGTAAATTGTCTAACACAAATAATAGTAAATCATGTTTGCATTATTAATTTTAAAACTTTCCTTCAAAGGGGGTTGAGTTCAAATATTGATACATATGCCACAAAAAGTGTTCACGACTTTTAGACAAGAAATTAACACCGTGTGGAAAGAATAGGCACCAATAAAATAAGAGTTACAAAAATAAATAATCAAATATTGTGGGGCATTACTGAAGGAAAATTATCAATCATAAATTATTGCCACACATGAATGTTTGATTGTATGAACAATCAATAAAAGAGCTGATCAGTGAATCTTGATTCAGGATTGTTTGTTTCTTTGTTTTTTCAATGTGGAAGGATTTTTGCTATACTGGCAAAATTAGTATTGGTTGTAAACACAATTATAAACCATGTGGATTCCTCCCACAGTCCAAAGACGTGCAGTTGGTGGTGATTCTAAATTAACCATAGGTGTGAATGGTTGTCTGTCGTCTGTCTCTCGGCTGGTGACCTGTTCAGGGTGTACCCTGCCTGGTATAGGATGATCTGATATCCTCGTGTTGGTGTTGTTCCCAGATCATCATGAAAATGTTGTTCCAGGTTCAACATTGCAAGTGACCAATCACATTATTGTGACGTTATTCTTTTGCGCACCAACCCATTCGTGCATTTATGAAATTCCAATGTTGCAAGGACAATATCAATTCTGCTTAGCGTTTATTAAAGGGTTAGGGTTAGGGTCAGGGTTAGGGTCCGTTGATCGGCGGACAAAGGCGGTTTCTCGCAGCTTAAGTACAGTTTTTTGTTTTGCGCCGGTTTTTCCCGAAGTTGCAAAAGTATGACATCACAACATTCTGATTGGTCACTTGCAATGTTGATCCTAGAACAACCTTTAGTATGATGATCTGGGAACAACACCAACACGAGGATATCAGATCGTGCGCCTGGTATAGGCTCCAGCTCCCCACGACCCTCAGAAGGATAAGTGGAAGAGGATGGATGGTGTTTAATAATGGCATCTATTGATTTATAGCTCATATTTTTTTTTTGTGTTCTTCCTCCCTGTTTTTCACACACACACACACAGATATACATGTGGGCAGTTGTGCATTGCCTTGCCACAACCTTTGGTAATGCCTCCTGAGCCAATTGTGCTGTTTCGCTCCAGTAGGTTGAAATCTTAAAGACAACCTTTCTGTTCCTGAAGACTAGAAAGGAGAGAAGAAGTGGAGGACAGGAGAGGCACAGCATTGATTGATACATGGTTAATTCAATGAGAAGAAGCTAGAAAAGGCAGTGCAAGCACAATAACAAGCACAGAGTCAACCTTGAGGTGATTGTGCAAGATATTTGCACACAATCAAACTGTAGGAGCATGCCACACTGATTGACTGATGTGTGCGTGTGCCGTTGTGCACTAGCACATTTAGCATTAGTGCGTGTGTGACACACAAGCAGCTGTGCGTCCTCAGTTCTCATATTTGTGTTGTTGGTAATGTTTCTCCTTTGTGTTCTGTACTCCAGCTCACTTTATATCAAGTGAAATGAGAAACACAGCGATCTGTGAGTCTAAAGGACGTGTCCACGTGTATCTGTGGACGTGCTTATGGATTATTTAAGAACTAGTTTCAATTTGTGTATGTTTGTATTGTCAGCAGTTATTTACATTTCATGCCATTTTATGCCCTCCTATAATAAAGCAGTGCTGTACAAGCCTTCTCCAACTTTAACTCTAGCCAGGGAAAACCATTTAACAACTGTCAAATACAGCTGGTGTCAAGAAGCACCATATAAAGCCCATAGACCAGTACAACTATTACCATCCTTATTCAAAGTGATGTGTATTACAACCTGCCTTTAAAAGCTGCGACATAAAATTTAGAAGACTTGGGTATTATTTTAAATTGCTAAAGTAAACTGCAGCAAAGAGGAGAGTAAGGAAAGTCTACCATGAAGTGTTGTCCCTTCCAGACCAGCCAGCCTTTATCGACGCATTGTCAGGTGTAGATACAATCAGCAGTTCTTCTTCTTCTTTTGTCCCTAGCTGGCGCTTGTAAGGTGAGGCTGTCCATGAGGCCAGTACGTCGCTGTGGGTGCCGTAGGGTTTCCATCTACGATGCACTTCATGGCCTTGTGGTCTTGGGCGCATCACACTTGACTCTCCAGAGGGCGAGGTGCTGCTGCTGCGGAGATATGGCAGGGGATGGTTGCTCATGCGGCAGATGTGGCCAAACCACTGCAGTCGTCGCTTCCTAATCAGCTCTTCCATTGAGGGCTGCTGGTGACATTGACTACGTATCACGGTGTTGCTGAAACAATCACGGAGGGACAATAGGAGAATCTGACACAAACAGCACGTTTGGAAGATCTCGAGCTTCAGCAATCAGCACTTACTCTCCATAACACCCAAAGATGCTTGCACTACCCCCGTAAGGGCAGTAGGCGTGGCAGAATGGTGTCACAATGTAGTTATGGACCCCAAGCATATGTCACGTCACTAAATTGAGCCATCAAAACTTTGTCCTCTCAAAGTTAACTCTCTGATATCTAAGTCATCATAGGTGACACCACTAACCCTAAAACTATATTTTCAAGAAAGGCAAAACAAATAATTCTAGAAAAATGTCTTTTTCTTTTTAATTTTTCTTTGTTGCTTTTTTGTGTTTGATGTGTGTTAAATAGAATGATTGTTTGCTTTACTCCCTGATTGCCAATACTTGGGACAAAAGTGACCTCGGGTTAGGGTTAGAGTTAGGATCAGAGTAAGTCACCAATGGGCATTTAGCACTTAGAAGGTTAATCACCTCATTATTGTGATGGAGTGTTAGGAACAGCTTAGCAATATTAATGTAATTAGTGTAATTATCTGCAAATTTCCCAGTCACTAATACTCCAGTGTTGACTGTTATTGTGTGACCCATAAACTAATGAGTTACAAAAATGTATGTTCAATGAGATCTGTGTGTTACGAATCAGCAAATGTTTCTGTGCTGATGATGACAGACAGTGCTCACAGAGTAATGCTGGTGTTTATTAATTAGCTGCTGTTTCTAAAGCAAAGGTGTCAGTTGGGGGATTTCTTTACTGCTTGTTAGTTTGCTGTTCCCTTGTCTGTGTTTCCTACTTTGCCTGTTTGGGAAGGGCTCTGTGTGTTAAACATGACAACAAACATGTGTCACAAACAGATTAAACTAATATTAATCAATCAAGATTTTGAGGACTGGAATTTTTATGAAACTGTTCGATTTGCAGTTGTGTTGTCATGCATCAACGCATCAACACAACATTCCTACATGAATGAGAACACAGTAAACAGCATTCCTTTCTGTGTTTCTGCTGATCAACAGATCATTCTTATCTGTACTTTTCAAGAAACACTGCCAAAAATAAAGGAATACTGCCCGTTCACAGTTTCAGACACCAATGCTTTGGATGCCTTATTTTTACTGCCTTTACATAAGTGCTGCTCAGGCAGTTCACGAAGTTCTATGGCCTTTCAATGTCACCCACAATGCCACAGTAGAGTCCGGGTTGGGAAATGCACACCGCAGCCTTTTAAAGCCTGCTAGCACCAGCTATACTTTGAATATGATTTCAGCCAAGGATTTGCAGGAAAGGCAGAGCCAGCATCAGTCAAATACACCCATGGAGCATGTCTTTACATATCACTGTGGTAAATCATCATAATAATGTGGCAAATCATTAAAATTTATAAAGACTTGTCAATTTTAGAAGGAAGCTCAGAGTAGGAGGCAGAGCGTTTCTTTCCCCACAACAGTGATATCTGTGATTGAGCGCTGATCTCGCCGTCTATCTTTCTAATCCATCTTAATTCATCTTAAGCAATATCTCAGATGTTGCTGGAAAAACTTCCTGAAGCAATATATAACAAATATAAAAGAGAAATCATTCTCTTACTCTATGTATGAGACTCTACTAAATAGAACCTAAAATACAAAAGTAATAATATCTTGACAATGACATGGAAACCACAGGGTTGCACTGTTATCAAAGGCGTCCATACAGTGGTATGAGTTAACAGCTCAGTGCTGCTTTGTGTTTGATAAGAAAGTCCAAATCATATCTTTTATTTGGGCCACATTAGCATCAGTCCTTTTTTTAACCACATCATTATGTGACATCAGAAAGTTGTAGGAAGTGGGCCTATTCACCCACTCAACAAGCACCTATGAGAAAGTACAGTGAACTTCACTCCACAGTGTAGATAACTAATCCCAGTGGTGACTGGGATTAGCAAAGTCAGTGGACTGTCAGGATCTTTGAATAAAACTACGTGTTTTTCATAACCCTGGTGTAGGACTGCGAAAGAATTCATGAATGATTTATATTGTTCAGCAACTGGATTCAGTTTGATTTAAATAGTGTCACTTCACAGTAACAATCCCCGTCCATCCATCCATCCATCCTCCATCTATCCATCTATCCATCCATCCATTCATCCATTCATCCATTCATCCATCCATCCATCTATCCATCCATTCTCTTCTGCTTATCCAATTCAGGGTCACGGGTGGAGGGCTATCACTGTCAGTCACCTCAAGGTATTTCATGATTTATGGTAAAGACTCCACACTACTACAAAGAGAACCCAGAGCACTCAGATACTCTATGAGCAAACACTTACCAAATGAATATGTAAAGATCGCCTTTTTCAGCCCTGTTATAGGTTTTTAAAAAACAAAGTAGCTGTCTCCTGAATCCAAACTGGGACTCTGCAGGAGAGACACGCAGTAGCTGAAGGTTCCACAAGTGACCCTGCAGTCTGCAGCCTGTGTTGGGTTAGCACATCATTTAATTTATTATTAGACTCAGCTGGCTTTACTCAAATGTAAATGAGCCCACCCACCACTTTAATCCCACTCAGTGTCCTGTCCTGACTTTTGCCACAGAAGCTGAAGGTTTAACACTATCCTTGGAAACTCTCTGTTGTCTGAACTTTTCTCGTTAACATCTAAATGTACTATAATGGACAACAGGGGTAGGCTCCAACCACATTAACCCAAAAATATTCACCGCGATCCAACAGACATATCATTATGTACAGCAACTCTTAGAACTGTTGATATTTATTAAGTCTTTGAGTCTCTGGTTAACCCAAACCATCATCGCGTCTTTCAGACCCTCTTCCTACACTCAAAAATTTCATTTGTTCTCAGAATTATAAAAATTATGCAAACTTGTTGCCTCGAAAAAACTAAGTAAAGCTTACTTAAGGTAACCACATTTGGGAAAGATTGAAGCATTGTTTAATGCTTCAATCTTAAATATGATCAATTTATCTTTATTAATTAGCTTTTACCACAAGATGTGGAAGGTAAATGGTAAATGGCCTGTATTTGTATAGCACTTTACTTAATCCCTAAGGACCCCAAAGCGCTTTACACATCCAGTCATCCACCCATTCACATACACACTGGTGATGGCAGCTACATTGTAGCCACAGCTGCCCTGGGGCACACTGACAGAGGCGAGGCTGCCGGACACTGTCGCCCCCGGGCCCTCTTACCACCACCAGTAGGCAATGGTTGAAGTGTCTCGCCCAAGGACACAATGACCGAGACTGTCAGAGCCAGGGCCTGAACCGGCAACCTTCCGATTACAAGACAAACCACTAGCTGAAAGTGAACGTAATAAACCGTTACTTGAACCAAACCATTACTCCAGCCAAACTCCAGCCATCCTTTTATTTTTAATTCTTTATTTATTCTTTCCAAAAAAGTTGCAAAACAGCCAACTGATCATCCTGCAAAGACTAGAAAGAGACCATATTTCTCCCATGTTAGCCTCTCCTCTCTGGCTACCTGAACTGAGTTGAAGTTGAATTTGCAATCCATCATATCTTAAGGACCTCATAGAGCCACATTGTTCCAGTGCAGCTCCTCACTGTCAGACTACAGGCTTACTTGTGGCTCTTTGAGTTTTTAAAAGTAGAGTGGGAGGCTAGAGCCTTTAGATCCCTGGCCACTCTTCATGAAACCAGCTCCCAGTGTGGATTTGGGTGACAGATATTTATCTACTTTAAATTCAAAACTTTCCTTTTTGATGAAGGATATAGTAGAGCTGGATCATGTGACCCTGAACCAAACCATTCACCGATTATGCCAGAGAGTTCTTCCTTTTAAAAGCAAGTTTTTCCTTCCCATTGTTCTGGAGTGGTGGTTTTGTTGTATATGGCTTTAAACAGTGTTTGTCTTAGCACGTTGTAATGATGGATCCAAATGTCGAATAGGTTCGTAAGAGGTCATTAAAATTTGCCTTAAAATCTGCCTGTGGATTCGTCTTGGACCTTACAAGGTCATCTGGCAGATAGCATCAAAAACTTCTCCTGACTATGAAGTAAAAGGCAACCGGAGAATTCTCTGCTCTACCTAAGATCATTTTTGTAGCTGTCCTCTAGCAGACCCTGGGACTCTCCCAAGAGGGAGAAGAAGGTCATTAGGGAGATATAAAAGGAAGTTGGAGAGATGGGATTGATTGAAGGTAAAGTGCGCAGGTTATTAGTTTTAAGCATGAACACACACACACACACATTTCACACCTGTCAGTGTGTTAAGCTTTTTAAACCCACAATATTCATGTCCATAAAACTATGTGTGTGGTTTCTGTTGTTTTCTGTAAAATAAAATGATATGTGTATGCAAGCATGCATTTATTCAGTGCCACAAACTGGTCTGCAGTCTCAGCCCACGCTCATGTACCTCTTCTATCTCATGCATCTCTTCTTCTCTATCTCTCTCCTTCAGTTGTTCATTCAGTGTGGAGAGCAGGCAGGATGACCTCTGCATTTCATCCCGACACATAGATGAGGAAGAAGTGATGCCCAATGAAGAGGAAACCTGCATGTCTGTTCACAGGTTAAAGTTGCAAAAATCAGACGCTGCATTCAGTTTGTACCACAAGTAACAACCTGATGGTGAAACACATTTTTTTGAGGGATACAGTGACTGACTTAGACAGTCAGTGCTTCAAAACAAATTCTAAATTTCTAAAAAATTAATCTTCAGAGAAAGGAAGCTCATATGTTTTGGAATTACTAAGAAAAAGAATATGACCATAATGAAGAATTGGATTATATGTCTGTCACTACGTATAATTATTTTAACTGTCAGTTCCAAATACAGGCTTTAATTCAAGATATGCAAAATAATAGTTGCACTTAAAGTATAACTATTAGACTTATTCTATTACTTTAAAAAAAGGCAGTTCTTTGTCATTTCTCTTTGCAAATAAAAAGTCAGTATAATGTTCATTTCTTGCACATTATGCACATTAATTCAGCAGCTTAGTTGTCTGGATGTTGTACCTTGCTTATATTTCCCTGCTTTTTATTAATGCTCCAAGTTTTGAGACTGCAAGTCTTTGAATACCTTTTTTAACACGAGGAGATATGTTGAATTGAAACACTACACGTGTCTTATTCCACTTTGAGAATGAAATATTACCCATTGAAAAACATGGAAATTAAAGTATTGCTTAAATTGGATTAAATTGCTAATTCAAGTATTTAGTTAATCGAACAGCTACTTAGCATTGACCTTTTTATATTATCTTGTATTATATTAAAGTTCAAACAAACCAGAGGTAACCATGGTTTTAGGTAATTTGTTGTCCAGCGTGACCTCATTGAGAAATGAATACAAACATTTTTGGAATTTATTTCACCCTGAAACATTTCCAATAAATGTTGTTACATGTTTGCATTACTTTTACTTCTAAAAAGTAAAAATAAAAGAGTGAAACAATTACAAAAAAAGGGGAAAAAATTCTAAATATATAATAACAAAATGTAACAATTATGTAAAATGACAAAAAAAACAGGATGTGATAAGCGGAAGCTCGTGTAGTAAACTGGCTCAATAACATAAAATATCTCAAGGAATTCAATAAAAGCAAAACAGATGTTTTATTACATGTATGTGTGTCTGTGTGATGATGTCATGTACAACAACAACAAACTTTATTTCTATAGCACATTTAAAAACCAGTGGTGTACCAAAGTGCTTAACATACAAGAGGGTAAGATGAAGTAACAGGGAGGATGAAGACTATGTATAATTGTATCTTTGGAATTATTAAAGTATTGTAAATGGTTTGTATGGCCCTTCAAGTCACTTTGTACTTCTTGTATTTTCCTGTTTTCCGGCTCATGAATTCTGTTGACCAGCAGTCAAAAAAAAAACTGCTGCAGAAACCGTCATTAACCACAACGAGCGAAAACAGATGAAACCAAAGGCGTCAACTGCATCTGAAAGCAAAGACGACCTCATCGAATGTCAGTGACCACCAAACTTACTGCTCATCAGCAAAAATGCATTCAGTGCAGCTATTCTGTACAAGGTCAAGTCAAATGGTGCTTTTAACTATGCACTGAAGAGTTGCCTTTATTTTAAACAATTAGTAATTAGATACATAAAGGAAATCTAAAGGGTGTGTGACTTCAAAGACAACACCATAAACACACTGATGCAGGCTCTTTCAGGCTTTATTTTACCTCCTAGTTTCGAGCCTATCCCACAATCTTTGCCACTAATAGGGAACGGTACCTGCTTTGGAGTTTGACCAATATTTGGTTTTAGCATTATATGGAACATTTCTCGATTTCATATTTAACAAATTATTATGTCCACCTGTGTTCATTCAAGGGTCAATAGGCAACATTTAAGCAGAAAATCACTTGTGACTGTTAACAAGGTGAATGGTTCTCTTCAGTCCCAGAGATCCTTTGCAGTACCAGTGGGGCGTTAAATAGAGAAATTACAGTAGCACTAAAAGCACTAATCGCACGTCATTCTCTGTGCAGCAGCATGCACTGATAGAGAATGGCGTGGCTCAACTCCTCTCATTCCCCTGTCAAAAGTGGACCCATGGCTCTTTATTTGGTTATTGGAGAAGGTCCAATGCACCCCTCAGAAATCTCACATTTCTCTTTCCTTCTACACTTGCACTGCACTGGAATGCACTCATTCTTTCTCCCTCCTCCCTTTCTCCTTCTCTGTCTGTCTTTGCCCAGTGCACCTCAGGTTTTTAAGATCTTGGGACTCCAAGGGTGATTTCATCCTTCACTGGGCCATGAAAGCTTTATAAGTACATTGCCACTGCCAGCGCATTAATCGCCTCTGCCATATTGATTTGGGTGTTCTGTTGTGCAAGCCAGCAAATGGAAAAGAAAGAAAGGGTGGGTAGTATAGAGGGAGGAAGAGAATCTACACCATGTTAGAATCTGGTAATCAAACATACACAGTGAGGTGGTCTGAAACTTGATTAGAATTAACATCTGGGTTTGGCCCTGAAGAAAGCAAATTAATTTTACTGAAAGTGTGCTGTGTTCTGTGTTTTAATAATTATGTGAAATGAGAATGTGCAAAGATGGGGTGCAAAAATAACAAAAGTGAATGCAAATTGTATCCACAGAAAAAAAAAATCACTGTGGTAACTGAAACCATGTTATTAGGTCTGTGAGCTCCAAGTCATCGTTGAATACCTTCTGAAAATACCTTCTCTAATTGTTGGTTCGTTTTTATTTATTTGCACTTGAACACTTACAGGTGTAAATCAAATTACTCTCACTCCAATCCTTAGCAAATATTGGGTCATCTGGAGCTTGCTCTTTAACTGTCCAAATGCTCTGCACGCTCCTGGAACAGGACAAAGGACTGTTAGAAAACAAGAGGCTGTGTGCAGGATTTGCATATCTTCCAGCTAGAAGCCTGGTCTTCTTTCCCACTGTCGCCAAGTGGTTGCTCACAAGGGATCGTCTGAGTACTGGGTTTAGTTACTCGGGTCTTTACTTTACAGTGTAAAGGTGGCTTTTAATTTAATAGAAACATCTGTGTGGCTGTAGCTGTGGAGGAGCTTCTTCCCTGGTGCAGCTACATTACACCTACTGGACATTATAGGATGCATATTGATCTCTTTAAGTTTTAAAGATGTTTAAAACTTAAAGAGATGTTTACGGAAGAGGTTGTGGGATTTATCGGGAAACTAGCGGATGACACAGCAGAAAGAACTATCATCTGAATATTTCCCAACCAGAAGCTGTGGGTGGATAAAAACATCTGCGACGCTCTGAGATCACGCACCGCTGCCTACAATGAAGGGCTCATCTCCGGCAACATGAACCTATACAAGGCTGCGTCGTACAACGTGCACAAAGCGGTCAGAAAGGCAAAGCGGAGCTACGGGGAAAAACTACAACAGTGCGACTCTAGGAGCCTGTGGAAGGGACTGCGGACAATAACGGACTATAAAAACCAGCTTCTCCTATGATGAATGCCGACGCTTCACTGGCTGATGAGCTGAAAACGTTTTATGCTAGCTTCGACACGGCAGCAATTAAAACAACAAATGGCTGCACGCACATGGAGTGCACCAGTGAAGACAACACCTTTATCATCACAGAGCATGCCATGAGGAACACCTTCAGGAGGGTGAACACAGGAAGGCAACAGGACCAGATGCAATCCCTGGCCGGGTCCTGAGAGCCTGCGCTGACCAGCTAGCAGCGGTGTTCACGGAGATCTTCAACCTCTTCCTGGCCCAAGCAGTGGATCCCACGTGCTTCAAACAGTCCATCATTGTCCATGTTGCAAAGAAACAACAGCCTGATTACCACCCAGTAGCACTGACTTCAGTTGTGATGAAGTGTTTTGAAAGACTGATGAGAGCTCACATCACTTCTTAACTTCCTGGCACCATCAACTCACTTCAGAACTGACGAGACAAGGAAGCGTAACCTGAACACACTGAGATAAGACAGAGACCTTCAAAGTAAAACAGGAAACACATAACACAGACTGAACAAAAGACACAGACTCACATGCAGGCACTACAACAGAGGGAACAGAGACATGGGACCAGGGCAGACACAGACACTGACTGTATCCCAATTCAGGGTCTGCAGCCTTAAAGGCCGCATTTTAAGGCCGATTACGTCACAGCGATGCGACGAAGGCTGTCCCAATACGAAGGCTGCTCGAAATGCGGCCCTCAAATGCGTCCTTCATTTCCCTGAATTTTAAGGACGTGGCGGTGTAGACTTCGTGGCCCAACATATCCCATAATGCATAGCGCGGCGGTGGGTGTGGATAATTTTGCCGAAAAAAAACGGCGGATGAGAGGCGGCCGAAGAGTAAACTTTAAGTAAGTACTGAATATTATGTCACTTATATATGTGCAAATGTTTAATAATGAAGAACATTAAAACATTACTGTTGGCCACATGTCGGAAAAGGTATGTGACATTAGCAGTGTTGGGACTAACGCGTTATTAAGTAACGCGTTACAGTAACTACGTTATTATTGTGGTAACGAGCACGGTAACTAGTTATTATGCCAAAATCAGGAACGCGTTAGTCGTTACTGGGATTTAGATAGGCTCGTTACTCGTTACTTCGTGTGGTGGCTATCGCGGAGCTTCCACAGATTCAGTAACATTAGCAAGTGGTGGAGGCCAGCAGGTGGATGAAGGAAAGGGGACGCAGAAGGAACTGAGACCCGAGGCGGCCGCCGGTCCAAGTGTGAACTGAACTTCAGGTAAGAAGTTATGACCTGCAGTCTATCTGGGTCAGATATAAACCAAGTTTAGGTGGAGTTTATTTTCGTTATTCTGACTTTTTCCGTACTGCGTGCTAGCTAGCATGACGGAGTTTCTATACAGCTGGGTGGGTGCTATGAAGTTAATGTTGAACTTTATTTTGTTCATAAGTTATTAGAGTTGCCAACCGTCCCGTCTGGTATTCCAGAGAAAATATTACGCGTTTCTTATTGAGTTGAAAAGGAACAGTTTGTCCCGTAATTCAGCTACAATGAAAAAGGCACAAAGCTGGAGTTATTCTGTGTCTTTGCTGCACAGCTGCCTCTTCTTTTTTCATTCTCCCCCCTCCCTCTCCCGTTTCTACTTCAATCATGAAAACTGATCAATGATCAGCTGATCGGCTCTCTTGTTTGTTTATCGCCCACTTTGCGCCAGAAAGAGGAAACCAGCCGATGTCGCGTTAAACAACAGCAGCACGTTTAAGCTTGATCAGCTGTTGTTAGAACTTATTTAATATTAATTTCTGGTATCAGCTGATGTTTGCTGGAGCCACAGCTGCAAAATAGCTGCTGGTCATGATATCGGTTTGGTTATCTGGTGAGAGGGAAACATGAAGATGAAACCAGGAGATGTCCTTACTGAATCATCAGAGCTGAACAGGTGATGGAGAAACAGGTTTACCTTTTAGGTGACATGAATGAGTTGAAGGGAAGTTATGAACTGATTCTGAGAAACAGATAACCCCAGGATCCTTTTTAGGTAGCTGACAGCTGGTAACTGTGCAGGGGCGGATCTAGCAAAGTTTTGCCAGGGGGGCCAGGTAGGGCATTAACAGGGAGAGGTGGGCACAAAGAAATACTTTTCTTTCTTATTCTCATTTAAAATGTCTAGCTTTTAAAAAATAATTATCTGAATCTTACAACAAACGATTGATAGATTGATGCATATATACCATCAAAACAGTGTACATCACTGTCACAACAGCGTTTGTTTTCATTCAAGGCTTTATGATTTTTCCTATAATGGCGGGCCGGTCTCTAGTCAAAATGCCCGGGCCAATTTTTTGTCCCCGTCCAGCCCTGTATGCAGCTCATCTGCAGTCTGGTGTTACTTACATCTTCCTATTCAGAAGGCAGAATTTCCGAGTTCTGAGTACAATCGAAAGCACCACGACTGCAGTTTTTGTGTTGGATGTAAAAGGCGCACATGATGCTGTGACGTAGGCTAGAATCATGGCAGCAGTCAATGACGGTCCAGGCGTGGGATTTCTCTCGTGGAAATATGCACATTATCTTTTCCTTTCTATTGGTAGGTGGCACAGTGCACTTGTGGCAAGTAAGCAAGCTAGAAGACTGGCAAAGTTATGGAAGCAACACATTAACAAGAGAATTCTGAGTAAAAGCAAAGTTACTTTCCCTAGTAACTAGTTACTTTGAAAGTAACGAGTAACTTGAAGTAACTGAGTTACTTTTGATAGAAGTAACTAGTAATGTAACTAAGTTACTATTTTAAAGTAACTTACCCAACACTGGACATTAGTGACGTTTGTACTAACTTGGTTTTAAAGCCTTTACTTTAAAATATACGCCATTCAATAGCTGACCTTAATCTTACACAGAATGATCAAAGCTCATGTAGAAACAAACAAACAAATGAACAAAGGATTTTCTCCTTCATTTCTGTCAAACAAAGCTGTATGAAAAGTTTCCAGCTGTTAGTATCATGGTTGCTAGGCAACCTGGGCAGCGCGACGGAGGCTAGACCGTCCCATTTCATTGAGTATTTCTTTGAGTACGCGGCCCTTGAGGACCGCTGAGGCTGCGTACTTTAAGGCTGCAGACCCTGAATTGGGATACAGCCACTGATTGGACATGGGGATATAGCGGACAGAGGAGATAGCAACTAAGGATTACACAGAGACAAACCATAAGACATAACTCTAACAAAGAAACCAAAGCATAGAAATGATAAATAATATATAAACTCAAAACCCTGGGTCAACGACCCAGGCATCCTAACAAAACGTCAGTAAGACTAAGGAGCTGATTGTGGACTTCACTACAAAGCAGGCGAGGAATTACAAGCCCTTTTACTCCTGCACCATCGAGAGTGTCCTGATGGAAACGTCTGTACCTGGTTTGGGAAGAGCACCAAGCAGGACAGATGAGATCTGCAAAGAGTGGTGCGCTCAACCGAGTGCATCATTTGATCAGAGCTTCCTGACCTGCTGTCTGCTGCACCAAGTGGTGCAAGACCAAAGCCAGGAAGATCATGATGGACCTCTCCCATCCCAACAATGGACTCTTCTCACTGTTGAGGTCTGGGAAGCGCTTCCGCTCCCTTAAGGCCAAAACAGAGAGAATGAGGAGGAGCTTCTTCCCCCAGGCTATTCGGCCCTGAACCAGGTGTAGGACTGGACTCTCACACACATCACATCACCACACGCACTCTGGTTTTTCTTCTTGCACACTTCCTGTAATTTATAATTTCTTTTGACTAATAATCTGTCATTTGCACATTTTTACTGTAAATTTCTAAGTTAAAGCTGTAAATTTTGTAGTAACCTGTATATTTGTATATCTTACTGTAAACCTGCTGCCATTTAATGGTCGAGCACTACACAGCTAAAAGCATTTCACCTCATGTCATACTGTGTATGGTTGTGTGTGTGACAAGTAAAATTTGAATTTGAATATTCTAGCTGTACTATTTTAAAAAATGAATGAAATTTGTCCTATGACTGATGGGATTATGACTGCGATGTAATTTCATTACTCGAGAAATGTGCCAACGCATCTTACAGAGGAAGAATCTTGGGCTTGATCTTGTTTTTTGAGCTTCCTATTTTGATGAGGAAGAGCTGAAAAGGCACATGTCAGAGAAGCAGACTATGCAACAACATAATCATGACTGTAAGGAAGGAGCCAATTTAGCTTGAGTTCTGAAATTATGCCAAATTGCCCAAAACATCAGTAGCAACATTAATTTAACAAGAATCAGCCAACGACCTGTTACACCCTAAAGCCTCTGTTAAATGAGGACACACTTGATCGGGATCATTGTGCAAATAGGAATATTGAGATGGAAAAAGCAAAGCTCCAGCAGCCCTGGACGATAGTCACAACTTCTTGTCTGATTGCCTTTTTCATTAATGCATCAGTCAAAGAGAAAATAAGCCAACTGGTAGATCGAAATGATGATTGTAAGTAGAGCAGAAATAAAAGTTCACAGTGGATCCTTGTTCACAATGACCACAGCTCCACAACGTCAAACGCTCCAAGCTTGAAAATGCAATAGTGTTAATCTGCCATATGAATTCAATAGTAGCTGTCTGGTAATCCATATTTCATGGAGCAGGAGGCGCAGAGAGAGCAAGTTAAAGATTTCGCTCTGTTTTGCTGTGCTGGCATTCAACAAACGCTGAACTTGAATGAGACTGAAAGGAAGTTTTGAAATATAGTATTCCATTAGCCTTTACATGGACATACCAGTTTATGTGAGGTCTGTTTCCAGTAGCCAGAAGGAAGAGTTTTTACCATAACCTCCAACTAGGGAATTATGATAGTTGAAACATAACCATGTTTGTCTTGAGCACCACCAGCAATACCTTAGAGTATGAGTAAAGGCACATTTCTTTGTCATTGGCTCAAAATACATAAGACAAAAATGAAGCTGGCCTTTAGTGAAGGCCTAAAACAAATACTGAAATAAACTTTGGCTTGAACATGTTTCCCCTGTGACTAAATCGTCGTCTGCTGTATTGTCGTACCTTAGTAGTTTTATTTTTAGTCATTATCCTCCTCATCATCCCTCTGTGTCTCCCTGCGTCCTGTGTGTCCTGTCTCCACGTTTCTGTGTCAAGCCTACATTTCTGTTTCCTTGTTTTGTTCATATATGTGGGTTTGTCATTTGTTTAGTAATTTCCTGTGGTGTCTCATTCCAGTTAGTTCCCTGTAGTGGTCCCTGTCTGTCCCCCCAGTCTGTCTGGTTTCACTGTCCCCTGTTTTGGCAGTTGTGCCAAGTTAGACAAACACAGAGACATGACCGAGGAGACAAGACTACGCTTTCCACTGCATCACGTTTGTTGTTTCTTGTGTCTGGATTGCCATCTCCTGTCTTTTTTTGATTGTCTCTCGTGTTGTGTTTGAGTCGTTAGTTAGATTTTACCTCACTGTTTCTTAATTCCCATTGGGTTACTTTACTATTTGAGATCAGGCAGCAATATGGACTCGCTCTCTGTTCTGCTCGTGAGTCCCATGTCGTGCATGCTTTTATTCCTAAACCTGCCACACAGTGTCACATAACAGTTACTTTCTGATCATATATCCATACCTGTCCAGTGACATGTCTGACATGTTTTTAAGCCATCTTTGCTCATGTACAGCCCTCATCCTTCTTTTAAGGAATAAGATGACAGATTGGGTATTTGAAGATGAATGCAATTTCTTTGGGTTGGGGAATAATTCTCTGTGGGTTCTCCGTTTTAGACACTATTTTCACTGCATGCATCACTTGGTAGAACCATTATTAAGTGTGCCTATGCCAAGAGGCACACTTATTACTATTCGTCGGATTTATTATTCTTATTCTTATTCTTATTATTTTCCTTTTTCCGCCTGAAATTTTGCAGCGAAACTCGCCCCACAGTTTTGAGATAAGGTTCACATATGTTATATCATTTTGTGCGGCTGGATCTGGAATGGTGTGCTATGACTTGACTTTTGGTGTTTATGACTTTTATAGTTTTTTAAATATTAATATTTTAGTGAAAATTTTCCCGCGCTTATGTACCGCACAGTTTTGAGACAAGGGTTACATATGTTATATCATTTTGTGCGGCTGGGTGTGGACTAGTATGCTATGACTTTTGGTGTTTATGACTTTTATAGTGTTGTTTATGACTTTAAATATTTAGATTTTAGTGCAAATTTTGGCCCATTTCTAGGCCCATGAGGAAGATTCAACTTTTGGCCCCATAGAAACAGATTTCAAACTTCATTTGTGGTGTGTTGGCTCTCTCTAGTGGTATGTCGGGAGTGGTACGGCCTGTCTACCCGTATTTGGATTACCGTAATGACAAGAATATCAACACACAGCGTCGCTGTTTTCAGGAACCATTGGAAGTTTTAAGGTTGGAGAAGGAGAAGCAGGCGGCTGCTGGTCAGAGCGTGAGGTGAACTGAATTTCAGGTAAGAAGTTATGAACTGTACTCTATTTGGGTCAGATATAAACCGAGTTTAGGTGTAGTTTATTTTCGTTGTGCTGACTTTTTATAATCAATTACAATAACTCGTACTGCGTGCTAGCTAGCACGACGGAGTTTCTATACAGCTGTGTGCGTGCTAAGTTATTGATGTTGAACTTTATGACAGCCTCCCCTGTCATTCTCTCACCTGTTGCAACTTCAATCATGAAATTGATCAATGATCGGCTTTTCTCTCTTGTTTGTTTATTGCGCTACAGCAGCACATTTAAGCTTGATCAGCTGTTGTTAGAATTCATTTGATTTTAATTTCTAGTATCAGCTGATGTTTGCTGGAGACACAGCTGAAAAAAGGGCTGGTCCAAACCAGGAGATGTCCTTACTGAATCATCAGAGCTGAACTGGTGATGGAGAAACAGGTTTACCTTTTAGGTGACATGAATGAGTTGAAGGGAAGTTATGAACTGTTTCTGAGAGACAAATAACACAAATATCCTTTTTTGTGTAGCTGACTGCTGGTAACTGTGCAGGGGTGGATCTAGCAAAGCTTTTGCCAGGGGGCCAGGTAGGGCATTAACAGGGAAAAGACACAAAGATATACTTTTCTTTCTTACTCTCATATAAAATATTTAGCTTTTATTAATTAGTTATCTGAATCTTACAACCAAAGTTTGTATAATAATACACAATATTGGCTGGAGACCATTGTTAATCATTCAGAACACTGTGTAAAAATAACAAAAAACAAAAAGGGAATGCAAAAGTGCATAAATATTTATTTTACGTGTTTGATGTGTGTGGCGGGGCGTGGTCTGCAGTGCCACTGCAAGGGAGGTGGACCCACCTGAGCGGCAGCTGCAATCACGCCTCTCAGGCGTAAAGTCTGTGCTCTCTCAGCTGTTTTTTTTGGTATGTGTTGGGCTGTGAGATGAAAAGCTAGAGCCGGCTGTGTGGGTACAGCAACCATGTGGGAAAAGTGGTCAATAAAGTAATGCTACAAAGCGTGTTCATGCAAACATTGTCGGGTCTGCCGTGGTACAATGGGACTTCTGCTCATGAACCTCTGCGCACAGCGTCTGAAAATCGGGGTTGTACAAAGTCACCTCATCTTTACACAAAACTGTAAGCTGTCATCTGTGAGGCGCGAGCGGTGTTTGTTTCTACCATAGTTCATGGTGGAGAATGGCTGCTCTGCTGAGTTTTGCTCTTTGTAGCCGTATGAATGGCAAACTACACTGATTAGCAGCGGCATAGGCACACTTAAAATTTCTTCTGAAATTTTCGCTTTCTAGTTCAGTTTTATATCTTTAAAGTTCCATGTTTGTAACTTGAATGTGCCATCTATCTGAGAGAAAAAGTGTGAGTTTGTTCCTGTTTTATTAGGGGCCGAGCACTAAAAGTGCGAAGGCCCTATTGTATCTGCTCTGTTTATTAGGGCCCGAGCACTGAGAGTGCGAAGGCCCTATTGTATCTGCTCTGTTTATTAGGGCCCGAGCACTAAAACTGCGAAGGCCCTATTGTATCTGCTCCGTTTATTATTATTAGGGCCCGAGCACTGAGAGTGCGAAGGCCCTATTGTATCTGCTCCGTTTATTATTATTATTATTATTATTATTAGGGCCCGAACACTGACAGTGCGAAGGCCCTATTGTATCTGCTCCGTTTCTTATTAGGGCCCGAGCACTAAAAGTGCGAAGGCCCTATTGTATCTGCTCCGTTTCTTATTATTATTAGGGCCCGAGCACTAAAAGTGCGAAGGCCCTATTGTATCTGCTCCGTTTATTATTATTATTATTATTATTATTATTATTATTATTATTATTATTATTATTATTATTATTATTAGGGCCCGAGCACTGACAGTGCGAAGGCCCTATTGTATCTGCTCCGTTTCTTATTAGGGCCCGAGCACTGAGAGTGCGAAGGCCCTATTGTATCTGCTCTGTTTATTATTATTATTATTATTATTATTATTATTATTTCGGCAAATGAATCGGCCTTTTGAGGGCCTAAACATGCTCAAAAACTCATGAAATTTTGCACACGCGTCAGGTCTGGTGAAAATTTACGTATTTTAATGTTCTCAGACATGGCCAGGGAAAATTGCCTCAGTAGCGCCACCTAGAAAAATGAAAAACGCGAGCCCCCATTATGGGTATGACCTACATGTTTGAAAGTCGGTACACATATCTACCGTTCAGAGTCGAACAAAAAAGTCTATTATGGCAATGTCCTAAACCTAACAGGAAGTCCGCCATTTTGGATTGAATGTCACATTTTGGCTCTGATTTTACCATTTCCATGCCTTGTACTTTCGCGAACTCCTCCTCGGGATTTGGTCGTATAAACTTCATCTTTGGACAGTGCCAACTACACACCTGGGCCATGTTAAATTGCGGAGCTTTTGAGTTTTCACAATACGGTGAGGCCGTGGCGCCACGGCGAATTTCGATGACTCGCCATGAAAATCTTATTGCCTCTCATTCTGTCATACATTGTCCGATGTGGACCAAAGAGCACACATATGATAAGGCTCCAGCCCTGAACATATTTCCACTGCCAAATTTGACATCAAGGACAGCGCCACCTAGTGGGAACAGGAAATGTCATGTTTTACACTTTGGGGTACAGTATTGTGATGGGTGACATCTGCAGCCTCAAATTTCTCCAGGAAAGCCTTAAGGAGTTGGTCTTGGGTTAAAGTGAAAACTGTGACTTTTCGCGAAAGGGTGTGACCCCGAAAGCATGGCGAACTTTGATGTCTCGCCATGAAGAAACAAATTAGTATAACTCCATGAAATCCAGTCTGATCAGTACCAGACTTTACAGGTATGATGTCAGACCTGCCCTGAACAGATTGATGTGCCCATTGTCAGGACTATGCAGAGCGCCACCTAGTGCGAACATGAAATGTCATGTCTTACACTTTGTTGTACTGATTTTAACAGGTTCATCGTGGACACCTCAAAAGCAGTGAATATCACCGTCAGTCCCTCATATTGCTTCAGTGAGAAAATTGTGACTTTAAACTGAACGGCGCACCCTAGTGACAACGCGGTTCACCATGAAAAATGAAGTGGCTTTTGAGGGGCTTGGAAAGTTTAAAAAGTCTTGAAATTTGGCCTACTGCCTCAATTCGATGAAGGCTTTATTCTTATATGATCACTTTCCTCTAATAGGGCAAAATGGCTCCACAGCGCCCCCTACAAAATTTCAAATCACCAGCCCCTGCTCTGTGTTTTATGTATGAGTCTGAAACCTGGTAAGCTGATAGGAGATATGAAAATGTACAAAAAAGTCTCTTGGAGTAACATCCCAAATCCAACAGGAAGTCAGCCATTTTAAAATTAATGTGTAATTTTGGCGACATTTTCCCCTCTTTTCAGGCACCGTACTTTGACGAACTCCTCCAAGGGATTTCATCAGATTGATGCGATTTCCTGTGTGTGGAATCTAAAGACCTTTGTGATGTTAAATTGCGAAGCTTTTTACCTTCAGGGAAACGGGGTGTTCATGGCGCCATGTAGAGTTTCAATCACTCGCCAAAAAGCAGTAATCTGCTGTCACTCAAAAACACAATATCCAATCGCTCCCAAAGGTCGCAGGCATGATGAGACTCGAGCTCGGAAATGTTTGTTATGCCATTTGTTAATAATTGTCATAGTGCCACCTAGTGGGACGACTATAATCATGATTGAATGAGTGAATTGTTAGCTGGTGGTTAAATGCATGAATTCCATCAATGTGACATCAGATCGGACGTGCTGGTTGTAGGTGTTGGGCGTAGCTCGACGTGCCGGGGTGCGAGGGCCCTCATATCGCTGCTTGCAGCTTTAATTATTATTATTATTATTATTATTCAGGCAAAACAAGGGCCTTTTTGAGGGCTTTAACATGCTCAAAAACTCATGAAATTTTGCACACATGCCAGGTCTGGTGAAAAATTTTGTATTGTAATGGTTTTGCATATAAGCACTGGGAAATGGCTCTAGAGCGCCACCTATGCCTTGTTGAATGCAGCCCTACGACCACATCGTTTGAGCTACATGTATGAAATCTGGCACACATGTGTATCATGCTAAGACGAACAAAAAAGTCAGTGGGACCATTGACGCAAACCCAACAGGAAGTCCGCAATTTAGAAGGGAAGGTGACATTTTGGCTCTAATTTTTGCCATTTCCATGCCTTGAATTTTTTCGAACTCCTCCTTGGGATTTGGTCGTATAAGCTTCATATTTGGTCAGTGTCAACTACACACCCGGGCCATGTTAAATTGCGGAGCTTTTGAGTTTTCATCATACGGCGAGCCCGTGGCGCCACGGCGAATTTTCATGACTCGCCATGAAAATCTTATTGCCTCTCATTCTGTCATACATTGTCCGATCTGGACCAAAGATCACACATATGATAAGGCTCCACCCCTGAACATATTTCAACTGCCAAATTTGACATCAGGGACAGCGCCAACTAGTGGAAACAGGAAATGTCATGTTTTACACTTTGGGGTACAGTATTGTGATGGGTGACATATTTAGCCTCAAATTTCTCCAGGAAAGCCTTAAGGAGTTGGTCTTGGGTTACAGTGAAAACTGTGAGTTTTCACGAAAGGGTGTAACCCCAGAAGCATGACAAACTTTGACTTCTCGCCATGAAGAAACAAAATAGTATAACTCAATGAAATCCAGTCTGATCAGTACCAGACTTTACAGGCATGATGTCAGACCCGCCCTGAACAGATTGATGTGCCCATTGTCAGGAATACGCAGAGCGCCACCTAGTGGCAGCAACAGGAAATTTCATGGCTTTAATTTTGTTGTACTGATTTTCACAGGTTCATCGTGGCCACCTCAAAAGTGCTCAATATTACCATCAGTCCTTCATGATTCTTCAGTGCGAAAATTGTGACTTTAAACTGAACGGCGCACCCTGGTGGCAATGCAGTTCACCATGAAAGATAAATTGGCTTTTGAGAGGCTTGGAAAGTTTAAAAAGTCTTGAAATTTGGCGCACCCCTCCAATCTCATAAGGGCTATCTTGTTGTTTGATCATTTTCATTGAATAGCGGAAAATGGCTCCACAGCGCCCCCTACAAAATTTCAAATCATCAGCCCCTGCTCTGTGTTTTATCTATGAGTCTCAAACCTGGTAACCTTATGGAAGATATCAAGATGTAGTAAAAAGTCTCTTGGAGCAATATCCCAAATCCAACAGGAAGTCAGCCATTTTAAAATTAATGTGTAATTTTGGCGACATTTTCCCCTCTTTTCAGGCCTCGTACTTTGACGAACTCCTCAAAGGGATTTCTTCAGATTGACGCGATCTCCAGTGCGTGGAATCTAAAGACCTTTGTGATGTTAAATTGCGAAGCTTTTTAAGTTCAAGGCAACGGGGTGGTCATGGCGGCACGTGGAGTTTGAATCACTCGCCAAAAATAAGTAATCTGCTGTCACTCCAAAACACAATGTCCAATTTCTCCCAAAGGTTGCAGGTGTGATGAGACTCGAGCTCGGAAATGTTTGTTATGCCATTTGTCAGTAATGGTTAGAGTGCCACCTTTAACCACCAAGCACAGCTGGTGGTTAAATGCATGAATTCCATCAATGTGACATCAGATCGGACGTGCTGGTTTTAGGTGTTGGGCGTGGCTCGACACGCCGGGGTGCGAGGGCCCTCATAACGCTGCTTGCAGCTTTAATTAGGGCCCGAGCACTGAGAGTGCGAAGGCCCTATTGTATCTGCTCCGTTTATTAGGGCCCGAGCACTGACAGTGCGAAGGCCCTATTGTATCTGCTCTGTTTATTAGGGCCCGAGCACTGACAGTGCGAAGGCCCTATTGTATCTGCTCTGTTTATTATTATTATTATTATTATTATTAGGGCCCGAGCACTGACAGTGCGAAGGCCCTATTGTATCTGCTCTGTTTATTATTATTATTATTATTATTATTATTATTTCGGCAAATGAATCGGCCTTTTGAGGGCCTAAACATGCTCAAAAACTCATGAAATTTTGCACACGCGTCAGGTCTGGTGAAAATTTACATATTTTAATTTTCTCAGACATGGCCAGGGAAAATTGCCTCAGCAGCGCCACCTAGAAAAATGAAAAATGCGAGCCCCCGGTATGGGTATGACCTACATGTTTGAAAGTCGGTACACATATCTAACGGTCACAGTCGAACAGAAAAGTCTATTATGGCAATGTCCTAAACCTAACAGGAAGTCCGCTATTTTGGATTGAATGTCACATTTTGGCTCTGATTTTGCCATTTCCATGCCTTGTACTTTCACGAACTCCTCCTTGGGATTTGGTTGTATAAACTTCATGTTTGGACAGTGCCAACTACACACCTGGGCCATGTTAAATTGCGGAGCTTTTGAGTTTTCACAATACGGTGAGGCCGTGGCGCCGCGGCGAATTTCGATGACTCGCCATGAAAATCTTATTGCCTCTCATTCTGTCATACATTGTCCGGTCTGTACCAAAGAGTTCACATATGATAAGGCTCCAGCCCTGAACATATTTCAACTGCCATATTTGACATCAAGGACAGCGCCACCTAGTGGGAACAGGAAATGTCATGTTTTACACTTTGGGTACAGTATAGTGATGGGTGACATCTGCAGCCTCAAATTTCTCCAGGAAAGCCTTAAGGAGTTGGTCTTGGGTTACAGTGAAAACTGTGACTTTTCACAAAAGGGTGTAACCTAAGCAGCATGGCGAACTTTGATGTCTCGCCATGAAGAAACAAATTAGTATAACTCCATGAAATTCCGTCTGATTAGTACCAGACTTTACAGGCATGATGTCACACCTGCCCTGAACAAATTGATATGCCCATTGTCAGGAATACGCTGAGCGCCACCTAGTGGGAACAGGAAATGTCATATCTTACACTTTGTTGTACTAATTTTCACAGGTTCATCGTGGCCACCTCAAAAGCGGTGAATATCACCATCAGTCCTTCATGATTCTTCAGTGAGAAAATTGTGACTTTAAACTGAACGGCGCACACTGGTGGCAATGCGGTTCACCATGAAAAATTAAGTGGCTTTTGAGGGGCTTGGAAAGTATATAGAGGCTTGAAAATTGGCCCACAGCTCCAATGTAATGAAGGCTTTGTTGTTATCTGATCATTTTCCTTGAATAGCGCAGAATGGCTCAACAGCGCCCCCTACAGAATGTCAAAACATCAGCCCCTGCTCTGTGTTTTATGTATGAGTCTGAAACCTGGTAAGCTTATAGAAGATATCAAGATGTACAAAAAAGTCTCTTGGAGCAATATCCCAAATCCAACAGAAAGTCAGCCATTTTAAAATTAAGGTGTAATTTTGGCGACATTTTCCCCTCTTTTCAGGCTCCGTACTTTGACAAACTCCTCAAAGGGATTTCATTAGATTAAACCGATCTCCAGTGCATGGAATCTGAAGACCTTTGTGATGTTAAATTGCGAAGCTTTTTACGTTCAGGGAAACGGGGTGGTCATGGCGGCACGTGGAGTTTGAATCACTCGCCAAAAAGCAGTAATCTGCTGTTTACTCAAAAACACAATGTCTAATCTCTCCGAAAACATTGCAGGCATGATAAGAGTCGAGCTCGGAAACGTTTGTTATGCCATTTGTCAGTAATGGTTAGAGCGCCACCTAGTGGAACGAGTGTAATCATTACTGAATGAGATGAAATTTAAGCTAGTGGTTCTACTTAGGAATTCGATCAATGTGACATCAGTTCGGACTTGCTGGTTTTAGGTGTTGGGCGTGGCTCGACGTGCCAGGGTGCGAGGGCCCTCATAACGCTGCTTGCAGCTTTAATTATTATTATTATTATTATTATTATTATTATTATTATTATTATTATTATTATTATTATTATTATTCAGGCAAAACAAGGGCCTTTTTGAGGGCCTAAACATGGTCAAAAACTCATGAAATTTTGCACACATGCCAGGTCTGGTGAAAAATTTTGTATTTTATTGGTTTTACATATGAGCACTGGGAAATGGCTCTAGAGCGCCACCTATGCCTTGTTAAATGCAGCCCTATGACCACATCGTTTGAGCTACAGGTATGAAATCTGGCACACATGTGTACCATGTCAAGTCGAACAAAAAAGTCTGTGGGCCCATTGACACAAACCCAACAGGAAGTCCGACATTTGGAGGTGAAGGTGACATTTTGGCTCTAATTTTGCCATTTCCATGCCTCGAACTTTTTCGAACTCCTCCTTGGGATTTGATTATATAAGCTTCATCTTTGGTCAGTTTCAACTACACACCTGGGCCATGTTAAATTGCGGAGCTTTTGAGTTTTCACAATACGGTGAGGCCGTAGCGCCACGGCGAATTTCGATGACTCGCCATGAAAATCTTATTGCCTCTCATTCTGTCATACATTGTCCGATCTGGACCAAAGAGCACACATATGATAAGACTCCAACCCTGAACATATTTCAACTGCCATATTTGACATCAAGGACAGCGCCACCTAGTGGGAACAGGAAATGTCATGTTTTACACTTTGGGGTACAGTATTGTGATGGGTGACATCTGCAGCCTCAAATTTCTCCAGGAAAGCCTTAAGGAGTTGGTCTTGAGTTATAGTGAAAACTGTGAGTTTTCGCGAAAGGGTGTGACCCCGAAAGCATGGCGAACTTTGATGTCTCGCCATGAAGAAACAAATTAGTATAACTCAATGAAATCCAGTCTGATCAGTATTAACGCTGCTTGCAGCTTTAATTATTATTAGGGCCCGAGCACTGACAGTGCGAAGGCCCTATTGTATCTGCTCTGTTTATTATTATTATTATTATTATTATTATTATTATTTCGGCAAATGAATCGGCCTTCTGAGGGCCTAAACATGCTCAAAAACTCATGAAATTTTGCACACGCGTCAGGTCTGGTGAAAATTTACATATTTTAATTTTCTCAGACATGGCCAGGGAAAATTGCCTCAGCAGCGCCACCTAGAAAAATGAAAAACGCGAGCCCCCGGTATGGGTATGACCTACATGTTTGAAAGTCGGTACACATATCTAACGGTCAGAGTCGAACAGAAAAGTCTATTATGGCAATGTCCTAAACCTAACAGGAAGTCCGCTATTTTGGATTGAATGTCACATTTTGGCTCTGATTTTGCCATTTCCATGCCTTGTACTTTCGCGTACTCCTCCTTGGGATTTGGTTGTATAAACTTCATGTTTGGACAGTGCCAACTACACACCTGGGCCATGTTAAATTGCGGAGCTTTTGAGTTTTCACAATACGGCGAGGCCGTGGCGCCGCGGCGAATTTCGATGACTCGCCATGAAAATCTTATTGCCTCTCATTCTGTCATACATTGTCCGGTCTGTACCAAAGAGTTCACATATGATAAGGCTCCAGCCCTGAACATATTTCAACTGCCATATTTGACATCAAGGACAGCGCCACCTAGTGGGAACAGGAAATGTCATGTTTTACACTTTGGGGTACAGTATAGTGATGGGTGACATCTGCAGCCTCAAATTTCTCCAGGAAAGCCTTAAGGAGTTGGTCTTGGGTTACAGTGAAAACTGTGACTTTTCACAAAAGGGTGTAACCTAAGCAGCATGGCGAACTTTGATGTCTCGCCATGAAGAAACAAATTAGTATAACTCCATGAAATTCCGTCTGATTAGTACCAGACTTTACAGGCATGATGGCACACCTGCCCTGAACAAATTGATATGCCCATTGTCAGGAATACGCTGAGCGCCACCTAGTGGGAACAGGAAATGTCATATCTTACACTTTGTTGTACTAATTTTCACAGGTTCATCGTGGCCACCTCAAAAGCGGTGAATATCACCATCAGTCCTTCATGATTCTTCAGTGAGAAAATTGTGACTTTAAACTGAACGGCGCACACTGGTGGCAATGCGGTTCACCATGAAAAATTAAGTGGCTTTTGAGGGGCTTGGAAAGTATATAGAGGCTTGAAAATTGGCCCACACCTCCAATGTAATGAAGGCTTTGTTGTTATCTGATCATTTTCCTTGAATAGCGCAGAATGGCTCAACAGCGCCCCCTACAGAATGTCAAAACATCAGCCCCTGCTCTGTGTTTTATGTATGAGTCTGAAACCTGGTAAGCTTATAGAAGATATCAAGATGTACAAAAAAGTCTCTTGGAGCAATATCCCAAATCCAACAGAAAGTCAGCCATTTTAAAATTAAGGTGTAATTTTGGCGACATTTTCCCCTCTTTTCAGGCTCCGTACTTTGACAAACTCCTCAAAGGGATTTCATTAGATTAAACCGATCTCCAGTGCATGGAATCTGAAGACCTTTGTGATGTTAAATTGCGAAGCTTTTTACGTTCAGGGAAACGGGGTGGTCATGGCGGCACGTGGAGTTTGAATCACTCGCCAAAAAGCAGTAATCTGCTGTTTACTCAAAAACACAATGTCTAATCTCTCCGAAAACATTGCAGGCATGATAAGAGTCGAGCTCGGAAACGTTTGTTATGCCATTTGTCAGTAATGGTTAGAGCGCCACCTAGTGGAACGAGTGTAATCATTACTGAATGAGATGAAATTTAAGCTAGTGGTTCTACTTAGGAATTCGATCAATGTGACATCAGTTCGGACTTGCTGGTTTTAGGTGTTGGGCGTGGCTCGACGTGCCAGGGTGCGAGGGCCCTCATAACGCTGCTTGCAGCTTTAATTAGGGCCCGAGCACTAAAAGTGCGAAGGCCCTATTGTATCTGCTCTGTTTATTATTATTATTATTATTATTATTATTATTATTATTATTATTTCGGCAAATGAATCGGCCTTTTGAGGGCCTAAACATGCTCAAAAACTCATGAAATTTTGCACACGCGTCAGGTCTGGTGAAAATTTACGTATTTTCATTTTCTCAGACATGGCCAGGGAAAATTGCCTCAGTAGCGCCACCTAGAAAAATGAAAAACGCGAGCCCCCGGTATGGGTATGACCTACATGTTTGAAAGTCGGCACACATATCTACCGTTCAGAGTCGAACAAAAAAGTATATTATGGCAATGTCCTAAACCCAACAGGAAGTCCGCCATTTTGGATTGAATGTCACATTTTGGCTCTGATTTTGCCATTTCCATGCCTTGTACTTTCGCGAACTCCTCCTTGGGATTTGGTTGTATAAACTTCATGTTTGGACAGTGCCAACTACACACCTGGGCCATGTTAAATTGCGGAGCTTTTGAGTTTTCACAATACGGTGAGGCCGTGGCGCCGCGGCGAATTTCGATGACTCGCCATGAAAATCTTATTGCCTCTCATTCTGTCATACATTGTCCGATCTGGACCAAAGAGTACACATATGATAAGACTCCACCCCTGAACATATTTCAACTGCCATATTTGACATCAGGGACAGCGCCACCTAGTGGGAACAGGAAATGTCATGTTTTACTCTTTGGGGTACAGTATAGTGATGGGTGACATCTGAAACCTCAAATTTCTCCAGGAAAGCCTTAAGGAGTTGGTCTTGGGTTACAGTGAAAACTGTGAGTTTTCGCAAAAGGGTGTGACCCCAGCAGAATGGCAAACTTTGATGTCTCGCCATGAAGAAACAAATTAGTATAACTCCATGAAATTCCGTCTGATCAGTACCAGACTTTACAGGCATGATGTCAGACCCGCCCTGAACAGATTGATGTCCCCATTGTCAGGAATACAAAGAGCGCCACCTAGTGGCAACAGGAAATGTCATATCTTACACTTTGTTGTACTGATTTTCACAAGTTCATCATGGACACCTCAAAAGCAGTGAATATCACCGTCAGTCCGTCATGATGCTTCAGTGAGAAAATTGTGACTTTAAACTGAACGGCGCACCCTAGTGGCAATGCGGTTCACCATGAAAAATGAAGTGGCTTTTGAGGGGCTTGAAAAGTTTATAAAGTCTTGAAATTTGGCCCACACCTCCAACGTCATCAACGCTTTGTTGTTATCTGATCAATTTCATTGAATAGCGCAAAACGGCTCCACAGCGCCCCCTACAAAATTTCAAAACATCAGCCCCTGCTCTGTGTTTTATCTATGAGTCTGAAACCTGGTAAGTTCATGGAAGTTATCAAGATGTACAAAAAAGTCTCTTGGAGCAATATCCCAAATCCAACAGAAAGTAAGCCATTTTAAAATTAATGTGTACTTTTGGCAACATTTTACCCTCTTTTCAGGCACCGTACTTTGACGAACTCCTCCAAGGGATCAACGTGACTTCAGATCGGATGTGCTGGTTGTAGGTGTTGGGCGTGGCTCGAGGCGCCGGGGTGCGAGGGCCCTCATAACGCTGCTTGCAGCTTTAATTAGGGCCCGAGCACTGACAGTGCGAAGGCCCTATTGTATCTGCTCTGTTTATTATTATTAGGGCCCGAGCACTGACAGTGCGAAGGCCCTATTGTATCTGCTCTGTTTATTATTATTATTATTATTATTATTATTATTATTTCGGCAAATGTATCGGCCTTTTGAGGGCCTAAAAATGCTCAAAAACTCATGAAATTTTGCACACGCGTCAGGTCTGGTGAAAATTTACGTATTTTCATTTTCTCAGACATAGCCAGGGAAAATTGCCTCAGTAGCGCCACCTAGAAAAATGAAAAACGCGAGCCCCCGGTATGGGTATGACCTACATGTTTGAAAGTCGGTACACATATCTAACGTTCAGAGTCGAACAAAAAAGTCTATTATGGCAATGTCCTAAACCCAACAGGAAGTCCGCCATTTTGGATTGAATGTCACATTTTGGCTCTGATTTTGCCATTTCCATGCCTTGTACTTTCGCGAACTCCTCCTTGGGATTTGGTTGTATAAACTTCATCTTTGGTCAGTTTCAACTACACACCTGGGCCATGTTAAATTGCGGAGCTTTTGAGTTTTCACAATACAGTGAGGCCGTGGCGCCACGGCGAATTTCCATGACTCGCCATGAAAATCTTATTGCCTCTCATTCTCTAATACATTGTCCGATCTGGACCAAAGAGCACACATATGATAAGACTCCAACCCTGAACATATTTCAACTGCCATATTTGACATCCAGGACAGCGCCACCTAGTGGGAACAGGAAATGTCATGTTTTACACTTTGGGGTACAGTATTGTGATGGGTGACATCTGCAGCCTCAAATTTCTCCAGGAAAGCTTTAAGGAGTTGGTCTTGGGTTATAGTGAAAACTGTGAGTTTTCGCGAAAGGGTGTGACCCCGAAAGCATGGCGAACTTTGATGTCTCGCCATGAAGAAACAAATTAGTATAACTCAATGAAATCCAGTCTGATCAGTACCAGACTTTACAGGCATGATGTCAGACCCGCCCTGAACAGATTGATGTCCCCATTGTCAGGAATACAAAGAGCGCCACCTAGTGGCAACAGGAAATGTCATATCTTACACTTTGTTGTACTGATTTTCACAAGTTCATCGTGGACACCTCAAAAGCAGTGAATATCACCGTCAGTCCGTCATGATGCTTCAGGGAGAAAATTGTGACTTTAAACTGAACGGCGCACCCTAGTGGCAATGCGGTTCACCATGAAAAATGAAGTGGCTTTTGAGGGGCTTGAAAAGTTTATAAAGTCTTGAAATTTGGCCCACACCTCCAACGTCATCAACGCTTTGTTGTTATCTGATCAATTTCATTGAATAGCGCAAAACGGCTCCACAGCGCCCCCTACAAAATTTCAAAACATCAGCCCCTGCTCTGTGTTTTATCTATGAGTCTGAAACCTGGTAAGTTTATGGAAGTTATCAAGATGTACAAAAAAGTCTCTTGGAGCAATATCCCAAATCCAACAGAAAGTAAGCCATTTTAAAATTAATGTGTACTTTTGGCAACATTTTACCCTCTTTTCAGGCACCGTACTTTGACGAACTCCTCCAAGGGATCAACGTGACTTCAGATCGGATGTGCTGGTTGTAGGTGTTGGGCGTGGCTCGAGGCGCCGGGGTGCGAGGGCCCTCATAACGCTGCTTGCAGCTTTAATTATTATTATTATTATTATTTCGGCAAATGAATCGGCCTTTTGAGGGCCTAAACATGCTCAAAAACTCATGAAATTTTGCACACGCGTCAGGTCTGGTGAAAATTTACATATTTTAATTTTCTCAGACATGGCCAGGGAAAATTGCCTCAGCAGCGCCACCTAGAAAAATGAAAAACGCGAGCCCCCGGTATGGGTATGACCTACATGTTTGAAAGTCGGTACACATATCTAACGGTCAGAGTCGAACAGAAAAGTCTATTATGGCAATGTCCTAAACCTAACAGGAAGTCCGCTATTTTGGATTGAATGTCACATTTTGGCTCTGATTTTGCCATTTCCATGCCTTGTACTTTCGCGAACTCCTCCTTGGGATTTGGTTGTATAAACTTCATGTTTGGACAGTGCCAACTACACACCTGGGCCATGTTAAATTGCGGAGCTTTTGAGTTTTCACAATACGGTGAGGCCGTGGCGCCGCGGCGAATTTCGATGACTCGCCATGAAAATCTTATTGCCTCTCATTCTGTCATACATTGTCCGGTCTGTACCAAAGAGTTCACATATGATAAGGCTCCAGCCCTGAACATATTTCAACTGCCATATTTGACATCAAGGACAGCGCCACCTAGTGGGAACAGGAAATGTCATGTTTTACACTTTGGGGTACAGTATAGTGATGGGTGACATCTGCAGCCTCAAATTTCTCCAGGAAAGCCTTAAGGAGTTGGTCTTGGGTTACAGTGAAAACTGTGACTTTTCACAAAAGGGTGTAACCTAAGCAGCATGGCGAACTTTGATGTCTCGCCATGAAGAAACAAATTAGTATAACTCCATGAAATTCCGTCTGATTAGTACCAGACTTTACAGGCATGATGGCACACCTGCCCTGAACAAATTGATATGCCCATTGTCAGGAATACGCTGAGCGCCACCTAGTGGGAACAGGAAATGTCATATCTTACACTTTGTTGTACTAATTTTCACAGGTTCATCGTGGCCACCTCAAAAGCGGTGAATATCACCATCAGTCCTTCATGATTCTTCAGTGAGAAAATTGTGACTTTAAACTGAACGGCGCACACTGGTGGCAATGCGGTTCACCATGAAAAATTAAGTGGCTTTTGAGGGGCTTGGAAAGTATATAGAGGCTTGAAAATTGGCCCACACCTCCAATGTAATGAAGGCTTTGTTGTTATCTGATCATTTTCCTTGAATAGCGCAGAATGGCTCAACAGCGCCCCCTACAGAATGTCAAAACATCAGCCCCTGCTCTGTGTTTTATGTATGAGTCTGAAACCTGGTAAGCTTATAGAAGATATCAAGATGTACAAAAAAGTCTCTTGGAGCAATATCCCAAATCCAACAGAAAGTCAGCCATTTTAAAATTAAGGTGTAATTTTGGCGACATTTTCCCCTCTTTTCAGGCTCCGTACTTTGACAAACTCCTCAAAGGGATTTCATTAGATTAAACCGATCTCCAGTGCATGGAATCTGAAGACCTTTGTGATGTTAAATTGCGAAGCTTTTTACGTTCAGGGAAACGGGGTGGTCATGGCGGCACGTGGAGTTTGAATCACTCGCCAAAAAGCAGTAATCTGCTGTTTACTCAAAAACACAATGTCTAATCTCTCCGAAAACATTGCAGGCATGATAAGAGTCGAGCTCGGAAACGTTTGTTATGCCATTTGTCAGTAATGGTTAGAGCGCCACCTAGTGGAACGAGTGTAATCATTACTGAATGAGATGAAATTTAAGCTAGTGGTTCTACTTAGGAATTCGATCAATGTGACATCAGTTCGGACTTGCTGGTTTTAGGTGTTGGGCGTGGCTCGACGTGCCAGGGTGCGAGGGCCCTCATAACGCTGCTTGCAGCTTTAATTAGGGCCCGAGCACTGAGAGTGTGAAGGCCCTATTGTATCTGCTCTGTTTATTATTATTATTATTATTATTATTATTATTTCGGCAAATGAATCGGCCTTTTGAGGGCCTAAACATGCTCAAAAACTCATGAAATTTTGCACACGCGTCAGGTCTGGTGAAAATTTACGTATTTTAATGTTCTCAGACATGGCCAGGGAAAATTGCCTCAGTAGCGCCACCTAGAAAAATGAAAAACGCGAGCCCCCATTATGGGTATGACCTACATGTTTGAAAGTCGGTACACATATCTACCGTTCAGAGTCGAACAAAAAAGTCTATTATGGCAATGTCCTAAACCTAACAGGAAGTCCGCCATTTTGGATTGAATGTCACATTTTGGCTCTGATTTTACCATTTCCATGCCTTGTACTTTCGCGAACTCCTCCTCGGGATTTGGTCGTATAAACTTCATCTTTGGACAGTGCCAACTACACACCTGGGCCATGTTAAATTGCGGAGCTTTTGAGTTTTCACAATACGGTGAGGCCGTGGCGCCACGGCGAATTTCGATGACTCGCCATGAAAATCTTATTGCCTCTCATTCTGTCATACATTGTCCGATGTGGACCAAAGAGCACACATATGATAAGGCTCCAGCCCTGAACATATTTCCACTGCCAAATTTGACATCAAGGACAGCGCCACCTAGTGGGAACAGGAAATGTCATGTTTTACACTTTGGGGTACAGTATTGTGATGGGTGACATCTGCAGCCTCAAATTTCTCCAGGAAAGCCTTAAGGAGTTGGTCTTGGGTTAAAGTGAAAACTGTGACTTTTCGCGAATGGGTGTGACCCCGAAAGCATGGCGAACTTTGATGTCTCGCCATGAAGAAACAAATTAGTATAACTCCATGAAATCCAGTCTGATCAGTACCAGACTTTACAGGTATGATGTCAGACCTGCCCTGAACAGATTGATGTGCCCATTGTCAGGACTATGCAGAGCGCCACCTAGTGCGAACATGAAATGTCATGTCTTACACTTTGTTGTACTGATTTTAACAGGTTCATCGTGGACACCTCAAAAGCAGTGAATATCACCGTCAGTCCCTCATATTGCTTCAGTGAGAAAATTGTGACTTTAAACTGAACGGCGCACCCTAGTGACAACGCGGTTCACCATGAAAAATGAAGTGGCTTTTGAGGGGCTTGGAAAGTTTAAAAAGTCTTGAAATTTGGCCTACTGCCTCAATTCGATGAAGGCTTTATTCTTATATGATCACTTTCCTCTAATAGGGCAAAATGGCTCCACAGCGCCCCCTACAAAATTTCAAATCACCAGCCCCTGCTCTGTGTTTTATGTATGAGTCTGAAACCTGGTAAGCTGATAGGAGATATAAAAATGTACAAAAAAGTCTCTTGGAGTAACATCCCAAATCCAACAGGAAGTCAGCCATTTTAAAATTAATGTGTAATTTTGGCGACATTTTCCCCTCTTTTCAGGCACCGTACTTTGACGAACTCCTCCAAGGGATTTCATCAGATTGATGCGATTTCCTGTGTGTGGAATCTAAAGACCTTTGTGATGTTAAATTGCGAAGCTTTTTACCTTCAGGGAAACGGGGTGTTCATGGCGGCACGTGAATGTCAATCACTCTCCAAAAAGCAGTAATCTGCTGTCACTCAAAAACACAATATCCAATCGCTCCCAAAGGTCGCAGGCATGATGAGACTCGAGCTCGGAAATGTTTGTTATTCCATTTGTTAATAATTGTCATAGTGCCACCTAGTGGGACGACTATAATCATGATTGAATGAGTGAATTGTTAGCTGGTGGTTAAATGCATGAATTCCATCAATGTGACATCAGATCGGACGTGCTGGTTGTAGGTGTTGGGCGTAGCTCGACGTGCCGGGGTGCGAGGGCCCTCATATCGCTGCTTGCAGCTTTAATTATTATTATTATTTTTCACCGAAATGAATTGCCTTTTTGAGGGCTTTAACATGCTCAAAAACTCATGAAATTTTGCACACATGCCAGGTCTGGTGAAAAATTTTGTATTTTAATGGTTTTACATATGAGCACTGGGAAATGGCTCTAGAGCGCCACCTATGCCTTGTTAAATGCAGCCCTACGACCACATTTTTTGAGCTACATGTATGAAATCTGGCACACATGTGTATCATGCCGAGTTGAACAAAAAAGTCAACTGGCCCATTGACGCAAACCCAACAGGAAGTCTGCAATTTAGAAGTGAAGGTGACATTTTGGCTCTAATTTTGCCATTTCCATGCCTCGAACTTTTTCGAACTCCTCCTTGGGGTTTGAATGTATAAGCTTCATCCTTGGTCAGTTTCAACTACACACCTGGGCCATGTTAAATTGCGGAGCTTTTGAGTTGTCATAATACGGTGAGGCCGTGGCGCCATGGCGAATTTCGATGACTCACCATGAAAATCTTATTGCTTCTCATTCTGTCATACATTGTCCGATCTGGACCAAAGAGCACTTATATGATAAGGCTCCACCCCTGAACATTTTTCAACTGCCATATTTGACATCAGGGAGAGCGCCACCTAGTGGGAACAGGAAATGTCATGTTTTACACTTTGGGGTACAGTATTGTGATGGGTGACATCTGCAGCCTCAAATTTCTCCAGGAAAGCCTTAAGGAGTTGGTCTTGGGTTACAGTGAAAACTGTGAGTTTTCGCGAAAGGGTGTGACCCCGAAAGCATGGCGAACTTTGATGTCTAGCCATGACGAAACAAATTAGTATAACTCCATGAAATCCAGTCTGATCTGTTCCAGACTTTACAGGCATGATGTCACACCTGCCCTGAACAAATTGATATGCCCATTGTCAGGAATACGCAGAGCGCCACCTAGTGGGAACAGGAAATGTCATGTCTTACACTTTGTTGTACTAATTTTCACAGGTTCATCGTGGCCACCTCAAAAGCGCTGAATATCAGCATCACTCCTTCATGATGCTTCAGTGTTAAAATTGTGACCTTAAACTGAACGGCGCACCCTGGTGGCAACGCGGTTCACCATGAAAGATGAATTGGCTTTTGAGGGGCTTGGAAAGTTTAAAAAGTCTTGAAATTTGGCGCACCCCTCCAATCTCATCAGGGCTATCTTGTTATTTGATCATTTTCATTGAATAGTGCAAAACGGCTCAACAGCGCCCCCTACAAAATTTCAAATCATCAGCCCCTGCTCTGTGTTTTATGTATGAGTCTGAAACCTGGTAAGCTTCTGGAATATATCGCGATGTACAAAAAAGTCTCTTGGAGCAATATCCCAAATCCAACAGGAAGTCAGCCATTTTAAAATTAATGTGTAATTTTGGCGACATTTTCCCCTCTTTTCAGGCACCGTACTTTGACGAACTCCTCCAAGGGATTTCATCAGATTGACCCGATCTCCAGTGCTTGGCATCTAAAGACTTTTGTGATGTTAAATTGCGAAGCTTTTTACGTTCAGGGAAACGGGGTGGTCATGGCGGCACGTGAATGTCAATCACTCTCCAAAAAGCAGTAATCTGCTGTCACTCAAAAACACAAAGTGCAATCTCTCCCAAAGGTCGCAGGCATGATGAGACTCGACCTCGGAAATGTTTGTTATGCCATTTGTCAGTAATGGTTAGAGCGCCACCTAGTGGGACAACTATAATCACGTTTGAATGAGATGAAATGTTAGCTGGTGGTTAAATTCATGAGTTCCATCAATGTGACATCAGATCGGACGTGCTGGTTTTAGGTGTTAGGTGTGGCTCGACACGATGGGGTGCGAGGGCCCTCATGACGCTGCTTGCAGCTTTAATTAGGGCCCGAGCACTGACAGTGCGAAGGCCCTATTGTATCTGCTCTGTTTATTAGGGCCCGAGCACTGACAGTGCGAAGGCCCTATTGTATCTGCTCTGTTTATTATTATTATTATTATTATTATTATTTTTCACCGAAATGAATTGCCTTTTTGAGGGCTTAAACATGCTCAAAAACTCATGAAATTTTGCACACATGCCAGGTCTGGTGAAAAATTTTGTATTTTAATGGTTTTACATATGAGCACATGGAAATGGCTCTAGAGCGCCACCTATGCCTTCTTGAATGCAGCCCTATGACCACATCGTTTTAGCTACATGTATGAAATTTGGCACACATGTGTACCATGCCAAGACGAACAAAAAAGTCTGTGGGCCCATTGACGCAAACCCAACAGGAAGTCCGCCATTTGGACGTGAAGGTGACATTTTGGCTCTAATTTTGCCATTTCCATGCCTCGAACTTTTTCGAACTCCTCCTTGGGATTTGGTTGTATAAGCTTCATCTTTGGTCAGTGTCAACTACACACCTGGGCCATGTTAAATTGCGGAGCTTTTGAGTTTTCGTGATACGGTGAGGGTGTGATGTCACGGTGAATTTCGATGACTCGCCATGAAAATCTTATTTCCTCTCATTCTGTCATACATTGTCCAATCTGGACCAAAGAGCACACATATGATAAGGCTCCACTTCTGAACATATTTCAACTGCCATATTTGACATAAGGGTGAGCGCCACCTAGTGGGAACAGGAAATGTCATGTTTTACACTTTGGGGTACAGTATTGTGATGGGTGACATCTGCAGCCTCAAATTTCTCCAGGAAAGCCGTAAGGAGTTGGTCTTGGGTTACAGTGAAAACTGTGACTTTTCGCGAAAGGGTGTGACCCCGAAAGCATGGCGAACTTTGATGTCTCGCCATGAAGAAACAAATTAGTATAACTCAATGAAATCCAGTCTCATCAGTACCAGACTTTACAGGCATGATGTCAGACCCGCCCTGAACAGATTGATGTGCCCATTGTGAGGAATACAAAGAGCGCCACCTAGTGGCAACAGGAAATGTCATATCTTACACTTTGTTTTACTGATTTTCACAGGTTCATCGTGGCAACCTCAAAAGCGGTGAATATCACCATCAGTCCTTCATGATGCTTCAGTGAGAAAATTGTGACTTTAAACTGAACGGCGCACCCTGGTGGCAGCGCAGTTCACATTGAAAGATGAAGTGGCTTTTGGGGGGCTTGGAAAGTTTATAGAGGCTTGTAATTTGGCACAAACCTCCAATGTGATGAAGGCTTTGAGGTTATGTGATCATTTTCATTGAATAGCGCGAAATGGCTCCGCAGCGCCCCCTACAAAATTTCAAAACAACAGCCCCTGCTCTGTGTTTCATCTATGAGTCTGAAACCTGGTAAGCTTATGGAAGATATCAAGATGTACAAAAAAGTCTCTTGGAGCAATATCCCAAATCCAACAGGAAGTCAGCCATTTTAAAATCAATGTGTAATTTTAGCAACATTTCCCACTCCTTCCAGGCCTCATACTTTGACGAACTCCTCCAAGGGATTTCATCATATTGAACCATTCTCCAGTGTGTGGAATCTAAAGACCTTTGTGATGTTAAATTGCGAAGCTTTTTACGTTCAGGGAAACGGGGTGGTCATGGCGGCACGTGAATGTCAATCACTCGCCAAAAAGCAGTAATCTGCTGTCACTCAAAAACACAAAGTCCAATCTCTCCCAAAGGTCGCAGGCATGATGAGACTCGACCTCGGAAATGTTTCTTATGCCATTTGTCAATAATGGTTATGGCGCCACCTAGTGGGACGACTATAATCATAATTGAATGAGATGAAATGTTAGCTGGGTGTTAAATGCATGAATTCCATCAATGTGACATCAGATCGGACGCGCTGGTTGTAGGTGTTGGGCGTGGCTCGACGTGCTGGGGTGCGAGGGCCCTCATAACGCTGCTTGCAGCTTTAATTATTATTATTATTATTATTATTATGATTATTTCGGCAAATGAATCGGCCTTTTGAGGGCCTAAACATACTCAAAAACTCATGAAATTTTGCACACGCGTCAGGTCTGGTGAAAATTTACGTATTTTCATTTTCTCAGACATAGCCAGGGAAAATTGCCTCAGTAGCGCCACCTAGAAAAATGAAAAACGCGAGCCCCCGGTATGGGTATGACCTACATGTTTGAAAGTCGGTACACATATCTAACGTTCAGAGTCGAACAAAAAAGTCTATTATGGCAATGTCCTAAACCCAACAGGAAGTCCGCCATTTTGGATTGAATGTCACATTTTGGCTCTGATTTTGCCATTTCCATGCCTTGTACTTTCGCGAACTCCTCCTTGGGATTTGGTTGTATAAACTTCATCTTTGGTCAGTTTCAACTACACACCTGGGCCATGTTAAATTGCGGAGCTTTTGAGTTTTCACAATACAGTGAGGCCGTGGCGCCACGGCGAATTTCCATGACTCGCCATGAAAATCTTATTGCCTCTCATTCTCTAATACATTGTCCGATCTGGACCAAAGAGCACACATATGATAAGACTCCAACCCTGAACATATTTCAACTGCCATATTTGACATCCAGGACAGCGCACCCTAGTGGCAATGCGGTTCACCATGAAAAATGAAGTGGCTTTTGAGGGGCTTGAAAAGTTTATAAAGTCTTGAAATTTGGCCCACACCTCCAACGTCATCAACGCTTTGTTGTTATCTGATCAATTTCATTGAATAGCGCAAAACGGCTCCACAGCGCCCCCTACAAAATTTCAAAACATCAGCCCCTGCTCTGTGTTTTATCTATGACTCTGAAACCTGGTAAGTTTATGGAAGTTATCAAGATGTACAAAAAAGTCTCTTGGAGCAATATCCCAAATCCAACAGAAAGTAAGCCATTTTAAAATTAATGTGTACTTTTGGCAACATTTTACCCTCTTTTCAGGCACCGTACTTTGACGAACTCCTCCAAGGGATCAACGTGACTTCAGATCGGATGTGCTGGTTGTAGGTGTTGGGCGTGGCTCGAGGCGCCGGGGTGCGAGGGCCCTCATAACGCTGCTTGCAGCTTTAATTAGGGCCCGAGCACTGACAGTGCGAAGGCCCTATTGTATCTGCTCTGTTTATTATTATTAGGGCCCGAGCACTGACAGTGCGAAGGCCCTATTGTATCTGCTCTGTTTATTATTATTATTATTATTATTATTATTATTATTATTTCGGCAAATGAATCGGCCTTTTGAGGGCCTAAACATGCTCAAAAACTCATGAAATTTTGCACACGCGTCAGGTCTGGTGAAAATTTACGTATTTTCATTTTCTCAGACATAGCCAGGGAAAATTGCCTCAGTAGCGCCACCTAGAAAAATGAAAAACGCGAGCCCCCGGTATGGGTATGACCTACATGTTTGAAAGTCGGTACACATATCTAACGTTCAGAGTCGAACAAAAAAGTCTATTATGGCAATGTCCTAAACCCAACAGGAAGTCCGCCATTTTGGATTGAATGTCACATTTTGGCTCTGATTTTGCCATTTCCATGCCTTGTACTTTCGCGAACTCCTCCTTGGGATTTGGTTGTATAAACTTCATCTTTGGTCAGTTTCAACTACACACCTGGGCCATGTTAAATTGCGGAGCTTTTGAGTTTTCACAATACAGTGAGGCCGTGGCGCCACGGCGAATTTCCATGACTCGCCATGAAAATCTTATTGCCTCTCATTCTCTAATACATTGTCCGATCTGGACCAAAGAGCACACATATGATAAGACTCCAACCCTGAACATATTTCAACTGCCATATTTGACATCCAGGACAGCGCCACCTAGTGGGAACAGGAAATGTCATGTTTTACACTTTGGGTACAGTATTGTGATGGGTGACATCTGCAGCCTCAAATTTCTCCAGGAAAGCTTTAAGGAGTTGGTCTTGGGTTATAGTGAAAACTGTGAGTTTTCGCGAAAGGGTGTGACCCCGAAAGCATGGCGAACTTTGATGTCTCGCCATGAAGAAACAAATTAGTATAACTCAATGAAATCCAGTCTGATCAGTACCAGACTTTACAGGCATGATGTCAGACCCGCCCTGAACAGATTGATGTCCCCATTGTCAGGAATACAAAGAGCGCCACCTAGTGGCAACAGGAAATGTCATATCTTACACTTTGTTGTACTGATTTTCACAAGTTCATCGTGGACACCTCAAAAGCAGTGAATATCACCGTCAGTCCGTCATGATGCTTCAGGGAGAAAATTGTGACTTTAAACTGAACGGCGCACCCTAGTGGCAATGCGGTTCACCATGAAAAATGAAGTGGCTTTTGAGGGGCTTGAAAAGTTTATAAAGTCTTGAAATTTGGCCCACACCTCCAACGTCATCAACGCTTTGTTGTTATCTGATCAATTTCATTGAATAGCGCAAAACGGCTCCACAGCGCCCCCTACAAAATTTCAAAACATCAGCCCCTGCTCTGTGTTTTATCTATGAGTCTGAAACCTGGTAAGTTTATGGAAGTTATCAAGATGTACAAAAAAGTCTCTTGGAGCAATATCCCAAATCCAACAGAAAGTAAGCCATTTTAAAATTAATGTGTACTTTTGGCAACATTTTACCCTCTTTTCAGGCACCGTACATTGACGAACTCCTCCAAGGGATCAACGTGACTTCAGATCGGATGTGCTGGTTGTAGGTGTTGGGCGTGGCTCGAGGCGCCGGGGTGCGAGGGCCCTCATAACGCTGCTTGCAGCTTTAATTATTATTATTATTATTATTTCGGCAAATGAATCGACCTTTTGAGGGCCTAAACATGCTCAAAAACTCATGAAATTTTGCACACGCGTCAGGTCTGGTGAAAATTTACATATTTTAATTTTCTCAGACATGGCCAGGGAAAATTGCCTCAGCAGCGCCACCTAGAAAAATGAAAAACGCGAGCCCCCGGTATGGGTATGACCTACATGTTTGAAAGTCGGTACACATATCTAACGGTCAGAGTCGAACAGAAAAGTCTATTATGGCAATGTCCTAAACCTAACAGGAAGTCCGCTATTTTGGATTGAATGTCACATTTTGGCTCTGATTTTGCCATTTCCATGCCTTGTACTTTCGCGAACTCCTCCTTGGGATTTGGTTGTATAAACTTCATGTTTGGACAGTGCCAACTACACACCTGGGCCATGTTAAATTGCGGAGCTTTTGAGTTTTCACAATACGGTGAGGCCGTGGCGCCGCGGCGAATTTCGATGACTCGCCATGAAAATCTTATTGCCTCTCATTCTGTCATACATTGTCCGGTCTGTACCAAAGAGTTCACATATGATAAGGCTCCAGCCCTGAACATATTTCAACTGCCATATTTGACATCAAGGACAGCGCCACCTAGTGGGAACAGGAAATGTCATGTTTTACACTTTGGGGTACAGTATAGTGATGGGTGACATCTGCAGCCTCAAATTTCTCCAGGAAAGCCTTAAGGAGTTGGTCTTGGGTTACAGTGAAAACTGTGACTTTTCACAAAAGGGTGTAACCTAAGCAGCATGGCGAACTTTGATGTCTCGCCATGAAGAAACAAATTAGTATAACTCCATGAAATTCCGTCTGATTAGTACCAGACTTTACAGGCATGATGTCACACCTGCCCTGAACAAATTGATATGCCCATTGTCAGGAATACGCTGAGCGCCACCTAGTGGGAACAGGAAATGTCATATCTTACACTTTGTTGTACTAATTTTCACAGGTTCATCGTGGCCACCTCAAAAGCGGTGAATATCACCATCAGTCCTTCATGATTCTTCAGTGAGAAAATTGTGACTTTAAACTGAACGGCGCACACTGGTGGCAATGCGGTTCACCATGAAAAATTAAGTGGCTTTTGAGGGGCTTGGAAAGTATATAGAGGCTTGAAAATTGGCCCACAGCTCCAATGTAATGAAGGCTTTGTTGTTATCTGATCATTTTCCTTGAATAGCGCAGAATGGCTCAACAGCGCCCCCTACAGAATGTCAAAACATCAGCCCCTGCTCTGTGTTTTATGTATGAGTCTGAAACCTGGTAAGCTTATAGAAGATATCAAGATGTACAAAAAAGTCTCTTGGAGCAATATCCCAAATCCAACAGAAAGTCAGCCATTTTAAAATTAAGGTGTAATTTTGGCGACATTTTCCCCTCTTTTCAGGCTCCGTACTTTGACAAACTCCTCAAAGGGATTTCATTAGATTAAACCGATCTCCAGTGCATGGAATCTGAAGACCTTTGTGATGTTAAATTGCGAAGCTTTTTACGTTCAGGGAAACGGGGTGGTCATGGCGGCACGTGGAGTTTGAATCACTCGCCAAAAAGCAGTAATCTGCTGTTTACTCAAAAACACAATGTCTAATCTCTCCGAAAACATTGCAGGCATGATAAGAGTCGAGCTCGGAAACGTTTGTTATGCCATTTGTCAGTAATGGTTAGAGCGCCACCTAGTGGAACGAGTGTAATCATTACTGAATGAGATGAAATTTAAGCTAGTGGTTCTACTTAGGAATTCGATCAATGTGACATCAGTTCGGACTTGCTGGTTTTAGGTGTTGGGCGTGGCTCGACGTGCCAGGGTGCGAGGGCCCTCATAACGCTGCTTGCAGCTTTAATTAGGGCCCGAGCACTAAAAGTGCGAAGGCCCTATTGTATCTGCTCTGTTTATTATTATTATTATTATTATTATTATTATTATTATTATTTCGGCAAATGAATCGGCCTTTAGAGGGCCTAAACATGCTCAAAAACTCATGAAATTTTGCACACGCGTCAGGTCTGGTGAAAATTTACGTATTTTAATTTTCTCAGACATGGCCAGGGAAAATTGCCTCAGTAGCGCCACCTAGAAAAATGAAAAACGCGAGCCCCCGGTATGGGTATGACCTACATGTTTGAAAGTCGGTACACATATCTACCGTTCAGAGTCGAACAAAAAAGTATATTATGGCAATGTCCTAAACCCAACAGGAAGTCCGCCATTTTGGATTGAATGTCACATTTTGGCTCTGATTTTGCCATTTCCATGCCTTGTACTTTCGCGAACTCCTCCTTGGGATTTGGTTGTATAAACTTCATGTTTGGACAGTGCCAACTACACACCTGGGCCATGTTAAATTGCGGAGCTTTTGAGTTTTCACAATACGGTGAGGCCGTGGCGCCGCGGCGAATTTCGATGACTCGCCATGAAAATCTTATTGCCTCTCATTCTGTCATACATTGTCCGATCTGGACCAAAGAGTACACATATGATAAGACTCCACCCCTGAACATATTTCAACTGCCATATTTGACATCAGGGACAGCGCCACCTAGTGGGAACAGGAAATGTCATGTTTTACTCTTTGGGGTACAGTATAGTGATGGGTGACATCTGAAACCTCAAATTTCTCCAGGAAAGCCTTAAGGAGTTGGTCTTGGGTTACAGTGAAAACTGTGAGTTTTCGCAAAAGGGTGTGACCCCAGCAGAATGGCAAACTTTGATGTCTCGCCATGGAGAAACAAATTAGTATAACTCAATGAAATCCAGTTTGATCAGAACCAAACTTTACAGGTATGATGTCAGACCCGCCCTGAACAGATTGATGTGCCCATTGTCAGGAATATGCAGAGCGCCACCTAGTGGCAACAGGGAATGTCATATCTTCCACTTTGTTGTACTGATTTTCACAGGTTCATTGTGGACACCTCAAAAGCGGTGAATATTGCCATCTGTCCCTCATGATGCTTCAGTGCGAAAATTGTGACTTTAACCTGAACAGCGCACCCTAGTGGCAACGGGGTTAACCATGAAAAATCAAGTGGCTTTTGAGGGGCTTGGAAAGTTTAAAAAGTCTTGAAATTTGGCGCACACCTCCAATGTGCTCAAGGCTTTGTTGTTATGTGATCATTTTCATTGAATAGGGCGAAATGTCTCCACAGCGCCCCCTACAAAATTTCAAAACAACAGCCCCTTCTCTGTGTTTCATCTATGAGTCTGAAACCTGGTAAGCTTATGGAAGATATCAAGATGTACAAAAAAGTCTCTTGGAGCAACATCCCAAATCCAACAGGAAGTCAGCCATTTTAAAATTAATGTGTAATTTTGGCAACATTTTCCCCTCCTTTCAGGCCTCGTACTTTGACGAACTCCTCCAAGGGATTTCATTATATTGAACCATTCTCCAGTGTGTGGATTCTAAAGACCTTTGTGATGTTAAATTGCGAAGCTTTTTACGTTCAGGAAAACGGGGTGGTCATGGCGGCACGTGAATGTCAATCACTCGCCAAAAAGCAGTAATCTGCTGTCACTCAAAAACACAATGTCGAATCTCTCCCAAAGGTCGCAGGCGTGATGAGACTCGACCTCGGAAATGTTTGTTATGCACTTTGTCAATAATGGTTATGGCGCCACCTAGTGGGACGACTATAATCATAATTGACTGAGATGAGATGTTAGCTGGTTGTTAAATGCATGAATTCCATCAATGTGACATCAGATCGGACGTGCTGGTTTTAGGTGTTGGGCGTGCCTCGACGCGCTGGGGGTGCGAGGGCCCTCATAACGCTGCTTGCAGCTTTAATTATTATTATTATTATTATTTCGGCAAATGAATCGGCCTTTTGAGGGCCTAAACATGCTCAAAAACTCATGAAATTTTGCACACACGTCAAGTCTGGTGAAAATTTACGTATTTTAATGTTCTCAGACATGGCCAGGGAAAATTGCCTCAGTAGCGCCACCTAGAAAAATGAAAAACACGAGCCCCCAGTATGGGTATGACCTACATGTTTGAAAGTCGGCACACATATCTAACGTTCAGAGTCAAACAAAAAAGTCTGTTATGGCAATGTCCTAAACCCAACAGGAAGTCCGCCATTTGGACGTGAATATGACATTTTGGCTCTAATTTTGCCATTTCCATGCCTCGAACTTTTTCGAACTCCTCCTTGGGATTTGGTCGTATAAGCTTCATCCTTGGTCAGTTTCAACTACACACCTGGGCCATGTTAAATTGCGGAGCTTTTGAGTTTTCATCATACGGTGAGGCCGTGGCGCCATGGCGAATTTCGATGTCTCGCCATGAAATTCTTATTGCCTCTCATTCTGTCATACATTGTCCTATCTGGACCAAAGAGCACACATATGATAAGGCGCCACCCCTGAACATATTTCAACAGCCATATTTGACATCAAGGACAGCGCCACCTAGTGGGAACAGGAAATGTCATGTTTTACTCTTTGGGGTACAGTATAGTGATGGGTGACATCTGCAGCCTCAAATTTCTCCAGGAAAGCCTTAAGGAGTTGGTCTTGGGTTACAGTGAAAACTGTGACTTTTCACAAAAGGGTGTAACCTCAGCAGCATGGCGAACTTTGATGTCTCGCCATGAAGAAACAAATTAGTATATCTCCATGAAATTCTGTCTGATTAGTACCAGACTTTACTGGCATGATGTCACACCTGCCCTGAATAAATTGATATGCCCATTGTCAGGAATACGCAGAGCGCCACCTAGTGGGAAGAGGAAATGTCATGTCTTACACTTTGTTGTACTAATTTTCACAGGTTCATCGTGGCCACCTCAAAAGCGGTAAATATCACCATCAGTCCGTCATGATGCTTCAGTGTTAAAATTGTGACTTTAAACTGAACGGCGCACCCTGGTAGCAACGCGGTTCACCATGAAAGATGAATTGGCTTTTGAGGGGCTTGGAAAGTTTAAAAAGTCTTGAAATTTGGCGCACACCTCCAATGTGATGAGTGCTATCTGGTTATGTGATCATTTTCCTTGAATAGCGCAAAATGGCTCCACAGCGTCCCCTACAAAATTTCAAAAAAACAGCCCCTGCTCTGTGTTTCATCTATGAGTCTGAAACCTGGTAAGCTTATGGAAGATGTCAAGATGTACAAAAAAGTCTCTTGGAGCAATATCCCAAATCCAACAGGAAGGCAGCCATTTTAAAACTAATGTGTAATTTTGGCGACATTTTCCCCTGTTTTCAGGCACCGTACTTTGATGAACTCCTCCTAGTGTATTCATCAGATAGACACGATCTCCGGTAGTTAGAATCTAAAGACCTTTCTGATGTTAAATTGCGAAGCTTTTTACATTGAGGGACACAGGGTGGTCATGGCGGCAGTTAGAGTTTCAATCACTCGCCAAAAAGAAGTAATCTGTTGTCACTCAAAAACACAATGTCCAATCTCTCCGAAAACATTGCAGGCATGATAAGAGTCGAGTTCGGAAATGTTTGCTATGCCATTTGTCAGTAATGGTTAGAGCGCCACCTAGTGGAACGAGTATAATCATCACTGAATGAGATGAATTTTAACCCTTTAAAATCGGTCAGAGCGGGCACGCTCCATTTTGCGCAACTACATTTAAATTGCTGTAGCACTGCAACCACGTAAGGTAGCGCAATAATTTTTTTTGCATATGAAACCGGAGGAGTTGTTCTTACATCTTATGCCATCAGCTTGTCCTAGGTCACAGTTTCCTTCCACATAAAGCTTTGCAAAAACTGCATAAAAAGCGCTTGCAGCAACAAAAACATAATATTCCAGAAACACACTTTGCGGATCCGATCAGCTGTTCATAACACTTCCTACTTTTTTTTACCATCAGGGCCTCATGAGCTTATACTGGTGTTTTTAATAGTTATCTTTGACTTTATGACTTTGTGTCGTTTCTGGGATGCTTAGGACTCATATTGCACTGTTGGAAATAGTTTATTTTGATGTATATGCTGCTTTTTTGCAAATTTGCATTATAATATTTATTTTCGTTTTTCCTGCAGTGTATAGAAATTGGTGTATTTCAAAAATAAAACTATGAAGACACTCAAAATAAATTTCCTGTGGTGGGAAACTATTTTGTGCAACTTTTTTGTATTTGCAGTTTTGAGGGATAAGCCTCTTAAATTTCTCTAACTAGAAATATATGTTAAAAAAACAATTTTCAATTTTGTTGTAGTTTATTGCACTTTTTTGCAATTTATTTAATTACTATGCACTTAATGCATACATATTATTAAAATTTGGTCTATAATGGTTGTATTGATGTATAGCAACTTGAAATGCTCCCAAAAATGACACTACAGCTTGTAAAAATATAATATAAGCTCTGGCGGACTTGGTTCTATGGTAGGTCTTAAAGGGTTAAGCTAGTGGTTCTACGCAGGAATTCGATCAATGTGACATCAGTTCAGACTTGCTGGTTTTAGGTGTTGAGCATGGCTCGACGCACCAGGGTGCGAGGGCCCTCATAACGCTGCTTGCAGCTTTAATTATGTTGATATTTGGTGGAATTGCCTCTGGCTAACATGGAACATGATGCACATGCATCATGAATGAAGTGAAGGTACATAGCATTGCCAAAATTTCTTGATATCACTTCCTCTGTAAGTGCTATCTCACTGTCTATCTGTCCATTTACATGTGTAGGTAAAATACAAACACATTTCAGATTTAAGGATGCAGCACTACATTAATATAGATTTTCTATACTGTTGTTCAGACAAGAGATCAGAGGTCCTGTAAACACTCTTTCTAAGACCACAAGACTGCTAGCAGTGAAACTCAATAATGCTAACCTGTCACATCAATTCAGCATCAGCAAATCTATACTTTCCCACAACATCAGTTATGTCTGACAGAGGGGTCGGTGGCACAACCAGTAACTTCAGGAGACTGCTGGAATGTCACCAGAATGCTTCACTGATGGCATGAAATGCAGACAAATGTACATGTTGGAAATGTTTTTTGTTTTTTTAATGAAATAAGAGCAAAAATAGTATTTCTAGTAATATTAATGTAAATATAAGATTTTCTATTTTCTGTGTTAATCATAGAGAGCCTGTTATGTGCATTTCCAGCTCCATATTTTTATTCCTGGATTATAATCTGGCAATAGGTAAAGCCTTTCAGCTCAGCCTCTGTCTGAAACAAGCTGATTTAGTGTCTTTCTCTTTAACCCTGTCATGCATGAATTATGACCTCAATCAGGATTTTTTTAAATTCATCTTTAGGCATGAAAAGATGAATAAAAATACATAAGAATAAAATCCTGTTTGAGGCCATAATTCATGCATGACAGGGTTGAATAACAATAATTACAGTGAAACACGTCATACAGCTATAGTAACAGTAAATGACCAGTGGGTGGTAGGTGTGGAGTGACACATCAGTGTCCATGCAAGTACACCGTCAACACTGACACAAATACAAGCAAGCAGCCTTTGAATAGCCGTCCACTGTAGTGTCCACTATTCAGGGTTAAGGTCAACATCACTCACAAACAGTAAACGGGTGGGTCCATTGTGCTCACAGCCAGAGTAGTTTCCCTGGGATGAGCCAAGACTGGAGATCTCTGCTCTCTCTGACATCATACAGAGCCAATAGTCCGGGTCACATGAATTCCTTATGCACAAACCAACTCATTATTTGAAACATTGGCATGTTTGATATTAGTAATACAGATATGACTGAGATGTAGGAAAATCAGAATGGCTCCTATTTAAACTATGGTGCTGCAAAGAGTATTGGACTCTGACCACAGATCTCACAAATCTGACATTATAGTGTCACGTGGAAAATATATCACAAATAAGGGTATCGCTATTCATTCCACATTATGAATCCCCACTCTGTAAATCTGTAAATCTCAAATTATTCAAACTGCATTCAACACAAGATGAAGAGAGCACAGAAAGTGACAAGAGTGGGATGGTTGTGACACTGATGGCCATATGCTAACCAATCACAGGGGAAGCGACCCAAAACAATGGTTTACTTCATCTGCCTTTTTGACAATGATGGAAATTGAATCTGAAAAGTGGTTACTTGGGTCACAAAAGGAAAAAAAACATAAATGATAATTTCCCCAAAGATTTTAGTTAACACAGGCATTAGGAAAGAGGAGCGTTACAATCTGATTAGAACAGATGGTAACAGTATAAGAGCTGGGATAGGTTGCAGAATGAAGTGTTTAGATTTATGGCTATGGATGAAGTCAAGATGTATTCATTTGTTGAAACCACTGACAATACACTTTTTGCTAGATAAATGCTAATATGATCTCTAACTAGTTGTCCCAGATGGCCCTGCCCCTCCCTGAGCCTGGTTCTGCTGCAGGTTTCTTTCTGTTAAAAGGGAGTTTTTCCTTCCCGCTGTCGCCAAAGTGCTTGTTCAAAGGGGATTGCTTGATTGTTGGGATTTTCTCCGTTTTGCTCTCTCTGTGTGTGTTGTAGGGTCTGTACTTAAACATATGAAGCACCTTCAGGCAGCTGCTGTTGTGATTTTGTGCTACATAAATAAAGATTTATTGAATTTAATTAATTTAAATTGAATTTGTGTGGACATGAAACCCAGGTGTTCCAACTGTCCATATAGTATCAGTCTATTTCTTTAAACCTCCAAAATGACCAAAACTCTTTCTTTCAGAACAAACAATGGAAAACCAAATGCAACTCTGGTGCAGAAAAATCAAGATGGCTGCTAGGGTGCAGACACACAGCTTGGCAGGTCCTGTGCTTTTGCCAAAAAAAACTACCTAAAAAAACATCTAAAAACCCTGGACCTTGATATCAACTTGTCTTTTTGTTTTTATACATTTTTATCTTCTGTGGAGTTCGACATGTCCAAGAAAGCTGGATAATTATACCACTTTTCCAGCCAAATGGAGTCAACATCTTTTGTTCACAAGATTCTTGGATTTTGATCATGCCAGACCACCCCCAGGTAAACATGAACATTTAATACAATTGTTCCTGGAGATTCTGAAACTTGTTCTGATGCTACTTTTGGCTGGTGATATAGAACTAAATCCTGGACCTAATTCAAACATCAGTGATTTGGACTGGCTAACTAATTAGCCTAGTTAGCCTATGGGCACAGCTATCGCTGCATTGCTTTCCACCTCAAGTAACTGTGCTCCAACCACCGTCCCAGTTAGTAAGGCTACATCTGCAACTAATAGTGTTTACGCCCCTGTTGTCCGGGCCTCCGCTTCTGCTGTTTGGGTTCCCACCACAGCTGCTTGGGCCTCCGCCTCAGTTGCCTGGGTTTTTGCTGAGGCTGCCTGGGCCTCCATCTCATCATTAAATGCTCATAGCATTGTCAACAAAAGGACAAGAAATCCTGCTATTAAAAGTTACAGAGGAACAAAGATCTGCAATACATTTAATCAGGCTAAAGTAATCTGGGACACTAAAAATAAACCAAAGGGGCTTCTATGTGGACACATTAACATTCGCAGTATGTTACCAAAGCATGAGCAACTGGAACATATTCCAAGCAATTCCAATATTTCTATTTTGGGTATCTCTGAATCTTGGCTCACAAGTTCTTCTCCTGAGTCTGCAGCTGTCTTTCTAGTACACAGTATTCAGAAGGGATAGAATTGGAACAAGAGCAGGAGGAATACTTGTGTATGTAAAAAAACACCTGGATTGCTCTTTACTTAGTTCACCAATAGATGTTGAAATAGAACATATTTCTGTTAAAATCACTCTTTCCCCAGAAATGTGATTTACGTTGATCTGTTTATATCGTCCTCCTTCTGCAAAGAATATTTTTTATGAACAACTACAGATATTACTTAAATATCATACAATAAATAATAAGTCTAATGAAATAATTGTAATGGGAGATTTTAATGTCAACTGGGACTGTGAAAAGGACAGAAAAACACTCAAGGATATAATGGAGACTTTAAACTTTACTCAACACATTGAACAACCCACAAGAATAACGAGACACTCTAAAACTAAAATAGATCTGGTTTTCAGCAATAAGCCAGAGCGAATTATTAAATCTTATAATTTTATCACTGGTATTTCAGACCACAATTTTAAATTATTTTCTAGAAAACTTATAAAATCACGGGTTAAGAATCACTTTCATAGTTCATCTAATAGGAGATCCTTTTATGAATTTATACCAAGAAGTCAGCGACAATATGTAGCAGGAGCATTAGCATCAGTTAACTGGGAGCCTTTATTGAGTAGTGATGATCCACAATTCTGCAGCAGTCACTTCACTGACATTGTCAAAGATGTTATATCAACATACTCCATTAGAGGTCGACAAAAAATAAAGACAACATCTAATCTGCCCTGGTTAAACAAAGAGTGCAAGAATCTAATGAAAACAAGAGATCAGTTACTAAAACAGTTCCTGAAAACAGGTCTAACTCTGGATAGACAGAGATTTACTTCAATGCGGAACAAAGTAACAAGAAGTTTGAGAAAGGCCACAACAATTTTTTTTATAAATATAATTGAAAGAGCCAAAGGTAATGGTAAAATTATCTGGCAACACTTAAATAAATTACTTGGCCGTCATTTAAACAAAAGTAAAAGTACACTTTATGTAAATAACTCCATTGTTAGAGAGCCTCTATCTATTGCCAGTAACTTAAACACTTTTTTTAATCTCATCTGCTAAGGAGATCAGTCAGAGTTTTGACCCAGTCGTATGCTCTGATAATGTGAATGATGTTGGTCAAAATTTGTTCACCATCACTCATATTTCAGACACTGAAGTTGCTAAACTAATTACAGGTTTAAAACAATCTAAAGCACTTGATGTATTTGGTATTAACACAAATTTCCTAAAGGAACATATGGATCTGCTTGTACGTCCAACAACTCATGTTTTGAATATGTCATTCGAACACTCCATTGTTCCAACAGATTGGAAAATTGCTGCAGTTACACCAATTTTCAAAGCAGGTGTGAAGACTGACATGGCTAATTATCGCCCCATAAGCATACTCCCGGTTATATCTAAAATAGCTGAGAAGTGGGTGGTTAAACTCCTCACTACTCACCTAGAAAACACCCAACCCTCATTACATCCATTGCAGTTTGGCTTTCGGGCCCATCACTCCACAGATGCTGCCCTGTGTCTGTTAGTGGAGAACTTAAACAGCCTGCTGGACAAGAGTCCCTGTGTTGGAGCTGTATTTTTAGATCTGAAGAAGGCTTTCGACTCTGTAAACCATCAGATATTGTTTTCCAGATGGACTCAGTTTGTTTGTTTCAGAGCTTGAATTAGCTCCAGAATTTAAATATCTTGGGTTCATTGTAGACCCAACATTATCCTTTAAGAGTCACATAAATAAAGTGTCCCAGATACTTAAAGTTAATCATCGAAATTTTAATCATATACGTAATAATTTAAATATGAATGCTGCAAAAACTTATTTTTACTCAATGATCATCTCTCATATGGACTATTGTTTGACGTCCTGGTCACTTGTTTGTCCAACAACACTTAAAACTATTGAAAACATTTATAAAAGAAGTTTAAAACTACTTGACAAAAAACCGACTTCCCACCACCACCACTGTCATGTGTTAAAAAAACATAAATTACTGAACTTCAATAACTTAGTGAAACTTAAAAGAGTGTGTTAAATATATAAAGTCTTACACTCCCTTGCTCCACCACCACTAAAGCAGTTCATTAGGCGTAAAGAAAGCTCAGACCGGACCACTCGAGCTACAACCCACAGAGACTTCTTTATACCCCACAGACAGACAGCATTTGGGCAGAACGTCCTTTCTGTCCAGGGTAACCATCTGTGGAACAGTCGTCCTCCATTAGAGAATGCTCGACATTCAATTTGTTTAAGGCAAAGGTTAAAAACTGGTTATGGACAAATCAAGTGTGTGATCATGTATAAGTTGAATAGTTTTAATGTTCTATTTGGGAATAGAATGGTGTGTACGTGTGAGTTTGGTGATGGAGTTTTTATTATAAATGAATTATGAATTTTTTTATGAATTATTATGTCTATTTTTCTCCTCCGTGAATCGCAACCTTATCGTGGTGGAGGGGTTTGTGTGTCCCAGGGATCCCAGGGGCTATGTTGTCTGGGGGCTTTTGCCCCCTGGTAGGGTCTCCCATGGCAAATTGGTCCTGGGTGAGGGACCAGACAAAGAGCGATTCAGAAGACCCTTATGAAAAGAACACCGAGGGAACAGTTTACCCTGCCCGGGATAGGGTTACCGGGGCCCCGCCCTGGAGCCAGGCCCAGGGAGGGTGCCCGAGGGCGAGCGTCTGGTGGCCGGGCCTTAGTCCATGGGGCCCGGCCGGGCACAGCCCGAAGAGGAAACATGGGCCCATCCTCCCGCAGGCCCACCACCCGCAGGAGGCGCCATAGGGGTCGGGTGCATTGTGTGCCGGGTGGAGGCCAGGAGCGGAGGCCCTGGCGGACTGACCCCCGGCTGCCAAGACTGGCAATAGGGACATGGAATGTCACCTCTCTGGTGGGGAAGGAGCCTGAGTTAGTGCGTGAGGTTGAGAGGTACCGGCTAGATATAGTCGGGCTCACCTCTACACATGACTTGGGCTCTGGAACCAATCTCCTGGAGAGGGGCTGGACTCTGTCTCAGTCTGGAGTTGCCCCTGGTGAGAGGCGGCGGGCTGGGGTGGGGTGGGTATTCTAATATCCCCTCGGCTTGCTGCCGGTACGTTGGGGTTTTTCCCGGTGGACGAGAGGGTTTGTTCTCTGAGACTCTGTTGTCCTGCTGGGAGACTTCAATGCTCACGTGGGTAACGACAGCGAGACCTGGAGGGGCGTGATTGGGAGGAACGGCCTCCCTGATCTGAACCCGAGCGGTGCTTTGTTATTGGACTTCTGTGCTAATCACAGTTTGGCCATAACGAACACCTTGTTCGAACATAAGAGTGTCCATAAGTGCACGTGGCACCAGGACGCTCTAGGCCGTAGGTCGATGATCGATATTGTAATCGTATCACCAGACCTGCGACCATATGTTCTGGACACTCAGGTAAAGAGAGGGGCTGAGCTGTCAACTGATCACCACCTGGTGGTGAGTTGGATCAGGTGGCGGGGGAGGACGCTGGACAGACCTGGTGCACCTAAATGCGTAGTGAGGGTGTGCTGGCAACGACTAGCAGAGGCCCTAGTCCGCGAGATCTTCAACGCACACCTCCGGCAGAGCTTCAACAGCATTCCGAGGGAGGCGGGGGACATTGAGTCCGAATGGACCATGTTCAGCGTCTCCATTGCCGAAGATGCTGCATTGAGCTGCGGCCGCAAGGTGGTTGGTGCCTGCCGTGGTGGTAATCCCCGAACCAAATGGTGGACACCAGAGGTGAAGGGAGCCACCAGGCTGAAGAAGGAGTCCTATCATGCTTGGTTAGCCTGTGGGACTCCGGAGGCAGCCGACAGGTATCGACAGGCCAAGCGGAATGCGGCTCGGGCAGTGGCTGAAGCAAAAACTCGGGTGTGGGAGGAGTTCGGAGAGGCCATGGAAAAAGACTTTCGGACTGCCTCGAAGAGGTTCTGGCAAACCGTCAGGCGTCTCAGGAGGGGAAAGCGGTGCTCTACCTGCACTGTGTATAGTGCTGGTGGAGCGCTGCTGACGTCGACTGAGAAAATTGTCAGGCTGTGGAAGGAATACTTCGAGGACCTCCTTAATCCCACTGACGCGTCTTCCGAGGAGGAAGCAGAGTCTGGGGATGAGGGGAATGACCCGCCAATTTCCGGGGGCGAGGTCACTGAGGCAGTTAAACAACTCCTTGGTGGCAGAGCCCCTGGTGTTGATGAGGTCCGCCCCGAGTTCCTGAAGGCTCTGGACGTTGTAGGGCTGTCCTGGTTGACACGCCTCTGCAATGTTGCCAGGGTGCTGGAAAGGTGAGTTCGTCCGCTAGTCAAACCTCGGATACAGGAGGAACAATGCGGTTTTCGTCCTGGTCGCGGAACACTGGACCAGCTCTTCATCCTCTCGAGGATACTTGAGGGTGCATGGGAGTTTGCCCAACCAGTCTACATGTGTTTTGTGGACTTGGAGAAGGCATTCGACCATGTCCCTCGGGGTGTCCTGTGGGAGGTGTTGCGGGAGTATGGGGTGTCTGGCCCATTGCTACGGGCCATTCGATCCCTATACAACCGTTGCAAGAGCTTGGTTCGCATTGCCGGCAATAAGTCGGACTCGTTCCCGGTGGGTGATGGGCTCCGCCAGGGCTGCCCTTTGTCACCGGTTCTGTTCATAATTTTTATGGACAGGATTTCTAGGCGCAGCCAAGTGGCGGAGGGCTTTCGCTTTGGTGGCCTCAGAATCTCATCTCTGATCTTTGCGGATGATGTGGTTCTGTTGGCTTCATCGGGTGAGGGCCTCCAGCTCACACTGGAGCGGTTCGCAGCCGAGTGTGAAGGAGCGGGAATGAGGATCAGCACCTCCAAATCTGAGGCCATGGTTCTCAGCCGGAAAAGGGTGGAGTGCCCACTCCGGGTCGGGGATGAGTTCCTGCCCCAAGTGGAGGAGTTCAAGCATCTCGGGGTCTTGTTCGCGAGTGATGGGAGAAGGGAGCCGGAGATCGACAGACGGATTGGGGCTGCAGCTGCAGTAATGCAGACGCTGCACCGGTCCGTCGTGGTGAAGAGGGGCCTGAGTGTAAAAGCGAAGCTCTCAATTTAACGGTCGATCTACGTCCCTACCCTCACCTATGGCCACGAGCTGTGGGTAGTGACCGAAAGAACGAGATCGCGGATACAAGCGGCGGAAATGAGCTTCCTCCGAAGGGTGGCTGGCCTCTCCCTTAGAGATAGGGTGAGAAGTTCGGCCATCCGGGAGGGGCTCAGAGTAGAGCCGCTGCTGCTCCACATCGAAAGGAGCCAGCTGAGGTGGTTTGGGCATCTGACAAGGATGCCTCCTGGGCGCCTCCTGGGTGAGGTGTTCCAGGCATGTCCCACCGGGAGGAGGCCCTGGGGCAGACCCAGGACACGCTGGAGAGATTATATCTCTCGGCTGGCCTAGGAACGCCTTGGTGTTCCCCCGGACGAGCTGGAGGAGGTGGCTGGGGAGAGGGATGTCTGGGCCTCTTTGCTTAGGCTGCTGCCCCCGCGACCCGGCCTCGGATAAAGCGGATGAAGATGGATGGATGGATGGATTATGTCTATTTTTATGTTTTATGGACAACAGATGGAAATTAGCCCTTGGCTATAATCTGGCATGTTTACATTCATGTGATTTATTTTACATTTATGTTCATTAACATGCACTGTCCTAAATAAATAAATAAAAAAAAACTCAACTAAAAGAACTAAAGACAAATTTGTCTTTTGCAGAAAGTAGCAACTGGATGGCAGCACAAGTTATTTTTGTTAAAAACAAACTGAAAAAAGACAGAGGCGGGGATTTAAAATGGCACTTTATCTTAACTATCTGTCTATTTCTCTTTGTCACCTTTTGTTCATCTATGATTCAGAACTTAGTCTTGCTCCTCAAACAAGTTAGTTTTCTTCTTTTCTTTAACTTCTGCTTGTTCAGCTGGATTCTACATAGATCTTTTTTTATTGTGTTTGTTGCATCTTTTCTGATGAGCAGATGATATGGAAAGCTTCAGTGTAACAATCCACCTCTAAATATGAACTCCTATTTCATAATACTCTCACAGTTCTGTGCCCGGCAATCACTGCCGACAGCTATTTTCAGAACTTCTTGCTGTAACAGTGTTGCCATAGCATTGAGAAAATTGTTTTCTGTGTATTAGCTGACCACTTGTTGCACACCACCTCCAGTCACAAGGCTCGCAGAAATCTCTGTCTGTGGATTGCAGTCAGATGCGCCCCATCACACGTCTCCCCGTGTTACAGTCCACGAACGCTGAAAGGGAATGAAATAATCACTGTCAAGAATACCGATGAAGCAGAGATGTACTGGCATTAGCACAGTGTGAGGTTATCAAGCTGGGCATGACCAAGCATGTTTTCTACTTGGTATCACTTTACATAACTGCAGGTGTAAAAGGCCAAACAGGAACTGTGGTAGTGAAGGCACTGGGTAAATGTCAGGCTACTCTAGTGCATATCAATCACCTTTAACAACTTTGTCCTGGCTGTACACACCCTACTCCATTATATTTTCATATTATTTATGTTTACACAAAAACTACATTAAATGTGCATCCATTAGTTTATTGAAGCTGAGACTGTGAAGGGACATCCACACAGAAAAAGACTAGTAGCATTAAAGCAGAGATTGTGGTTTGTCAGTAAAATTCAGTGACTTGTAGCAAAAAAGGGCAAAATAGCATCTAGCAAAGAAAAGTGTGCAGGTCCTGAATGGAACTTTTCTCATCTTTAAAGGAAGCACTTGTAGAAACTACCAGTGTAGGTAAGGCATACAGATGACTGACCTCTGACAGGATGTAAATACATTAAAGGTTTAGCTGTACAGGATTAGCTGGAGTTTCCAGTGGCAATCAAACATGGAGCTGTTACAGTAACAAATATAAGATACCTGCATGTTACACATATGAGAACAGTGCACTTATCGCCTGTTGGCAAACCAACTTTCTTGCTGTTTATCTGCCATGAAACAAGCACACAACATTAGCATAATGTTAGTGTTACACTAACAGAAGCAAGTCAGAACAAACAAACAAAACAAAACTGCTGTTAGCTAGCGTACATGAGCCCTTCAGCACTCTTTGGGGTCCAAAAGGGTAAAACTGCTATGTGCTAATATAATATGATTTACATTCTGATGATATAATCAAACGTAACAATAGCATGTGTTTGCTGTCACACAGGCTATTCCTATAATGACATACAATAAAACAGACACAAGTAGCTAACACAGGGCAAGTGTAAGGCCTGTTCAAACAATACAGGTTTTGCTACGGTTAAATGTTCATAATTGGAAGTTCTTTCACAAAGTAAGAAACAGATATAAAAGTGATAAGATATGAAAAAACATCATAATGCAGTAGTACCACCTGAACTGGAAATAATGCCACACACACATGGATGACTAAAAACATACAAAGGAAGGGTTTTTTTTTTGGTTTTTTTTTAATGTGCACAAGTAACTCTTTGGCATCTCCTTCTCTCCATTAGCCTGGCTAGGTTAAAGCAAGAAGGAGCAACAGGGAATCCACTACACAAGCAGCCTTCTTATATCTGTTAGCAGGTCTAACGCCTTCTAGCTTTACTGCACTGAAGCCAGATTGACAATGTGTCTCATCAGCTCTCAGTTGCTCAGTCATTAACCTTGCTGTTGTGTCTCACAAGCACAAACACTGCATTCACTGTGACTAGCAGTTGTACATAAGCAGATGAGTTTACACCTGCTCTGTTTTCAAAAGATAAAATATAAAATGATAATTAGATCAAATAAACCATCCCAACCTCTCAGTGTGGATTATTTAAAAATCAATCTGTTTAAAGTCAATCAGATTAAAGTCCTTAAGAAAAACTATTAGTGGGATAACTGGGAAAGGGTACTGTGGAATTTGCAGGTAGGAATAGGGATGGGTATTGTTTAGGTTTTATCCGATACCAGTACCAAACCAGTACTTTTGAAACGGTTGCCAGTGCTCGAACCGGTGCTTAAAGAATGGAGAACACACACTTTGTCCAAAAACCTCTCATGTTCAGCTGGGTTTTTTTGTAAAAAGATAACAATGTTAGCCTTTTCTGCAGCTATAGGGGATATATGGTATCACTCTTGGCTGGAAGCAGTGCTTAAACAATGGGAAAAAAAATCAAACTTTATCCAAAAACCTCTCAGAATTCAGAATTTGACTTTCTTCTCAGAATTCTGACTTTTTTCTCAGAATTCTGAGATTAAAGTCAGAATTCTGACTTTTTTTTTCAGATTATTTTTTCCAGTGGCCCTAATCCTCTTCCGTAATAATGGCACCGGATACCGGTACCCATCCCTAAGTAGATAACCATGTGACTTGGTGACCTGCCTACAGGGGAGTCTTACTTCCTGTGTACTTTTACAGTACTTCTTGTTGTTGTTATGCTAATCTGTCATTGGTAAAATCATGCCTAACGTCCTTAACCAGTTAACAACGGAAACACAGTATTGAGTGTGGTTAGCATTTGCATTGGGTAATGCAGCATTGAGCTTGTCGTAACAGAGTTAGAGAGCAGATATGCTCTGCTTAGTCACATTAGGTCTCTTGAGTGAAACAGGGAATATGTCCTGCAGTTATATTAACCTTTCTTATTAGTATGTTAATAACTATGACTGAGTTTGTGGCTTAAATGTGGTCAGAATTGACCATTTTTCATGTTCTTGGCTGATGAGTTCCACATTACATAGGTCACATGTCAGGTGTGGTGTAGCATTCAGGCCACATTTGGCCCACACAAGTGCCATAAGTGGGCTCAAATATGTGTGCACTATCTGGGAAAGAAATCAGGCACCCTGTAATTTTCTCTGAGAGACTGGATGTAACAGCAGGAGAAATTGCAGTCACATGAAGAGTAGAATTCACTCATGCTTGATTTTTGCTTTGTCTGTTATAGTTGCAGGTTTTCCATTTTTATATTTTAAATCAGTATGTTGGTGAAAAATTATCACTATAATATAACGTGTGCTCCAACAGACCTCTGTTAACTAAAAGATTTAATAGCATACAAACAGCACAGAAGCTTTTAGGAAATCCAGGGATATTTTGTTTTACTGATAAAGTTTTTTTCAAAAATAAGTAGATGTACCCAGTTTGTGTTCGATAACATGTCCCTGAGGACTGGTTTTCAACACCACCACCACATATTGGGACGCACCTACTCGTGTTTCAAACTACGTGCATGCATTGACAGAAAGGTGCTGATGCACTTGACCAAGACGCAAAATGTCACTGGGAGAAGTGTTTGTACCAAGACTAGTGAGACAAGCAAATGCACTTTCACATAATTACAAACAATGTTCCCTCTAATATTTCATGTGTCTGAGCGAACACACAAACTCCCTGAGCGGACACTTGGACCACTGTGAGCAACAGCAGACGTGTGCAACATGTATCACTGCTGTAACTACCTGTAACATTCAGCAGTCGCCTCATTGTTCTGATACACACAACAAAACTATTGACTACACTACACACTAACTACACAAGACAACACACTAACTTTAGACTCCAAACACGCTAAATATTGCAAATCTCTCACATCTCACTCCTAAAACTTCCCCCTTCCTAAACAACTTACTAAATCAAGTTTGCTGATGACACTGTTGTTGTAGGCCTGATCTCCGACAACATCGAGACGGCCTACCTGGAGGAGATTAGGAACCTGGAGACCTGGTGCCAGGAGAATAACCTCCTCCTAAACATCAGCAAGACTAAGGAGCTGATTGTGGACTTCACCACAAAGCAGGCGAGGAATTACAAACCCCTCATCATCAGTGGCACGCCAGTGGAGAGAGTGGACAGTTTCCGATACCTGGGTGTCCACATCACTCAGGACCTGTCATGGTCCTGCCACATCAACACCCAGGTTAAGAAAGCCCGTCAGCGTCTCTTCTTCCTCAGAAGACTCAGAGACTTCCATCTGCCACTGAAGGTGCTCAAGAACTTCTACTGCTGCACCATCGAGAGCGTCCTGACGGCAAACATCTGCACCTGGTTTGGGAACAGCACCAAGCAGGACAGACGAGATCTGCAAAGAGTGGTGCGCTCAGCCGAACGCATCATTCAATCAGAGCTCCCTGACCTGCTGTCCATCTACACCAAGCGGTGCAAGTCCAAAGATAGGAAGATTATGATGGACCTCTCCCATCCCAACAATGGACTCTTCTCACTGTTGAGGTCTGGGAAGCGCTTCCGCTCCCTTAAGGCCAAAACAGAGAGAATGAGGAGGAGCTTCTTCCCCCAGGCTATTCGGGCCCTGAACCAGGTGTAGGACTGGACTCTCCCACACACATCACTATAAGACTGGACTCTCACACACATCCCATCACCACACGCACCACCACACATTTCCTATAATTTCCTATAATTTATAATCTTTATAATCTCTTTCTGCTGTTTGCATATTTTTATTTATTTATTTATTTTTATTTTTATTTTTACTGTAAATTCCTAAGTTAATTTGTAAATTTTGTAGTAAATTGTAAATACTGTAAAACTTTTTCTGTCATTTAATGGTCGGGCATTGTACAGCTACAAGCATTTCACCCCCATGTCATACTGTGTATGGTTGTGTGTGTGTGACAAATAAAATTTGAATTTGAATTTGAAAAAATTAAATGCCATGTTGCCATATCATTTTTTGATTGGTCCACATGGTACATTTTTCCACCAATAGGAAAGGGTGGGGGGTTTTGGTGTTGTTTTTGCTCACAGGCTTTCAAGCGTTTTCCTTATAAAACGCAGTTTTTACCATTTCTTCCCACAGTAAATATAAACAACGATAGTATTCAGGAAGAAAACCAAACATTGCAGATATTTTTATCATAACTCTAGTTTTACGTGGCCGAGCAACACAATTTAAAAACTCGTATAAAGTCCACACTTTTTCCGTCAGTTGTTCCGTCTGTCCTGCTCACATCTCCAATGGTTGTACACGTTGTCATTAACGTGGCTTCACTCCACACCAGCCACGCCACTTTGCTAGCTAAAACAGCGGTGTCATCAGCCACCGGTCACTTACTGACTCACACTGTAAAACAGAATCAATTGTTAACACATTTATTTTATTTTCAATTCAGTTTAGTTTTTTTTTTGTGCGCAACGCAGATTTTCTGTGCACGGAGACTGTGACAGCAGTACGTGATTGCGCACGCGCGCAGCTTAGAGGGAACATTGATTACAACTTTATCTGTACACATACAAGGAATTGGGCACTGTCCTTTTGTTCTCTTTGCACTAAATATAAACAGATTAGACAAATATATATACATATACAGTGGGGCAAAAAAGTATTTAGTCAGCCACCGATTGTGCAAGTTCCCCCACTTAAAATGATGACAGAGGTCAGTAATTTGCACCAGAGGTACACTTCAACTGTGAGAGACAGAATGTGAAAAAAAAATCCATGAATTCACATGGTAGGATTTGTAAAGAATTTATTCGTAAATCAGGGTGGAAAATAAGTATTTGGTCAATAACAAAAATACAACTCAATACTTTGTAACATAACCTTTGTTGACAATAACAGAGGTCAAACGTTTACTATAGGTCTTTACCAGGTTTGCACACACAGTAGCTGGTATTTTGGCCCATTCCTCCATGCAGATCTTCTCAAGAGCAGTGATGTTTTGGGGCTGTCGCCGAGCAACACGGACTTTCAACTCCCGCCACAGATTTTCTATGGGGTTGAGGTCTGGAGACTGGCTAGGCCTCTCCAGGACTTTGAATGCTTCTTACGGAGCCACTCCTTTGTTGCCCGGGCGGTGTGTTTTGGATCATTGTCATGTTGGAAGACCCAGCCTCGTTTCATCTTCAAAGTTCTCACTGATGGAAGGAGGCTTTGGCTCAAAATCTCACGATACTTGGCCCCATTCATTCTGTCCTTAACACGGATCAGTCGTCCTGTCCCCTTGGCAGAAAAACAGCCCCATAGCATGATGTTTCCACCCCCATGCTTCACAGTAGGTATGGTGTTCTTGGGATGCAACTCAGTATTCTTCTTCCTCCAAACACGATGAGTTGAGTTTATACCAAAAAGTTCTACTTTGGTTTCATCTGACCACATGACATTCTCCCAATCCTCTGCTGTATCATCCATGTGCTCTCTGGCAAACTTCAGACGGGCCTGGACATGCACTGGCTTCAGCAGCGGAACACGTCTGGCACTGCGGGATTTGATTCCCTGCCGTTGTAGTGTGTTACTGATGGTGACCTTTGTTACTTTGGTCCCAGCTCTCTGCAGGTCATTCACCAGGTCCCCCCGTGTGGTTCTGGAATCTTTGCTCACCGTTCTCATGATCATTTTGACCCCACGGGATGAGATCTTGCATGGAGCCCCAGATCGAGGGAGATTATCAGTGGTCTTGTATGTCTTCCATTTTCTGATGATTGCTCCCACAGTTGATTTTTTCACACCAAGCTGCTTGCCTATTGTAGATTCACTCTTCCCAGTCTGGTGCAGGTCTACAATTCTTTTCCTGGTGTCCTTCGAAAGCTCTTTGGTCTTGGCCATGGCGGAGTTTGGAGTCTGACTGGTTGAGGCTGTGGACAGGTGTCTTTTATACAGATGATGAGGTCAAACAGGTGCCATTCATACAGGTAACGAGTGGGGGACAGAAAAGCTTCTTACAGAAGACGTTACAGGTCTGTGAGAGCCAGGGATTTTCCTTGTTTGAGGTGACCAAATACTTATTTTCCACCCTGATTTACGAATAAATTCTTTACAAATCCTACCATGTGAATTCATGGATTTTTTTTTCACATTCTGTCTCTCACAGTTGAAGTGTACCTCTGGTGCAAATTACTGACCTCTGTCATCATTTTAAGTGGGGGAACTTGCACAATCGGTGGCTGACTAAATACTTTTTTGCCCCACTGTATGTATATATAAAGAAGTTGGGATATGTGAGACGATATGTGAGTGATGTGCAGGGCTGTGGAAACTTACAGACATCTGTTTCTTTTGCTGTGTAGTGAACTGTGGCGGTCACTCCTGTCTAACCCTTTCCATTCTGGTCAGTGTCAATGAATGTTTTATAATTGACGTGTCCTGACGTGTTTGTCCAGGACATTCCACAGATGCTTGATTGGACTGAGAATTTGGAGGCCAAGTCACAAACTCGTTGTTGTGCTCCTCAAAGGCTCCTGTTCTGGGGTGTGTCAGAGCCACGTGCCACTGTGCTTTCAAGTCTGCTAGGTCCATTGTTTGGCTCCGATTAACTGCCATTGCAGGATTAGGACCTAAATGCAAAACACAGGAAACTTCAAACTGAATTAAGAAACTATGAGACATTTACCTAGGCCACAGTTTAAGGTCCAACACAAAGTCTGTACCATGAAGCACAAAATCCCCTCCAAACACAGCAGGCAGGAGGAACCATATTGGGACTCAGTGCTTATGTATACACCCACAGGATGATCCAGGTGAAGCTGAAAAAGGTAGACACAGGTAGAAGAGAATGGTGAAAATAACCTCACATACAAACAGATCATGGGAGTAAGAACTAAAAACTCAACATCCTAAGGATGTAAATGTGTAAAATCTCAAAAACTCTTGGTTCAAGACCCAAGACCATGGCACTAACATTGAGTTTGGCTAACAATATAGAGTACACTTCAGCTGCTGTCCACAGATATGCAGCTACAAACAGACTCTGTATTTGTTTACTGACAGTCAAACAAATCCACATGTGTCCTGATTTGTCGGCTGTGACTTATTTAGTCTAATTCTCTGTGGACAGCAACAGAATCACCAGTAGGAATGAAAGGCTCATCCATAACTTCAGCCAGTCTTGCAGATGGTAAAATAATTTACTGGGGACGATGTTAAGCCAGGAACTCCCACACACATTTAACCCACAGCTCAGCAGAGCTGGCCTGTCTCCTCTGTGGCTTTGTATGTTTGTAACACCAGATGCTGCAGTTTCTGCACATCTTTTTAAAATATTTCTCTTTATTTTGTTCCTTTTGTTTATTGTTTTCTCAATCCTTGGCATGACGTTTGATGTTTAGTTCAGAGTAGATTAGTATTATTAGGGTTTTTTTGCTGAACAATTTCATTCCCATGTGGTCTTAAGCTCCCACAGGAGCAGCCTGTCCATGTATGCGATGAAGCTCCCAGCACACAGTTGTTGTGCTGATGTTAACACTCCGCAGTTATTGACTCAGCAGAGCATTGGGCACTTTTATGCACCACACACCTCAGCAGCCAGCAACCTCATTTCATTTGGTCTCCCACCTTGTGATTGAGTTGCTAAATCGTTTGTACCCTGTTGTGCACCTCTGAGTGACCGACTCTGTCACATAAAGGCAGACTGCATGGCTGAGTGCTTCAATAAGAGCGAAAACGTGTGATTCAAATAGAGTTGTGGTTTTGTTCTTTAAGCATACACCAATCTTTTACAGTCATGTATTTGGACAATGACCCAATTTAGGCCACCACAGTGATTTCAAATCAAACAAACACGCACGTGACTGGGCTGAAGATTTTCAACTTTAATTCCAGCTGTTAAACAACTGTATTGTTGAAGAATGACAGCCAGCTGTATGCACAGTTGCCCACTGGAAGTGACCGACATCCTCCTCAGGTCCTGTTTTGTTAAACCTGACTTACATTCATGTTTGGTGATTCTCATTAATAAGCTCTTACAGATCACATTAGCTCTAAATTGTGTCTTTTGTGCTCCCTTCCGAATTTATAGCTGATTGGTTATTAATTTACTACCATATGAGGTCAGTAACATTATCTTAATTTGAGGGTGTAGATCATTTGTTCCTCGTTAGCGCTTTTCTTTGTTAATGGTCACATTACCCATTTATAAGTAATTAGAGTGTGGATCGTATCCTGATGTTGCAGGAGTGTCGGTAACCTGATCACGTGATTTCTATGCAGCAGTGTGTGCACATTTGTGGAGGCCTGCAGACTCCATAAAGCATGTAATGCATATACTCTGTGCCATCCCATTGCTCACAATCCTTCAATCATTTAATAAATAAGTGGTTTCACAGGCTCAGCAGCTTCCTTAACATACAGTCTTTGTATTGCTACTTTTCAGAGAAATACTGGAAGAAAAATCCCAGTGGATACTCAGAGAGAGATGGGACGATGTGATGACATGATGTACAGGTGGAGAGTCACTCTCTGCTCTTCACTAGCATCATTTAAACTGAATCGAGCACTGCAGAGGAAATGAAATGGGAAGGAAGAGGCTGTTGAAAGAGACACAGCATGTGAGGCGGAATCAGAGGGCAAAGAGATTAGCCAGGGAGAAAAATTGGAAAAAGGAGGAAATACACAGCAAATATGGAAGAAAAAGAAGAGAGATGAGACAGAACAAATTGGATGAAAGTTCAGAAGTGGGAAGGCAGAAATTGAGGAAGCAATAAAGATGTGAGAGATGAGCGAGAGAAGAGGGGAAGGAGAGGGCAGCACAGAAACTAAGAACACAAAAGCGTCGAGAAAGGAAAAGACATTATTACCCTTTGATGTGGAGTAACAAGCAGTCAGAGCAATCAGAATTTGGCTCTTAGGCAACGCCCCCTCAAAAATACACAGGTTAATCAGGCCTGTGCACGGTGATGTTGTGTATTCACAGTCGCAGGTCTGGTCTAATGATCCCCCCACTGATAGTGGGAGAGCAGCCTAATACATCACTGTGTGTGCGTGTGTGTGCTCATTGATGAGATTACCCCTCTTGTAGAAGTGGTACATTGCAGATATGCTGGACACACACACACCCCTCCTGCACTCTCACAGCCCAGCAGATGAAACACAGATGGCGTGTTAGTGAAAGAAACGGAAGGACGTTTGTATGCACAGAGACACACACGGGGAGTTATCCTCTTGCTAAGCGATGCTATACTTGTGTATTTTTGCGTATTCTATGTTGTGTTTAAAACTATCACTTGTGTTTATCAGCATAAATGCATGAGTTGCATTTGCTCACTGCTAAACAGATCTGTAGTGCTTTGGTCTGTAATCTGAGAATTTGACAGATTTTTTTTTTCTGTATCCTCAGAAAATCCAAAAGGACAGACTCTGATTGGGAACAGCTTCAAGCCTTCCATCACTTCTGGGAGCTTCACTAATAAGAACATTTAGTAAGTAAGATTTCTACTTCTGCTCACACTAAGCTGTGTACTGGATCTATAAATCATGTTGTAGGCGTAGCGTGGTGAAACTCGCTTGCATCACAAACACGTCTCCAGTTGTAAGTCATCATTTTCACTAATACTTCAAATTAGTGATATTTTTACGCCTGCTCAGAAAAAACAGCTAAATTAGCCCAGCAATCATAGCAGCTCAGTGAAAATGATGTGATTTCCTGTCATCTGTGGCTTTTGTCATGAGTGGGAAATAATCTGCATTAGTGATGTGTCGGTTGAGAAAGAAATAATATAAAGTAATGTATCACTGGAAAATAATCAAAAATAACTTATAAGAATAATACACAAAATAATACAGGAAGGGGCTCAGAGTAGAGCCGCTGCTGCTCCACATCGAAAGGAGCCAGCTGAGGTGGTTTGGGCATCTGACAAGGATGCCTCCTGGGCGCCTCCTGGGTGAGGTGTTCCAGGCATGTCCCACCGGGAGGAGGCCCCGCGGCAGACCCAGGACACGCTGGAGAGATTATATCTCTCAGCTGGCCTCGGAACGCCTTGGTGTTCCCCCGGATAAGCTGGAGGAGGTGGCTGGGGAGAGGGAGGTCTGGGCCACTTTGCTTAGGCTGCTGCCCCCGCGACCCGGCCTCGGATAAAGCGGAGGAAGATGGATGGATGGATGGATAATACAAAAACAGTTAAACAATCAGACAAAGAATACAACTCAATAACAACATTTAGATGATGCTTTGAAACTCAAATCCAATTACCGTATTTCCCGGACTACAGAGCGCACCTGAATATTAGCCGCACAAGCTAAAATCAGGGGAAATCCTGTTTTGTACATACATTAGCCGCACCTGACTAAAAGCCGCAGGTGTTTCAATGTTGACTTATCATATGTAAGAGAATATGCACAAAGGGAATTGTCAGGAAAGAGATGGCTGTTTGGAGACACACCCCTTTTATTAATATTTTGAAAAACAAGTTATGGGTACATATTTGCATAACTTTTTAGGTATATGTACAACTAGCGGTAATTACAAGTACGAAACATGTACTGTGCTTCATAAATGAGTAACAAATGTAGTACATAACAATAACCTACAGCACACCAGAAAAATAGATTCGGACTACCTTTTAGGCTCAGGTGCAGTGACACGGCTTTAACAAGAAGAAAAGTCAGTCATTCACCACCATCTTCCTGCGCACTAAAACCACCAAAGTCCTCTTCTCCAGTGTTGGATACGAACAGACTCAGGATGGCTACGTCATCCACTCTCCGCTTCTCTCCTTCGTTGTCACTTTCAAAACCAAACAAATTCTCGTTGTCAGTGTCAGAGTCGAACACCCTCAGAAGGGCGGTGTCCTGCTCTCCATCATGCAGCTGTCCAGCCCTTCGAAATCCGTTGGTGATCATGGATGTTTTCACACTTTTCCACGCTGTCAGATTCCACCGGTGGAGTTGAGCATAACTTGCTTTTTGCAAGTTTATTGCCGCTCGTCATCCACGCCTCCCGCTGACCAACATACCACTCTTGAACCCCGATACTGTGTGTCTGATCACATGCCCTTCTGCCAGGCAACGTAGTGCCGTACAACAGCGGAACAAACAAAACAAATCGTCTTACAATATGACAAAAATCAGGGACAATCCATAGAAAAGCCGTACCTGACTAAAAGCCGCAGGGTTCAAAGCTTGTGCAAAAAGTAGCGGCTTATAGCCGCCAATTACGGTATCTTAATAAATGCCATTTAACAGGTAATACAGGACTGTACCACAAAAGCAATTCATAAAATATCTCCATACCTGCAACATATAGAAGTACAGAGCTATGATCTGTGTGTGTTGTGCGCTTGCTAGGACAGCGGTCCCCAACCCCTGGCCCACGGACCGGTCCGTGAGTCGTTTGGTACCGGGCCGTGAGAGTTGAGGCTCGGGTGTGAAATTGATGGTTTTCAGGGTTTTTATCGTTAACTCGGTTTCCCTGGGTCTTTCCCCGTGTTGTAGTTGTGCGTCTTATTGTGAAAGAAATATTTACATGTTACCATAGCGACCAGAGAGCATTAAGGGGCAGAGAGGAGGATGTTACTCTCAGGCTATGTCCACACGTACCCGGGTATTTTTGAAAACTCAGATTTTTCTATGCGTTTGCACCTTTCGTCCACACAAAATGCAGCATCAAAGGTGTGCACATTTTTTGACGTCACACTGTGCGCCACGTTATTGTTTCAGTGAAATGAATTTCTACAATACTGTTACTGTTAATTGTACTCTGCAGTGTTTAAATGCTTACATATACACACACAGTTACTGTCCCTCCACACATACGACTTGGCTTTGTTTACGTTATCCCACCGTGGCTTCTAGACTTCTGATTGGCCAACATTTCTACACGGTTAGGAATATGACGCCACCTGTTGCTTTGGCATGTTCCTAGCACCGTTTTCCTTCATTTCTGCCTTTACGTGTGGACGGGATTATTTTTTAAAATGAAAACGGAAAATCTCCGTTTTCAAAAATACCCGTGTACGTGTGGACGTAGCCTCAGTGTTGTTAGTGCATTTCAGGAGGACGCTGCTAATAAAGTTACACAATTACACAGTGAATTCATGTTTATTATTATATTTACATAATACCACAGTTTGTGTCTTAGTCATATTATTTTACATTGTTGTATTTATCCGCCACACCCACACCGGCTAAGTTAGCATGCTAGTATAACACATGGATCCTCGGGCTAAAACTCATTAAAAACTTTGATTAGTGAACTCAGCCCTGTAGAAGACTTACACCGAATGAGTCCGATATCAAACAGGCCAAAAACGTGGCAGTTAGGTCATATGCAAATTACAGCTTGTGGCCTTTAGAAACTGTCATTAGCTGAGAGCAACGTAACAGTGACTTACTGCTGGCCATGCTGAAAGGAGCTGTGACCAGGGTGCACATGCACACACCTGCGTCACAACCACACGAACACACACAGACTCAGAACACATGGGCAGGAGATTAAAATGCAAAATGAAATATTTAATTAAAATAGGTTGTTTTGGTGAAATTCATAAGCATTTAACACATATGCTACACCTAGCTAACGCTATTATAGGGCAGCTCCTATAATAGCATGTACAGCACACAGGTATGCAATCTGTCTTTGGATCTTCAGCAGTACGTCGCAGACACATGTGACTCAGTGGTACAAGTAAGTCTTTTTTCTTAAAGTCTTTTGATTGTGTAAAATCCAAAAACTACAAAAACAACTTATTTTCTCAAACTAACGAAGTTGAAAACAATGAAACAGTAACAAACAAACAGCACTTAGTAGATATTTTGTCAAGAGTCTTTGTAGTTATACTCGCCACAGCCTAAGCTCTAATCAAACATGTTTTTTTCCACCAATTTGGGGAGATAGGGTCGTAAATCCTTAGCTGCTGAATCAGAGAGTTGTTATGATTTGTCAGCAGCTGTGTCCTGCTTGGTTTGATGCAAAGCAGAAATAATATCAGTTCTTATTAGTGTGTAACAGTGTCTTACTGTGAAGTGGCTTTTTTAAACACAATACTCTGTACTTTTTGTGCGTAAGTAGATGTGCTCTTTGGCCGTCACCTGCATGTCACCACCTATGAAAAGTCTGCAAAGTGCTTTAAATACCAAAGTGATAGTAAATGTCAAATGCTCATAAAAATAAAAAACAAAGAAAATAAGCCACCACTAGACAGCAAAAGATAAACATTATGTTAATAATAATCCCAGAATTAATGTCTGCATATTAATAGTGTGACTCAGCAACTAACTTTAAGCAAGTGATTTAAATGCTATTATGACAGATAATTAGCCACGCCTCCCATGTAGCTTGTATAAAGGAAAAAAGCAAAGCAGAAGTTTTTTAAGGCTGGCAGAAAACTTTGAAAGTGACTCCTGAGTCAGAGCAGGATAACCCTGCCCTACCTCCTGCCCCTCCTTCATGCAAAGGAAGTTTTGTGTTTTAGGAGAAAACTTTGATGAAACCATATTTTTCACAGGAACTTCGAGAGGGACACGCAGTACATACACAAGAGGAAAAGACTATTTATCAGAGCATCGCTGCGTCCTTCTCTGGTGTAAAGTTGTAAAAGAAGAGTCACATTTTTTGAAGGTTAACATTTACAGACTGAAAAACATGCACTGAATCTATTTAATGTTTGAAAGCAGTTTTGTTTGTAGGATGTAATCAAGAATTACAAAGCGCTGTAAAGTTCTTCAAGTAGTTTAGCTGTAAACTTTCATGTATTTGTATGTGCATTATTAAAACAAGTATCCAAGATTCATTTTAAAGGGTTTTCATGAATTTTTATAAATTCTTTAGATGATTTTGTTAGAGATTGTTTAGTTAAACTACACATCAGAATAAACTCATAAAGGATATAAAAATAAGAACATAACTAATGACCTCACATTCCCCTAGGTATTGATCACTGTAGCTCGGTGCGCTTCATGTTAAAGCACCCGTCATGTAAACAGTGTTTAAACAACTGTGTTGCTAGGCAACCTGGTGTGGCTTTACATTCATTTGTCTGGGGTCAAAATGACATTCTGGGTAAAAGTGATCATAATTTCTTTCTATCGATTCCACACACCCCAAAATTCAGGATTTGATCAATATCTTTATTTTAGAAAAAGTCGAAGACGATGGGATTTTAATACCATTTTAAAAGTGGCGATACCCTCCAGTCGTCCACCACAATAGTTTCATTGTTTTATCCATAGATGGTAATGTCAGGAGCAGTTCTGTACTTTACGTGCATGTTTCTTGACAGCAGCCTTGCATTTTGGTTTATTTCAGCTGTAAAAACTTACTTTTAGAGTCAGCCTCCCGTCAGAGGTTGTTATTGAGTTCGTTAGTTGATGTCTTACTAAATTTGCAGTTTCATTTGAAAGACAGCAGCAGTGGTCATCAAGCTACAGTTTCAGCCAGGATGCAAATATGTCAACTAATGTTGCATAAAAGTGCATTATTTTAAAAGTTATTTAAGGGTGATTTAAAAGTGATTTTTGAACTAGTTTAACTGTTACTGATATATTTCTTGAATGTGTTATTCTATTGAAAGATTTATATTTTTGTCTCTTTTGTTAACGTAACAATGGCTGGTTTTACTGGTTTTAAACCAACATGGATATCAAACCAGTAAACTGACAGCCGAACAGGTCAAAGTTAGTCCTTGCATTATTCATTCCAAAACTTGGTGACAGTTCAGCAAACATATCCTTCAGATTAGCAAGGAAATGGTAAAGTTAGTGTTTTTTTTTACCAAAACAGAACCTGCCAGCTAACCTTGATACAACAGGAAGAGCTGTTTTCCCTTTTTAATGCGTCTGCCTCAAAGGTTGAAATAATTTGCAGTAATTGCATGCTAATGTAGGCAAAGGTGCCTGGAGGGTAAACGACTACACAGGAGGAGTGTCAGAAGGTGAGCTGGGGAATCAGCTCCCATCTGCTGCAGCACTTTAGAGGCCGTGGACTCTAACACCACGGACAAGAAAGGACAGATGCTCCGTGGTAGAGACTGAGGGCGCGAGCATCTGTATTTCTGTCCAGGAACAGTCATTCTCTTTGTGTGTGGTGGTGTGTGTCAGAGGGACAGATGCTGGCGTAGCGGGTGCTCCGTCACCTGACAGGTGACAACTCTAACTGCTTTGAAAACCTTATGGCCAACAGACCAGGGTCACATTGTTAGTTAAACACTTTCTGATTCTCCAGGGCGCTCGCTTTAACCTGCCTTGATGTGCTGGGGGGGACTGTTAATTGGGTTCTTCTGAAAGTGCACAAAGTCCCTGTTTCATGCCCATAATGAACACTTTGAGACCTGAATGGCAGAAAGATTTGTTCAAACTGTCCGACCTTTAAAATAATGTATATTTGCTCATTCTTTAAATGGGTGAGGAAGCATTACCTCTATGGGGGCTCTATGGGTGCAACGATTTATTAAGACGTGTAACTGTCAAAATAAACCATCTCATCTCTGTAAAATGATGATAATATAGTGAATGTGCCGTTTGGGACCACAGATACATTCATACACCACCAGAAACACTTTGGATATCACTTTGACGTTAATGTTAAACAACAATGGTGCTGGGCTGCTTCTTTGAACACATTTTGATATGAATGCTACATTATGAGCCGGAGCGGGCGAGATATGACTGATAGGCGAGTTTCATCAATCTTTTTCACAGATTTCTTTATTTTTGTGTAAATAAGAAACATTATCCAAAAATAAATGTTAGCTTCTCCATAATATTCTGCTTCTGTAGAAATTACATTGTTTGTATGTATCGGGTCTTTTGTTATGTGTCTAATTTGTTATCTGCACTCAGCTCTGCTCCAGGTGCATAAATCAAAGTTACCTGTGCTGCAACAATCAGCAATTAGTAGGACCTCAGGTTAGAGCCCGCCTCAGTGCTCACCTGGCTTCATATCACACACATATTCAATTCAATTCAATTTTATTTATATAGCGCCAAATCACAACAAATGTCGCCTCAAGGCGCTTCATAGATACAGAGAAAAGCCCAACAATCATATGACCCCCTATGAGCAAGCACTTTGGCGACAGTGGGAAGGAAAAACTCCCTTTTAACAGGAAGAAACCTCCGGCAGAACCAGGCTCAGGGAGGGGCGGCCATCTGCTGCGACCGGTTGGGGTGAGAGACGGAAGACAGGATAAAGACATGCTGTGGAAGAGAGACAGAGATTAATAACAGATACGATTCAATACAGAGAGGTCTGTTAATACATAGTGAGTGAGAAAGGTGACTGGAAAGGAAAAACTCAATGCATCATGGGAATCCCCCGGCAGCCTACATCTATTGCAGCATAACTAAGGGAGGATTCAGGGTCACCTGGTCCAGCCCTAACTATATGCTTTAGCAAAAAGGAAGGTTTTAAGCCTAATCTTAAAAGTAGAGATAGTGTCTGTCTCCTGAATCCAAACTGGAAGCTGGTTCCACAGAAGAGGGGCCTGAAAACTGAAGGCTCTCCCTCCCATTCTACTTTTAAATACTCTAGGAACAACAAGTAGGCCTGCAGAGCGAGAGCGAAGTGCTCTAATAGGGTGATATGGTACTACAAGGTCATTAAGATAAGATGGGGCCTGATTATTTAAGACCTTGTATGTGAGGAGCAGGATTTTGAATTCAATTCTGGATTTAACAGGAAGCCAATGAAGGGAAGCCAAAACAGGAGAAATATGCTCTCTCTTTCTAGTCCCTGTCAGTACTCTTGCTGCAGCATTTTGGATTAGCTGAAGGCTTTTCAGGGAGTTTTTTGGACATCCTGATAATAATGAATTGCACTAGTTTTTCAGCGTCACTCTGAGACAGGATATTTCTAATTTTAGAGATGTTGCGCAAATGGAAGAACGCAGTCTTACATATTTGTTTAATATGTGCGTTGAAGGACATATCCTGGTCAAAAATGACTCCAAGGTTCCTCACAGTGTTACTGGAGGCCAAGGTAATGCCATCCAGAGTAAGAATCTGGTTAGATACCATATTTCTAAGCTTTTCAGCGCCGAGTACAATGACCTCAGTTTTATCTGAGTTAAGAAGCAGAAAGTTAGTGGCCATCCAAGTCTTTATGTCTTTAAGACATTCCTGCAGTTTAACTAATTGGTGTGTGTTATCTGGCTTCATGGACAGATAGAGCTGGGTGTCATCTGCATAGCAGTGAAAATGTATGCTATGTCTTCTAATGATGCTGCCTAGGGGAAGCATGTATAATGTAAACAGAATTGGTCCTAGCACCGAACCCTGTGGAACTCCATAATTAACCTCAGTGTGTGAAGAGGACTCTCCATTTACATGCACAGATTGGAGTCTATTAGATAGATATGATACAAACCACTGCAGTGCAATACCTGTAATACCTACAGCATGTTCTAATCGCTCTAATAGAATATTATGGTCAACAGTATCGAATGCTGCACTAAGGTCAAGAAGGACAAGCACAGAGATGAGTCCACTGTCAGAGGCCATAAGAAGATCATTTGTAACCTTCAATAAAGCTGTTTCTGTGCTGTGATGAACTCTGAAACCTGACTGAAACTCTTCAAATAAACCATTCCTCTGCAGATGATCTGTTAGCTGTTTGACAACTACTCTTTCAAGGATTTTTGATATGAAAGGAAGGTTGGAGATTGGCCTATAATTAGCTAAGACTGCTGGGTCTAGAGATGGCTTTTTGAGTGACATATGTCAACATCACCTTCTGAGAGGAGACTGTGAGTCAGACTTTCATGGTGGAACAGCTGCAATGATCTGCAGCAGACACGTATAAGAGAAGACAAGAATTACAAACCAGTAACATCACACCAGTCAAAATGTGGTTCACAGACTAGTTTGAATGATTTTAATAATAATGGACTGGATTTATATAGCGCTTTTCAAGGCACCCAAAGCACTTTACAATGCTACTATTCATTCACTCTCACACACTGGTGGAGGCAGCTACGGTTGTAGCCACAGCTGCCCTGGGGCAGACTGACAGAAGCGAGGCTGCTATATCGTGCCATCAGCCCCTCTGGCCAACACCAGTAGGCGGTAGGTAAAGTGTCTTGCCCAAGGACACAACGACCAGGACAGAGAGCCCAGGGATCAAACCGGTGACCTTCCGGTTACAGATACGCTTCTCAACCCCGTGAGCCACGGTCGCCCAGGGGGCCAGGGTTTTGTTGGTTTTCCATGAGGTTAAGATAGATGTGAAGGAGAAGGACTTTGGAGTAAACTCATGTTAACAACCTGACACACCATCCTCTGGTGAAAACTTACCTCAGACTTTGTAAGAGCTGTTTGACCGAGCAGGAAGAGGATTTTGGGATGAGTTGAAAAGTAGCTCGGTGCTGCTTACTCTGTAAATCCCTGTAAAATAAAAAACAGCAAGTGGAAAAACAGACTGTTATTACAAATACATAGATAAAATAGAATATTATTGAGTGTGCATGTATAATAATAATGATCATTTTGACACAGATTCATCTTTGTCTTTCCTCCTTGTCCTTGAAAACACCCAGACTGAAGGGCAAAGTTGAGACGAACATGCAGGTGAAAAAGTGCCAAAAAGCACTTTTTTGCCTTGGCTCACTCATCGCTGTAAATTAGGCTCATATTCCTGGAACTGGTCCAGGGGGGGCATTTTATCTCCTGCAAGACAATTCCTGACTACCACGTTAGAGATGGCTGGCACAAATCAGAGCTTCACACACCAATCATGTTTGTTCAGTGTGTTGCCAGGTTGCAGCTGAGACGGGTTGCAGAGCCAAAAGCAGCCAGCACAGAATGATGAACTATGAGGCCAGCTATTTGCTTTAACACTAAGCCAGGGCACATTATTTTAAGCCACTAAGAGGGTACTAACGTTGCACTAAAGTTCAAGTTCATTATAATGTGCCCTTTTGCTTTGACAGAAAACAGACAGATGTGTAAGTATAAGCCTGTGATCCTGTGTAATACAGTTAGGGAAGCAGGACAGTTTTATTTGATTGGGAAGCAAACTTCATACTAGCTTAACATAGCACAGAGACAGGAAGAAGCGAGCAAAGTTGTGGTTTTACAGACACTTACACATTAGTAATGATCAGTGTTGGGACTAACGCGTTATTAAGTAACGCGTTACAGTAACTACGTTATTATTGTGGTAACGAGCACGGTAACTAGTTATTATGCCAAAACCAGGAACGCGTTACTCGTTACTGGGATTTAGATAGGCTTGTTATTCGTTACTTCGTGTGGTGGCTATCGCGGAGCTTCCACAGATTCAATAACATTAGCAAGTGGTGGAGGCCAGCAGGTGGATGAAGGAAAAGGGAGGCAAGAGGAGAGACGGAGCGGCCGCCAGTACGAGAGTGTCAGGTGAACTGAACGTCAGGTAAGAAGTTATGACTGCAGTCTATCTGGGTCAGATATAAACAGATAGACTAGTACTAGCTAGCATGACGGAGTTTCTATACAGCTGGGTGGGTGCTATGAAGATGTTGAACTTTATTTTGTTCATACGGTTAATTATTAGAGTTGCCAACCGTCTCAGAATCGTCTTGAATTAAGAGAAAATATTACGCGTTTGGTATTGAGGTGAAAAGGAACAGTTTGTCCCGGACAGCTACAATGAAAAAGACACAAAGCTGGAGTTATTCTGTGTTTACACTGCACAGCTGCCTCTTCTTCTCTCATTCTCTCCCCTCCCTCTCCTGTTTCTACTTCAATCGTGAAATTGATCAATGATCAGCTGATCGTCTCTCTTGTTTATTTATCGCCCACTTTCCGCCAGAAAGAGGAAACCAGCGGATGTCGCGCTAAACAACAGCAGCACGTTTAAGCTTGATCAGCTGTTGTTAGAATTTATTCATCATCAGAGCTGAACAGGTGATGGAGAAACAGGTTTACCTTTTAGGTGACATGAATGAGTTGAAGGGAAGTTATGAACTGTTTCTGAGAGACAAATAACACCAGGATCCTTTTCTATGTAGCTGACAGCTGGTAACTGTGCAGAGGGGGGGGGTCTAGCAAAATGTTGCCAGGGGTCCATGTAGGACATTAACAGGGAAAGGGGGGCACAAGGAAATACTTTTCTTTCTTATTCTCATTTAAAATGTCTCACTTTTAAAAAAATAATTATCTGAGTCTTACAACAAACAATTGATAGATTGATACATATATACCATCAGAACAGTGTACATCACTGTCACAACAGTGTTTATTTTCATTCAGAGGCTTTATGATTTTTCCTATAATGGTGAGCCGGTCTCTAGTCAAAATCCCCAGGACGATTTTTTTGTCCCAGTCCAGCTCTGTATGCAGCTTATCTGCAGTCTGGTGTTACCTACATCTTCCTATTCAGAAGTCAGAATTTCCGAGTTCTGAGTACAATCGAAAAGCACCACAACGAGCAGGCTAGAATCATGCAGCGGTCAACGATGGTCCAGGCGTGGGATTTCTCTTGTGGAAATGGGCACATTATTTTTTCTTTTCTATTGGTAGGTGGCACAATGCACGTGTGGCAAGTAAGAAAGCTAGAAGACTGGCAATCTTGCTGGGTATCCAGTTATGGAAGCAACACATTAACAAGAGAATTCTGAGTAAAACCAAAGTTACTTTCCCTAGTAACGAGTTACTCTGAAAGTAACGAGTAACTTGAAGTAACTGAGTTACTTTTGATAGAAGTAACTAGTAATGTAACTAAGTTACTAATTTAAACCAACTTACCCAACACTGGTAATGATGTGTCCTTTTTCATCCTAGCTGTGGAGGAAGCAAGGCTAGCTGTTTCTCCTGTTTCTACTCTGTAATGTAACTGAGAAGGAAACTCTTCAAGCTTTTCTCTGTTCTGTGAAAACCAGCCTGAGGAGTGCAGAGCACTTTGTGCTCATTTTCACAAACAAACATTTTAATGACTATTTAATTTGAAATATTACAATAATAGTAGAACCTAAATAGCCCTGTGTTAGCCTTTTCAGCTTTATTTGACAGACAGAGTGAAGAAAGGACAGGAAAGCCGTGGCACAGAGAGGACATGACAGACATGTACGGGCTTTGCTTTTGAAATCATAAGTCAAAGAGGGTTAACATCTCAGGGCGTAATCATATAAATTTTGTTAAATAATATTTTGTTCATGCTAATGTCTGTGTGTTCAGTGTTATTCTCTTTTTAGATGCAAATTAAATATGTCCCACCTCAGACATGATAAATAGTTTAAAACCAAATAAGATGCCTGCAGTTCATGTTTTAGGAAGATCTTTTTAAAACCACACAACTTGAGAGAGAAGAAAGCGTGACAGACAACTTTGTGCGGCCTCTGCAATTATCAACACTGAAACATGTTCTGTTGGCGACCCAGTGAGGCGATGTGATGGCCTCGGATGGTCAGTGTTTGCATGTTTGTGTTGGTGTTTGTGATATGAATCTTTGCCCACTGCTAACAAACTTTTGACACAGGGCCATGGCTCAGTAGCCCCTTTGAGTGTGTGTGTGTGTGTGTGTGTGTGTGTGTGTGTGTGTGTGTGTGTGTGTGTGTGTGTGTGTACACTGAAAAAGCAGAGCTATGCAGTGCAGACAAGTGTGTGCGGTCATGACAGCTAATCTGTGAGCAGGTGTGGACTTTGAACACATACACACAGTAAATCAGTGAAATCTTGCTGTCTGTGGATGATGCACGACATCACCAGAGGCACATCACTCACGCTGTCATGACATGCGTTTGAGCCAAACTGGCTCACCCTCTCTGAAGTCGTGGGAAAGATTTGGTTTGTTTGGTTTTGATTTAACTAACGTGGAAAGCCAAACAAGTTTGAAAGCAGACAGACTTTTATGTAGCATTCATATAAACTCTGAAAAATGAAGGCTTTGCAAAAATGAACAGTGTATTCAAGCCTTGTCTTGTTTTTTCTTATTGCGTTATAAGACGCATTGTTTTCAAACTGAGGTACATTCCTCATCCTTGGTGAAAGACAAAATTGTGTCTGTTGGAAAGCTTGTAAATAGTTTTTCATGTGTGTCAAACAATAGTTGTTATTATTTCCTGTTTTCCAAGAGTTGGAAAAATTACATATTTAGATTGCCTTAGATTGCAATTAGACACTGATGATGGCTCAGACTTTAAGATGGTTAAACTTCCTTGGCTGGGCTATAGCTGCTGTACATTTGCATTCAAACACATTAAAAAACAAAACAAAACCAATGCACAAGACGTTATGAACAATAAGTTCGAGTCAGAAAACAAAACATTGAATACTAGATAAAACCTAAAAGATTGAATCAGCCAAAGTAATGAAATACAATAAAATTATAACTTACACAGAGTAATAAAAGTAAAGCTTATAATACCTAAAGCATACCCAAAAAGCCAGCCTGAGAGGGGAAAATGCATTCAGCTGTTCTCAGGTAGGTAGGTAGGTAGGTAGGTAGGTAGGTAGGTAGATAGATAGATAGATAGATAGATAGATAGATAGATGGATGGAGAATAATATGCTAAAGTCACACAGGCCTACAGACCAGTCAGTGACACTGTGGCAACCACCTGCTGCTATGGAAAAATGTGCAATCCCCACTCTGTTATCAAAGCCTCTTTGTGACCGCTTTGGTTGCTGACATATTGCAGCGGTCATAGTTTGAGTGGAAGCGTTGGCCTTGTCTACAAACACAGGGCAGCTACTCTCCAAGCTGAAGTGAAACCGTGAAAGTACGACACAAAGCAGAAAAGGAAACATGCATGAAACACGCCTCCTACAGCACTGCGGCACATTTTTACTTTGAGGGTGAGCGCCTGTGATCAAGTTAGACTATCAAACATGAAAAAATAAAGCAACAACATCAACCAGTAGGAGGTTCTTGTTAGCACAATCCAGCAAGCCCAAGGCCACCAGTCAGCGAATACATGTTTCCCTGGCAACCAGTGGTTGAGCAATGTGTAAACGATTTTGTGTCAAAAGCCTCAAAATAACAGAGTTTGATTTATATACAAATATTTTGCAAACATATATGTATGTTGCACCAGGTACTTTTTGAGTTTGGGTTACAAGGCATGGTTGACCTACATTATACTCCAACCAGCCACCAGGGGGCCATGGACCTCACGTGTAGGCTGGGATGCTATTACCATCACATTATACGGCAGCTGTCTTTATTAGAGTGAAATCTAATTTCAATCCCACATTCAGCTTTGACTCTATACTTGTGACTGGTTTATATCTCCTGGGAGATAACCCTCCCCACAGACAGAGGACAACAGCTTTTCACCAAGTTTTCTCTCACAGTGTATTTGACCCAAACACAACAAGATATCTGAATTGAAGCATCTTTTGAGCTCTTCTGTTGTCAGTGTCTTTCCCCGATGTCCCCATGTAAGGCACTGGAGCTGTCAGTGTTAGACATGGTCTGTGGGTTATCAGTGCTGGAAGCTGCTTTCCAGTGCAGGACAGGACGGCTAAGCAGACGAGCTGACAGGCTGACAGGTGTCAGCTCTCCAGGATTCATGCAGATCCAGACCTCTCGCTCCCTGCAATGCTTCAAGAACAGGTGGCTCATGCTGATATATCACACATGGACCTGTTCACAGTGGGCACACACACACAAACACACACACACACACACACACAGTCTTCAGAAAAACGCACAGCCTCAAAAAAACACCCAAAGAAAATTGATGCAATACAGCCAAGCATGAGGTGTTTGACAGGCATCAGTGAACATGTATACAGTGGGGCAAAAAAGTATTTAGTCAGCCACCGATTGTGCAAGTTCCCCCACTTAAAATGATGACAGAGGTCAGTAATTTGCACCAGAGGTACACTTCAACTGTGAGAGACAGAATGTGAAAAAAAAATCCATGAATTCACATGGTAGGATTTGTAAAGAATTTATTCGTAAATCAGGGTGGAAAATAAGTATTTGGTCAATAACAAAAATACAACTCAATACTTTGTAACATAACCTTTGTTGGCAATAACAGAGGTCAAACGTTTACTATAGGTCTTTACCAGGTTTGCACACACAGTAGCTGGTATTTTGGCCCATTCCTCCATGCAGATCTTCTCAAGAGCAGTGATGTTTTGGGGCTGTCGCCGAGCAACACGGACTTTCAACTCCCGCCACAGATTTTCTATGGGGTTGAGGTCTGGAGACTGGCTAGGCCACTCCAGGACTTCCAAATGCTTCTTACGGAGCCACTCCTTTGTTGCCCGGGCGGTGTGTTTTGGATCATTGTCATGTTGGAAGACCCAGCCTCGTTTCATCTTCAAAGTTCTCACTGATGGAAGGAGGTTTTGGCTCAAAATCTCACGATACTTGGCCCCATTCATTCTGTCCTTAACACGGATCAGTCGTCCTGTCCCCTTGGCAGAAAAACAGCCCCATAGCATGATGTTTCCACCCCCATGCTTCACAGTAGGTATGGCGTTCTTGGGATGCAACTCAGTATTCTTCTTCCTCCAAACACGACGAGTTGAGTTTATACCAAAAAGTTCTACTTTGGTTTCATCTGACCACATGTCATTCTCCCAATCCTCTGCTGTATCATCCATGTGCTCTCTGGCAAACTTCAGACGGGCCTGGACATGCACTGGCTTCAGCAGCGGAACACGTCTGGCACTGCGGGATTTGATTCCCTGCCGTTGTAGTGTGTTACTGATGGTGACCTTTGTTACTTTGGTCCCAGCTCTCTGCAGGTCATTCACCAGGTCCCCCCGTGTGGTTCTGGGATCTTTGCTCACCGTTCTCATGATCATTTTGACCCCACGGGATGAGATCTTGCGTGGAGCCCCAGATCGAGGGAGATTATCAGTGGTCTTGTATGTCTTCCATTTTCTGATGATTGCTCCCACAGTTGATTTTTTCACACCAAGCTGCTTGCCTATTGTAGATTCACTCTTCCCAGTCTGGTGCAGGTCTACAATTCTTTTCCTGGTGTCCTTCGAAAGCTCTTTGGTCTTGGCCATGGCGGAGTTTGGAGTCTGACTGGTTGAGGCTGTGGACAGGTGTCTTTTATACAGATGATGAGGTCAAACAGGTGCCATTCATACAGGTAACGAGTGGGGGACAGAAAAGCTTCTTACAGAAGACATTACAGGTCTGTGAGAGCCAGGGATTTTCCTTGTTTGAGGTGACCAAATACTTATTTTCCACCCTGATTTACGAATAAATTCTTTACAAATCCTACCATGTGAATTCATGGATTTTTTTTTCACATTCTGTCTCTCACAGTTGAAGTGTACCTCTGGTGCAAATTACTGACCTCTGTCATCATTTTAAGTGGGGGAACTTGCACAATCGGTGGCTGACTAAATACTTTTTTGCCCCACTGTATATGCAAGTGTGGTTATAGTCACATTTAAAGATGATAAACAATAGAAGGGGAAATATTTTATGTATAAGCTCCATACAGTTACACATCACAAGTCTAATTCTCACATATTTAATATATTCAGCTTTAAAAGTTGTCCCAATATACAAAGGCTGCCATTAAATAACTGTTGTGGGAAAAGTTCACCATGTTAACTCCTCGTTTCTCGACCTGCATCTTTCATGTAAAGCTGAGATAAGAAGAAGTTCCTGTGGATATGAGCAACTATCAGAGAGCAGAGATCACTCATCTGTTTAAGTGTTCTGCAGAACACTGGTCAGTACTTAGAAAGATCAGACCATAGACTGAGGCTTGGGTCCAATGCTGACTCCTGACACTCTCACATTGTTTGCACATTTGTGTGGCTGCTGTTGCAAACTGTTACTCCAATGATGCAGTGAATCAATACATTAAAGCAAAGCACTTTCTTTGAGTCTATTATGGATTTTTACACGACTTTACAAGTTTTTCATAATTAATTATCTTGATTTTTGTTGTTAAAAATGTTAAAACAAAATGAACACACAGAACTAAAAAGATAAGAGGAAGTATTTTAGAAATTTTGTTATGAGTTCCTGTTTCACAAACATGCCCAAAGCTTGCCAGTGTATTTCTATCTGACAGCTTAATTAAAAAAGACTCATTCAGCTGTTGGAGGTGTTACTCCATACTGAGTTACATTTGTCATGGGTTGAGGAGAACATTGGTAGTCTACAGATGGAAATACCTTTTCTACATCAAATAATGAAAGTTTCTCTGTAATAGAAACTCTTGCAGAAAATATCATTACATTTGACAACATGCAGCACAGCTTTGTGAAGAAGGACTCGCACTTCAGCAGAACAATGAGCTGAAAAGCTTTTGAAAAATACTTGAAACAAGTCTGTAGACTTCTAACCTTAACTGGCTTTTCTCCAGTCACTGGACCTCACCTCCAGTGGACAATTATGGGGCACTTGACGGCATACCTGATACCTGAAGAAGCCAGCGTCAGATCATGCTGATATATCATTGGCTATCAGTTTTGCAGCCTTTCACTCAGATTTTTAAGCTCAGCTTATATCACGTTTAGCATGAAATTAGACAAATGCAAACTAGTGTAAAATGTTTAAATGACCAATCCATCTAGGGTCACAGGTCAGAGTCACATCAAAGTGTGCAATAGACACTCCGGTGCACCGCTTCCATGTCACCCTTTGCCTCTCCAAAACATGAAATAGACAACCATGCAGACGTTGCAGTAAGTTGCAGTAATTTGCAGTAACAGAAGAGGGAGATATTTGATTTCAAACATGAAAATACCCATGGGAAAATGTTTAAACAGACATTAACACATTTACATGTATATCAATTTTAGCTGTCTAGCAAAATCATCTCAGGTGATGAAGGACGACTCCAGAATCTACTGTATATGTGTTTTTGCTAATTACCAACTTGCCTTTAAATATATTATCTCCTTCTGCTGGAAATGCATGCAGAGGTTGTGAGTCCATTTCAGTTTGGAGAAGCGTCAGACGGACACAGTGGACTGGCGTGTCTATTACACATTGTGCTGTGATACTGGGTCACACAGGTGGGCCAAGCCTATGTAAGCTGGCAGCGGATAAAAGTGCAGGGTACGAAAAAATAACTATAAAATATCCATATTAAATAGTAATATTCCAGCACCTAGGGCACTGGGAAAATCCCCCATAATGACCTGAACTCAGAGCCCCAGTGACCATGGAAATTTGTTCTGGTGATTGTCGGGATTAGAGAAATATTTTATTGCTATTGTTCATGGTCATCATCATTACCATTGCAGTAATAACATTAATAACATAATCTACAGCATTGATATTGCATTCAGATGTTTAAACATATTGGTACCCAATTAGCCTTTATTACAGGTGCAGTTATAACCACTTTAAACTGTTGAGTTAAATCAATAATCTTAAATGCTTTTGAATGCTTGTTATAATCTTAAATGTGTATGTGCTGATTCTGTTGGGTTATAAAAGAAGGGCCTAACTCTGAGTACACTCTGTGCCAAATTAGACAGGAAGCGCAGGCTTTTGCAGAGCGTGTTTGTGAAAGTGAAACTAAAGCAGAGTCTAAGTGTAAGTTACTTTGAGGAGCTGTTGGGAGGATGCTATTTGAATAACCAGGTTATTTATTATTGTCTTTTATTCATTTATATCTTTTGATTAAGCTTTTAGTAGTGGTTCTTGATGAAAACATTTATTCAACATATTACAGATATAGTTTCAGTTAGGTTATTATGCACATGAGAATTGGCCTCTCTTCTCAAAAGACAAAGTTCGTGTGAGGTCAAGCCACACACACACACACACACACTTACACAGCAGTTAGACTCAAGGGTAGGTGAAGGTTCAAATAATATTTTGTAAAAGCTTGCAACTGCAAAATTGTGCCTGTAAAAGAACAGTTTGTTGCAGAATGTGTGCCTGATGTTCCAGACGATAAGCGAGCGTCCGGCAGCGACAGGAAGACACCTGGCATGGAGACGAGGCGATGTTGCTTTTTCAAACTGTGTTAAGTCATTTTGGTTTTGATTTGACGTATGCATATATTGTATCTCCTTAACGCATGAGGGGTCGTTATAAATTTCCCTAATGGTATAAAAACAACTGATTGTGTATTGTTCGAGCGAGATCGATGCTGGCTGCGTACAGTGTTCATCTCCCACGCGTGTTCATTAAAATCATCGTTTGACTCCACCCGGCCGGATCAGTGTTGTTATTTTGGAATTCCTCCTATATCCCTCCTCAATATTTGAACCCTTAACATGATACAGACACCTGGAGATGTTTGGACACATGTAGCTAAGTTTGTCTCAGTCAGTATAGTTCAGCTTCAGTGTAAAAGCACAAATAGTTTTTACTATTGTTACGATCACTACTGTAAGTATGAGACAGTACAAGCAGTGCTTTCAGGTTGCACAGGTAGTCTTCCACCATGATGGCATATGCATAGGTACAGCTGCACAAAGGTTTGGTATTACATGAGAAGGATAGGGCTGCAGAAAAGCATCAAACAGGACCAGTGTCTGTTTCTTTGTGTAAGGTGGAACAGAACAGACACTGCCAGTCCCAAAAAACGATCTCATGCACATTTCTGACCAAACAGACTCAGAAATGGAGTCCATGGGAGTGAGCACCATAAAGGGCTCCATAAAGGGTCCATGCAAAGCCTCCTGGTGTGAAACAGAAGATGAAAGTTAATGTGATGGTTAATAAATAAAACGTTTGAAACCAAAAGAAGACTTGCAACCCCCAATACAACATGCACACTGGTAATGTGCCTCATTTTTGTGCATTCCTTGATGATCTTATAGGGTTTTCACAGAAAAGCCGCAGCTACGACGGGCATAATTATTTAACATGTTTTATGTTTACAGTCAGTAGCGGTTTTAGATACGGGCGACACGGGCGGTTGCCCGGGGCGGCATCGTGGTGGGGGGCGGCATCACGGACATCGGCAAAAAAAAAAAAAAATTGCTCGTACTCATGCTGCCCCGACATCAGCCAGCGCATACTGGGAACGACATAGGCACCGATCGGTTTTCTATCGCCCATTTGCTGGGAGTAAGGGCGCCCTCCATTTGCGAGGTGCGCCTGCTGCTTGCAGCACAAGGAGGAGAGGGCGGGGCGGCGGGGGATTCTCTGGCTGGCTGGAGCGGCATCTAATATCCAATCGCAAAATAAAACAAAATAAAAACAAAACAACAAACACGAAAACACCCGACATTATGATACAGACATATATTTTGCACCGATGTTTTTTCGAAATTCTATACACGAAAAGTGAGCGCGAGAGCCCTCAGTGCGCCTGCTTGCTGCTGAAGTCAAAGTAAACTTTATTGTCATCTCCGCTACATACAGTCCAGTATATAGAGAGACGAGAAGACGAGGCTCCAGTTACAGCAGTGAAAGTAAACAAACAATAAATATAAGATGAGTAAGAAAATAAATATACACTTTAGGACCGGGGTAAAGGGATCAATAACAATTTAAAATTTATAATTTACAGTTTGATGATTTAATGTCTCACACACAGCCCGTCGAAAGGGGAGGGGGGCTGGCTGCTTCCAAATAGAGCACATTTAATTCATAATGTTGTAAATCCAAGCCCATTATGTATTCATGATTTGAATCCTGGGTTGTGTGAAATCTCAGAAATAAAGTGAATCTGTGAACTAAGGTGTAGGTCTATTAGGTTATGTTGTGGTGATCCTCGAGTTGGGGGATTTGTGTTCATACTGGAGTGCAGAGGGAGTGTTCGCCCGGGGCGCCAAACGGGCTAGGACCGCCACTGTTTACAGTGGAAATACACCCTCTGACATCTGTACTGTAGAAGTCATATAATGCATGAAGAAGTGTAGGGAACGCCTGAACAAATAGTGAGTAAATATAATATCTATAAATAATTAACACGTGTAACAAACAAATCAATGGACAATCACAGAGAAAACCTCTGCTAACTAATTAACTGAAATGTAATTTTAACATCCTTTTTACTAATCATATAAAATTTGAGATCTAGAGTGACAGTCAGAGAGGCGGAAGTGACAGTCAAGGTAAGCGACTAATGTTGTAACTGACGTCAGACGCCGGAGATTTTGGCGGAAAATTAAAGCAAATGGTAGTTTAGATTTGAACAAATTTCTTTAAGCTTCAGTATTACCAAATACACTTATCAATTGTCTCATAACTAACAATATTTGTCTAAATTATCTCCAACACCCTGGAGAACAACGGGGAGAGTTTAGACGCTCTCCAAGATTATATTGATCAGTGCTTTCAGGATCTCGTGATGAAGAAGGCCCAGAGTACAGCTTCCCCGGCCAAATCTGAGACGCCGTCGTCGAAAAGACAACGCCCGGCAGATTCCCCCGGCACAACATCGCCAGCTGGCAAAGATATTGCCGACATACTGGAGTCAATCGACAAGCGATTGTCCAGTTTCGACGCAAGGCTGTCCCTGGTGGAGATTCTTCACCGGGAATTTAAATGCTTGCGAGAATCCCTGGAGTTCAGCCAGCAGCAAGTGGAAACGCTCGCTGCTGAAAATGCCACGCTAAGGGAGTCGGTGAAATCTCTCACAGAAAATGTTACTCAGCTAAATAGAGAAAATAAAAAAATAAAAGAAACGGTTATTGATCTACAAGCTCGTAGCATGCGTGATAATCTAGTATTTTCTGGTATTCCAGAAGCCGCTGGAGAGGACGCGGAGACCACGGTAAAAAGCTTCATCAAAACCCACCTGAAGCTGCCGGAGGACATGGTGAAGAACATCGTCTTCGATAGGGTGCATCGCCTCGGCCCCATTCGGGCTACGGCCGGGAGACCACGTCCTATCGTGGCCAAATTCGGCCACTTCAAACAAAAACAACATGTGAAAAGCCGCGGCAGGGAATTAAAAGGAACGGACTTCAGCGTGAACGATCAGTTCCCCAAAGAGATCCTGGAACGACGCAGGGTCCTCTTCCCACTTCGACGCGGCTTCATCCAGAAAGGCTCCCGCGCTGTCATCGCTGTGGACCGGCTGTACGTGGACGGACAGCTCCACCGCGACCCCAACATCACTCCGTGGCTGTATTAACTTCAGACCAGATAAGAATCCGCTACACCCTTTCCCTATCCACTCACACTAACTTGGATTAACATTTGTTTAACTTACCGGTATCAAATCACATCTTAAGTGTGATTTCATAGCAATATTAACACCGTCACTCTCCGTCAGTGATTTAATTGGAATGTTTACGTTTTCTTTTCTCTCTTCTCGTTTTTTTTTTTTCCTCTCTTTTCCCCCTCTTGTTTTTATGCTGCTCACCCTCGTCCTTGGTTTCTTTCTTTATTTCTTTCACTGCTTCGATCACCTGCTTCCACACTCTTCCACAAACAACATCATTTATTTCGACACTTACTCACTGCACGATCACGCACAGTCATGCGCTCAACGGCAGCACATTTACATCAGTCAGACAGCGCACACAGACCTACAGGATACACACACTTAAGCCAAGCATACTCATATTAGTAAATATGCAAACACATAGTCAGACTCGGGGAGCATCTCGCCACACATTTTTTCTCTCTCTCCCTCTCCTTATTTATGAACAAGTGATATATTCTCTCCACCTGTCTAAGCGACACACACAGAGTACACCCCTAGTTATGCACAGACATCTATGGGTGCACTAAGATTCGTTACATGGAATGTAAATGGAGCTGGCTCCAGAGAAAAGAGGTTAAAAATATTTAACCAACTCAAAAAACTACAGGCAGATGTTGTCCTTTTACAAGAGACCCACAGACCTCTTAGAGGTTCGAATGAACTTAAAACACCTGAGTTTCCTAATGTGTTCTCAGCCTGTTATAATTCTAGACAAAGGGGAGTAGCAATTTTAATTCATAAAAAAAATAATTTCACAGTACTCGATACAGTTATAGATCCAGAGGGCAGATTCTTAATCATTAAACTATCTATACTTGATAAAAATCTATGTATTGTAAGTGTATATGGTCCAAATGTTGATGATCCCTCATTCTTTCACGGTTTTTTCAGTGCACTCTCTGAACACTTAGATGGCACACTTGTGCTTGGAGGCGACCTCAACCTTGGACTGAATGAAGAAATGGATAGGCTCAATACAGCAGGAACTCAGCGTAATTGGCAGTCCACAAATATAATCAAACAGTATATGAGCGACTTTGGTCTTTGCGATGCATGGCGCTCCCTTCACCCCACCAGTAAGGAATATACTTTTTTCTCACATGTTTATCACTCCTACTCTCGTCTGGATTATTTTTTGGTCAGCAGCTCACTGCTGAGCGACATTTCAGACATTGAGATTCATCCTATAGCTGTCAGCGATCATGCTCCTGTATCTCTAACACTAATGCACAAGAATAATACTATGCCAAGTAAAAACTGGAGATTTAATACATCACTGCTTAATGATGAAGACTTTATTAAATATTTTAAAAAAGAGTGGACTTCATATTTAGACTTTAATGACACTCCCGGAACATCAGCTTCTGTTTTATGGGAAGCAGGGAAAGCTGTGATGAGAGGTAAAATAATTTCTTTCTCATCACATAAAAAGAAAAAAGAAAACAAAAATATTCAGGAATTAGAAAAAAACATCAAATCACTAGAAGAAGCCTACGCGTCCCACCAAGATCAGGAAACATTGAACAAAATACGCAAAACAAAACTAGAATTAAATGAGATAATTGATAGAAAAACAAAATTCTTAGTACAAAGACTACGCTTACAAAATTATGAACATAGTAATAAATCCGGTAAATTTCTAGCAAACCAGTTAAAAATAAATAAAGAAAAAACAACTATATGTGCTGTTCAAGATTCATCTGGGAACACAATATATGAACCGAAACAAATAAACAACATTTTCAGGGATTTCTATAAAACGTTGTATTCACCACAAATAAACCCATCTAAAAAGGAAATTGATCAATTTTTAGACAACATAACTCTCCCAAAATTATTAGAATCTCAAGCAATGGCACTGGATTCGCCACTGACATCAGGTGAACTCCAGGAAGCCCTGATAAATATGTCCAATAATAAGGCTCCAGGTCCAGACGGCTTTCCTGCAGAATTCTACAAAGAATTCTGGACGATTCTAGCACCAGTTTTTTACAGAACGTTGTTAGAAATCAAAGAAAAGGGCAGACTTCCATCAAATATGAATTCTGCAAACATTAATCTCCTGCTAAAACCAGGCAAAGACCCTGTATATCCCTCAAGCTATCGTCCAATATCCCTTATTAATGTAGACCTCAAAATAATCTGCAAAGCTCTCTCGAAGAGACTAGAGAAAATAACCCCCCTCTTAATTCATCCTGACCAAACTGGTTTCATAAAAGGTAGGCACTCATCAACAAATACACGTAGATTACTTAATTTGATAGACTACTCATACAGTAAAAACCTTGAAACTACAATATTTTCCTTAGATGCAGAAAAAGCGTTTGACAGAGTTAACTGGAAATTTCTATTTGCAACTTTACACAAATTTGGTTTTGGATCTTCTTTCATCAACTGGTTAAAAATATTATATAATTCCCCAACAGCTTGTGTCAGAACAAATGACCAGACATCCTCCAGCTTATGTCTCCTGAGGGGCACCAGGCAGGGATGCCCACTCTCCCCTTCACTGTTTGCAATTTTTATCGAACCACTAGCAGCAGCAATTAGACAGAATTCAGCAATTAAGGGCATAAAATGCAAGAACGTAGAACATAAAATCAGCCTTTATGCTGATGATGTGTTACTCTTTCTCCAAAATTCACAAACCAATATCACTGGGGTGATTGAATTGATAAACTCTTTTGCAAGAATATCAGATTACTCAATTAACTGGTCAAAATCTACAGTCCTTCCTATTAATTGCTGCTTCCATAATTCCTCTTCTACTCCACTGCAATCGGGAAATATAAAATATTTAGGTATTAATATTTCTCCCAAGCTTGCAGATCTAACTAAATTAAACCATACCCCACTTTTAAAGAAAGTAGAAGGTGATCTGGCTAGATGGAAATGTCTACCCATATCACTCATGGGAAGGGTTGCTGCTATAAAAATGATGGTATTACCAAAAATAAATTATTTATTCTCAATGATCCCAACTAAACCGCCGCAAGATTGGTTCAGATCTCTAGATTCATATATGTCCAAATTCCTTTGGAAAAATAAGCCCCCACGTATAAGCTTAAAAACACTACAAAAGACCAAGGATAAAGGAGGATTAGAACTACCTAACTTTCAGCACTACTTCTTAGCCAACAGGCTTCAGTTTATCTCAGGATGGCTAAAACATACCCTCTTAGATGAACCTTGGCTAGATGTAGAACAAGCACTTTGCAATAATCTAGAGATTTCAGATCTACCATTTATCAGCTCAAACATCCAACGACATGAATGCTTCAAAAGCATCAACATCAGCTCTTCTCTGACAGCATGGTGGGAGTTTCTGAAGTTGACAGAGTCTTCATTAATCCCATGCAAACGTACACCTATCTGGAACAACCCTGACATATTACAAAACAATAATATGATAAACTTTTCAGATTGGAATGGTAAAGGAATCAAATATGTAGAACATATACTAGAAGGAACAGAATTTATTTCATTTGACAGACTAGTTACACAATATGGGATCAACAAGAAAAGATTTTTAGAATATCAACAAATTAAATCCATAATAAAAAAGAAATTTAAACTGGGTCAAGTTGAACTACAAACACCACCAAGTGTGGTTCAATTTTTTACTCTTAAAACCCCCAAATTACTATCCAAAATATACAGAATGCTTTCTAAAACAGATGAATCAATATCACTTCCTATTGCAAAATGGGAAGCGGATTTATCAGTTAACTTAGACCAAAACTTCTGGTCTCAGATTTGCTTAAAAACCTTTCATCTAATCAGAAATCCCAGTCTTCAATTAATTCAATACAAAATACTACATAGAGTGCACTATACAGGTCATCGGATGTTCAAGATGGGCTTTGCATCTACCAACAACTGCTCACACTGCCAAACCAATTCACCGGACAATTATATCCACGCTCTTTGGTTCTGTCCACCAGTTCAGAAGTTTTGGCGCGAGATATGTGAAGACTTATCAAAGTGTCTGAAATGTAACATTCCAACTTCCCCCTTAGTGTGTTTGTTGGGCAGCTTAGATAATGTCACTTCAGAAAAGAATATAGCCCATATGGTTTTCACTGCTCTATGCATAGCCAAGAAAACAGTCCTCATGAACTGGAAAAATAAAAACAATCTTAATTCTAACCAATATAGAAATTATCTATTAGATTACATTAGTCTTGATACAGCCTCTGCCACCACATCAGATCAATCGCTCTGGGCTCCTCTGATCAGCTTCATCACCTAGTGGGGGTGGGGGGTCATATTTTGGTCTCGCCTTCACTGTTGTGATTGGTGTGGGGGTAGGGTCGGGCTTGGGGCGTCGGGGGGTTCCCCAGGAGCATCTTCCTTGGGGGGCTCAACCCGGGGTAGCGGTCATGGCCAATTAGGGGCTCTGTTGGCTCTTAGGTGACGGCTTCCTCGTGGCTACGTGCAGCGGGGCTAGGGGAGGGTCTGTGCTGACGGACGGGGGTTACTGACCTGGTAGCCTGGCTGCCCCTGGGTGGGTCCGGGATGGGCGTGAGGTTCTGGGGGCGCTCCGGCTCTGGCCTGGGGCCCTGGCCGGGCCTCGGGGGCCTGGGTCCTGGTTGGTGTGTTGCCGGGGTTGTGGGCCGGTGGGTATATGGGGGCCCGCCACTGGCGCAGGGTGCCGCCGGTGCGCCGAGCCAGCTGGGGGGCTCTTCAACTGGTGGGGGGGGGGTTGTCACATCTTGCAGGGGCTTTCCTCTCTCAGGAACTCTCTCTGCAAGAGGGGGAGATACAGGAGAGGTGGAGGAAGATCTCAGCCTGGGCGTCTATTGTCTTATGTAGTCTGGAAGATGAGTGGATGATGGGGTGGGTGCAGTTTTCTCTGTTGTGGGGTTGAGTGGACTGCCCCGGGCTCTGTGGGGCCGGGCGGCGCCGCTGCGCTGGGCCCCGGTTCGGATGGGCCTGGGCCCCCCTTCCCTGGTGGGTCGCGGAGTATGGGGGTGCCTACTGGGGTCAGCGGGGGAGCTGGCCCCAGGGAGGGGTCACTTGCTCCTCCCTTCCTTCCCTCCCCATCTCCAGCTGCCTCCCTCTTCCCGCTCCACCACAACCACCCACACATGCAGGGCCTTGGAGTGGGGGTGTGTCACCAGGGTGCAGAGGAGGTAACCCCCCCCCCTCTGTCCCCTTCTGGCTGCCTCTGCCTCAATTTTATCCCGCAACTTAGACATTCACATTACTCACATTCTCATTACACATAAATATAGGATCTTGGGGGTGGGCACGCTACACGGAATCCCAATTACCATCAGGGTGTACACCTCACCCCCGGCGTCGTTGCCCACCTCTCAATTTTAAATACACGTAGACATTGAGGGCTAGCAGGAGGGACTATGCGCTTACCTGCTGCTCTCTGGCAGGTAGCTCCATGCCCTCCTGGGTTTTAAACGCACCTTAGAACACACATACATCAACACTACAATGAGCGGGTGGAGGGAGGTTAGGAGTCTTCTCTCACCCTCGTTCTCTGCTTTCTGCTGGAGCAGGGGGGCTAGGAGGAGGAGTTGGCCGTCCGACTGGGGTCCGGAGTGTGGGGCCTCCCTGCTGCTGCGGAGTCGGGGCGGTCTGCTTCTCCCCACTGCAGGGAAAAGGGTAACACAACCTGGGTCTGGGTGCAGTTCCCCCCTCCAGGGGCAAGGGTACCTAGACCCGGTTCGTAGAGTACGCTTGGGGAGTGTGATTGTGTGTACAGCATCTCTTTATGTCTGTCTCCACGTTGGTTGAGTGTGGAGTAAGTGCATATGAGAGCATGAGGGTGGGAATGGATGTTTGTATCTGTGTGTGCCTGTATGTCTGTGTCTGTATGTCAGGTTGGGTATCAGATGCCACCTCTCTGAGGACAGCTCAGGCCCTCCAAGGTTTGGAGGCCTATCTCCCCCCACCACTTCCCCTGCCGGGGGCGGACTCCCTCAGACGTCGGTGCGTTGGTGGTTCTTTGTGTCCGGGGGTGGGCGTCCGGGTACACACCGGCTCACTCCTTGGCGGCTGCTTATCGGGGCCTGGAGCCTGGGGCTCGCTTGGGCCACTTCGGAGGTGGGGTGCCCCCGGCCTCTCGGCCTGGGGCTCGGTCACTCAGGCACAGCTGGCTGCCGGCGGAGCTCACGGGCACGTCACTGCAGCCCCCCCTGGCTTCTGCTCCGTGGCTGCTGGGTGACCCCTCATCTGGGACTCTCCTCAGCTCTTTCTGGGACAGTGGCGCGGCTGCCCCTCTGTTGGTCTTCCTTGGTCTCTTGTGTTCTGGGGGCCTCTGGATGTCTGGGGTTTTGATCTCCTCCATACCTGCTTCATGCCCTGGAGGACGGGGCAGTGGCCCCCCACACCCTCTAGCAGATCATTACATGAGGGAACCTTTTAAGAAAACAAGCGCGTCCATGCTCACAGGTGTACACACGGGTGATCACACACACAAACTACACCCTTTTTGGCTCCTACCTCAATGCACACTGTGCTGTCGATCTTACGTGCTGCACAATAATGTTTAATATTTAGTATTTACTGTCATATTCCCATATATCATTGTGATGTGGTTTATTGTATTACTCTCGTTTTCTTCTGCTTGTTTTCTTTTTTCTTTCTCAACAGGTGATCCAGGTGATCGATATATGTATTTTTTTTTTTCTTTTTTTTTTTCTTCTGCTTATTCTGTTGGTTTTTGTTTTTTGCCCTTCTCCCCCGTCCCTCTTCTCAACTGTTTTTCTTCCCCTCTTTCTTTCTCCCTTTTCTTTCCCCCAGTCAAGTCTGTCCCGTATTCAGCAAGTGAAAATAAAATAAAGAATAAAAGGTGAATCAAATGGACCATTACGGCAAAGCTGGGATGGTCAATTTGGTAAAGAAAATCCGTTGGGCATCTTTCTTCGCCTTTAGACAATAATTCTGATGGCAAAAGAACCAAACGGGACAGGCAAAAAAAAAAAAAAAAAAAAAAAAAAAAAAAAAAAAAAAATTTGAGATCTAAACTTGAACTGTTTTTATATCTTTTATTTATTAAATAAACATTTCATGTCAGTGAAATGACGCTAAACTGAGGCGTGTATTTTTACAGCATTTTCAGGTGAAAATAAACTGCATTATTATAAACAAGAATAACAGGAGGAATTTATAGGATAACTTCTGTTACATGTTTTTTACAGTGTTGATATGTTTCCAGTCCATCAGAGGAATAACATTAAATAACATTTTTAAATCTTTTTTTTTTTTTTTTTTAGGAAAAATTAACAATACAAGAGACTATTTGTACTGTACTTTGTGTTTAGGTGACTGTTTGCAGGTTTCTTTGTGTATCAAACACATTTGTTGTTTTTGTATCCACATTTGTTGTAGAATAAGAATCACGAGTATCATTTTGTAGCTCAAATCTGTGATTACTCAACAACTCACTGTTTCTTTAAGATAACAAAACCAGGAAAGATGAGAGAACAAAAGCACTGAGTCCATGTTATTCCATCACTGGCCCTGTAATATAGTGATGGGTCGTTCGCGAACGAAATGGCTCTTAGATCCGACTCTTTGAAGTGAACGACGCGAGTCGGCTCCTTATTCGGATCCGTGAGGGTTTTTTTTTTTCTTTCTCTCACCCTCTCTCTCGCCCTTTTTTCCGCTAAACTCCGCACGCGCGGCCTGTACTTTGCGCTGGGCAGAGGGGGGAGGGGCGTTAGTTACACTAGCACAGGAACAGAGCCAGAGAGAAAGAGAGCGAGGGACAACAACGTCATATTAGAAAGGTATAGTAATCATCCACTATTTTCAGTTGCAGATGATAAAGGATTCAGAAAACATACAGGCCCATATGACAGAGAATGTGCACCTTCTTTTTGTTTTAATATTTTAATTTATATTTAATTGTGTTGTGGTTTGCAGTGTTTTGTGTTGTTTCACGTTAAATTTGTTTAAAAGGAAAAAGCTGAAAATCTAAATAGTTAAAAGTTTAAAATGTAAATAGTTGTTTTTTGTATTATATGATTTATTTATTACATTTTATGTGGAGTGAATAAATAAAAGTATATTTACGGTGGCCCTTAGAGACAAAGCACGTACAAACTCCAACACACGTACAAACTCCTAAGCATGTACAAACTCCAAAACGCGTAAAAACTCAGACGCACTTACAAACCCCGAAGCATGTACAAACTCCACTCCAAAACACGTAAAAACTCAGAAGCACGTACAAACTCCAAAACACGTAAAAACTCAGAAGCACGTACAAACTCAGAATCACGTACAAAACACAACAGAAGTGCTCCAGGATGCTAGGGCGCAGTGTTGAGCTTTTGTTACCTAGTGGCTACACAAGCCAGGAAGTATCAACAACCGGATTTGGTGTGTGGTAGTAACAGGTAAATGAATTTTTTTTTAAATTATTTGAATAAATATGAGTGCTTGTCTATAAATACACAAACAATACACACATGCTTTCAATTGTGTCATTTAAGTGATCTGGGTAGCTCTGTTTTGGAAGTTCAGTTAACACTAGAAATGTGTTTTGGAGTTTGTACGTGCTTTTTGGAGTTTGTATATGCTTTAGAGTTTGTACGTGATTTGTCTCTAGGGGCCATATATAAACATATATAAATAAAACCACTTTTTTTACATTAGTAATTCCTTTTCTGCATAATTTTATATTATTGTTAATGATTAAATAATTAAAGCAACAAAACAACCTGAAGAGCCGGTTCGGAGCCGAAAGAGCCGGCTCTTTTTAGTGAGCCGAACCGAAAGAGCCGGATCTCTAAAAAGAGCCGGAAATCCCATCACTACTGTAATAAAAGGTGCTGCTCGACTGAACTCGTTCAGTTGCTTTTCATGAAATGTTCAGTGTCAATTAGAGGAACAGAGAAAACAAAGTGTTGACTTATTGGCTAACACATGAACACAAACAAGGGGGAAAGGGTGGAAGAGAGTATAGAAACAACATGCCATGAAAAATGATAACATTAACAATATTTATTCCAAATATCCTGTTCATTCTTTTAGAGTTTGCAAAAAGGTTGCATGTTTTTGTTGTGTATAAGATCTAGAGTTCTTATACTATCACAACAAGAACTATATATACTAGAAACAGCAAGAATGCTGAAGATGGCGCGGCCATGTCCAGACGCCTTCCTGACCGCTCCGCTCCAACTATCCACTTTTCTCGTTTTTCTTTTGCTCTGGTTTACATTCCAAAATCCTCTAGTTTTATAGTATACGACAGCAGATCACTTATTCACTTAATGTACAGAATTCACCTGCTTGCTGCTACTACTGCACTACTGCACTACTACCCAATGTATATATGTGGCAGGAGGAATGTTATTCCTTGGTTCAACCCACTTTCAGCCTGGCGCATTAGGGGGCACTAGTATAAATAGTGGCCATTTGAGCATTCCTGGATCGCTTACCTGTAATCTCCTTTTTGGTCACCTGACTTCCCTTTGGTGTTGCAGAGATCATTCTGAAGCCTCCATCGCGGCTGGTAGGTGTTTACTCATTGTAGTGTGTGCATTACCTTACTTGGTGGTAAACAGATATTGTTTTTAGGTCATAGCTGTGGAAGCCTCCTATGAGCCCCTGCTCATGTTTCATGACGCGCGTTTACTCGTTACGTAATTCAATTTCGTTACGATCCCTGCCTTTTATTGTTTGTTTTATAGTAATTACTTATTATGCTTTGCAGGAAGTGTGGGCCTTAGTTTTACGCAACGCCACGCTAACTGAGGTGCTGCTGCTTTGCTTTGCTTTTACCGCCTGTTCCCGTTGCGAAGTTTCTTTTCCTGCTGCTGCCAGCTTTTTAAAGTGGACGTCGGCGTGGACAGCGGCCATATGCATGCCGGTTATGGGAGTCAGCTGGCGTACATATTGACTGACCGTATGATTAATTTATAGTCGGGCAGACGGCTAGTTGGAGCAATACGGCGATTCCGTTTGCTCCAGATTTTAAAGTTTTATCCAGATTCTATGTTGTTTTTCTGTTTTGATTTGTAGTTTGGATTTTTGTTACGCCACTGGTGGGAGGCCCTTTTTATAGCTGCAGATCAGCAGTGTGGTCCTGCAGTAGGGTTATCCCCCAGCGCTACATTAGTTTTGTTGTAATATATTAAAATTTTCTTTGTTTCTTTTATTCAGATGCGGAGTGCCGACGTGGAGGAGACTAGGGTGCCTTGGTGGTGGGATCCTTTGAGTGTACACACCTGCCTTGTTTAGCTTATTAGTGTGAGTGTGTGATTTTGTGTTGCACTAGTGTCTTGGTGTGTGTTCTTTTTTTTTGAGTTTGTGCGTGGCATCCCTGCCCCTCCACTGGTAAGCCTCAGCTCTGAATACATTTTTAAGCATATTTGTACATGAATTTTTATGACTGTGCTTTTATACGGTGTTTTAAATAATTATTAATAAATTGTCAATTTGTCTTATCATTGAACCTCATCTCTGTACAGAGTATAACAAACCTAACTGCCTTCTTGGTGATTAGTGTTACTTCCAGTATTCTCTGGGTGAAATTCCCAGAGTGGCGTTGTCTTTCAAAACTGTGACGAGTATTTACTTATGCCCATAAATGTGTGAAGGTGTCTCCTGGAAAAATCTGAAAAACTTTAGAGTACAGCAAAGAAAGTTTAACAGGAAAAAATATTTCAGATTAAATGTTGTGTTTTGTAACTGTTAGCCACACAGTGCCTCGTGTTGTGTGTGCTAATAGGCCTTTGACCATTTACAATAAACCATATTCCCACTGCAATGAAAAACCTAATTAGGGTCTGTTCACTGAAATGTTGCCAAGGAGCGAGAGAGACTAATACCTGTGAGGCTGCAAGCATAAAACTGTACTTTGAAAAAAAAAACTATAACAAAATGATTGGCAAACATTAAACTGTATTCTCTGTGAGAAGGGTTGTTTGTTTGTGAATTGACAGATTCTGTTTAAATGTTTCAGGAAACAAAATGACCACTGCCTGTCAAAAAGTGAGAACACACAAACTTCAGGGAGCCTCTTCCAGATTCAGGACTCCAGAACATGATTGGCACTCCCCCTGGTGGCCAGTGTTCGATTAACGTTTCAACCAAAGGAATTTATCTATGTAAGCCATAAAAATATTTGATGCACTTAGAATTTTAATGTTACTTTTGCTGTCAGTACCAGAAAGTAACTGGAAGCTTGTCTCAAAGGAAGGCCATGTGTAGAGAGTCCTTATTACCTTAATATTTATACCGTGACCGTTTGTTTAGGCGTTTGGATTTATTCCTTTATAAACAACTCTTCCCATTATTACCTCACATAAAGGGTGCAAACAGATGAAGATACGTAGCACTCGGACCATAAAAAATTTATTCAAATACCTACAGTCTTATTTACACTAAGAAACAAAACGGCTCCTTTTTTTGCAGTCTAAACAAAACACTCCTTCTAGTTCTTATTTCTTTTCTTCACTAGATCTTCAGTCTAATCTCAAACCTGCAATCCAGTCCAGGATTTCAGTACTTCTGTAGCATCCGGGTGAAAGTCTGCACATTTCAGAAGGTTACAGGAAATATAGATGGAGTCTTCCAGCAGACACATGCCTCCAGCACCTTCCTGTTAAAGGGATTAATCAACCTCTTTGCCAGCTTTGCTCGTAATATACGATCTGTGCATATTCTGACCTCGAGCTATTGCTGTCCCCACCTCAGCTGGCATCTCCTGCTGTTCTCATGGGTGTGTGTCTAATGCTCGCACCAACCAGGAACAATCGGTGAGTTTTGGGAGGGTATGTGGGCGTTTCCAGGCATGTTTAACAGGCTGTCATAACATTTACTCATTAAAGGAACAGGTGAGCACTAGCTATTGAACTCTTTGCAAGAAATTGTCAAAACCCTTCAAAGAACAGAACAAAAGTCGAAGAATCTAAATCCCATAAGACAGATTTGGATACACTCTGTTTTTTATAGCAAGTCCTGTTGCAATGCAAATTACTCACGTAGAATATTTGCAGTTGAAGTGTTGAACTTGTGTTTAAGCTGCTGATCTGAACTTTCAATATGAGTTCCAAAGAGATGTGGTTACAATTATAGGAGCTCTTCACTCGAATAAATAAAACAAACTAACAGAGGGCCAGTGCTGCAACAGCAAAAAGTCTGGAAGATTGACTGGAGGATTGCAAAATACTGCTTTATAGCACCTAACCAGATCAAGAACACTTTATAATACAACTGAAATCTTAAGCTCCATGTAGTGCAGCTTAAAGTGCAGCTGCACTGGTTCTCACATGGTGTTCATTCAGAATTCACCTACTTTTTTTCAAGTTTCAGTTCTTTACATTTCTGTTTTGATCTTTAACTAAACACACGCTGTAAGCTGCAATTTCTTTATTAGAAGGACAGCGCCAACAGATCCTTTCCAGTACTGCACCTTCTGGATAGCAGTCTGACAAAATGACAGCTATCTCACTTCTTTTAACTTCTTTGGAAGCTAGCATATGTTATAACTGACTTTGACACTGTGAATGAAGTGTCTGATGACTCTGACATCAGAGCCATGCTCTGATACTGATGAGATTATGTGTCTAATCTGACATGTGATGGTTTCTATGAAATAGTGCAAATCAGCAAAGTTTCTTCAAGGATTACTTTGTTGATTTCGTTTTGACATAAATCAGGCAGTAGATGCATTTTTCAACATCTTGCAAAGTTGTGCACCGGAGTGTGTATTGCACACTTTGATGTGACCCTGATCTGTGACCCTGATCTGTGACCCTAGATGGATGGGCAAAGTTACATTCGCTGAGCAGCAGGGCACAAAGAAAATGATGTGGGCAACAGACTGCAACCATCCTGCTTCTTGCTCATTTTCACACGTTGTATTTAACTCTGCTCTTTTGTCTCTTCTCTCTCTGCTTTGTGCAAATGATTTCTTATATACTGCATTTCTTTGTGGTGTCACTCTTCCCTATAACAAAGGGCAGTGGTCGGTTGCTGCTTTAGCGAGGGGGAGAAAAAGCTACCTCCATATGAAATCTGACAGCCAGTTGGGAATATTAGTCAAACCTCTGAGGCATGCACCTTTCAAATGAACGCAGAAGGGGAGCTGTGAGAGAAAGGGAAAGTAGGAGAGAAAGCGAGAGAAGGAGAAAGTTTATGATGCTTTAAAATGATCCTAGGAGGAGCATCCATTTATTCTCAGGAAGCGACAAAACCCTGTGTTTCCTTTTTTCTGTCAACATCCACCTTGACACTATCACCTCACTACCATTGCTTTTTTTTTCCATTTTGTAACAAAAAAGTGAAAACAGAAAAACAAATACAAAAAATACAAATTCAGTTTAATTTTATATTTACTCTATTTACCATAAATAATTTATAATTTCTGTATTTACACCATTCATTTCATTCACAAGGACAGTGCAAAAAAGTCCACAAGCACTTTTTTCTATGCAAGTGATTTCTGTGTAACATTCAAGCCTTCGATGGATGGATGTTCCATATGTCGATCATCCATCCATCGGAGCATAATCTCATAGTTTGTATGTGCAAGCAAGCATTCAATTAGGTTTCCATAAGTTTTCAAGATAAGTGGCCTTCTGTTATATTGTGCTTATAGCTTTAAACGGGGTGGAACTCTGCATTGTCGTTACCTTCTTCTTTAACACGTGGTTAATGTTAAAGTGGAGAAAGGCGGATAGATCCAAATATCGACAGTACCAATGCTGTAATCAATACTGGCGTGGTAGGTAGGGATATTGTTTTCTACCCTCTAAGTTCAAAATGTGTTCATAATTTGTAAATGAATGATGATCTTATAAGTCTTGACACACTCTCCTCTACATGAGCTGCTTTGATAGGTTAAAGTATTGGTAGCACTACTGATATCAGCGATACAGACCAGGTATTTATTTGGTATCAGATTGATACCAGAATTTGCAGTATCACACAGCAGAACTGAGCTTTCTTTCAGAGATGGGAGAAGACGTTGAGTCATTCAGAATGAGCTCAGATCAGAGGGACTATGCCTCATCAAGGAAAGGAGCTTGTTGAGGTGCTTCAGGTATATCATGCCCCCATACACAATCAGGTCGCCCCCGTTTTTGTACAATGACACAATTTTTACACAGCACAGTGGGTTTGCAATGATTTAGAAATTACAGTGGATGATATACATCAAAAGATTCAGAGGACCAGAGAAATCTCAGTGCACACAGGACGAGACAAAATACGAGGTTTACGTGATCGTCAAATCCTCAATCATACAGGAATCATACAGCTATGATTCTGTCCTGGAAATTCATTTTCAAAAACATGGACATCTCGTCCTGAGGGCTAAAAAGGCTTGCTATCAGAGCTCAGTTCAAAAACCTGCATATCTGATGGTACAGTGTCGCATCATCATTGCATCAGTGAGCCAGATGTGTACTCTGCCTGTGCAATGGGCTGTTTGCACACCTGGAAAGACACTGTAACTGCCTAGATGTATGTACAGGTATTAGGGCATCTTATGCTTCCACCCAGAAGACATCAGGGAATGTGTTGAATATTTGAGAAAGGCGATGCTAAATCACACACAACATCAAATATGCCAACATGGCTTCATAGCAGAGTCTAGGTGCTGAACTGCTGTTCAGATCTTTCGCCTCACTCCCCAGATGTTTGTTGAATGTTGTTAAATCAAGAAGGATTGTTTGTCATCAACCTTTTTTGGGACACATAGTTGCCATTTTACACAATGTCCCACTTTTCAATTTAGATATACAACATATGACATATAACAGCAGCAATTGTTCTTTTCATTGTTCTTTTGTACGGTTACAGATGTTTTTCTCAACCTTCCAAGAATCATTAAGTGTAATTAATTTGCCAAAAAAGGAAGTGTCATACTTCAAACTGATATGTATATTATATATATATATATATATATATATCAGAAAGCCAGTGTTTCAGTGTTTTGTTGCTAAACAGAGACAAAGAGTGTACAGTCAACCAGACAGCCAGTAGTGGGTAATGTGGGCTAAAAAGGTCAGCACAGCTGATGGCTTCATCCATCTAAAATGGCAGCTGACCTGTGAGAGTGGGTTCAGGGTCACTGTGGATGAGACTAGGATTTACAACAAGAACAGACGTTCAATGCAAATATGCAGAACAGAGTGTTGATTTATTTTTGTTTCTTTCTGACGTTATTCCCCTGAGTTTGTGCTGTTTCATGAGGACAGCTTTTTCTGTCTCCGCTTTGTGTTTACATTTCATTAAGTTGACAACGTGTCCTAATACCTCTCGTTCATCTCATCTCCAGCGAGGAATTGCAGCAGGCTTTGTGATAGCTCCATCCGTCTAATTTGGCAGCTGACCCCTGCACATTTGTGCTGAAAGAGGGAGGTGGGACACAGAAATGAGGAAACTCAGATGCAGATGAAAAGTCAACACAGGATGAATGAAATGGAAAAGAAACTTTACATTCTATTTTTGGATTGATAAGAGACAATATTTATCAAGTAATCAGGTATAATGAAATAACACTCAGACACTTGTAACAGTTCAACGTGCACGGGTGAGAGCTCAAACGAGACTCACACACCTACAGCAGTTCTCTGCCTTTATTTATACACAGCATGAAACATACAAGAAAGGAAGTAACATTATCTAGTCAAACAGGCAGGTGTGAGATCTCGGAACTCATGTCCAAAAAAGGTTATGTTCTTAGAAAGGTCGTTTCTTACTCTTGGGTGGCGGTTTCCTGTGAGATAATGTGAGAGCAAAACAAGTCTTTTTAAGGCAAGGTGCAGACAGTTGTGCAGCTGGTTGAGTGCAAACAGAAATATGAACACTCTTAGCTTTAGTATATCAGCAATGATGATTAATAAAATGTCTTAATAATAAAAATCTCCTGAGATTCTCTCCTGTTGTTCAAATTTCTGTAATAACAGCATTGCTATTGGTTCAATTCATAACCTCTTGCCTAAGCATTTTCGGTCAGAACGTCATTGAGCAATCCTGGGTTCAATTAGACTTCAACATCATCACATGAATCTTTTTCCAAAACATCTTCCATTTGAGGCAGTGTTACATAAACGTTGAGTACATTTAACGTTCATCATCCTCTTCTTCTTCTGTTGCTACACGGTTATATGTTTGGAAGAAAATACCAGTCACAGTTTCTGAGGTTATTCTTCTGATTAATGCTTTAAGGCAGGGGATAATACAGCATGCAATAATAGCTAACATTATTAGAATGCTACATAGTATAATAGCTATAGCTTTAATGGTGTTTGCCCATCCTCCGAACATTTTGTCAAAGAATGTGTCAACTTCGGACCAAGTTCCAGCGTTCTGTTTGAGTTCAACCTGCAGATTGTGTAATTTGGTCATGGTTTGTTCGAATTCGCCTCCAGGGGCAGTGTTATTCGGGATGAATGTACAACACATATCTCCAAACATTGCACAGACACCTCCTTTTTCGGCCAGGAGCATGTCTAAAGCCATTCTATTTTGTACTGCCATAAGTGATGTCGCAGATAATTGTTCTCCTAGAAGTTTCAGGGCTTTGTTTGTTAAGTTTAGGTGGCGTTGTTGATTGTAATAAACATAGTTTATCCATGCTACATTTTTATTAACTTGTATCCACGGGATAAGAGAAATGAAGCCAGCTGCTATTTCATTTTGAGCTTTAAACTCTCTTGGGATGCCTCTTGGCACCCCTATCGCATCAATGTATGTCTTATCTAGATCACCTGAGTCAGTAGAGCGTTTCTTGCGGGTTTGTTGGGTATTTGTAGTTTGGATGTGAATTTCTTGAGCTAAAGTGACAAGACCACAGACACCTGTCCAATTGCTTGGCAGTGCTCTGTATAGGGTGGCGTTGCATAGCCACAACAGGCCAGAAGCGGAAGGTGACGTTAGTCTCACTATAGTATGGGCCTTCGTCACAGCTCCCCAGGCAGAGTCGTTATCACAACTATGGAATCTTTCAAAATCAGTGTCATTTTTAGGTGGGTACTCGGGTCCGTGTAACTGTGTGTCTCTAAGCCAATTGACTGAATCGTTCATTGGGATTACTAACCATGTTTCAGAACATTTTGCGCCTGGGTCATTTGAAAAATCTGTGTAATTAAAATTGTCTTCATGTGAGCCATTTATTATTAGGCGTTTTAAACATACCATAGTTATATTATGATGTAATTTAGGTTTTGTTGTTGGTAATTGTAAGGCTGGGCGGTCTTTTGGCTTTAGTGGCCTGCAGCCATGTTTAGTTGCGTTTTTGTCAAATGTCCAGAATTTTCTGAACGTGTCTTTTTCGAACCTTCTGGGTACATGTTCATGTAGGAGCAGACAGTCCAATGGGCTTAGCTTGAGTTCTTCAGGTCTTAATGCTGAATAGGAAAATGTATTCATGTTATCATTGGCATTCCTACTTTGTGGTTTTCCTGTTGTTGGGAAACCTACTATTATTAATTCTGGTCGTGCGGCTGAGCATACAATGCAGTTGGTGCGTCCAGCATCTGATGCTGAGGCATTCATTTGGTCATACCATGAGTTACCTTTGGGTGGCCCTTGGTGTCTACTTAATGAGCGTTCTGGTCTGGATAACCGTGAACATTGGTCAGTACCGTTGTCGACCCTAAAATGTTTTGGACAGTAAGGGTTACATGGGTTGTCCACACATGCCACATGCATACACACAGATGCTAGGGTCGCAAAGAGTATAATAGTAAAAAATCCGCATAAACCTACAATACAGTTTAATTTGCATTCATCTAATGTGAACGGTCCGTACAGGCGTTGTCTTCTCAGCTGTCTGGACCTGTGGACAGTGTGATGTACGTCCTCCATGTCTAGGTAGTCGTCGGGTAGCTGAATGTCAGTCATTGTTTGTGTTGTGATTGATACTTTACGTGAGTGAAGTCAGTTGCTTGGCTCTTCTGGTTTTACAGGTTGGATTGATCTCCTGTTTTTCTACCGGGCAGGTGGGGCCAGGTGGCTGTTTTCGCTGTGTCTTCAGTGGAGACCAGGAACACCCGGGCTTCCGGTGAGATGACTAAGAGCGAGAAGGTCAAGGGCGGGCGGGTTAGGCCCAATCAGCCCTTCCTCCACTCCTAGATCACCTTGGCCTGGGGGAACCGGCGTCTAGTCAGTTGGTGCGTTCTGCACTTTCTTTGTGTGGCTCTGATGAATCCACGAAGGTCGTTCTGCTATTTTGCATGCAGTTGGGGTCGTCAGCAGCACCTGTTAGGGGCCTTCCCACCTCGGTGAACTCCAATTTTTCCTGTGGAGTACTTTAATCAGGATCCAATCGCCTGGTTTCAACCTGGAAGAGACTGGAGAAGAATCACTCGGCAGTTGGTTGTTTAGTACAATCTCTTTGTTTTCAAGCAGTTTAGTCATCCATTCAGCTAAGGTGGTTTCCCTTACTGATTTGTCTATTGGCTCGCTTGTGATCGGCAGTGGAAATGGTCTGCCATGAATGATTTCAAAAGGTGTGAGCTTCTGAGAGCCTTGCGTCAGTCTCATCCACATTTTTACTAGGCCTACACACTCGGGCCATGGCCTTCCTGTTTCTTCCATGCATTTTCTTAATCTTTGTTTTATTGTACCGTTAGTTCTTTCCACTAGTCCGGCACTTTGTGGATGGTATGCACAGTGATGTTTGATGCTAAATCCTAAGGCTTCAGAGACCTTGCTAATTATGTCATTTACAAAATGTGTTCCATTGTCAGACCTTATTAGGCTAGGAATGCCATATGTGGGGATGATTCTGCACTTTCTTGCTCATTGTGTCAGATGTTTAGTTACTCCTCGGCCTCCTTTAGCAGTAATGATATCTGTAACAAATGTAGCATATTTGCAGCTCTGGAGGCCAGGATTACTGAATTGGAGACTCGGCTTTGCAACCTGCTCTCACCCTTAGCTAGCCAGGCCCCTGTAGCTGGTGCAGCCGAAGATAGCGTAGGCCCCGCTAGCTGTTCCCCGGCAGACCCCAAGCAGCTGGGGAAAGGCTGGGTAACGGTGAGGAGGAAGCATAGTCCTAAACAGAAGCCCCAGGTACACCACCAACCCGTTCATGTGTCTAACCGTTTTTCCCCACTCGGTGACACACCCGCCGGGGGTCAAACTCTGGTAATTGGTGATTCTGTTCTCAGACATGTGAAGCTAGAGACACCGGCAACCATAGTCAATTGTCTTCCAGGGGCCAGAGCAGGCGACATTGAAGGAAATTTAAAACTGCTGGCTAAGGGTAAACGTAAATTCAATAAAATCATAATTCACGTCGGCAGTAATGACACCCGGTTACGCCAATCGGAGGTCACTAAAATCAATATTGAATCGGTGTGTAACTTTGCCAAAACAATGTCGGACTCTGTAGTTTTCTCTGGTCCCCTCCCCAATCAGACCAGGAGTGACATGTTTAGCCGCATGTTCTCCTTAAATTGCTGGCTGTCTGAGTGGTGTCCCAGAAACGATGTGGGCTTCATAGATAATTGGCAAACCTTCTGGAGGAAACCTGGTCTTGTTAGGAGAGATGGCATCCATCCCACTTTGGATGGAGCAGCTCTCATTTCTAGAAATATCGACAAATTTATTAAACCCCTCAAAACATGACTATCCAGAGTTGGGACCAGGAAGCAGAGTTGCAGTCTTACACGCCTCTCTGCAGCTTCTCTCCTCCTGCTACCCCCCCAAAAACCCATCTCCATAGAGACTGTGTCTGCTTCCAAAAAGACAAAAAACAAACTAAAAACCAGCAACAAACAACTTAAACAATCACAAAGAAAGAACAATACAGTATCCACATCTGAACCAAAGAGTAAAACAGTGAAATGTGGATTATTAAATATTAGGTCTCTCTCCTCCAAGTCTCTGTTAGTACATGACTTAATAATTGATCAACAAATTGATTTACTCTGCCTTACAGAAACCTGGTTGCAGCAGGATGATTATGTTAGTTTAAATGAATCAACACCCCCGAGTCATTCTAACTACCAGAAATCTCGAAGCACAGGTCGAGGGGGCGGTGTGGCAGCAATTTTTCACACCAGTCTATTAATTAATGAAAGACCAAGACAGACTTTTAATTCATTTGAAAGCCTGATGCTTAACATTGTCCACCCCAGCTGTGAAACTCAGAAACCAGTCTTACTTGTTATCATCTATCGTCCACCTGGGCCTTACACAGAGTTTCTGTCTGATTTCTCAGACTTTATATCTAATTTAGTTCTGAGCTCAGATAAAATAATTATTGTGGGTGATTTTAACATCCATGTAGATGCTAAAAATGACAGCCTCAACATGGCATTTAATCTGTTGTTAGACTCAATTGGTTTCTCTCAAAATGTAAAAGAACCCACCCACCACTTTAATCACACTCTAGATCTTGTTTTAACATATGGCATAGAAACTGAACATTTAACAGTGTTTCCTGAAAACCCTCTCCTGTCTGATCATTTCTTGATAACATTTACATTTACAATAATTGATTACGCAGCAGTGGAGAGTGGACTTTATCAAAGTAGATGTCTTTCTGAAAGCGCTGTAACTAAGTTTAAGAATATAATCCAGCCACTGTTATCATCGTCAATGCCCTGTACCAACACAGAGCAGAGCAGCTATCTGAACGCTACCCCAACAGAGGTCGATTATCTTGTTAATAATTTCACCTCCTCACTACGTACGACTCTGGATACTGTAGCTCCAGTGAAAACTAAGGTCTCTAATCAGAAGTACCTGACCCCGTGGTATAATTCTCAAACACGTACCCTAAAGCAGATGACTCGTAATCTGGAGAGGAAATGGCGTGTCACAAATTTAGAGGATCATCATTTAGCCTGGAGAAATAGTTTGTTGCTTTATAAGAAAGCCCTCCGCAAAGCCAGAACAGCTTACTACTCATCACTGATTGAAGAAAATAAGAACAACCCCAGGTTTCTCTTCAGCACTGTAGCCAGGCTGACAAAAAGTCAGAGCTCTGTTGATCCAACCATCCCTTTAACGTTAACTAGTGATGACTTCATGAACTTCTTCACAAATAAAATTTTTATCATTAGAGAAAAAATTACCAATAATCATCCCACAGATCTAATATTATCTACAGCTACTCTTAGTTCCATTGATGTTAAGTTAGACTCTTTTTTTCCAATCGATCTTTCTGAGTTAACTTCAATAATTACTTCCTCCAAACCATCAACGTGTCTTTTAGACCCCATTCCTACAAAACTGCTCAAAGAAGTCCTGCCATTGATTAATTCTTCGATCTTATATATGATCAACCTATCTCTAATAATCGGCTATGTACCACAGGCCTTCAAGGTGGCTGCAGTTAAACCTTTACTCAAAAAGCCATCTCTAGACCCAGCAGTCTTAGCTAATTATAGGCCAATCTCCAACCTTCCTTTCATATCAAAAATCCTTGAAAGAGTAGTTGTCAAACAGCTAACAGATCATCTGCAGAGGAATGGTTTATTTGAAGAGTTTCAGTCAGGTTTCAGAGTTCATCACAGCACAGAAACAGCTTTATTGAAGGTTACAAATGATCTTCTTATGGCCTCTGACATGTGGACTCATCTCTGTGCTTGTCCTTCTTGACCTTAGTGCAGCATTCGATACTGTTGACCATAATATTCTATTAGAGCGATTAGAACATGCTGTAGGTATTACAGGTATTGTACTGCAGTGGTTTGTATCATATCTATCTAATAGACTCCAATTTGTGCATGTAAATGGAGAGTCCTCTTCACACACTGAGGTTAATTATGGAGTTCCACAGGGTTCGGTGCTAGGACCAATTCTGTTTACATTATACATGCTTCCCCTAGGCAGCATCATTAGAAGACATAGCATACATTTTCACTGCTATGCAGATGACACCCAGCTCTATCTGTCCATGAAGCCAGATAACACACACAAATTAGTTAAACTGCAGGAATGTCTTAAAGACATAAAGACTTGGATGGCCACTAACTTTCTGCTTCTTAACTCAGATAAAACTGAGGTCATTGTACTCGGCGCTGAAAAGCTTAGAAATATGGTATCTAACCAGATTCTTACTCTGGATGGCATTACCTTGGCCTCCAGTAACACTGTGAGGAACCTTGGAGTCATTTTTGACCAGGATATGTCCTTCAACGCACATATTAAACAAATATGTAAGACTGCGTTCTTCCATTTGCGCAACATCTCTAAAATTAGAAATATCCTGTCTCAGAGTGACGCTGAAAAACTAGTTCATGCATTTATTACTTCCAGGCTAGACTACTGCAATTCATTATTATCAGGATGTCCAAAAAACTCACTGAAAAGCCTTCAGTTAATCCAAAATGCTGCAGCAAGAGTACTGACAGGGACTAGAAAGAGAGAGCATATTTCTCCTGTTTTGGCTTCCCTTCACTGGCTTCCTGTTAAATCCAGAATTGAATTCAAAATCCTGCTCCTCACATACAAGGTCTTAAATAATCAGGCCCCATCTTATCTTAATGACCTTGTAGTACCATATCACCCTATTAGAGCACTTCGCTCTCGCTCTGCAGGCCTACTTGTTGTTCCTAGAGTATTTAAAAGTAGAATGGGAGGGAGAGCCTTCAGTTTTCAGGCCCCTCTTCTGTGGAACCAGCTTCCAGTTTGGATTCAGGAGACAGACACTATCTCTACTTTTAAGATTAGGCTTAAAACCTTCCTTTTTGCTAAAGCATATAGTTAGGGCTGGACCAGGTGACCCTGAGTCCTCCCTTAGTTATGCTGCAATAGATGTAGGCTGCCGGGGGATTCCCATGATGCATTGAGTTTTTCCTTTCCAGTCACCTTTCTCACTCACTATGTATTAACAGACCTCTCTGTATTGAATCGTATCTGTTATTAATCTCTGTCTCTCTTCCACAGCATGTCTTTATCCTGTCTTCCTTCTCTCACCCCAACCGGTCGCAGCAGATGGCCGCCCCTCCCTGAGCCTGGTTCTGCCGGAGGTTTCTTCCTGTTAAAAGGGAGTTTTTCCTTCCCACTGTCGCCAAAGTGCTTGCTCATAGGGGGTCATATGATTGTTGGGCTTTTCTCTGTATCTATGAAGCGCCTTGAGGCGACATTTGTTGTGATTTGGCGCTATATAAATAAAATTGAATTGAATTGAATTGAAATGGTTGCATAGGCATTTTGCTACTGAAATTGCATCTGCTCTTTTTACTGGATAGATTTCTGGCCATTTAGAAAATACATCTATAATTACTAGAGCGTATCTGGAATTTTGGCATTCATCCAAGTTCGATAAAATCCATGTGGATTGTATGGAATGGGTGAGGTGGTGTGGGAAAATGACCTCTTTTTGGTCTGAGATTTCCCTGTGCATTGTGTTTTTGGCAAATCATGCATGTTCTGATAAATTCTTTTGCTGAATTTTCGAAATTTTGAGTGTAGAAGTGTTTAGAGAGAATATCTATCATCCCTGCTGTTGACACGTGCGTCGAGCCATGTGTCACTAATGCTGCTGTCTTGTGTAGAGATTTTGGCAATATTGGTTTGCCATTACAGGTCATTAAGTCATTTTTCAGTTGTGCGCCACATTTTAACCACTTCTTTTGTTCTGCAGTGGGTGCGGCTTTCTGTTCATCTTTCAGTACATCAAGTGGTATTAACTCTGTGGTTTCAGACATTAAGGTTTCTATTGGCTGATGTGCTGCCTTTTTTGCGGCTATGTCTGCAAAGTTGTTGCCTTTAGTAATTTCAGAGTCATCTTTTTGGTGTGCAGCACATTTGCATAATGCCAGCTTCTTTGGCAGAGTTATAACTTCTAGTAGTTGTTTTAAAAGATTTCCGTGTTGCACAGGGTTACCGGTAGAAGTAACCATACCTCTGTTTTGCCAGATTTTTGCAAAATGATGTACTGCTGCAAAAACATACTGACTATCGGTGTGTATGTTGATGCTTTGTCCCTCATGCAGTTGACAGGCTCTGATGACAGCCGTCAGTTCTGCACTTTGAGCAGAGTGTGAGGAAGTTAGTGGTTTAGCTTCTAAAACCTTGTCAGCTGTGGTTACTGCATAGCCCACACAGTTTCTCCCCAGACTATTTTTGGATGCTGAGCCATCTACAAAAATGTTAGTGAAGGTCAGTTGCGGTGTGCTATGAATGTCAGCTCGTGGTTTCGTTTCCTCATCTAATTTTTGCATGCAACAGTGTTTTTCTCCGTCTGCTGAAGTGGGGAGAAGTGTGCTTGGGTTTAGTTGTCCACACTTCTCAATTGTAATGTGTGACTGTGACAGCAGAATGCCTACATATGAGAGCTGTCTTGCATGTGTGAGATAAGACAAGTTTGCTTGCAGTAAGATGGAGGTTACGGCGTGTGGGACTTTGATAATTAATTTGTGACCGAGAACAATGTCGGCAGACTTTTTCACTGCTTCTGCAGCTGCTGCACAAGCCTGTATGCATGTAGGCAAGCCTGAAGCAACTGAGTCTAATTTACATGAGTAAAAGGCGAGTGGCCGTTGTTTTTCCCCAAATGCTTGTGTTAGAACGGCCTTCATATAGCCTGCACCTCCGTCTACATGCAAGTGAAACGATTTGTCATAATCTGGCAAAGCTAGGACTGTGCGTGTTTGTAGGGCAAGTTTCAAATCATTAAATGCTTTTTCTGCCTCTGGTGTCCATTCTATTTTATCTTTCAGTGCTAAATTCTTTCCATAAATTAAGTTTTGCAAAGGTTGAGCTAACAGAGCATATTCAGGTATCCAGCATCTGCAAAAGTTGCAGAGACCTAAATAACTCATCATCTGTTGTTTTGTGAGTGGTTTTGGAGCATTCTGTACTGCTAGTTTCCTGCTGTCTAACAGTGTTCTCCCTTCCCCTGTGAGCTTGTGTCCAAGGTATGTGACCTCTGAGCTCCACAGTTGTAATTTGTGCTGTGAGACTTTGTGGCCCTGCTCAGCTAAATGCTGTAATACTGTTATTGTGTTCGCTTTGCAGTCTGCCTGTGTGTTTCCCGTGATCAGTATGTCATCTACGTACAGGAGAAACTGTCCTGGGGCAGGGAGAGTGCAAAGTGACATAGATTTCCTTAAAGCTTCTGCATACAGGGTGGGGCTGTTCTGGAAACCCTGAGGTAACCTTGTATATGTGTACTTCTGATTATCGAAGGTGAAACCGAACAGAGCCTGTGAGTCAGAATGTAGCGGTACATAGAAGAATGCATTTGATAGATCTATAACCGAAAACCATTGCTCTTTTGGTGTTACTTGATTTAGGATTGTGTGTGGATTTGCTACCACAGGTGGGATTTGTTCTGTTACGTCATTTATTGCTCTGAGGTCATGTACTAGGCGATACTTTCCTGTGTTTGCTTTTTTCACTGGAAAGATCGGAGTGTTACAGGTCACTTCGGTTGTTTTTACTAAAATGCCTGCTTTCTCCATATCTGCAATTACTGGCCTGATGCCTGCCTTTGCTTCTGCTGTTAAGGGATATTGTGGTTTGACTGGCCTGTAGGTTGTGGTGGTTTTTACTACAACGGGATCTGCTCCTTTAATTAATCCTACATCTGTAGAGCCTGTAGACCACAGCTTTATGGGCAGTTGTTGTAGTTCTGGGTGTAATGCTAATGAGAGTTCATGTCAGTTCTCACTATCTTCCTGCACGTGTACATTAGTGCTGTCAATCATGTGGGTGGCTGGGTGGGTAGTGAGTACCCACCCTAATGTGTATCTCATGCATCCTGTTCTGTGACCTTGAAGCCACCCCTCATGTGTTTCTTCAGTTTTTTCATATCTGTCCCTTTCAACTTGAGCGAGAACGCGGCCTAAATCTTTCCACTCAGTGCTGTCATTGTGTGCTACTGATACATGTGGTTTTGGCATCTTGTTCACTCGTTGCACTATTTCTGGCTGAAGTACAGAGCAGACTGCATTACCACTTTGAGTGACATATAGGTGCTGTAATGTGAGCATTTGTGGGCCTAGTTTATGCACCTGTAAGTCATATATGGGGTCATGACCTGGGCTTTGTTTGAACCTCAGTGTGTTGTGATACTCTGTGTAGCTCTGCCGTGTTGAGTGGGTTGGCAGATATCGATTTGCTATGTGTTGCAAAGGTTCTAGTGAGGGCAGGTCTAATGTCCAGTAGTAGTGGGGCTCTCCCTGTCCTTCACACACATTAATCTGACAGTCAGTGAGATTTTGCTCTTCATTCAACATTAGCTTAGCATACATGCCTTCTGGCCCTGGCAATACACCTATTTGCAGTTTTTCTAAGGAGTCTCTCCCTAGAAGGTTAACTGGGCAGGATGGGTCATATATACATTGATTTTTGCAGCTGCGTCCACTGTCTGTATGTACTAACAGTAGGCTCTCTGTTAAAGACTTAATGCTGGTGTGCCCTGATGCTGATTTCACTATCATGGTGTTACTGGAGTATTTCAGATTCGGTGGTTTTTGATTTAACACCGTTTTACATGCTCCAGTATCACACAGCATATTCATAGGTTCGTTGTTTACATGAATAATTACTGTGGGTTTATGTTCAGAGCCTAAAAGTAATTGTTGTATGTTATAGATTTCAGTTTCATCCTCAATGTTTTGTTCAGCTTCAGTATTTTGCTCTAGTCACATACTTTCTCTGTCACTATGATTCTCTTTTTTGTTTCTGCAGTCTCGTGCAAAATGTCCTTCTTTTCCACAATTATAACAACGGTTGTCTCTTTCATTTCTGTGCTTCCTGTTACCTTTGTAACCTCTGCTTTTCTGTCCCTTTCCTCTGTGTTGTCCTTGTCCCTGTCCTCTGTATCCACCAGAAAATGCTATGACACCTGTGTCGGGATCTACAGTGAAAACACCTCCTTTTTCCTTCTTTTTCAGCACTCTAGTTGTATGCTCTGCATATTGTAGGGCGTCTGCTAGATTTCCTGTGTTTATTGTCACCCAGTGCTTTTCGACATGGGCTCTGACTGCGGGACGGAGACCATTTAGAAATGCATTTTTTAACTGCTGTTGGTAAGGTCTTTCAGGGCGGTCTTCATAATCTAGGCCTGAATGTTGTCGGAAAACCGGGCGTAGCCGATCGAGGAAGTCTGATGCTGTTTCGGCTTCCTTTTGTTTTACTTCTCCTATTTTGGAATAATCTGCTCTGGGGGCTAAACGAACCCTAATTCGGTCATATAAGTCTGTCAAAGTGTTCATTAAATCTAGGGAATCTGGGCCAAGAGGTCTTCCTTGGTCATCTGCACCTGTAAAACCGTCTTTTACTGTCCCCATTCTCAATCCTAGCAGGTCTTGCACTACTTGAAGCATTTCATGACCGTTTAGGCCCCATTGAGTTCTAATTAGTTCCACTGCGTCTCTCCACTGTTGGAAGCCTTCATTTAAAGGTGGAACATCTTTTTCCACATTTTGTCTGTCAGCTTGGGTCCATGGTCTAAAAGCATACACAAATGGGTTTATATCTCTTTCTTCGTTCTCACCACCTATCAACTGTCCATATCTGGGATTAGGTGCAGCTACCATTGGAAAAATTCCAGAGGGTCCTGGAGGATCTACAATACCTCCCATGTCCCTGCCTGACGGGTCTTTCCCTATGTCTTCCTGTGGGTTTATTGTCATACAGTTTAATGCACTTCGGGCTTGGGCATAAGGATTAGGATTAGGTTGACTAATGAAGGGATTTTTTGATTGTGGCTCTGGTGCTGACGGTGCTGGTACATAAAGTGGCGGCTGTAGGCTTTGTAATGTTGTTTCCTTTTTCTTTTTTCTTTTTTCACTACGTCTGTCTTCCTCCTCTTTCCATGCTTTGAAATATTTTAACTCTTGAGTACGTTTTATTTTGTTTTTAGGACTTTTTACATTGTTTAATTCTGCTTGGAGGGTCTCTTTTAAAGTTGTCACTGCAGAGGGATTACATTTTCCCTCCCACGCAGGGCATTTAAACTTTTTTGGATTCCTCCATCTGTTTGCACTAATTTGTCCGGCGCCTGGACATTTTTTCTCTAACCACTGCTCGTCAGCAGTGAGTTTTGTTGATTTATTACCCATTTTCACTAATTTGTTTTAAATGTTTTATGTTTAGGTACCTTGAAAATTACAGCTTTTTAACTTTTACACACACAAACAGCCGTGGTGCTTTCTCTGGCACGAGGGATGAGAGAGGTTATTAACACAGCCTTCTACTTTCAAGCTACCCTTGAAAGCGGTGTTAATTTTATGTGATGAAGCACAACCTTTTTCTCGTCCCACCAGTACTTCAGCACCAGTCGGCAAACAATACGGTGGAATAGTTCAGCCTCCCTATTGTGCTGTAAAATGTAACTTATTCCACCAAGAAAACAATAAAACAGAAATATTTCGCGCGTTTAAAGGTTTTTATTATGACGCTTTTCCCTCTAAAATAGCTACCAACCCTCTTTCAGGCGAGCATTTACATTTAGAGTTTCCTATAATAGCTACCAGTCCTCTCTTAGGACGAGCATTTACTTGTAGGAGTCTCCTATAATAGCTACCAGTCCTCTCTTAGGACGAGCGTTTACTTGTAGAAGCAGCGTCAACTCTTATTCGAATTTTTCGCAAGATGTGGGTGAGTGTTAAATATTCACCTGATTTATTTCGTGGTTGTTTAGGTCTGCTCCATCAACCCCCAACGTCGTGGACCACTTTATAAGAACGCTGGCCAGAAGCCGAATTATAGCGTCTCTGGGCTTTATCCTCTGCCTGGAGAGGAGCTGTCGACAGACTTCAGCGCGGGCTTCTCACGACGTCAGGACTTGATGAAGGTTTCCTATTGGAGCATGAAAAAAAAATCAATGTCCACTCCGGCTCGGAGGACCATTAAAAATGATAAGAGACAATATTTATCAAGTAATCAGGTATAATGAAATAACACTCAGACACTTGTAACAGTTCAACGTGCACGGGTGAGAGCTCAAACGAGACTCACACACCTACAGCAGTTCTCTGCCTTTATTTATACACAGCATGAAACATACAAGAAAGGAAGTAACATTATCTAGTCAAACAGGCAGGTGTGAGATCTCGGAACTTATGTCCAAAAAAGGTTATGTTCTTAGAAAGGTTGTTTCTTACTCTTGGGTGGCGGTTTCCTGTGAGATAATGTGAGAGCAAAACAAGTCTTTTTAAGGCAAGGTGCAGACAGTTGTGCAGCTGGTTGAGTGCAAACAGAAATATGAACACTCTTAGCTTTAGTATATCAGCAATGATGATTAATAAAATGTCTTAATAATAAAAATCTCCTGACATGGATTTAAGCTCTAGGTCCTGTATCTCCATCGTATCTACAACCTCCTCCCCACCACAGGCTCTCTGCTGATGCCTTTATCCATCTTACATGACAACCAGCCTGTGAGAATTGCTTTGGGGTCATGATGGGTTAAAGCTAGAGAGACAGAAATGAAGAAGGACACAGAGAAAGAGAACAACAAGAGATTGAGCTCATTGTTTCAGAACTGATGTTGAAGGATCTAATCAAAGATCACTACCGAAGTTATTACGTCAGGACACTTTCAAAGGAGACCTACAGTGCTACGAAGGTCAACATGTTGCTTGTAATTTAAATAAGTCTAAGTTATCATAAGAACTATAGCAGCCATGTTCGTATAAGTGACCTGGCCATGCAATCATTGTCCTCTCATCACAAAAACATTCTTGGATTAAACATCTGCTCGCTGTCAGAAAATTGCTTGTTTCCTCTGTGACTACAGGGATTTCCTCTCACAGGTCTAACGCTTTCTTGTTAGATTAACTGGTGATTCCACCTTTGTTGGCCATGTGATGGGATGGTGGTTTATCCAAAGTGTACCCCATCTCTGGCTACTGTCAGCAGGGATAGGGTAGAGCACTCTGAGACTCTGAGTTGGATAATCAGTTTAAAAAAATGGATGAAACAGCGATATCCAACCACCTCATAATTTGAAGACATCAAATGCTTTTATTCTTAATTAACTATAACATTTAAGACAGTGTAACATTGATTATGTTCCTTTATTATGTCATTCTTTGATTATGAGCTGTTTGATAACAGCCTCGTGAGTCATATAGCCACAGAGCAGCTGACCAACGAGGAGGACAAAGATGGCAAGGAGGGCAAGATAACGAACACCAAACTGGCTTTCATGCACCCGTTGCTGTGTTACTGAATAGGGATGTTCAATATTTCTTAGTCGAATAAATGAAGAAAAACATTTAGAGTAACTGACTAAAACTAAGAAAAACTCAGATATCAAGTTAAGTTTGAGGACCTTTAATTGGAAATGTCAAAAACTTTCTAAACAAAGGCATTTGGAACCATTGATCACATTGTTCAATAATAAATTGTGACTGAAAAGTTTGGTGCTGACAAATGGTAAATGACCTGTATTTGTATAGCGCTTTTCTAGTCCCAAAGGACCCCAAAGCGCTTTACACAACCAGTCATCCACCCATTCACACACTGGTGATGGCAGCTACATTGTAGCCACAGCCGCCCTGGGGCGCACTGACAGAGGCGATAAACCAGCTACCCTTTCAGGAAATCTCATTTTCATCGCTTGTGAAAAAGAGTTTTTGCAGCCTTGAAAAAACAAAAACAAATAATAGGCCTAAGAAAAACTGAATTCTAACATTTCTCTACAACCATCTCTGGGTTGCAGCTCCATCTGGTGGCAGCTGGTTGCAAAATGTACAGGACACAAGAATGTTGGGTTTATCCAGAGTACCTGGGTAAACTACAAGTGAAACAAAAGTCAAAAGTATGCTAAAACAAACTGCAGTGTCCTCTCAGAAAACACTTTGTGCATAATGGAGGGACAATTGTTCAATTTGTGCTCAGCTTTTACATTTGTGACTAGAGACCTGACATGTTAATAAAAAAACAGAGGTGGAGGAGAAGGTGTAGGCGTGGGCATGGTGGAACAATAGACTCCACTGTAACCACCCCAATTTAACACCATTGTAGAAATGTTATCATAGCCCTCCACTGTCTGTACAACCAAAGGACTCCATAAGAGACATGTTCAACCCAAGCTGTTGAAACTTATTTCAATCATGTGCACTACTACTGGCATTTAAACTATTAAAGATTTAAATATTCAACTAAATAAAGCGTCTGACCCGCTCTGTCATGCTGTGTCGTCACACAGAGACCATTTGTCTCCAGTCAGTTTAACACCTTTGACCTGTGTGTGACTTGTTTAAGTCCCATTGCTGAGCTAAAGTTTTTGTTCCATCCATCACGTCTTCATCCATTTTTAATTCAAACTGCCATGTCAGCAGAGTGAGTTGGTTGGAACCACAGCTACTTACAGAAGAGCTTTGACATGAGTGAAGAAATTCTTGTTGATGTTTCTGGTACTTAGTATGTAAACTGTCACGGCTGCCGAGGCGAGCCGTGTGGTGTAGAAGGGAGAAAGGACCCAAAACGCAGGCAGTAGCTGATAATGCTAGTGATGTTTATTTACGCAGAGGGGAGATGGCAAAACAGGCACAGAGGGAAGACAAAACTAAAGACCTAAACTGGAAAAACTAAATGACAAACCTGAGAGGGTACCAGAATGGGGGAGAGGCAGAGAGACGAGGAACAGGACACCGTGGAACACAGACTGACACCGTGGAACACAGACGAACCGGCAACAGGCAGGAGAACACACAGGGCTTAAATACACACACCAGTAATCAGGGGATGAGAGACAGGAGGGCAACACAGCTGGGAGGAATCAGGGCTGACGGGACAGGGGAAATGTAAACTGAACATACTCACATCAGACAGAGACCTTCACAATAAAACAGGAAACTCAGACACGGGGAACCAAACAAGACACAGAACTAAACAGACAGCTTCACAAACAGGCGGGGTGACACGATAGACAGACAGAGACACAGACGCAGACTCAAAGGCAGACCGAATATAACACAGAACTCAAACAATAATAATCATCATTCATCATAATAAACTAGAAAATGATAATAAACTAAAAGCGCTGGGTCACCGACCCAGGACCATGACATAAACTTTACAGGTTCATACATAACACTGCTGATTTATGTTACCTCAGAATAAAGGAGACAAGTTGATTTTTTTATCAGTGTGTGAGGAGCAAAATGAGACTAACATATGAAATATTTACATCAGGTCTAATGAGGAGTTCAGCTGGAGTTGAAATGCTTCCAAACCTGACAAACTTTAAGGGGGAAAGAGTAGAAACCTGCGTCGCTGATGACACCAGGGAAACAGAGTCAGTAGATGACTCTGGAGCATGTGACTGCCAGCCCGCATGGGGATGGATTTTCAACCTTTTTTTAACATCAAATGACTTGGCTCGCTTACACAAGACACCATATTCCCAGGCACAGCTAATTATCATTGCCTCAGAAAAATTCACATGTAGTCTTGTAAGATCATGCAACAGCAGCGGGAAAGAGGCCAGAAAGCATGAAATTGCAGAAAGAGAAAATATGATCAAAGGCGAATTTCAGAATTACTCTGGATTTTCTAAACATGCGAGTGGATTCCCAGGCATACGCCTGAATGTGCCCCATAGCACTCCAGCATGCCTTGTTATGTTGTTTGTTATTCCCACTGTGCAGCATTTAGAAGGAAACATTTCTGTCATCATCGTGAAGTCGTGAACTGAAGTCGTGAACTGTTCACGCTGCAAGATTTCTTTATTCATTGTTTTATGATAGCAAATACTGAAACTGAAGATAATTCCCAAAGAGGCAAAAAAGGTAGGAATCAGTACTTTATTCACTGTAGTGTGGTGCCTCTGTGTGTGTGTGTGTGTGTGTGTGTGTGTGTGTTATTGTTATAATCCATTCTTAATCACATATGGTTTCACATAATCTGTGGGATAGCACACACAGATGTTTCGATCCGTCCGCTCGGTTGTGTATGAAGGCCCAGCTTGCATCTTACAGTGAAAAAGTGTTTGCACCAGCTGATTCCCTGTTGTTTTGCACATTTACATGTTTCAGATGATGAAACAAATTTGCATTTTGTATTTACTCTGATTATCTTTGTCTAATAAAACTTCAAATGATGATTTCATTGATTAAAGAGAGAGGGGAGAAAAGTTATCCAAACCTATCTGGTCCTGTGTGAAAAAGTAATTGCCCCTCCTGTTAAATCATGAATTAACCACATTTTTTGGAAAGGTAAGTTCAGTTTCACTGACTCTCTGAGACTCTTCACCATGTGACCCTGGAACTGAAGAAGCTTCTCGGATGAGAGGTGAAACGTCTTCAAGACACTTTTCTTTCCAAGCTCCTTAGATTCAGTTTCACTGAACATTCTCAGGCCTGATTACTGGCAAATCTGTTGAACCAAGAAATTAAATGCAGTTAAATGCAACCTGTCTAACAAAGTGAAGCAGGCTAAAAGATCTCAACACATCATGCCACGATTTAAAGAATCACCTGAGAGTCACTGACATCTCTCAGTCTGGACAAGCTTACAAAGCCATTTCTAAGCCTTTGGGACTCCAGTGAACCAAGGTGAGAGCCATTATACACAAATGGAAAAAACAATGGTGAACCTTCCCAGGAGTGACCGGCCTACCAAAATTACTCCAAGAGCGCAGCAATGACTCATCTCGGAGGAACCCAGAACAACGTTGAAGAACCAAGGCTTCACGTGTCTCCGCTAAGGTCAGAGTTCATGAATAATCAGAAAGAGTCTGGGTTTAGGAGGCAATCTGTTTTTACTTTTACAGAGAGCCATGTAGGGTTTTTTTTCTCTTAATAAAATAATAAATAATAAATAAATAAGCACCTTAATTTAGATACTGCATTTTGTGCTTACTTATGTTATCTTTGTCTAATATTTATATTTGTTTGATGATCTGAAAAATTTACAGTGTCACAAATATTTTTTAAAAATTGGAAATCAGGAGGAGGGCAAACACTTTCACACTACAGCTATTTATTCACCTTTCAGTCACTTTAATTTTAAATCTGTGTAATTTTAATTCTGTGTATATACTGTATATTCTGTGTATTTATTATCTCACTCTTATTGCCTGTTTATGCCCTGTCCTAATCTTCAACGCCATGCTGCTCTGTTGTATGTTAATTGCCCCTTGGGGATAAATAAAGTCTTTCTGATTCTGATTCTACTGTACATCCAGGTCACCTTTGAACAGTCTGCAGCTTGGCTCCTGTTGGATGTGATACATGCCTGCCTCTGTGGATCTGGTGCTTACAGTCGGTTGCTCTTAGCCTTGTACAGTGCCAAACACACCACGCGTCCAACAATCAATGTGTGAGGACTCACAGTCTTTAGTGTAGTCAATCCAGGTGATGCTCAGGTTGGTGTGTCATGAGAGCAGATCAATGCTGATCATGAAGGATCTCTACGTCTCAGCCTGTCAGGATAAGTGTGTGCTGTGATCAGCCACTTTGTTTCCATTGTAAATCAAACGCAGCCCCCTGAAGAAACAATATGACAAAAATGAGGTTCATTGTTCCTATTCCTGATAATTTCTTGGTTATGTATGTGTCCAACTATTTTGCTGTGGTAATATTTCTTTACATTTCTGCTTGTGAACAGACTGCGCCTGCACCAAAGACTGCAGAGAGCATTAAAAGGTACAGTAAAAAGAGGGAAATAAAGAAAGTGGAAGCAGTAAAGTCCCAGGAGAGCGCACTGGCTGGGAGGACATGACAGGCATCTTGGAGTAGCATCCTCAGTCCGTATGTTGCCTGTCAGGCGACAAAGCTTCGCCCTGTTGCACACACACCCTGGAGAACGAAGATTTATAACACAGCCATTCTAAACATGGTTGGAAAACAGATACACATCCATGGAAAAGCACACGGAGAGGAGGGATTTACAACTGAAATGCTGTTAACATGGGGCCTGTTGAGGAACACATGCAAGAGCGGTTTTAAAGCCTGAGTGCCGTCTTACGCTGAAGCCACGAGGTACAAATCTCACATGCTGCTCAGTAACATGCTTCACTCTGCACACGTTTTTTTTCCGTAGGATGAAGTCACATGGTTTTGCATAACTGTTATTTCTCCTGAGGATTGAAGCAGACATGAGGAGGCTCTGCCAGTCATGACAGGATCCGTTTCCACACACCTTAGAGATATCCTTAATTGGAACATACGTCCCATGACACTCTGCTAAAGGCTGCTTCTCCATTTAGTTTTTAACCTTGTTTTTTGCTCCACAGCTCATTGCCCCAGTAACAGTTTACATGTGTTTATGCAAAGTATTAAGTTTTGCTGTTGACACATAAATGGGAATAAATCCATTAGGTCTATTGCATGTGTGTGCCATTGGAGTAGAGCTTTTGTAAATAAGGCAAATACACAATAGAAGCTGTGGAATATTATATAGTACACAGAATTATGTTGGTTAATTACAGACTCATTTCCCCACATGGTGGGTACCACTGGAGATGTCAGGGATGGGCACGGATCCAAAATAAGTGCCCACCTGAAGTCCCACGAGGATGAACTCGGTTGGTCCATTCAAATGAATCGTGGACATTTTTATGGTGCTTTGGATGCTGAAAAGCTTTGTGATGACTTTGACATGAGTCCTTTATTCTTGAGGTTCAGATGCAGTGTCATAATCACAGATCATCCAAGGACACAGAAAAGCCTTAAAGATGCCAAATGCTGATTACACCCCTCACATTAAGTTTTGGTCTCAGATATCTGACATATCTGGCTAGAGGGGCTTGAGCACCCACCCCTTTCCTGATGGGTGCCCAAAGTGCCCTTTTGTTGAGGCAACTTTAAAAAATATATATATATATTTTTTTAATGTGTGTGTGTGTGTGCGTGCGGAGTCCTGTCTGTGCCCCTCAACAATAATATTTAACTATTAATCACAGTTTTGCTAAATAAAAGGATCTGGCTTGCATCAGTCACATAATCACATTTAACCAATGATCGCCCTTGACGGCAGAACGCGCTGGTTACAAGCCGGGAACGAGATCACAAAGAGCACGCGCATTTTTTGCGGTCCAGAGCTGTAGGAGAAACACAAGTTAACTCAGAGACACAGACTGATGCGACAAAACCAGTAAGTAGGTGTACAGCGTACACTGTAGTGTATAGCACCCAGGAGTATTAGCTTATTATGTACACGTTGGTAAGCTGTTTTGTTGCAACTGACGAACTGAAACAAACGAGCGTGCTGCGTGTGTAACAGCGCGACAAACATTACCTGTCCTTTTATTAACTGCACAAGTAGTGCTGGTCATAGCTGCTGGCTACCGGGGTCAGGCTGTCATGGGTCTGTAGCTCTGTCCACCGTTTTAGGGAACATATTTAGTTTTAAAGTATTTAGAACATATTTAGTTTTAAAGTAAGTTTCTGGGCTTTTTCTGCCTTTCTGGAGGGATTATATTTCACTAAAAAACGATCTAATATGCATGTCCACATAATTATGCATTGTTATAATATTTTAAAAAACATTATAATAAACAAAACATACATTAAGAAGCAGATTATATTAGATTTATATTTTAAATAACACAAAATTTGGATTTTACAGCAGTAAAATTATTGTATTGCTACAGTTTAAAAATGTAATAAACTTTCCCCCTGCACAGAGTGGATAGTGAAACAAATGGAATCATCATAAATACATTATTTCATATTTATTACTTCCCCCTCCTCATTGCTTTATTATTGTAGCTCTAGTAATAAATAATAATGTAAGGATTCTGAATCAGCACCATGATGCCCATAGTATATACAATATTCTGAAGAAGGTCTAAAATGTCACTGTGTGTGCGTGCATGTATGTGTTTTATTTAGATGGATTTTTTTAAATTATTACTCATGATATAACATTGTCCAGACATGCCTGGTAAGGACATGAGGAGGAAACAGTAGGAGCTGTGTGAGGCTACTAAAGGCAGTGCTATAACATTTTTCTGTCATCATTTTATTATAGATTAAGTGCAAGAGTTGTTAGGTGTGGATAATTAGATTATAGTTTATTGCAATAGCAAGTTGTGCCTTGTTCTCAGATAGACAGCAAGTGGAGAGTGATATATGAGATGATGGGATGGAAGGAAGAAGAGAAGCAAAGAGTGATTCACAGGCAGAGCCTAAATTATTTCTCACAGTTTTTTGTTGCCTTATGGTTCCAAGCGCTGTCACCAATCTCTGCATTTTGTTATTATCTCATGAAACTTGTTTAATCAGCTACCTTCTCTCCTATGGACTTTTTAATGTCTACAGTCTCGGATCAACACAGCCCTGCCCTCCAGCACTATCAGCAGCAACCCCTCAACAGCAACATTGTACCCATCAGGTAAAACATCGGCTATGTTTGCTTTGCCTTGTTGCCCATATTAGATTCTTGATGAATGTGTGTTGTTGTTATTCAGCCTGGTTCAATGTGCTCCTTTTTAACTTTGAGCACCCGCCCCTTTAAACGTCTCTGCACGGCCCTGGACATATATATATATATAAATATATATATATATATATATATATATATATATATATATATATATATACAGTGGGGCAAAAAAGTATTTAGTCAGCCACCGATTGTGCAAGTTCCCCCACTTAAAATGATGACAGAGGTCAGTAATTTGCACCAGAGGTACACTTCAACTGTGAGAGACAGAATGTGAAAAAAAAATCCATGAATTCACATGGTAGGATTTGTAAAGAATTTATTCGTAAATCAGGGTGGAAAATAAGTATTTGGTCACCTCAAACAAGGAAAATCCCTGGTTCTCACAGACCTGTAACATCTTCTGTAAGAAGCTTTTCTGTCCCCCACTCGTTACCTGTATGAATGGCACCTGTTTGACCTCATCATCTGTATAAAAGACACCTGTCCACAGCCTCAACCAGTCAGACTCCAAACTCCGCCATGGCCAAGACTAAAGAGCTTTCGAAGGACACCAGGAAAAGAATTGTAGACCTGCACCAGACTGGGAAGAGTGAATCTACAATAGGCAAGCAGCTTGGTGTGAAAAAATCAACTGTGGGAGCAATCATCAGAAAATGGAAGACATACAAGACCACTGATAATCTCCCTCGATCTGGGGCTCCACGCAAGATCTCATCCCGTGGGGTCAAAATGATCATGAGAACGGTGAGCAAAGATCCCAGAACCACACGGGGGGACCTGGTGAATGACCTGCAGAGAGCTGGGACCAAAGTAACAAAGGTCACCATCAGTAACACACTACAACGGCAGGGAATCAAATCCCGCAGTGCCAGACGTGTTCCGCTGCTGAAGCCAGTGCATGTCCAGGCCCGTCTGAAGTTTGCCAGAGAGCACATGGATGATACAGCAGAGGATTGGGAGAATGTCATGTGGTCAGATGAAACCAAAGTAGAACTTTTTGGTATAAACTCAACTCGTCGTGTTTGGAGGAAGAAGAATACTGAGTTGCATCCCAAGAACACCATACCTACTGTGAAGCATGGGGGTGGAAACATCATGCTATGGGGCTGTTTTTCTGCCAAGGGGACAGGACGACTGATCCGTGTTAAGGACAGAATGAATGGGGCCAAGTATCGTGAGATTTTGAGCCATAACCTCCTTCCATCAGTGAGAACTTTGAAGATGAAACGAGGCTGGGTCTTCCAACATGACAATGATCCAAAACACACCGCCCGGGCAACAAAGGAGTGGCTCCGTAAGAAGCATTTGAAAGTCCTGGAGTGGCCTAGCCAGTCTCCAGACCTCAACCCCATAGAAAATCTGTGGCGGGAGTTGAAAGTCCGTGTTGCTCGGCGACAGCCCCAAAACATCACTGCTCTTGAGAAGATCTGCATGGAGGAATGGGCCAAAATACCAGCTACTGTGTGTGCAAACCTGGTAAAGACCTATAGTAAACGTTTGACCTCTGTTATTGCCAACAAAGGTTATGTTACAAAGTATTGAGTTGTATTTTTGTTATTGACCAAATACTTATTTTCCACCCTGATTTACGAATAAATTCTTTACAAATCCTACCATGTGAATTCATGGATTTTTTTTTTTCACATTCTGTCTCTCACAGTTGAAGTGTACCTCTGGTGCAAATTACTGACCTCTGTCATCATTTTAAGTGGGGGAACTTGCACAATCGGTGGCTGACTAAATACTTTTTTGCCCCACTGTATATATATATATATATATATATATATATATACATATATATATACACACATGTATAGATAGATATATAAACAGCTGAATTCAGGACAGAGATCTGATAGGTTCGTAGCATAAACCTATTCGCTGGAACGTTAAGGACAATTTGCTACACAGCAAAAAGCAAGACACAAGGCACCAAAGTTCTTTGTGTTACTCATGCATGAGGGAGACCTGCCTGGAGCCAAGTGTCGTTCCACCACTTGACCTCCATCAGACTCTCAGCCAGGTTCCCCATAGCACTCCTTTTATTGTGGTTACATGAATATGCATTGGGTCATTAACATATAACATCTTACATAGGTATACATGTGAACAAAGAATACTGTGTGTGTGTGTGTGTGTGTGGGGGGGGGGGGGGGGGGTCAGAGTATGATCCCATAAAGACTTCCCTAAACCTACTGGTCTGGAAAGTCCAGCAGTTCATCTAAACAAAAGGCACTCAGACTAAAACAGATATAGCTACGTTTATCCTACCGTAAAACAATAAAACAAAGTACGACCTCTTCCCATGCTCCCAGGATGTAGGTGTGGATTCCAGAACACTCTGGAATGCACACCAAGCCTTTGCAGCCTGCTAAAGATCACACATCCTATCACTACACAATTGATTATACACCTCTAAGCATATATGGTTAAATATTTCCTAATACAAATGACAATAATAAAATCTAAACCTATCATCACCACCCTGTATTGTCATTTTTTAAGGCTATACGGCGTATATATATATCTTCAGCTCTACACCACTTGTCAACATTTTCAGTGCAGGCTTCATTTCATACAAACATATTAGCCTTAACATCCATATCACTCTGCTGCAACAGTATGTAATTGGTAAAGGTGTTAGCAATCATTTTATTCACCATCGATCTTACACATGGCAAAATGCAACCTGTAAACAATCAAAGCAACGCCAATAATGTAAGAATGGGAGTCAAAAACTTTAAGAACAAATTCCACCATGGTCCAGATGTCAACCAGGCTATCCAGCCTTTTGACGCGTCTCCTCCTGATGTGTGGTCCGCCACATATTTCTGCAGAGCAGTTAAGTTCTGCAGCGCCTCATAGATGTCTCCTCCAGTCGTATATCCATCTGGGATAAACGTACAACACGTCTCTCCAATCAGCTTACACACTCCTCCTTGTGATGCTGTTATCAAGTCCAGGGTCAGCCTGTTCTGCAGTACCATCGTTCTGATGGCCTTTTGCTCCTCCGCTAAGACTGTTCCCAGTGTCTTAGTGAGATTAATGTGTCGCAGTAGGGCATACCGGTTGATCTCCACATGATCCCGCACCTCTGCAACTCCGATGTTTGGGATCAAACTTTGGAAGAATTTAGCTCCTCCACTCCAAATGCGGAATTCTCGCAGCACTCCAGTGTCTACTGTCACTCCAAAAAAGTTCGGTGAGGCTATATCCACCTCACGCTTCCGTCGGTTGCTAGGGTGATGTTCAACTCTGTCTATGAAGAAGACATGATCCGATAACTTCACTAAAGCACACAATCCTCCCCATCCCTCAGGGAGTGATAGATAGGCTTTATGTCCACACAGGAAATACCAATCAGCCAAAACTCTTGTTCCTTTACTGCTCGGCACCGTCCTTGCACATCCTGTCCACTTCTGACTTTTTGCTTTTACTGGTATTCTGTAAGCCAGGTTGAACTTGCATTCAGTCCTCCTTAATGTCAAGTTCTCAGCACACTTCGCACTGGTCAAGCATTTCATACACCTGCTCTCATTCTCTGGAGGGCAGTAGGTGTATATGTATCCACATAAGCGAAGCGGCAGCTCCCCCACTGACAGTGATCCATTGTTCATCACACACAACGGCAGTTGAGCTGTGTTCAGCTTGTTCAGCAATATTATGTCTGGCAGTGGGTCTGATACTTGAGGCCAGGCCAATAAGTCAGTTTGCCCAGAACAATTCATGTTTAGAAGTGGCGACTTACTCCAGGTGATGTTCAGAGGTGTACTATAGTTGGCCTTGGACCAGAGGACTCTGTTGCCAGGATGAGTTGCTAAGCCCAACAGACACCAACTCCTGTCCTCTGGTATGCTGTATGGCCACAGTCCAGATGTATATGCTGATAACGGCATATGAGCACACACATAGCAGTCTGTCCTATTGTTCAAGTGAGCAGTTGTATTCATAAACTGCCACCAAAAGTTTGTAGAATAGCCATGAGGGTATTGGGTGTGGTTTCCTTGGACATACAGGGTCTCCACAGCTGACCATGATGACATCAAAGCCATTACACTCAGCAGGGTAGACAACACTTTACCAGCCATTCTGATGAGTACCTGTGGCTCAGTTGGTTTCTTCACCGGATTGAGACGAGGGGCCCTGGAGGCTTTCCCCCCCCTTTGTACCCGGTCTTCCTGCCACTTACTCCGAGCTGGCCTGGATGTGTGTCACCTTTTTGCAGTGGCTTTGGTGTATCCAGGTGGGTCGTTCTGCGATCTTCACAGCTGTTGGTGTTGTCAGCAGAGCCTGGTATGGTCCGTCCCACCGTGGCTTCGACCAGCACTTCCTCTTTATGACCTTTATCAGCACCCAGTCCCCTGGCTTCAGACGTTCTTCCTGTACAGAAACAGAATCATCTGGCAGATCATTTGCACTCATGACTTCTTTGCTTTTCAGCATTTTAATCATCCAGTCTGCTAGTGTGTTTTCTTCTTCTGCTTTATCATTATCATTACAGAACACTGGAACTCTAAATGGCCTGCCATATATTATTTCAAAAGGCGTTAGGCCATTATCAGTTGGCGTGATCCTCATATACATTTTCACTAGCTCAATGCAGTCTACCCATGTTCTGCCTGTTTCCTCCATTGTTTTCCTGAGTCTCAGCTTTACTGTGCCATTAGTCCTTTCAACCAGCCCTGCACTTTGTGGGTGGTATGAGCAGTGGTTTTTCAGCGTTATCCCCAGATGTTGTGACATTTTCTCAATTACTTCATTCACAAAATGAGGACCATTGTCACTGTAAATAGTTTGGGGGATCCCATGCTCTGGGATCACATTTTTGCATATCGCTTTAGCCACTGAAATAGCATCTGCTTTCTTAGTGGGGACAATTTCTACCCACTTTGAGAACGGGCACACAATTACCAGGCAGTACCTGTAGGTGTTACAGTTAGACAACTCAATGAAATCCATATGGATTACTTCAAATGGGTAGCTGGGTCTAGGAAACCTTCCTCTTTTAGGTCTGAGGTTTCCCTGAGCATTATGTTTACAACATATCAAACATGCTTTACAAAAATGTTTTGAATAAGCATTGAATCCCAGTGTGAAAAACTGCCGTTCGACAGCTGCTAACATCCCGGCTGTTGAGACATGGCAAAGCCCATGGCTCACAATTGCAGCAGTCCTATATAAGTTTTTAGGCAATATGGGTTTATCACAAAGATAGTAGACATCACCTCGCAGGCTTGCTCCTTTAGTGAGCCACAGCTGCTTTTCAGCTGGAGGTGAGTGTGACTGCATGTCTGCTAGCACATCATGTGTGATGGGCATAGTTTGCTCCTGAGATGCCAGAATATGAACCCCATGTGTTCCAAGGGCCGCTTCCTTTGCAATTTTATCTGCAAAGGCGTTGCCTAGTACAATGGGGTCAGTGCCACGTGTGTGTGCTGCACATTTACAAACCGCAACTTTACTAGGCAGTAAGACTGCTTTCAACAGGGCCTGCAAAAGTGTCGCATGCTCCACAGGTTTCCCTGTTGATGTTGTCATGCCTCGTCTTGACCACTGAGCGGCAAAGAAATGGAGTGTGGCGTATGCATACTGACTGTCTGTATATATAGTCACTACCTGCCCCTCAGCTGCTTTGCAGGCTTCCGTCAAAGCCACTATCTCAGCCGCTTGGGCAGACATGGAATGTGATAACTGCCCAGCACGGATTACCTGCACATCATCCACAACAGCAAAGCCCGTTTTAGTCTTTCCCTCTGCTGTTTTAAAACTGGAACCATCAACAAACCAAACCTTGCCCTCAGTGAGTGGTATATCCGTTAAATCACTTCTAGGTTTACACTGTGTTTCTACATGCTCACTACACACATGTGGTGTACCCTCCTCTTCTGTGGGCAACAGTGTAGAGGGATTCAAAGTTGTACACCGCTTAATAGTTATGTGTGGCTGGGAGAGCAACAGTGACATTAAAGACAAGTGTCTTGCAGGTGACAAGAATGTCATTTTAGTCTGCAGCAATAAAACATCCACCTCATGTGGAACTAGCAGGGTCAAAGGGTGAAACAAAACAATTTCACCAGAACACTTTACGGCTTCAGCGGCTGCACACACAGAACGCACACAGTGAGGTAAGGCACAAGCCACTGGATCCAGCCTCTTAGAATAATAAGCTACTGGCTTCATTCCACCTCCACATTCTTGTGCTAACATGGATGTCATAAAATGCCCTTTACAGTCAACAGTTTGAACAAAAGGCTTGTTATAATCTGGAAGTCCTAGAACCGATGCTCCTGTCAGCATCTGTTTCAGCATGCACAGAGCTTGCTCCCCCTCAGGGGTCCAACTTAAACTTTCTGACATAGCTAAAGGTTTACTGTACATCATATCTAATAATGGCTGCGCAATTTCAGAGTAATGGGGCATCCACGATCGACAGAAATTTAGCAACCCTAGGAATTGCATCATGTGTTTCTTTGTCACTGGCCTAGGTGCTGCCAAGATAGCTGTTTTCCTCTCTGGATGTATGCTTTTCCCTGCCGCACTAAGCAGATGTCCTAAAAATTTCACTTCTGTCTTCACCCACTGTAGCTTTGAAAGTGAGGCCTTGTTACCTGTCTCAGCTAAGTGAGTCAGCAATGCCAATGATATGTCTTTACAGTTCTTCTCTGAATTGGATGCAATTAAAATGTCATCGACATATACCAACATCTGTGAATGTGATGGAATCACAAAATCAGACAGACAATTTGTAATATTCTGTGTGAAATTTGTAGGACTGTCACAAAAACCTTGCGGCAATCTGGTGTATGTGTATTTTTTGCCTTGATACGTGAAACCAAACCAGCCTTGTGAATTCTCATGTACTGGTATGGAGAAGAAAGCATTACTTAAATCTACCACAGTGAAGTGTGTCTTGTCTGGCTTAAGCTGATTTAACAAGGTGTGGGGGTCGGGGACGCATGGAGCTATACTCTCCACTGCCTGATTTACAGCTCTTAAATCTTGAATCATGCGCCACGACTGTGAATCAGCCTTTCTAACTGGGAAGATGGGTGTGTTACATACTGCTTGTGGAGCTTCAACTAGTATCCCTGCTTTAATCATATCCTCTATTACTGGTTTAATGCCTTCCACTGCATCAGGCTTCAAGGGATATTGTTTCACTCTTGGCCTAAAAGACGTTTTGGGCTTTATTACTACTGGACTCGCTGTTGTTATTAGCCCCACATCAGTCTTCCCAGTAGACCAGAGCTTCTCTGGGACCTGTTTAAGCTCCGGGTGATCTTTGATATCTACAACATATCATTCTACTGTGTCATTCTCACCCCCCTTTAAATGTGTTTGAGGTGTAGTATGTGTCACCCATCCCAGCTTTTTACGAAAGATGCTGTGCTGCACGTCTGTCTCCCAACCCCCTCCAGCTTGCTGCCACATTCCAACACTCTCCCCCTGTCTCACCAAAGATGCTAAGTCTGTCCACTCAGCTGTGCCACTCTTTGTCAGTGAAATATGTGGTGTTTGCCCTGTAAAAAGTTGTTGTGCAGCTTCAGAAAGGATCACACTACATCCAGCCATAGTTTCACCATCAGTATATATTGCTTTTATGGTGATTCTCTGTGGCCCTAATTTCAGCACTTTATCTGTGTAGGCCTCATCAGGCCCAGGCATGGTCTTAAATCTCAGTGTGACATGCAAGTCTTCTGGTGGCTGTATGTCATGGTTAGTTGTTAACATTTCCTCAGCTGCAGCTAACAGTTTACAGTTTATTTGATCAGGTCTGGAGGCCGACAGGTCAAGTGTCCAGTAATAATGCAAATCCCCACTGTCCTGATGAACCATTGTCTCAGCAGTTTCACCTTTTCCTGCAGCTATCATCCCAATGGATGTTGGAATTATTGAAATTCCAAGTTTCATCATCATATCTCTTCCCAAGAGGTTCACCGGACAAGTTGGGCACATTACAACTGAACCCTGAGCTGCCTCTCCTGTGGTAGGATCTCTAATCCACACTGGTTTAGAGATTCTATGCTGATTTAACTGACCATTTGCAGACTTTACATAAATTGTGCCATTTGAAGGATCAACTCCTGACACATGATCTTTTAAAACAGTTTTATCTGCACCTGAATCACACAGAAATTGAACAGTTTTGCCTTGCGCAGTTAATGTGCGAACTGGTTTTACTTCTTTTCCTGACAGATTTAACAATACTTCAGTTAAATCTAGAGTCTGAAACACAGGCTGTTGTAGATTCTGGCAAGCTAAGGGATCATTTGTACATGTATGTGTATTAGCAGTGTCAACAGGTGCTAGTCATTTATTATAATAAGGGTTTCTTGGATCAGGGCGTTTATACTCTTCAGGCATGCGTTCAGGACACTCCCTTGCATGATGGCCCATTTCTCTACATTTATAGCATTTATCAAATCTCTTATCCCGTTTCTCTTTAGGGCCCCAATTTGTTCTACTTCTCTCACCTCCGCCTCTATTTCTTCCCCGTCTGAACTGTCCCTGGAAAAAGATTTCATCCACTAAGAAGGCAGCGGCCTCAGAGCTTTGTGACTTCTTTTTTTTTATTTTTAATGACTTCCTGTGCATGGCGGGCCCAGTTCATGCATTCAACGGACCCGTCAGTGTTATGACTAACATTTTGTTTTCTGATGAAATCAGCAATGGGTGAATGAAAGCCATTCATCAAAGCATGTTTTAACTGCTGCTGATATGGGCTGGCCTTCTCTGCACTCTCTTCAAGGCCGCTATGTTCTTTGAAAACTTCCTCTAATCTCGCCCTGAACTCATGAACATCCTCTCCTGCTTTCTGAATGCATTGGGCGATTTTGTTGTAATCTACAGAAGCTTTAAAGGTATTTCTAAGACGCTCATAAACCCCATCAACTTGGCCTCTTAAATTTGCATGGCCATAGGGTAGGACGGTATTACCATCCCTCCCTGTGTAGGTGCCTCGCACCCGAGTCCAGTTATATGTGAGACACTTCCTAAAAGTGGCTTCTGTTTCCTGACCGTTTAAGCGGTACGAGGAGCAGAGTTGCTTGTGTCGGGCGATAAATTCATCAACATTAGTCAACGGGTTTCCTAAATCTTTACATGCCTCTGCACGCTCAGATTCAGTCCATGGCCTGTAAACACAAATAACACGGCTTTGGTCATTTTCAACACCAAAATGGGGATTCGCGACCTCTACCATGGGAAAGGTATCATGCAAAGGGTAGGCAGGCATACCAGCTGCACTCGCCTCATCCCTCTTAGTTTTGGATCTAGTTCCATAAGGGCTTAAATATTTTGCTGCGGCATCCCCAAACTCCTGCCGTACTCTGTCCTCCTCCTCTCTCTCTCTCTTCTCCTGCTCCTGCTTTTCTTCCTCCTCTCTGGCCTCTCTCTCCCTCTCTAATGCTGCTCTACGCTGTTGGTCCCTTAACGTCAGCACTACTGAAGTAGATCGCACCGTCTCATCTTCAGGTTTCACAGCTAATGCCTGCAAAGCTGCTCTCTTCACGTTCGCTGCCTCCTGTCTTTTCTGCGCCTGCTCTAACCACAGTTTAGCGGACGCCAGTTGTAACTCTCTCTCCTGTTTCAATTTCCCTTTTGCACAAGCTGCCTTTACTGTCAACTGGTCTACTAACATTTGACATCGTCCTACAACCAATTTACCTTCAAAATCATATTTTTTGCGCCAATGTCCTAAATACTTTGCGCTGCCGGGAGCGAATTTCATCATAAACTTCTCGTCACCCTCTGACACACTCTTGGTTGCTTGGGAACCCATAATAACAACAGCTGCTGGCGTCACAGACCACGTGTTCTGTTCCGCACGCACTCACACAAACACACTCACACAACAACAACAAAAATTAGGCCTATCATCTCAACGCAGTCTCACACAGTGGCTGCGCGCTTTGCCTCACACA